>NC_138378.1:118055639-118078894 GCF_054177405.1 Leptonychotes weddellii
AGAACTCCTCATATCAGTGAGGTCATATGATACATGTCTTTCTCTGATTGACTTATTTCGCTCAGCATAATACCCTCCAGTTCCATTCATGTCATTGCAAATGGCAAGATTTCATTCTTTTTGATGGCTGCATAATATTCCATTGTATATATATACCACACCTTCTTTATCCATTCATCTGTCGATGGACATCTTGGCTCTTTCCACAGTTTGGCTATTGTGGACATTGCTGCTATAAACATCAGGGTGCACGTACCCCTTTGGATCCCTACATTTGTATCTTTGGGGTAAATACCCAGTAGTGCAATTGCTGGATCATATGGTAGCTCTATTTTCAACTTTTTGAAGAACCTCTATACTGTTTTCCAGAGTGGCTGCACCAGCTTGCATTTGTTGGGAGTTTTTTTGATTACTGATTCAGTTTCATTGCTGGTAATCAGTCTGTTCAATATCTATTTCTTCCTGATTCAGTTTTGGGAGGTTATATGTTTCTAGGAATTTATCCATTTCTTCTAAAGATGTCCAATTTGTTGGCATATAATTTTTCAAAATAGTCTCTTATAATTCTTTGTATTTCTGTGGGGTTGGTCGTTATTCCTCCTCTCTCATTTCTAATTTTGTTTGAGTCTTCTCTTTCTCTTTCTCTCTCTCTCTGGCTAAAGGTTTTTAGTCTGAGTCTGACTAGAAGTTTATCAGTTTTTTTGATCTTTTCAGAGAAACAGCTCCTGGTTTCATTGATGTGTTCTATTGGTTTTTTTTGTTTTGTTTTGTTTCAGTTTCTGTTTCATTTATTTCTACTCTAATCTTTATTATTTCCTTCCTTCTACTGGTTTGGGGTTTTGTTTGTTCTTTTTCCTAGCTCCTTTTGGTGTAAAGTTAGGTTGTTTATTTGAGATTTTTCTTGCTTCTTGAGCTAGGTCTATGTTGCTATATACTTCCCTCTTAGAATAGTTTTTGCTACATCCCAAAGGTTTTGGACCATTGTGTTTTCATTTTTATTTGTCTCTATCTCTTTTTTGATTTTCTCTTTGATTTCTTGATCCATTTGTTGTTTAGTAGCATATTATTTAACCTTTGCATATTTGTGTTCTTTCTAGATTTTTTTTCTTGTTGTTGATTTCTACTTTCACAGCTTTGTGGTAGGAAAAGATGCATTGAATTTGTTGAGACTTGTTTTGTAGCCTAAAATGTGATCTAATCTGGAGAATGTTCCGTGTGCACTTGAAATGAATGTGTATTTTGCTATTTTAGGGTGGAATGTTCTGAATATATCTGTTAGATCCATCTTGTCCAATATGTTATTCAAAGCCACGGTTTCCTTGTTGATTTTCTGTTTGGATGATCTATCCATTGATGTAAGTGTGGTGTTAAAATCCCCTTCTATCATTGTATTATTTCATTTATGTTTATTATTGGCTACTTTATGTGTTTGGGTGCTCCCATGTTGGGTGTATAAATATTTACAATCATTATATCTTCTTTTTGGATTGTTACCTTTATGATTATGCAGTGTCTTTCTTTGTCTTTTGTTACAGTCTTTGTTTTAAAGTCTATTTTGTCCAATGTAAGTATTGCTGCCTCAGCTTTCTTTTAACCTCCATTTGCATGATTTTCCATCCCTTCACATCCAGTCTGCATGTATCTTTAGGTCTGAAGTGAATCTCCTGTAGGTAGCATATAGATAAGTCTTGCCTTTTATCCATTCCCTGTCACCCTATGTATTTTGATTGGAGTGTTTAGCTCATTTACATTCAAAGTAATTATTGATAGGTATATACTTATTGCCATTTTGTTGCTTGTTCTGTGGTTGTTTTTATAGTTCTTCTCTGTCCCTTTCTTCTCTTGCTCTCTTCTCTCACAGTTTGCTGGCTTTCTTTAGTGATATCCTTGGATTCCTTTCCCTTTATTTTTTGCATATCTATTCTGGGTTTTTGATTTGTGGTGTGGCTACCATTCAGTTTATATATAATATTTTATGCAAATAGAGGTCTATATTAAGTTGATGGTTGCTTAAGTTTGAACCCATTCTTTACTCTTATCCCTCCCCACATTTTTAAAAAGATTTTGTTTGTTTATTTGACACAGAGAGAGAGAGAGAACAAGCAGGGGGAGCAGCAGAGGGAGAGGGAGAATCAGGCTCTCCACTGAGCAAGGAGATGTGGGGCTTGATCCCAGGACCCTGGGATCATGACTTGAGCCAAAGTCAGATGCTTAATCAACTGAGCCACCCAGGTGCCCCGTCCTCCCCACATTTTAGTATATGGTGTCATACTTTACATCCTTTTTGTTTTGTGAATCTCTTGACATATTTTTATAGATATACTTAATTTTACTGCTTTTGTGCTTTCTACTTTTCTTACTCCTGCTTATGGTTTTTCCTTTCTATTCAAAGAGTCCCCTTTAACATTTCTTATAAGGCTGTTTAGTGGTGATAAATTCCTTTAATTTTTGTTTGTCTGGGAAGCTTTATCTCTCCTTCTATTCTCAATGATATACTTGCTGAATAGAGTAGTCTTGGTTGTCGATTTTATTCTTTCAGCACTTGAATATACCATGCCACTCTCTTCTGGCCTGCAAAATTTCTGCTGAAAAATCAGCTGATAGCCTTTTGGGGTTTCCCTTGTATATAACTGTTTTCTCTTGCCGCTTTTAAATCTCTCTCTTTATCACTACTTTTTGCCATTTTAATTACTATGTGCTTTGGTGTGGACCTCAGGTTGATTTTGCTGGGGACTCTTTTTGCTTACTGGATCTGGATTTCTGTTTCCTTCCCCAGATTTGGAAAATTTTCAGCTATTATTTCTTCAAATAAATTTTCTGTCCCCCTTTCTCCCTCTTCTCTTTCTGGGATTCCTATAATGTGAATGTTATTATGCTTGATGTTGTCACTGAGGTCCCTTAATCTATTTTCATTTTTTATTCTTTCTTCCTCCCATCTTCTGTTCAACTTGATTGCTTTCATTACTCTGTCATCAAGGTCACTTATCCATTCTTCAGCTCTCTCTTGTCTACTATTTATTTCATCTAGTGTATTTTTAATTTCAGTTATTAAGTTCCTCATCTCTGATTGGTTCCTTATTATGTTTTCTGTCTCTTTGTTGAGGGTCTCACTGAGGTCCTCCACTGTTTTCTTAGTCCAGTGAGTATCTTTATGGCCATTACTTTAAATTCTTTATCAGGTATGTTATTTATTTCTGTTGCATGTAGCTCTTGTGCTGTGATTTTTGTCCTGTTCTTGCATTTGGGACATGTTTCTCTCTCCTCATTTTGTCTAATTCTCTGTTGTTTCTCTGTGTTAGGAAAGTCAGCTATGTCTCCTGCTCTCAAAAGTAGTGGCCTTATTATTTTTTTTTTTTTAAAGATTTTATTTATTTATTCATGAGAGAGAGAGAGAGAGAGAGAGAAGCAGGCTCCCAAGGAGCAGGGAGCCCGATGCAGGACTCGATCCCAGGACTCTGGGATCATGACCTGACCCGAAGGCAGATGCTTAACCATCTGAGCCACCCAGGCACCCAAAAGTAGTGGCCTTATTAAGAAGAGGTCCTGTAGTGCCCTGCAGTGCAATGTCCCCTGTTCACCAGAATCTGGTGCTTCAGGGGTGTTCCCTATATGTGTTGTGTGTGCCCTGCTGTTGTGGCTGGGCTGCATTTGCCTTCAGTCCAGTCATTTGCAATGATTCCCTTTGCCTACCATGGGCATGGCTTTGTCCATGTGTTGTTAGTGGGCCAGTCTATGGCCTCTTTGGGCTTGAGTTGAGTTAGGGCAGTTGTTTGCCAGAGATGCAGTATCACCAAGCTGCAGAGTGCTTTCCCTGTGTCATCCCCTGAGAAACTTTAGATGGTGGTCACGTCCTGCAGTGAGACCTGATGTCTCACCCTTCCCCACTGCTAGAGTTGCAGTTGGACTGGTGTGTGTGGTTATCTTCCCCTCTCTCCGGGGCAGGAGTCACTTTGGAGTGATGCTGGTCCCTGTTGGGGCTGCTTGTACACTGTTAGTTTGTGGCACTGCTTTGGATGGATTCTGGCCAACGGTATATTGAAGGGGCTAATCTGCAGGAGAATGCAGGGACAACCTGCACAGTGTCAGCAAGGTTCATGCTGATCTACTGTGGGAGGAGGCCTGCAGCAGCCTGAGAATTTCCTGCTTGGGCTGGCCAAGCTGGGAGGGGCAGAACTACAGAAGCTCACCAGGGTGGGATGTGTTGTTAGCAAGCTAGGTGGAGAGCTGTTTCCAGCAAGTGTCCATGTATCTAGGCTGGGTGTATCTCAGCAGGTGTCCATGGATCTAGGGTCCTGTGTCTCAGCATGGGCTATTTGTTAAGCTGTCTCTTTAAGAGTGGGGACTATTTTCCTCTTGCTCTCTAGCTCTCCTAGAGCCAAGCTCCCTGAATTTTAAAGTTCCAGGTGCCAAGCACCATTGATTGTAAGAACTCGTGTAGCCAGGGCCCTCTAGTTTTCAATGTCAAATGTTATGGGGATTCGTCTTCCCTGTGTGAGTCCCCTATGTCTGGGGGGTGGGTGTGGGGATCTGCACCTCTCCTCTCTCTGTACCACCATGTCCCTCCCTCCCACGAACAGTCCTGTGAGTCCACTTGGCTCCCAACTGTGTTTCCACCCTTCCTACCCTCTTTTATGTGGCCTCTTCTCTACATTTACCTGCGGAGAGTCTGTTCTGCTTGTCTTCCAGTCATTTTCTAGGTTATTTACACTAATGTGGCTGTTATCTACTTGTATCTGTGGGAGGAGGCGAGCTTAGGATCCTCCTACTCTGTCATCTCCCCCAGAAGTTCCTCAATGATGATTTACATTAATCAACTCAATAAATTTTATCCATTCTTGCATTTTGACATTAATGTGAGTTGGTTGTTGTATATTATTCTTTTAATATTTTCTTAAGGATTTTGCTTTGATAGCCATAAATTATGTTTCCTTTATTCATGTAATCTTTGTTGTTGTTGTGAATCAATGTTATAGTAGTTTAAAGCAAAGGATTGAGAGCCTTCCTTATTTTTCCCTGATCTAGAATAGTTTGAAAGAACAGTGGAGTTATCTGTTTCTTAAAGGATTGATAGAATTTTCTTGTCAAATCATCTAAACTCACTGCTTTTGGGGAACTGTCAACACAAACAATTTTTTGTATTTCCTCTAGAATAATTGATCTACTTTGAATTTTCATTTTTATGTAAGTTTTGGCAATTTATATTTTACAGAAAATAATCTCTTCAGATTTTTAGAGTCACATCAAGTTCAGGAAAGTGGTATCCTAGGATTCCTAAAGTTTCTCCCCTTGTAATTTCTTAGATTGTTTATTTGTGTTTTCTTATTTGTTAAAATTAGGCTAGGTAAGAGTTGATGTGTGTATGTACTTAAATTCTTGGACTTACCATTACTATCATTTTTACTTTTCTAGTTATTTTCACATTTTATGCTTACTAATTCCTCCCTTCCATTATTCTTGGCTTTATTTTCTTATCTATTTTCTATGATTTTTCATTGGGTGACCTACTCATATATTTTTAATTTTTTCTGATTAATATACATACAGGACTATGCATTTTTCCCTGAGCTCTGCTTTAGTTGTAACCCATAGTTTCTTCTAGGCATCCTTTTAATTATTGCTGTTTTCTAGTTATAGCAAAATTTTGGTTTTGATTTCTTCTTTGACTATGAATTGAGTCTTTAAGTTTCCAAGTGATAGAGACTTGTTTGTTAGTTTTTTGTGCTTTAGGTTTCATTATTAATTTCTAGTTTGTTCATTGTGATCAAGGCATTTTGTCTTATTATTTTTACTTCTGGGAATTACTTGAGGTTATCTTTGTGGCCTGATATTTTCATATGTGTATATTTCTTTCAATATTTCCCAAGATTTGTATTTTTGTTCGTGTTCCTTTATAGAATATACTTATTCCTTTCTTTTTTCAGTATGTCTATTGCCTCTGTCAGCTTTTCCTGAGACATGTCTTTTCATTAAAATCTTTTATTTCTGGAAAGTTTTCTTAACATAACTATTCAAATATATGTATTTAACCCTATTCCACCTTGAGCATACCTGTTAGGCATATGTTGGATCTCTTGGTTTCTTATCTCTCATTTCTTTCTAGTCCTTGTTAATTCTTTGTTTATTTTCATTTCATTTTGATTATTTCTCAATCTTGATTATTATGTCTTTTGGTAGGTTTTCAGCATTTTCTTACTTCTCAGAGCTTGTTCAGCTAATTGCAAAGTAACACAATGAAGGGCAGGGCCGTGGACATATTAGCAGGAGTTCTTCATAGGACGCAGAGACTTGTGTTTAAGAGCATTTTTCCCAGACTTTATGTTCAAAGTCACCTGAAATGTTCAGAGGCAATTCTGCCCATAACGCCCAGGTTCTCCGCAGCTTCTCGCCTCACCGACAGACTGCTTCCTGAATATATGGCAGGTCTGATGGATTTTCCATTTAGCGCATCATATCCTGCTTTCCTTGTACCAAACTTAGGTGACAGGAGCTGCCCACTGCCCACCTCGGCCAGCTGTCTTCAACAACAGAGGTGGGTGTGCCCCTCAAACGATGCCACTTTCTTCGGGACTTTTACCCTCTCAGCCTTTTCTAAATTTCTGCAACCATGGCATCCCCTCTCCTGCTTGACTGTCAGTCATCACATTTCCTTCCTGTTTCTTATATACTTTGCTCTGGGATTACATGTGCCTTTGAGTTTTGTTGAAACTTGCAGGTTGACTTTGCAAGAAATTCCTTTTCTACTCTTCTGTATTAAAATTGGAGGTCTTTGGCATGTTTTTAAAGTATTCGTATTTTAAGTATAGAGAAATTCAAATTCAGGAAAGGATTTTGTGCTGCAACATCTGTAATATTTTAGTACTCTCTCGTGGCATATACTTTGTCACAATTCAAGAATTTTTGTTAAATACAGAATTTATATGGCTTAAAAATTTAACTTGATTATCAAATAAAACTTTTTGATATGAAAAAATAATGATGTGGTTTATATTTTATTTTCTATATAAACACAAATTTGGTAGAGGTTACTTGAAACTTTCTCTAAAATTTTTAATTTCTAAGAAAATTGGTGTCACACACATGCTAAAATCCTTAAAATGTTTAATATTGCAAAATATATACACTCTTATGAAAAATAGAATAATTTTTCTTTGCATGATTCAAATATTAAGGGCCATTTTCATCTCTCTTTTTTACCATCAGGTGGTGCTAAATATGTCATATTCTTAATGATAAAATTTTCAGGAATATTCTCTATGTATAGTTAATGAAGGTAGGATCTGTGGGTAGATTGATGTGATTATTACACCAAAATTAAAAATAGCATGATGAGAAAGTACAACGGTTTAATATAATTATATAAACTACAGAGATATATTAAGTATCAACAACATTTTTACTGTTTCAATACGAATGGCATCATATGCAAAAGTGAATCTGTGGTCTTGTCTTTTGTAAAGAACTGCTTGGGAGTACCTTATCCCACATTTAACAGAGGAGGTGTGTAACCTTTTTTTCAACATCATTTTACTCCTTTGTTCTTTGGTAAGTTAAAGTTTTCTTAGTTTGTTTACCTAACATCAGTGTGTCAGTGTATCTGATTTCTCCACATCATACGTCATATTTGATTTTGGTTGACTGCATTAATTTTGACCCTTGGATGAAACATGGTTTCTATAATTTGCTTTCTTGGAGAGTGTGAATGAGGAGCTTCACATAACTGCAACCTCAACAATTTTTTTCTCTTGCATTTACACTTCTGCTCATTATGGAGGTAGAAATGTAATAGACCTTCCAAAGGGGAGCAGGTGACTCTTAGTGGCTCTGGACTGAATTTCAGTGGCAGGAATAGTTTTCATTGCGCAACAACATTAATTGTTAAATTTCTTTACAAAGGGGGGAAAAAAAGAGAGGTCGCAGGCGACTGATTTACAAATCCCTGGGGAGAGCTTGCACTTATTCAATGTTGTATTCTTTTAACAGATTTTCTCCTTAACAAATAAATATTGCCTTCTTATATTTTGAAACTATAGTATAGCTGTGAATACAAATATTTGGAGATACTCTTTTATCTCATTTTTAAATAAGTGTCTTTTAAATTGTTAAGGGTTTTTGTAGCTTCATTGTTTAACCATCCTCCTGCTGGGCAGTGGGAAGCGGAGCCTTTCAGGTATAGTGCCGGGCAGGTGGTTACCTGAGCTAGGTGGGAGCCGGCTTAGGGGAGAGCCTAGGCATGAAAAGGGGGTGGTCAGTCTTACCTCTGACACATAGGTGGCTCTTAACAGAAAGGATGGTGAGGAGGTCTGCAAAAGGGTCCCTTTTCCATCTCAGTTTTCATGTGCTCTCACAGTCTTCCCTGGCTCTGGCATAGTCTCTGTGCCTCTTGTCCTCGTCCCTCCTCTTCTGGCCCCCTTGGTGCTTGGTTTCAACCCAGGGCACCCTGCACACTCCTAAGGGACCAGCCCATCACCCTATCATGGCCTCTTGCTGATATGCTCATCATGTGGAGGCCAGAGAGGCTCTGCAGCTGCCCAGGCTTGGTTGGGGGGGGGCCGGGCAGGGGAGGACAAGAAAGAAGGAGGGGAAGCTGGAAGAGAGACCCGCCTCGCCTCTCCCTGCAGTGACTGCCCCTGCCCCCTCCCACATTCCAGTGAAGGCTAGGCAGGAAGCCCAGTCAGATGGCCGAGCCATCCTGTCGGGTAACCGGGGAGACTGGGCGCCTGTGGCTTGCACGATGAGGATTGTATTCCTGGCCAGAGTGCTGAGCCGTCAGGATGGGGAGATGTTCTGGGCAGAGTGGCTTCCTTCAAATCAGTCTTGGCCAGCTGCCATCCACTTGAGCAAAGGGTCCCCTCACCTGCACGCTTTCACGAAGAGCTTTTCCATCACGAGGATCTGCTGGGATGTTCCCCTGACAGGGGTTTATCGCACAGCTCAACAGCATCTGAATGGGTTCCAAAGCCCAGCCCTTTCCTAAAGGACAATTGGGCATGTGCAGGCCACTGTGTGACATGCATGTGTAGATCACTCTTCAAGCACCCGTGGGACTTGAACTCACAACCCTGAGATTAAGCCCTGAGCTGGTTAACCAACTGAGCCACCCAGGCACCCCATAGATCACTATTAAGATAAAACACATGCCAAGAATTTAACTCCTTACTGGAGACATTTCATTCATTAACTAAATATTTTGGTTATACCAACTTCTCTGGAGCTTTTCTGCAGGCTTGGCTTTTTTTCTTTTCTTTTTGGCTTCTATTTATTTATTTATTTTGCATCAGTCTCTGTTTTGGGGATTACATTTTAAGCAGGGAGTAGAGGGATGGGTAGGACTTCAATTTTATGTGGTGACTGGTGGCTGGAAACTAAACACAGATGAGGGAGAGGGTGGCCGGTAAGGTCTCCATTTGCTGGCAGAGGATGGCTCTGGGGGTCAATGAGGGAGGGGACTTGGAAGAAGGGACAGAGAGAGCATTCCTTCACAGGCTGGGGTGGGGTTACAGACAGAAGACCTGACTCTGAAATTTACAGGGGAGATACTGGGAGCTTGTAAAGGGTTATCTGGAGAGGATTAGTAGAATACTAGGGTGGCTTCAGTGTGGGACCCAGTGTAGGTGGGAGGAGGAAGTGGGGCCCCCGGGCTGGGGAGGAGTCCACTGGGGGAGTAGGGAGGACAAGCCAAGGGCTTGGGGAACAGGCAGGTGGGGGTGGGGCTGGGAGGGAGGACTCAGAAGTGCCCACCACCCCGAAGGTTTTAGTTCCATCAGCAGTTCAGGAGTGGGCCATGGTGGAAAGATGGTACAGCCCTCAGGACTGGTCCTCTATAGAACTTGGAATGGATTAAACTTTCCTTCGGGCAATTCTGCTTCCCCTCTGAACCTCAGCCGTCTGTCACAGGGTCTTAGTTTGCTCAGGCTGCCATTACAATATATCCCAGGCTGGGCGGCTTAAACACCAGACATTTATTTTCTCATAGTTCTGGGCTAAAAGTCCAAGATTAAGATGCCAGCAGGCTTGGCTTCCTTTGAGGTCTCTCTCCTTGGCTTGAAGATGGCCCCCTTCTTGCTACTTCTTCCCATGGTCGCCTCTGTGCAAACATGCCTTGCTGTCTCTCTCCTCATGAGGATGCCAGCCAGATTAGGGCCCAGCCTAAGAGCTTTATGGTAATTTAAGCACATCTTTAAAGACCTTGTCTCCAAAGACAGTTGCATTCTGAGATACTAGGGGTTGGAATGAAGCAAATGAATTTGGGGGTGGGTACAACCCAGCTCATAAGCGTCTCACTGTCTTGCCACCTGGGGGAATATTCCAGTTATGGAACTAGTCTTTTGTGCCTTTGTGAATCTCGTTAGGCTAAACCCAGATAAGAGTTATCCAAAATAGTCATGCATAATTTTTCTTTCTAGGGTTTAAAAATAAGGGATGCTTCTCTACTGATAAATAAGGCATGCATTTACGGGCATCCTGGTAGGCAAGGTGGACTTATTTTTGACAGGCCAGAATTTCTCAAAGCCGGGGATAGATCCAGGTTCTGTGGGGTTTAAAGTGCATATATTTTCTTTTTAAAAAAGGAATACAAAATGATGACTATAAAATTAAGTATAAGGCAAATTTTATTTAGAATGGAGAAAAATCACAACGAATGATAAATCTAAAATGCTGACAAATTTCACGATCATAACAAAAATCCAGAAATCTAGCATACAAGGATAACGGCCTGACACATCTCCACAAAATCTTTTTTCCCTAGAGGGTTTGGCTCTGTATTTTTTGAATGTCTCTTCATATAACAACAATTTTGGAATATTATTTTCTTTTGAGTGAGTAGAAAGAGAATTCAGTCTTTCTCTGGGCGTGGCTGAGGGAAACTTGTTTCGGATTATTGGCACTTTAGGGAAATCTCTTTCAGCTGCGAGACTGTGTGCTGGCACCTTGGGGCTGCTTCTGGAGGGCTGCTCCAGCCTGCCTTGGAGAATTCCAGCTTTTGCCTCTCTTGGGGAATTCCAGCTTTTGCCTCTCTTGGAGAATTTCAGCTTTGGCATCCACTGGCTAGTGGATACTGCCTTAGCAGCTGGTCCCGTTCAGCCAGGTCCCTGCACCCCCCAGTCCCCAAGTCAGAGCATGGTTGGTGGTAAGCTGGCCATTAAGACTGGGCTATGATAGCCCCCACCATGGAGCAGAGCCAACAGGATGGACAGGTGCTGTTCAGATCC
This sequence comes from Leptonychotes weddellii, assembly GCF_054177405.1. Lineage (NCBI taxonomy): Eukaryota > Metazoa > Chordata > Mammalia > Carnivora > Phocidae > Leptonychotes > Leptonychotes weddellii. The sequence continues at coordinate 118,066,850 of NC_138378.1, forward strand.
TTCTCGATCAGACACAGGGTGCGGTCGGGGCTGGCTTGTTGCGGTGGCTGGTGTGGCCACAGCTGCTTCCTATCCCCACGACTATCACCAGGGCAGAGAGGGAGACCCCCAGGCCCAGCGAGCTGCATGCTTCCAGAGTGGGCTAGGGGTGCTATTTCCTCCGTATGTCCAGGAGGGGAACACGCAGGGCCATGGAAGGGACCGGAGCAAGGGAAGGCTCTGAAGCTTCAGCTACATTAGCAGGTGACATCTGCTTAGTAAGCCACCCTTAGCTGTCATGACCCTCCCTGCAAGTGAGGATGGATGAGGGATTTTTTTTTTTCTTTCCTGAGCATTATATGGCAACAGAGACGAGATGTGCAAATGTGTAGCTTAGTTTCTGTCTCATGGTAACTGTTCAATAGCTGGCAGCTATTATGGTTATTAGTAAATTACCATCTGTTTAAGCATTCTCCTATGAGTTTTATCTGAACTTATGAGTCTCCCAGAGCCTGCTCATGCTTGGGAGAACTCACAAAGCTGAGGACCAACTCCAACAGGGACTCTCCAGGTTCAGTCCCCCTTCGCTGGAACACCTTGAACAGAGATGTGGGTGTTGCTGGATGAATAGTGTGTGAATTACCTTGCAATGTCAGGATCTGGGTAGTTCATTGCCTCAGTGAGAGTTAGCTGAGTGAGTCCTCTGGGGGTACCATGCTAGGTAGAGTGGAAGAAACAGAAAAAGATACCTGACTCTTGCCCTAATCGATGACCCCAGGGCTGAGAGAATTCAACCCATTGTTAATTTAGATGCTTTGATTGCAAGACAGAAATTCTTTTCAGTAGCTTAAGGCAAAGAAGGGAATTTATTGACTCATGCGATTGAAAAGTTTAGGGTAGGACTAGCTGGCTCAAGTGAGCAGAAGTGGAGAAATGGTTAAATGGAATCCTTGAGACTTGACCTCCCTGGCAGGTGGTTTTGTGTTCAGTTACGTTTTCTCCACCTGGTGGATCCAGGGAAATTCAATCTTCTAACTCCCCAGGGCAGATAAACCAGTAGAAAGAAAACATCAGTCTCCTATTTTCCTCCAGTATTCTGGGGACTGATGCTCTGGATCTAACTGGCCTATGTTGGGCCACATTCTCCCCTGACCTGGTTGCTGTGCTAGAGTGACAGGATGCTCTGATGGCCTGGGTCTGAGCATTCTATCGGGCTGCCTGCCAGTCTAGCCCTTACCAGCTGGCCAGAGAGTGGATGGGGGCCCCCTGAAGGTACAGCCTGGTCCTTTCCCACAGTACAGGCTGTGTTAGGTAGGCAAATATTGTAATATACACAGTAAAAGAATGCCCAGTACCTACATGATGAGACTATCACTGGGTATTGTAGCTTTCTATATAAATGACACCTTGGGTCACAGTGCTTAGCAAGTGGTCAAGAAACGTTTCCTGATTTGATCTGCCACCAGACTTTAAGTTCTGGGAACAAACACTGTTGTGTTATTATCATCATGCATATTGCTTAGCATATACAGCGTTTTCGTAAGTATGTATTAAATGACTTTGCTATAGGATTTTGGGGGTAGGGAGGGGGGAAGAGAGCATATGAAGACTGCTTTGATCTGAGGGTCTGAGATTATTAATTTCTGGGACCACAGGGCTGTATTCTTTTGAAAATATAAGAGCTGCCCCTTTTACTCCTGCTTTTGTAAATTTTCCGTTTAAAATGCGAAGGCAGCCATGGATTTGTGGCCTTTGGTAAGAAGGTGCCAATTCTACGAATATTAATCAAACCTATTTATTTATGAGGTAATGTGAGTGCTTATTTTTTCTTGTGTTTTTAGACTTCATGTTACAGTGTTTCCTTAGAGGCCAAGGCAGATGGATTTCCGTAGACGTTCCCTTATACAAACAGATCCATCATATTCACCTGCCAGTACTGTGTGGGAAGCCAGGGGGCGGTTCATCAGCTGCAGAGCGGGTAACTGGGAAGCCAGGGGGCTGATGAACTGCAGCTGCAGAGCGGGTAGTTCTTCCATGGGGGCTAGTGCACCCCCCTCACCCTTGGTCCTGGTCTTCCTCAGGTCAAGGGCACATGTGTGTTTCCTTGTCTGTTTCACTCCCCAACCAGGAGGGAGCCCGGTCATATTGATGCCCATCACCTGGACCCAGCACCAACGTCCAGCACATAGCAAGTGCCCAAGAAAACATATATGGGCTGAACGAATAGTGCTGTTTTGAGGAATATAGGCTTTAAAAGGCAGGGTGGTGGATATGGGTTGTTTGGGGGAAAATTCTATTGAAAGACGGTAGAGCATCTAAACCCCCCGCCTTCCCCCTGCTGCTAGACAGTAAATACCCAGAAAATCATATGGAGCATTTATTGCTCGGCACTGAGTCAGGCTCTGTCGAAGTCGCAGGAGAATATAAAATTAGACACTTGTCTCACTGAGGAACTCAGGATATAGTCAAGAAGGCATTTAAAAAAAACAACCCGAAGTAGCACGTCCTCCAAACCACGGAAGTGTGATGCAGGTGCATTCTCTCTACCCTTTGTAGGTTTTGTGGAAGAGGTAGGCCATGAATGGAGCCCTGAAGGTGATCAGTTAGGCAAGATTTTTCCAGGTGCAATGATGGGAAACCTACTCAAGGCAGGCTTAAAATAAAAGAAGGATGGGGGAAGGGCTTTCTTAGAGAGCTTAATGGAAATGACTCAGGAGTTGAGGCCTGGAGGGCTTGGGCTGGGGAGGCGGCCCTGGGCCCCCGTTTGCTCTCTGCAAGGCCTAGCTCTGGTCTCCTTGGAGGCGGTGCCTCAGGCCATCACCTGCGCAGCCCCCAGCAGGTCCAGCCTTAGAGCCACATGGGTCTGGCAGGAAGAGGGCCCTTCTTTCCAGATGGCTCCAGTAAATATCCTGGCTTAATTCTGGTTGGCTCTGATCTCACGCAGCCCTGCACCAAACCCCACGGGAATGTGAGGGGACTGTGTCTAAGCCTGAACGGCAAGCTCACTCCCGTCACCAAGGACGAGGTCAATAATTTGACCTGTCAACAATGCGCATTGAATGCATAATGAATACATGAATAAATGAGTGAGTGAGCAAATCAGTGACAGGATGGATTATGGATTTGGGGAAAGCCAGGCACATAGCATAGAGTGAGATGTGCTTTTGGCTTCTGTGGCTGAATAGGCCTCTTGACTTGTAGCCCCAAAGGAGGCCCAAGCATGGGCTCTCGGAGGCACTGCCTGGCGTGTTCACTGGGTTCGCTGTCTGGCAGCGGGCCACAGACCACCAAGCACGGGCCGAGGCCCCCTGCTGCTGGAGGTGCACCCACATTCTTTCCTGAGCAGGTGCCTGCTGCTGAAGCCTCTCCTGAAGGCTTCAGCTTCTGGACCTTCTGTCCCTGGAGGCTGAGCCCAGGAGGGGGCTGAGGCACATGCAGTGCAGTAGACAAGTAGGGATGTCCACAAGCTGGTCTTGCTTTAAAGCCTGAAAGCAAGACAAGGCGTGAGCAGCATCCCTGACAAGATGGTTCAGAAGAGCACGCCCTTCCAAACGTCAGAACCCCAGGCTCTAAGCCCACAGGAACGTAGACAGTGGAGGGTGGCAAAGGAGACTTGAAGGATGTGTGTTGCTCTGAATGGCTCCCAGGCCCCTCACTGATGGGTCCCCTCATCCCTGCGCATAGGGGGTCACCCTTAACATCTGACCGTTACCATTAACGTCTGACTCTCAACATCAGGAGCTCCGAATGTAAGGTGCACTCTGCAAATGGCCTTGCTGAGGGGCTGGGGCTCCCCCCGCCCCGCTTGTCGGGCAGCCTGGTCCTGCTCCGAGTGACCTTGCTCAGCTGCTCCTATTCCTATTCTGGGCATTAGTCACATAGACACACCCTCCTCTCCATCTCCCACCTCCACCCTCCTTCCTTCTGGAAGCATTTCGAATGGAAATACGATATTAAATACATAAATTAGCAGAGAGATGCTGAATCAAAGTGCAAATACTCTGTATGACATGTTGTGATCCATGGCATAGAATATTATTAAGTCTTATAAGGAGACTCCTATAATTATGTGTCAGTTTTCAGATTGATCTTTTTAAAAGAGTTGTATTATTAGTCAGCTTTCCAAGCCAATACCTAGGAGCTGCCCTTACATCTGTATTCCCCGAAGACACATTTCAATCAGTCACCACACCAACTTCACATCCTTTGGGCTTCTTGAATTGCGTCTTCTTTGGATTTCTTATCCAAATCACCTCACTTGTCTCTCTGCCTTCAATTCTGCTTACCTCCCATTCATTTTGCATGCCTGGGCCAGCGTGATCACACTGAAACCCCATCCATTTACCACTTTTACTGGCTGCTTCTCACCTTAGAGGAAGATCCCTAAGGCCTGTGCATCCCCCCAGGAGCTGGCATCTGCCTCCCTCCACGGTCTTGGCTCTCACCAGCTCCCTGGCATCAATCCTTTGAGAAGAAAGAGATTGGCTTTCTGGCAGAGGGTCCTTAGGATAACCCTGATCTTTGGATCTTCTGGCTTTCCTCCTTCTGAAGCTCCCAGGTTCAGGGCTGTCTGACATCTGATGCTTCTGGGACAGGCGGGAGAATTCGTGCTCCTAACCACCTGCACTTGCGTGAACCCGTCTCCCCTACTTTGCCCCGGGGGGCCGTCATGAGGCAGGACTCTTGCTTCCCATCCTGGCTCCTTTAACCTCCCTGCAGGGCTCTCTTCATTGGCACCCTCTGTTTTATCTTACTGACTTAAACAGCGCGTTGCAGTGGCCGGCAGAGCTAGAGTTCAATGTCAAGGCCAGTTTCCATCCAGCCCAACTCCCCGATCTGCGGCACATTCGTCTGCCTTTATGCCTTCCACGAACATAGGCTGGGACCTGGTTTGCTCCCATGTGAGCTATCGACCAAAGTCTGGATGCTGGCGGTGCTGGGGACAGACCTCTGTGCCGGGGAGCAGACTTTACTCCGCTGTAACAGAGGCACCCCCGGGGTTCAGTTTTGCAGTCATTTTCTCTTCAAGAAAACCATAAAGAATTATGTCAAGTTAATCACTGAACTCTGGAAATACTGTGTGTCAGGTATAGACTGGTATCAGATGGAACTGGGTTTGGATCGCAGCTTCCTGGCGGGGATCTGAGTGAGCCTAGACAAGTGGGGAGTCTCTCTCGGCATCTCAGTCTGCCCTCTGGGAGCAATGACCTGGGTGTAAGTCCAGGCTCCACCAGTGTTTTGCTGTATGACTTTTGCTAGGTATTGGTATCTCGTGCACAATGGGATAATGAGGACTATACCCCATGTAAATGGCTTCAGAAACAGAGTCCCTAAAAAGCACCTAGCTGTGTTAGCTCTTGTCAGTTGGTTGTTTACAGTTGCTATTGGTACAATTACTATTGGTTGATTACAGTTACTATTACTTAACTTCTCTTTACCTCAGATCCCCACCCATGAAGTGCGTATCTGCTACTAAAACCCCGCACAGAGCTGTTGTTGGAGAAGTGTGGGGAATGTCCTTGCTGGCTTCTAGCCTGGTGGAAGTCCCCTGTCGGTCAGTGGTGCGGCTAAATTGTCGGCACTCCCCCCATCGGTCCGTGCAGTAACATTGTCAGAAAAGGGAAATGAGACCAGAGTGGCATAGTGGGAGAGGGACAGTGTGTGCGTGTGCGTGCGTGCGTGTGTGTGTGTGTGTGTTAGTGCTCTGCTGTAACAGATTTCCTCCTGTGTTTTGAAAAGTGTGATGGCTCCTTGATTTCACAAGCCCAGTCCCCGCGGTACATACGCCCCATCGCAGGTTGGCAGTTACATCCTTGGCAATTGGTATTCCCTAAGGATTAATGTCTGGTGCCAGCTCTAATGTTAGAACCATAATTAGAATATTCATTATGCTAATAGTGTTACACCGTTCATCTTATGTATATCGATGTATGAGAAGCTATGATAATTCCATGTAACTTACTTGGGAGCAGGTAGGCTGGTGTGTCATGTGAAACATCCTTTTCCTAATCCGCCGAGACAGGAAGGAGGAGGAAATGAGCGTTAACCCAGGACCGGCAATGCTCCCAGACCTGCGTTAGGTGCTGTGAAGACCGGGATCTCACTGAATCCTCACAGTCGTTCCGAAATAGGCATCACTGGCGTCTGCATTTCACGGGTGAAGAACAAGGGTTTGGGGCAGGAAGTAAGGTATTCCATGTCACAGTTATGAGTTGGAGCTTAACCCAGGAGGTGAGCCCAAGGCCCCTTTCAACCAAAGTGCGAATCAAGACTGCCAATTCTCTATCCAGCTCCGGGGACCTGGAGAAAGACCTCTGCTTCTTTCTCACTCCATTTTCACCTTCCTCACAGGAGGAGTGGCCAGACTGGCTGAGATGTTTGCAAAACAGGTGGGAGTTTTCAGCAGGAGAGGGAGCAAGCAAACATGAAGCACTGTTTAAATAAATGCAGGAGCTCATCACTCAAGTTCTTTATTAAAGGAATAGAAATGTGTTAGTACAAACCAGAGGCAGGGCTCAGAATAATGGCTGGGTTCTCAGTCTTGGTGATTTTTAGGAGATTTCTAGTAGTGGTGTAGTCTTTTCTGTCATTGTGACTATAGGGCGCGGGGGATAGGGGGCAGGGGAAGGGATGGAGGGGGCCAAGCGGGGATGCATTGAAGATGAAGATGAAGATGAAGATCCTTCATCTTCGTGGGGGTGAACTCTGGTTGTGGGGCCTGGGCCCCTTCTAAGCCCAGGCAGAGGAACTGAAGGTGGCCCAGCAGGAGGGCCCTGAGTGGGCGTTGGGAGTCCTGGGGTCTCCTTACCATGACCATGAGCACTCGGTTCCTGTCTGGGCTTCTCTCTCCTCTCCTTTATAAGAGGAGACTCTGCCAGCCCTGATTCTTTCAGTTGCAAGTGACAGAAACTCTAGTAATTTGAGCTGAAGCTTTATCTTGGCCTGCAGATGAGCCTCCTTTAGGCAGTGAGAAACTTGGCAGGCAGCCTCTGTAGGCTTACTAGCCTCAGTTTAGGACTCTAGAGAAAAGAGGGCTATCCTCTCTAAGTATCCACACCTAAAATTCCAGGGAAGGTTCTAGATGGTCTGTCCTGGCTCACAGCTTTACTCATGTGCCCGTGGCCAAGAGGATGGGATTCTATGGCTGACTTTTTGTCAGAAGAAATTAGGGAGCAGGGACGCTGAGCAGACAATAGCAAATGATGTCTGCCAAGGAGAAGGAATAATCCTTGTGAATTCCAAAATAAGCCAAAATATGCTTGCCTGTTTTACCAGTTAAATATTTACTAATTTCTCCCAATATAAACTTTCTCCTTTCCTTATTTTCTTCCCTCTTTAGTGTAAACAAAATTGTTTTCAAAGGAAGAGAAAGTTCTATCTGCTTGTTCAGCGTTTCTTCTGTTAAAGATTTGTTTAATCACTGACTGGCTTCTCTTCCCATTGGTGGGTACAGCAGATCACCATGCAAATTTGGAGGTACCTGCCCAACAGTCCAGATGCCCAGAGCGTAAAGGGGGCTCTTCACTGCTTCCATCAAAACTGGGCAAATTTAACTCCTCTCTAACCCTGTGTTAAAATGTACCCAGAGGAAATGAGAATACATTTAAAATACTAAATTGTATTATATAACTATTTTCAAAAGCATCTGAAGCTACTTACCCCAAACACTCACTCACACACATACATACAACACACACACACACACACACACTCAAATGACACAACAACCAACCAGCCAGCAAACCAAAACAATGACAGCAACAGCTCTGTACATTTAACCAAGAGATGGAAATAGGAAGATAAGGCAGCAAAGAATTAAGTAGATGGGTAGAACTCTGAGACATAAAGTGATAAGAGTACCCATGATTCGAAATCACACTCAGCTCTGAGGTTCTCAGCATCAGGACAGAGAGACATTCCGTGACCTTTGAGAGCGAATCAGCTTCTCAGGGGCAATAAAGTTTTCCCCCTCAAGATAGGCATTATCATACCCATCTTTTCTAGCACTATGTTCTAAAAGAGATTTCGTGTCTGAATTTCTATACAAACCTCAATGAATGGCACAAGGGACTATTTTCTGAGCTACAGAAACAGACGGCACATGGCAGGTCCTATTGATGGGAAATACAAGTTGTGAAGTTGAGGATTTCTGGCTGGTCTGACTGGGTCCAAATGTAGAATTTATTTGGAGGGAATGGAGGGGCACTTGTTTTAGAAACTAGGATATGGTTACATGCATCCACGATTATTAGGTTCCAGGCACGTCAGTCTATTGCCTGAGTGATTTCTTGTCCCCACATCAGGCCAAGTACCATGTCCCCTTTCTGAAATGCCCCAATGCCCTCAATGTTCTTCAAATGCCACTTCTGGGGAATGTTTTCTATCTCCCCCAGGCTAGCCTGTCTTCCCCACCACACTCAGCCCCCTGAGAGCTCAGTCTGTCCACATACACCTTGCCTGGTATATATCACAATTCTTTAGCAATTGTTTGTCTAATGCATGCGCAATAGTTAAAGGCCAATGGCCTTTAGAAAATAGGAAAAGAGACACTAGTTAGGCAAATTTCGGGTGAACTAGCCTACAGTCTTGAATTACATACCATTTTTAGTGCATAGGCGATGAGACAGATAAGAATGTATCTGCCAGGGGAATCAAGAAGAAACTTCCCAAAGGATTTAATATACTTTTATTTAAGCCATTCATTTAAAGAGAGCTGAAATATTAGTTATGTTGGAAGAATCCATCAGTCCGTTGATGATATTTAGAATGCCTATCAAGGGCTAGTGCAATTCTAGGCATTGGAGACCTAACAAGGATAAGAGGGGGAAAAAAAAACCCAACAACCCATCTGCTTCTAGTGGGGAGAGAAGCATGATCAAACAGATAAGGTCATTTCAGGCAGGGATAATAAGTAGTGTAAAGAAAATGTCAAATGTGAGGGGAGTGGGAAGGGGCGGCTCTAGTTTGAGAGGCCTGGAGGAGGAGATGGCTCTGGAGCTGAGACATGAATGGGAGGAGAGACAGCCATGTGAGGATAGCAGGAGAGTGTCCTCAGGAAGGAGAGACACACACAAGTCCTGGGGCCGGAATGAGGTTGGTCTGTGCCGAGAACAAAAGGCCACCGTGGCCTTCTGCAAGACGAAACATCCAGGCAAGTCAGATGACCAGGAAGAGCTGTATTATCCAGGGGCTGGTGGGCCCATTGATTTGGATTTTATTCTGAATATGTCAGGAACTTGCTGGAAGGTTCTAAGCTGGGTAGTGACAAGATCTGACATAGGCTTTGCAAAGATTACACTGGATGCTGGGCGGAGCACAGCCTGAGTGAGGAGAGAGGACGTGGGGAGGCCAGACGGCAGGTAGCAGTTGCTCAGGCTAGCGCGGATGGCGACGGCCATGAGGGGTGGGACAGTGGAGCGGTGCGGGCAGGGTGGTGGACAGCTGTTCTGGAGCTCCCACCCATTGGACCTGCTGCTTCTAAGTTTCTGGCTAAGCAGCTGGTTGATGGGGGCGGTCCATCTCCTGAGAGAGAAAAGGCGAGGGGAAGACCTGGGTTGGTGGTGGCTGGCTTACGGAGAAGGGGGCAGGTGGAGGGGCCAGGTGGAGGGGCCACTGAAGAGAGTAAGAGTATTCTGACCACATTGCATTTGAGATGCCTGCTGGATGTTGGTTATAACTCATGGGAAGCTGCTTCATTACAGTTATGTTTTTTCAAAAGTCTTAAAATACACTGTCTTCTACTTCTTTCAAGGAGGTCTTAATTTTGTTTGACGTCTAAGCATTAAAGGCGGCTTCACTCACCATGACATCACCTTCCTTTTGTGTTCTGTTCATCCTTCTCTTTCTATTTACTTTGTTCCTTTCTGTTGCTTTGGAGGAAAAATAATAAACCCTATCATTTTCCCCTGTCTTCAGATACCATATTTCAATATAGCAAATGCCTGCAACTCATTCATTGGCTCGTTCATTCATCCAATGGACGTTTACTGACCTCCCGGCTCTGCACGAAGCTAGCATAAGAAGTTGAAATGGGTAGATACAAAGAAAAATAGAACAGAATGTGGGATGATGGAGAGGTGGCCAAGCGGTAATAAGTAGTCATGACATTCAGTTGCAAGAAACAGAGAGCAGAGGGGGCCCATGGAGGAGATGACCCTAGGGGATGCCGAGGGTGACTTTGAAGAGCTCCTTGCAGAACGGGAAGTTCATGGAGCAGAGAGGACAGTGAGGCAGGCTGGAGCCAGGCTGGAAGAGCTGTGGGTGCTGAGCAGAGGAATTTGGACTTTGAGAGACTGGAGCCGGTCAAAGATTAAAATAATTTCACACTACTCTCCTGGTGGTTCCTGGTGGGACCAAAGGCTCCGTTGCCTTCTGCACCTGCAGTCTCGTCATCCGAGGACACGATGCCCCAGCCATGACCCACTCACCATGGGAACAGAGCTCGCTCTCTGGACCCCTATTACGCTGACCTTTGCTTCCAACTCTAGAAGGAATAAAGTAGAAAAACTACCATTGGTGGTTAAGATTGCTCATTGCTTTCTGTAGCCAAAAAAGTAGGGGTTCCATCTGCCAGCATTTTGAAATAAGCATTCCGGTTTTTACATCTGGTCAGACCCCACCCTGGTGGTGATACCGAAATGCATGTGTTAATGTGATTGGTGTTGTGGGTGTGAGTGCGTGTGTGTGTGTGTGTGTGTGTGACTGGGTGTGAGTGTGTGAACCTTTGTGCGTGCGTGTGTACATCAAGCTGATTCCTCTGGCAGCCAGAGCCCACCTACTCTGAAAGAACTCATGTCAAAGTAAAGATAAAACGCTTGTGAGGACAATTCAGAAGCGAAGAGAAGGGCTGTTTTTGTAGTGGGAATATTTTCAGGCAGTTTAGAACGAGAGGCTTCCAGACATGGTTGGAAGCTATGCTGGGCGTGAAAACAAAGACCTGTGTTGCAAACCTCACGTGAAGGGCATGTCAGCCATAAATATTTAGCGTTATTAAATGCAAGTATTTATTAAAACACGAGGCTTTTTTTAAAAGGATTTCTGGGCTTATTGTGCTTAATGTCAACCCGTGTTAGCACGTACGGCTTTACCTTTCAGAGAAAAGGTTCAATAGCCGGTATTTAGTGAGATCTGTACACCTACAAGCTGCAGATGGTTTCATTTTATAAGAGATGAAACTGCATTTGGTGGAACTGATTAAATATAAAAACACCACCATCTGCCATTTATTCTAATATAAAATGGTTTGGGCAGATGCTGACATCTTTCGAGATGATTGATTCATCCCTGACAAGAGAAGATGTGCAGAAGGTTCCAGCCGCCCACTGCTCAGACAATACCAGTTTACAGGTGCAAACACCAATCCAGGCAGCTTGATGTGGAGGGAGCAGGTGAACAGACAGCACTTTAATAAGGAGTATCCGCGCATTTCTAAGCACATTCACTGTCTTCTCCCCACTCCCCACCTCCCTTGACTTTTGGCCTCCATTTTAGCTGGAAGAATATTCTACACACGCACTGCATTCTATTCAGTGCCTGATGTCCCGGCACTGGGATAACTGGGAGGAGTCTATTTTAGTGTTGAAAACGTTCAAATGCTCTATATATGTGCTACTGTTGCATATAGAATTAGATTTTCAAAGCGGACTGTAGGGTTTCATTAAAAAAATATATCGTTTACAAAGAAGCCAAGCCACGTGTTACAAACTGACTTAGAAACGGCTGCATCCCTAGACCTCCAACATCTACGGTGTTCAGATGCCCTTTACAGAAGTGTATGAACTTAGATCTTTGTGTAGGAATGTTTTCCTAACCATTTTTTAGCAACCTGAATACTTTGAGAAGGAAAATGTAGACATCAAGACATTTATTTGGTGCTATGTTTATAAAATATCCGTCTATTTATGTAGTGATTGTTAGACGCAAAATGATTTATCTTCTCTGATAGAATTAAAGCCAGAGGTGAAGCTGGGTTTTTTTCCATCTGGTTCGTCACATTTTTAAATGTGTGAGTTCTTTATGGATGGTTAGGCAAAGTGATTTAAGACTATTTCTTTTTTTTTTTTTTAA
>NC_138378.1:118079394-118146567 GCF_054177405.1 Leptonychotes weddellii
AAGATTTTATTTATTTATTTGACAGAGAGAGACACAGCGAGAGAGGGAACACAAGCAGGGGGAGTGGGAGAGGGAGAAGCAGGCTCCCTGCAGAGCAGGGAGCCCAATGCGGGACTCGATCCCAGGACCCTGGGATCATGACCTGAGCTGAAGGCAGTCGCTTAACCAACTGAGCCACCCAGGCGCCCTAAGACTATTTCTTGATATTATTTTCAATTCAATGCAGCGAGCCTGTGTGCATTACAGTGCACTCGGGCTGCGATTATATGTGCATATAATCGTGCATGTTTATGCAGATACCTTTCCATTTTGGTGCTCACAGAAAAATTGGTTATTTTGAATCAGATGCTCATCCACTTACTTCTTTTCTATTTCTTGTTGCCCATTTCTTCTGCTGTCTTGTCTGGTCATCAAAATAGGAGCATTAGATTTTGTCTATTTCTCTGCCAGCTATTTAAGTGACCCTTGTAATGTTACCAGAAACTTCTTTCTGTTCACATTCTTAGCATCTTTTCTCTCTTCTCCTACTCATACTTTAGTCTTTACACACTTTTCATATCCTGTCCATCTCTTTTTACCCACCACCTGTCCACTGGCCTTCTTGATACTGTTTGTTATCTTATTTCGTTCCTCCAGGTTTGGGGAACACTAGGATTCACCTTTTCAAAGTCGTAGGATACTCTGAGGGGGTAGTTTCCTTCCTACTTCACCGCACCTACCCCCACAACCTTCTTCCCAAACTCTCGCCTCTCTCTGTGTCCTTCCCTCCTGTTTCTCTCCCTTCGTAGAGCGTCTACTTGCTGAGGAAGAACAAGATACTGTTATGGGTATAACTGTGTCCCCTCCTCCCAGAGAAATTCATATGCTGAAGTCCTAACTCCCAGTACCTCAGAATGGGACCATATTTGGAGATAGGGTCCTTAAAAAGTAATCAAGTTAAAGTGAAGTCATTAAGGTGGGCCCAAGTCCAATCTGACTGGTGTCCTTATAAGAAGAGAACATTTGGACAGAGACTCACAGAGAGGGAAGACCAAGTAAAGTCACAAGGAGAACATAGCCATCCACAAGCCAAGGGGAAAGCCTGGACCACAGTCTCCCTGGCGGCCTCAGAAGGAGCCTACCCTGCAGACAGCTGGGTTTCAGAATCCCGGTCTCCGGAACTCTGAGAGAGTAAATCTCTGTTATTTAAGGCCCCGGTCTGCGGTGCTTTGTTACAGCAACCATAGCTAACAAATACGGAGACTGCCCTGCCCTCGGAGGCCCCGTTGGATGGGCAATAAAGATGCAAAGAAGTATCATGACACAGTGACAGGACCTCCAATGAAGCTCTAGCAAGTCAGAGTTTAGGCTATCTGAAAGGGCCAGGAAGCCTTCTTGGAGGAGGGGGCATGAATGTTGCAACTTAAATGATGAGGAAGGAGTTTTCAGGCAGGCATTTAGAGGAAAGTATTCTGGGCAAAGGGAAACTCGTGCAAACTTAGGAGGGAGGCTGTAGAAGAACTGTGGTCATAGGTGTTTTGTCACGACTCAGGTACTGATGGTACTCTTCACCCGCATTCCCCGTCCTCGATGACATGGCCTTACCTCCTGCCTCTACACCCTCCTTCATCGAAGGACATTCTTTATGCGGTGAGCAAATACACTTGTCTCTGGAATCCAAGGTAATGTTTCCAACCTTGGACTTGAAATGTGAGTGGAGCATGGGTCGTGCTCTCTCTCTGCACAACTTACTGGTTTAAAACAATCATACATGGTTGTGTCTCACAGCTCTGTGGCTTGGCTGAGCTCAGCCAGGCAGTTCTCCCAGGGTCCCTCATGTGCTCACAATCAGATGGTGCATAGAACTGGAATTTATCTGGAAGCTTGACTGGGTGGGTTGCTGGGTGGGCTTCTTCGCTCATGTTTGGGACCCAGTGCGATGGCTGGAGCAGCCGCAGGTACTTGGCCCTTTCTCCCCACGTGGCTTCTCCACGTGCTAGTTTGGGCTTCCTTACAACATGGCTTGGGCCTGCCTTTCTCCAGAAAAAAGGCTTTCAAGAGACAAAGGCAGAAATTTGCACCCCAACCCCAGAAGTCATACAGCAATGCTTCGGCCACATTTCACTTGACACCACAACAGTCAAGATTCAAAGTGAGGGGGGCTGTAGAAGGGCAAGATGTTGGGGATGTGTGGTTAATTGGAGAGTAGCTCCCACAAGCATTTTTTAGGTAGTAACACTGGGTTTGTATTTGGTTCCATCTTCCTTGTGGTAGCGAGCTGACTCTGTGAGATCACCATCAAGAACTTGAACTGCAACAGGCACCACGAAGTAGGTTTTCTTTGCCTGAGAATACTGGACCAAAAGAGTCTCAGATTTAGTAACTAGATCTCCTTAGCTAGAACGGATGACTCCATGCAGATGTCACAGCCCAGAGCTCTGGCGGAGTGTCCAACTGGGGCCAAAGTTGACAAGGAACAGAGATCAGAGAGTTTTCTGCCTGGTGTGATTGCTACAAGGTGACTCAAGGCATAAGGGGCATCCTTTGTGAAGCCATTAAACCTGCCTTTAATGAATGGGGACCCATTAGCATGACCATTCTCCCTGCTTATAGGGAGTACCTACCAGTCACCCGATTCTATGACCCGTGAGTCATGATGGGGGAGCCTTCAAGGAAATCTCTGAAGCCAAAGCAACTGAATATAAGTTAAGGTGAAAACTTAAACTGGCTGCTAATTAATTTTCTGTGAGTTATCTTTCAATCCTAGTTAAAAGGATTAATTTTTCAAAACAAGGAGCCTTGTTGGCTAAATGGTTGCAAGAGCCATGGACACCAGGAGGGACAGGACGGCTGGGTTTCAAGTTGCAGGCAGAAGGCACGCGTGATCTGAACCTCCTGTGTGCAGCTTCCTTCCTGGGCTAGCCCACCCCACGGGGGCTCCAGGCTCCTGTTCCTCAGATGGCTTCGCTCTGTCCACAGCCTCTCTAAAGGCTCTCCCTAATTTGTGACATTTTCCCTGTGATATTACTTTTCATTTTTTCTCCCCTGCAAGCAGATTTCTTCTGCCATATGCTCATTTAATTCTAATTGTGGTGCATGAACATCTTGTGTAGTAAGTGGCCGTGTCTCTGGAGGCTCCGTGAAGCTGAGCGCTGCGTGACCCGTGAAACCGTGTCAGTGTGAGAATCTCATTGGGCAGGTCTGATAACTTGGATCTCTCATTCCTGATTAAAAATAGCACAGGTCCAGAATATTTTTGTCCTTTTAATGGGAAGGCCATACTGTTTGATTGCTCCTAAATTGCATCATGCTTACATATCTGTTAAGGGAAAAATTGCCATGCAATATGTTTTAAGAAGTTCAGTTTCTCTGAGTGTAGGACCTCAAAGTTTGAATCTGGCATGTAAGGGCTGAAATAAGGAATGGTAATTTTTAAATTCCCCATCACCAGGAGTAGAAGTTTCCCAGGCTTGGCAAGTTGACAAGATGTTGACGATCCTTACCAGTAGGTATTATTTGGAACATCCAAGGCATGCTTGCTTTCAAATATGTGCCTTGTCAGTGGAAAGTTGGCTTCCATCTGCTCAGTGTCACCCCACCTGCACTGCAGGTAAAGGGAACGGAAGGAAGGGCCAGGAAATGACAACTTGCTCCACGATGCTGAGTTCCTGCCTCCGAGCTAAGGAGGGGAATGATTTCGATTTGGGGTAGAACTATAGCATCACTCTTTCTGGAAACTGTCTGATACCTCTCTGTTCATATTGGCCAATGTCATTAACCATTTCCTTTCAGTGCCCCTTCTATAGGCTGTCCTATAGAAAGCACTCCTGGAATTTGGAGCTCTTTGGATGGATGTGCTGGGTTGCCATTTGTGTGTGTGTGTGTGTGGTATGGTATCTTCCATCTGGAGGGGTGGCTCGCGCCAACTTCATTATTCATTCAAAGTGAATGGTGGTGGCCAGCCTAAGGCTGTGTGTTCAAGTCTGTTATGTCAGCAACTTAATAGGAGGAGGTGTTCTCTATACATCACTATGAACCAGGTTCTTTCCTGGTTCCGAGATGTTCATGGGTTCTCTTGTCTCAAAAGCCCTTCTTTCCGTTGTATACCTGAAAAACTACTCATTCCTTGAAAAATCCCACAGTTGCATTTGACACCTTCCCTGCAGACTGTCTGTCTATGTGTGTTTGGATCTCCAGCTAGCAGACAGAAATGATCAACAATGGTAGTGTTTTAAAACTTTTTATTCCTTATTGCCTTTTTGTCCTTGGTCGGTTCACTTGCCAATCTTTGTATTTCCAAACTACTTTCACATAGAAACTCTTCTAATCTTTTGGGTTATTTTTGTCGCCTTTCTCCCGGTTCTCTCATCCCTTTCTGTAGAGCTATTCACCAGAACAGCACGGTGTTACAGGGGAAAATTAATTCCTTTGCCATTTCACGGAGATTTGATCTAATCTTTTTTTTTTTTTCCACAAGAACTGTGTCCACTGGGTAATGGTTGACAGATGCTTTTTGTTTATCTTACGATCATGTCTCATAGTTTTGCTTGCTATTTAGGAGGGCAGAAACACCTTGAACTTTCAAGAAATAGCACATGGTGCTTAAACACAGACTTTTTCCAAATCAGCCACAGTGGGAACAGTTACACCATGGAAATTGGCAGAAACTGCAAACCAGGCTTTTCTTGTCTTGTCTTTCTTTTTTTAATCAAGAGCCAGTTTACTGTTGCATCTCTTGTTATAGTGGATTCCTTTGCTTCCCGTGGGTTCATATGTACAATTCAGATTAGCTTACGATTCATGAAACATTGGTGTTCTATGAGCTTGTGATAGGTGTTTATTTGGAAAACAAAAGGGGTTTTGAACAATTATGGGGTAAACACAATTAAACATTTTTTTAAAAGATTTTATTTATTTATTTGAGAGAGAGAGAGAGTGAGTGGGGGCGGAGGGGCAGAGGGAGAGGGAGAAGCAGGCTCCCCGATGAACAAGGAGCCTGATGCAGGGCTCGATTCAGGGTCCTGAGATCATGACCTGAGCCAAAGGCAGACACTTAACCGACTGAGCCACCCAGGTGTCCCATCCCATTGGGTGTGTGAAAGCTTGCTGTAGATGGGATACCACCTGAACTAAGGAAGCTCAAGAGCTTCATGGTGCCTCCTTATCTGGTTTGCATTATTCTCTCCCTGTCTCTCCTGGTTCTTACTCACTGTCCCATTTGTATAAAAACATGCCTGTTGGTAACACAATCTTTGCGACTTGATATCTTTTTTGAAATTCTAAATGAATTTGTTGTGTTTGTTTTTCCTCAAGTGCTATCTTCTCTTCTCTAAGATCCCGATTGGTTAGATATTGCAGTAAGGAGAACACTGCTCCCCAGTAATTGTGCTTATGTGCTGGGTGACCCCAACCTTGATTACAGGTCATGTTTGCACGTGACGTGTTTCTACTCTAAATACAACGCAGCCACATGGCTTTTCTGCTTATAACCGTGATTCAGTGCCTATGTTTGCACAAGGCTGGGACTGTTCATTCTGCCTAAATTCAATCAAATATTGAAGGCCATATCATTGTTTCTAGTAAAGCATTTCTGTATGTTTTTGGAATTTTTTTTTTTTGGTGGTCCATTGATGTGAATTGTTAGAAACAGTTCAAATGGAGTATTAACAAATAATAAGAAAAGATTTTCATATGGAAGTGAGAATCAGGAAAGAATTGTTAATTCTATGAGTAAAATACACATAAATTTTCTCAAGACATTATCTGCATGCTTCCCAAGATCTGTGCTCTGATGGTTTGCAAGTCTGTCTTACTGGGATTTTACTGGGGGGTTGGAGGCCAGAGGTGACTAGTGGCCTGACACCCCATATGGATGGTCTAAACAAGTGAACTTCCGAGTGATAGATGCCCTTGAGGCCTCAAAGCTGTTGGGAGAGATTACCCGTCACATGAATACTCATGAGGTGAGGACTGCTGCCTACAGCTCACCTTGGAGATTGGTGACAACCCCAATGGGGCTTGGATGTGATGATTTCACTTTTAAGAGCTTAGGTTAAGGAAATATCCTGTATGAGCAAGGATATTCACTGCAGCACTGTTTATATATTTAAAAGGTGGGAAACATTCATGTCTAGCAATGGAGGGTTTGTAAAGCATGCTATGGTAGGAATATAAATAACATAAGTACTATACCAGTCACTTAAAATGATGATATCGACTTACACTTACTGACATGGGAAATACACATTACATATTGTTAAGAAAAAAAAAAGTTGCTCATCAAGTAGTCTGTTAGTATAAATGCATTTTTGGGGTAAATTTTATATGTGTACGTATGTTAAACCCCACAAATGTATGTGTATGCACAGGAAAAGTATGGAAATTTATGTATCAGGGAGTTAATGATAGATTTCTTTTAGGGAAAGAAACATAAGTTAAATTTCTTCTTTGTGTTTGCTTCCTTATCTCATTTTTTAAAACACCATAACTGTTTTATTTTAAAGAAAAAAGTAACCCGGAAGCTGTTGGTTTTATCCGTCAGGCCTGGGTATTTGCAAGGCCCTGAAATCCCTTACTAGACAAACCAACTCAGACCTGATGCGAGATAGATGTGGGTGTAACTGTTGATAGATCTGGCTAAACTCACCGATTTAACAGGAATTTTGTTAGCTGCAGTGTTACACCAGACACAGGCAATCTTAGGTGAGAGTCCTGAGAAGAGTTGTTTGTGGATCATGGACCCGTCTGAGGATTTGGCGGAGGAGCGCCTGCGCTGTACCTTAGTGCCCTCCGCAGCCTCCCTGCTCCTTCCTCCTCACCCCCATGGGAGCAAGGGTCTATCTTTGAGTAGCGTCCTCCTGGAGAGTGTTCCAGCCCCAAGCCACGCAGGTGTAACTCTCTGTTATCCATGTGGAGCATCCCTGGCTCTTCCTAGGCTGCTGGCTGTGTGCTAGGCTCCTCCCTGTGCTCATCTCTGCCTCCTTCATAGTATTGGTCCTTTAGCCCCATTTCCATCAATGATGATTTTTTGTGGGACACAATTCAACCCATAACAGTCCATCCTCAGGCCCCTAAAAATGCAGGTCCTTCTCACATGTGAGATCTATCTCTACCCATTACATTGGCCTCATTGAATGGTCCTAGCTAACCATAGAAGCTCTGAAATGTAGCCCATCTGAGAGACAGGTTTTTTGTCTACATGTCTACATGTCTACAACATGCAGAATGCTTTTGTGTCACGAACTTATTTGAGACAACTTGTGGTGGATAAAGCAGGCCTGACTCAGATGGAGCAGACATTAAAAAACATATTATTTTAAAATATGGAACCAAGGCCCTGGGGGCTTCAGTGGGAGATTGATGATCACATGGCTGGTGGGGGAGGGTGAGGGGCCAGGTCGAGACCCTCTTTAAGCTCCCACTGCGCTCATTCTGTAACACTCATTTGTCTGTGTCTTGTCTAGCAGGAATTGATTTATTGGTGGGTGACCTCAGAATCCATGTATTTTTTCAGGTAGCTTATGTAATATGCATGGTATGGTATAGAAAAGGTGGAAAACAAGTACCTCAAAAGGCCAAAACCAGCCTGGAAATCACCATGATGGGTTCTCAGAACTGTTGGGATCTTTTCTTGAGTCTAACCATTTGGAATTTTATTTCAGGGATTCCACTGTATTGAAATTAGCTAGGAGAGCACACCAATTATGCTTCTGGGAGGGTGGAGAAGTTCTCTCTCTCTGCACGGGGAATCTGGGAGGATTTCCGTTCTCTTTGGTGGCTCTCCCACCTCATTTGTCACTCGTTCATATCAGAGCTGGGCCAAGGCAGGCCTCTGCACCTGCTTTTCCCTTTGGCTTGTCCAATGTCCTGATGAAATACACACGGTCTACAGCTGTTCAAATGATGTCGCTTTTCCCTACTCGTTTCCACTACCAGAGGCTTTACCTCAACAGGTAAATAAGATACAATGCCCCTTGGTGTTAAGATTGACTAAGTGGGCAGTGGACAGCATGAGATGTAATTGCCTGGAGTACCAACGAGGAAGCTCGTTTCTTGCTGTGGCCAAGAGATTCAGCAGTAGCTGCGTGCAAGTCACTTAAAGCCTTTTTTCTGTCTCTTCCTGCCCTTCCCTTTCTAAAATTCATTTTCTAGATCAATATTATGTCTCCGGCGTCAAATAATTGATACAAATGCCTCTTCTCATTTAGAGGCCATTTGCAAAAAGGAAAATCATTTCTCTGATAAAAATTAGGCTTTAAAATTTTTGCAAGGGAATTAGCTGTAGAAACGGTGCTATTAGAAAGCGTCCATTTTAAATCATGCACGTACAGCACTTACAGCTTATTAAAGTCATGCTTTACGACTCAGAGCGATTTCTGACCATTGCAGATGTGGCTTATTTGCATTGTGTCACTATGTAGTCTAGATCATTGCAGGGAGTTTTGCTAAAGAAGGCTCACGACCAGGTGTACGGACCGAGACGGAACCAAGTGTGACACCGAAAAGTTCACGTTGCGGAAGAATGCCATTGGTTTCCTACTCGTCAGCAGAAAGCTCCTCCGTAGAAGTTTGGAACCGACTTTAAAACGGACACAGCAAGGCTCCGTCTCTGCTCTTCCCACCGCTTCAACTATGCACCTGACACCCTCTCCTCCCCAGCTCGGTGCCTCAGTTTCCTTGCCTGCACCTGCATCCTGTGCCCGTTGGAAGGTTGAGTGAAATAACACACAATGTGTTGCAAAGGATGCCTGCATGCAGCAAGCACACGACATGTGTTAGACATTATGATCCCTGCTATCATTCCGCTAGTAGCCCAGATGTGGCCTGGTCCTCCTCTTCCGAGGTGGGGCTCAGCAGAACGGTGATTATGTCAGACAAGGCTTCCGACACCCAGAACTGCAGGATGTAATGCTTGGGGCCATGTCCAACCAATTGTGGACTGACATTCATGCTTCTCGGAGACTGGAGGCCCTAAGGCCTGCTCTACGCAAAGTCCACCCAGGCTGACTCGGATGCCTTCCCATGGTATATGGAGAGATGGCAAAAATTACATATGTTTTGATCATTTTACATAAAACCTACCAAATTTTATGACCTGAACCTTACACGTCAACCTGATTTGTATATACGCGGTCAGCTCCCTGTTACAAGGATCACAATGCTGTGTTTTGACAGGGCATCTATGGCCTCGGTTGATTTGGTTGACGGAGCTGACTATATGGGATCCTGGTCTTCCTGCTACTTCCTGCCGTGTCTCTTCCCAAAGTCCATGAGTTCTTGAACTAACGCTGCTTCCAGTGGCGGAGGAAGGCCCCCTGGCCTCAGCTATGACCTCTGATCACACGCCCACAGCCTGTATGCCAAATACAGGATTGCCTTATAATCATCAAAACCGTTTGAGTATCCCTTACTTGAAAGGCCCTTGGGAAGAGTAAATACACAGGATTTGTAATGGGACTTGGTTATGGTTGCAGTAAAGGTGAGAATTACTATAAAACCAGAAGCCAGGGCTCATTTCTGTGAGAATGTGCAGCCACCTCTCCCCAACCACATTTTTACCAAAGTTGTCAACAAGTCAATCTATGGACACGTGTTAGTTTCATTTACAGTAGGATGATGCCGGGGCCTTTCTTGTGCAGCGAGGACCCACAGGGTATAAAATAAGACGTATGAGGTTCTCCCAGATTCTACACAGGGTGCTAGAGGTTGGGGTTGGACCCCCGACGCCAGCCCACACACACCCACATGCACCCCAAGCTGTGTGAGCAGGGCAGTGGGGAGAGGAGGCAAGATGGTGGCTGGCCTTCTAGGATGCAGACTCCTTTCCTCCCTCCCACGTTGGAGGGTGGTATTTCTGTCCTTGAAGTCAAGAGCAAGTCTCCGAGGGAATCACCATGGCCACAGGAGGGTCTGCAGAAGGAGGAACCTGGCAGCATGTCCCTGTCCAGATGCTTGCTGAGCTCCATACGTCCCTGGGCCCAGCCTGGTGCTACCATCGATGTAGATTTGGGAGGTTCTGAGGAGACCTTGAGACAGGTTCTAACATTTGAAGATGTGCTCGATCACAGAGACTGTTGCCTGTTTTGTGCGTAGAGATTTCGAAAGTGCCGGGACCAGAGCATTATGTGCCTTGAGAAAGATTTCCAGATTTTCCAGCTTTCCGGGCCACTAGTGAGCATGGATGAGAAGGGGCTAGCATTCTGTGGTTCCACATAAAGCGCCATGGAAATCACTGGAGGCACAGGACTCGAGAACCTGTGATTGGGGGTGCCGAGAAGAAGCGTGGCTTCCCTTACTCGGGAGGCCAGGATGGAGCTGAACGCCGTCCCCAGGAGAGCACACGAACCATGCACGGGGAGAGCGGCCTGTTGGCAGAGGGTGCGGGTAGCTAACTGATGACCTCCTCACCTGCCACACTTGTCTAAGCACTGTGCCCAGCCACTCCGGCCCCCGGGCCGTCCTTGCCAGCTTAACTCTTGCTTCCGCATCCACCTGTGGTCCCCTAACTTCATTCGGGCGTCCTGGCATGCTGCCTCCCCAAACATGCCTTCCTTGGCCACTTCCTCTCCATGCCCGTGCTGTGCTTTACTTTTCTACGTCATCGGCTGACATTACACTGTATGCTCCTCTATTCACTGGGTATCTCCCCTACTTTGAACACTGGGCACATAAGGTCCAACAGGAGAGGGCTTTGTTTTGGCCTATTTCCAGGGCCTAGAAGAAACGCAGCATGTTGCAGGTGCTCAGTGAACATCTCCTAGATGAATGAATGAATGAATGAATGAATGAATGAATGAATTTGCTGGACTGATCCTCCCACCATGGTCAGGTAGATGGTGAACCGTCCTCAGTGCTAGTTTTCTTCCTTTTGCCCCGCCAGAACCTTCTCGGGCCGGACCCATGTCTCAGGCTTAGTGGTTCGAGCCGGGTTTGACCAGGAGAAGCACAGGCAGGAAACTTGGAGAGAGAGAGCCGTGGGTATTTATTCCCCTAGCCTCCTCCCTGCTGGCTTGTGCATAGCAGTGGTTGTATCCCTCCCCTGAGGCCACCGTGCCTGCTGGGTATGCCCTCTCTCATAGCTGGAGCTCCCTTCTCGTCCCCCTCAGACCCAGGGAAGGCTTCTGGCCACAGCTACTTCCCGCTTTTCACTCACCTGTCTGTTATCTTTACCTGCCCCACACTCTGTAAATGGTCTCTCCATGAATCTCATTGACGGCCCTCACATGAGCCATCTCTACCCTGCTGGGGCCGGACTGAGGCACCAGCCTCCTCCCTAACCCTCCTTCATCCTGAGCTAGTGCCAGGAACCTCATCACCCCGATGCCACTCAGGGACCAGCAGCATCAGCACTCGCTGGGGATTTGCTAGAGATGCAGAGTCTCTGGCCTTCCATTCCAGTGGAGTCAGAATCTGTCCTTTAAGAATATCCGAGTGATGTCCATGTGAGCCTGTGGAGCACCAGTTGGAGGGGAAGGAAGCGCCACGTGAAGATGGGACCATGCCCCACCCGACACTCCATTGCATGTTTGTGAACTAGCAAGGCAGGGTCCTCAAACACCAGCACCACACTGCTTCTTCCCTTTGCTTCCCACGGACAGAGACTGTGGGGAGCTCATCCGTTCTGGATTCAAGCTGCCTGGGTTCCAGTCTTGCCTCCTCCCCCACTAGTGTGCGACTCAGGGAGACTTCCTTCCCCTGTCTGTTTCCTTGGGGAAGGTGATGGTGCTTTCTAACAGGATTGGGACGATTAAATCACAGGAGACATAAGAAGCAAGGGAACAAGCCAGGTGGATATACGTGGGAAGAAAAACCCAAGCAAGGAAGAACAGCGAGGGCGCCAGGGCCACCCACAGTGTCACTACATGGATGCGAAGGAATATTGGTGGTAATGTCATTTTGAGAAGCAGAGGTGACAGATTTAGGTGATACACAAGCTGGAAAGTCCACTTGTGCATACGAGCTCACAAATATAAGACAATCGCCTACAATGATAATCACAACATTTGCATTTACTGGAGAGTCTATAAGGCCCTTTCAAAGACATAATACACATACTTCAGAGTATAAGAAGCAGGGCCCCTAGAAGATGGTTCCAGGCAGCACTCGGTCAGATGGAGACCTTCCAGAACAAAGTTGACCGTAAATGAATCCCTGCTTCCAAATGTAACTCTGCAGATGCACTTTGATTTCACAGCCATTGATCAATAATTCATTTGGCTTGTGACTGCTGATGACATGATTTAATATGTCCAGCTAAATTACGTTCCCATAGGAACACTCATGCATACCAAAGGAAAAAATGACAATTACACAGTGCTGGCCTCTCCCTGAAGCAAGCCCGTGTGCATGCTTAGACTTGCTGTTTGAAGGGAAAGGACCTTGTGATCAAACCCACAGAGGCCTTGAAGCAGAAAGATCTCCATGAGTCCAGGAATAGCGAGACCTTCCATGAATGTCACCCTAAGCAGGGCAGCTCTGAGCCCTGGGCTTGGCATCAGACTGCTGGGCTTCAGACTGTCACTCCATTGCTCATGGGTTGTGTGAACCCCTCTCTGCTTCAGTTTCCATGTTATGAAATAGGCTTAAGAACATCCTCTTGGCCTTGTGATTGTCATGAGGATTAAATGAACCCTAATACAATTACATTATTAGTGCTGTGCTTGATAAATACTAAATATTAATAATGTGTATTCTTTATTGGTATTATTATTATTATTACCAGTGGTTTCCTAACTGGCCACTGTTTACACTGCAGCCAGAGTAAAACCCTAGAAGATCTACTCCAATTAAAAAGTAACCTTAGTGGCTTCCCAATTCCTATAAAATGAAGATCAGGATTTTTAGAATAATATAGAAAACATCCATGACCCAGCCCTGCTTTTCTTTACACCTCTAACTCTGCTAGCCTATTCCCAGGTTTCTAAAAGTCCTGCATTTGTGAACCTGCATATTCATGCCATCCCTTCCTTCTACCCATGCATCGACCCACCCATCCATTCATCCACCCACCCATCCACCCATCCATCCATCCACACATCCATCCAACCACTCACCCATCTATCCACCCACCCACCCATTCATCCACCCATCCATCCATCCATTCACCCATTCATCCACCCATCCATCCATCCACTCACCCACCCACCCATCCATCCACCCATCCAACCATCCACCCACCCATCCATCTATCCGCCCATCCATCAATCCATCCATTGACTCACCCATCCATCGACTCACCCATCCACCCACCCATCCATCCACCCATCCGTCCACCCACCCACCCATCCACCTGCCTATCCATCCTCTCAACAAATGTTTATTGAGTACTTATTCTGTGCCATGTGCTGTGCTAGGCATTGAGGATGCTGTGATGAACAAGTAAAGAAAAAGACAACAAAAAATATTTGGGTTAATGACAACTGTTGCCAAGAAGTACAACTAGGTTATATGGGTAGAAGGTGTTTCTTTAGGCAAGCTAGTCAGGAAGCCTCCTGTGGGTAAAGGGCATCTGAGTGAAGACTCAGGAGGTTGCTCTGGAAGGATCTGGAATGAGAATATTCTGGATGGGGGAAGCCACATGTTGCAACAAATGGCCCCCAAATCTCAATGGCTTAATAAAGTAAGTGTGTTTCTTGTTCACTGTAGAAGCCGGTATGGGTGGGCAGGGGCGGTGCTCCACCAGCCGCGCTGAGCATGTGAGCCCACAGCCTCCTGGGGTCTCAGGGTCCCATGCACTTACTGTCAGGTGGGAACAGAGTGATAGTGTGGAGGATGGCAGGGCAGGTTTCAGGGGCTGGAGGGGCAAACAGTAGGCTTTACCCATTCTATGAGCCCAGACTATGGAGGGAAGAACTCAGACTGCCTGAGTAACAGAAAGAAGGTGCCCTTGGCTGGAGTTCAGTGTGCAAGGGCATGAATGGGAGGGAACAGGAGCAAAAGGTAGGCGGGGACAGTTCCTGTAGCTATTTTAAGGAACTTGGATTTCATTCTAATATCAAATGGAAGGCTTGATAAAGAGTTTTATGGCAGGAAGCGGCGTGAACAAATATATAGTTTAAAGAGCCCCTGGGGATGTGGAGATAGAATGGCAGAGTATATCACTGCTATAAAAATTGCCACCAATTTAGTGGCTTAAGCCAGCACATGTTATTCGGTGGCAGTCTGGATGTCAGAGGGTAAATTCAAGGTGTCAGCAGGGCTCTGTTCCTCCTGGAGGATCTTCGGGCGAGAATCTGTTTCCTTGCCTCTCCAGCTTCTGGAGGCCACTGCGTTCGGCGGCTCGCAGCCCATCCCCTCCTCCTTCGCAAGGTGTCCCTCCAGCCTCATGCCCCTGGCTGTCATTCTACCGCCCTCCTCTTGCACAAACCCTTGTGATTACCAGAAGATCCTAGAAGATCATCTCCCCATCTCAAAATCCATAACGTAATCAGAGCTGCAAAGTCCCTTTTGTCATGGCAGATAACATAGAGGCTCCAGGGATTAGGACGTGGACATCTTTGGGGGCCATTATTCAGCCACCACCAGGAACAAGGATGATGACAAGATGACAAGTCAAAGGGTCCCAAACTAACATAGCCGTGAGCTGCAAAGAGAAGTGTCTGCATTTGACAGCTGTTTGGGGGCAGGATCCACAGGTGATGGTCATTGGCAGGTCCCCAGAGATAATGAAGGAAGAACAACAGAGACACGCAGGTTTCTTGCTTGGATGTTATTGATGAAATAATGACCAGAATCATTCAAAGAGCCTATTCAGTAACCAGTGATGAGTAAAAATTCTAAAATTGTCTGTAATTTATAAGGTTTATGACAAGGAAAGAACTTGTAATTATAAACTGGTTATCACTGGATATTACACGCTGATTTTGTCTGAATCATTAATTAGCAAATGAATCAACAGCTGCTGATATAAACAGCCTATTCTAATTTGTCTTTTAAAAAGGACCATGCAGTAGAGGGGAAGACCTATAGAAGTGAAGATTGCAAAATACTCCTTAGAATTATTTTTATGTTTCAGGCTGTCTTGTAAAAAAGTTATTTGTGAGCTATCAACTTCTGCTCAAAAAGCTAAGGCAAAGGCTGGGCTACAGTAAATTAAACACCTTAATTGATGTGGAATCAAGTTGTGTATCTTCTAATGTCTCAAAGACTGGGTATCTTCATTACTCTTCAAAGACTATGAGACTTCGCTTTGACTTCCATTTTCCCCTTACCCTTCTTCAGCTCGGTTCTGGTTATCTACTGATGCTTTGTGAACTGCCCCACAATGTAGTGGCTAAAGACAATAACCATTTCATTATGGTTTATGATTTTGTGTGACAAGATTTCAGTCAGGGCTCAGCTGCTGGCTTCTGCTTTCTTTGGTGTAGACTAGGATTACTTGGTGGCATCCATCTGGTGGCTGTTCTGGTCTGGACCATCCTCAAATGTCTTCTCTCACACACTTGGAGCCTCGGCAGGGTGGACTGCATGGCTGGGCTCAGTGGGAGTCCCCTCCATGTCCTCCCTGTGGTCTTTTCAGGAGCCCCCTCCATGTCCTTACTCCACGTGGTCTTTCCAGCAAGGTAGTTCAGACTTGTTACACAGTGGTGCAGGACTCGAAGAAACCAACACAGAAGCTTCCAGTTCTCTCAACGGCAAGTCTTGGAACTGAAGTGGGATTGTCAGGTTTGGCAAATAAAACTAGAGGACACCCAATTCCGTTTGAATTTCAGATAAATGACAATAATTCTTAATTTAAGTATGTCTCAAATATTTCATGCACCATGCTTTTACAGAAACAATTGTTACGGGCAGATCCCTACCTGAGGTCACAGCGAGCCATGAAGAGTTTGTACCCTGGATCGAGGACCCCTGGGAGGTTGCCTGCGGGTTGGGAGGAGGATCCGTCTCAGCCCACTTTGGTTCTCACCACACCTTCTGGCCTTACGTCGCTAGCACCTCTAATTTAGTGAGAATCAGGAGCCTGCGTGGCCCAGCAAGTTTCTCTTTTCATCCCCTGCAGTCGGGATGCTGAAAACAAACAAAAAACCCCCAATTATTACATATCTGAAATCCAAGTTGAACTGGACATCCGGTATTTTTTGTGACAACCATAGCCTGGAATCCCTTCCATTACTGTCTATTTGTCAATGCTGTCAAGGCCAGCCCAGACCCAAGGGCGAGGGCAGGTAGGATCCACCTCTGCACCAGGAAAGGGTCAGTGAGTGTGTGGCCCTCTTCGATTTGCTACCAAACACTGGAGTCCTCCTGGGCTTTGCTCACTGTTTGGGACGTAGGAACGGCCAGCGATGCTCACGTGCCCATCCTAAATGGGCCGAGGTGATTGGTGACACCATTTGTTGCAAATCCCCACAACTTTAGAACAGCAGGAAGCACAGCCCACAGAGGAACGATCGGATAGACCTGCGTGGGAACCCTGTGCTGCCCGAGGCAGGGGTCGAATCTCTCTGAGCCTTGGTTTCCCCCAGTGTTGTATGGTTATCACCATAGTCACCGTGAGTTGCAGTAAGGATGAAAGGAGGTACCGAGTGGGTATAAGACAAAGCACCACAACACAAAACATGTTCTCCATCAGTAGGCACTACGCCTACGATTCTCTTTCTTTTAGCAAGTAGAAGAGCTATGAAATGGGAAGACGAACTTTAACGACCATGAAATTTGTGAGCCGGGCAAACAGCGCCTTGCTCTTGGGATTTCACTTCTGAGAAGTTCTGGTTCCTTTGATGCTGAAAATGCTCAGTCTTTGAATGAGTTAAACACAAAAGTGAAAGCCACCCTTACAGCAACCCTTCCTTACTCACCGAGGAAGCCCCTCAGAATAATATTGTAAATAACTGGTATTTTAAAATCAGTCTCAGAGGACATGATTATCTTGAACACCAATCCAAGCCTCTCAGTACATCCTAAAATGCTATAAATATCAACATATTTATCTTTTTAACTTTTAGGCGATTTTATTCTGTCCATCACACTGCTGCCATTTAACTGAAAACAGTGAAGGCCATTTCTGTGTGAGTTTCCATGCAGTGGCTTTGGCCATGATTACAAAGCTCAGGTACCCACACTGGACCTGACTCTCCTCCTATAGTCACTGCTGGAGTCTGGCATGGAGGGAATGTTCTTCAGATCCCCGGTAGAGACGCGCAGAAGGACAGCCAGATTTATTTGGAGTCTAAACGTGGATCAAATTAGATACAGGCCAAGTATTCCACAAAATGCCTGGGAAAGATAAAGGCATGTTTTAGGGCCTTGTCCCTGCCAATAAATTCACTTGGATGAAAGGCCCCATGTAATAAAAATGTCGCATTGAAGAAATTAAATGATCTTGTCATTTGTAACAAGGATTAATAGAATTTTAAAACAGAATGAGCTAAAATGAAGCTCGGTGAGTCACGATGGCCTTTCACATTTGCAATATTCCTAAGATAATTATTAATTAACACACCAGAAATGATTTTAATGTAACATTATGGTACAGATTTAAACACCCAAATGGAAAATCTTATTAAGGTTTCTCATCTTTTCTTAAAATTAAAATGCTAAACTAATTAAAACCAAAGGTACTTTAAAAACAGTTTGCTTCCAAACAGATTTTCAATATATGCCAAGGCAAGTATGAGCCTAGAACTATTTTTTTGGGGGGGGGGAGAATAGAAATCAGAAATTTATTAAAAATGAAATTTCTAATGCTTGTCCTCACAGCCTCCCCTCTATCTCCATGTAACCTATAAGCAATAAAGCCACATAAGGCATAATTTGGCACCTGGTTGTGTATTTCTTAACAGCATTAGTCAAAACTTTCTAAAATGTCAATCCCAATTCATTACTAATTTGCTTAAGATATTCCCTTGATCTTACATTGTCCCCAGTATACGTGTGGGTTTCCTTGCTGTGACCTAGAAAGCCCTACATGATCTGGCCCCTACTTTTTTAGGGGGGGCATGCCAAGCTTGTTCTTATCCCCCAGGTTTTTGTAGTTTCAATTTCTTCTAGAATGTTCTTTCCGCAAATCATCACATTGCCTATTCTTTCCCACCATTCTGGTTCTAACAGTCTATCCCGTATGATGATAGTCTAACCCATTACCCTGTGTTATTCTCTTTAGGACATTTATCACTGTCTGAAGTATTTTGATGTCGTTTCTTTATTAGCTGTCTCTTTCAAACAGAACGTAAGCTCCACGAGGACCAGGTCCTTCTCTGCTTTGTTCAGATCCGGATCCTTGGAACCTATAACAAAGGTGCTTGCACCATCCATAACAGATAACACACGACCACTAAGCCACTGGCTGGGAAAATCACACTGGTTTTTAAAGAAGTTGCTTGTGTCTCATCCTGAGACCTTCAAGAAATTTAGATAAAAGCATGTGGGCAGGAAGTGGGAAATATGCACAGTAATACACCCGGCTACTCTCTGAATCAAAGAGAAAGGAATCAAGAAACAGCATGGCATTAAAATAAGAAGGCTGAGAATGCCAAGGGGTCTGAGGGATCCACATGAAGAAATGGAGGTTGATGTTTTGTGATGTTTTTTCTATGAGTCTCTCTTTTTCTAAAGGCCCAATTTACTTTCCTTCTAGGTTTGGAAGTGTTCGAGAAACGCATATCAAATGTTTATTTGGGAATCCCAATGCTCTCTCTCTTCCTATTCCTCTTGGCTAATGTTGACTCACATATACCCACAGTTGTCAATTAATGGCTTATTTACAACACTACAAGACTGTTCTATTTTGCCTTGTGTCCTCTCTGGTCTTACACCCAGCAGTCACCACATCTTCTCTGTCACCTCTGCTCTAGTTCCCTTTCTGACCTGGCAGCACCTGCCACCCAGAAATTTATCTGACAGTGTGTAGATGGGTCATAGAGCTCTCCGGAAACTTGCTGGTGTTTTGAAGTGACGGTCTTCAGTAAAGCTTCCATCTTAGAGATTCTGATCAAATGATATGTATTTTTTTAATTTTTAGGTTTGTGTGAGTAACTTTTTTCCTTCTCTGTCTAAATTACTCTTTCACAATATCCTAAAGTCCTGCCTCTGTCGCTATTTATCAGGAAGGTCTATGCCAGCAAGCAGGAGATCTGGTCACCAACGTATTAAAAATGGGCATGGCATACGGAAAGGCTCACTACACGGTACCTGCCAACAGGGACTATAAATAAAAGAGCTAAAGGAGAAAGAAAACTTTATCATAGACCCTATGATCTTCTCATTGGTCTGCAAGATTAGTGGTGATTATTCTAGTTTTCCTTTAGTGTGGTTATCATGTAATTTAGAAAAAAAATACATTTAAATCAAAGACAAGCAATGTATCTATATGTGTACATATTATGTATGTGATACATACACTGAATATGCTCTTCAACAAGCATGCATTGAATGTCTCCATGTGCCAGGACACAAAAATGAGTAAGCAGTGATCCCAGCCCCAGATGAGGCTTCACCTCTGGTCAAGAATGCCCCATTTATCTGGAATGTAAAATATAGTTTCTGATTTCAAAACACCAAGTGACCACCCTCTGTTCACACTTTATAAAACTGTTGTCAAGAAGGAAAACCACCAGGGACGCCTGGGTGGCTCATGCGGTGAAGGGTCTGCCTTCGGCTCAGGTCATGATCCTGGAGTCCCTGGATCGAGTCCCGCATCGGGCTCCCTGCTCAGCGGGAAGTCTGCTTCTCCCTCTGACCCTCCCCCCCTCATGCTCTCTTTCTCTCTCATTCTCTCTCTCTCAAATAAATAAATAAAATCTTAAAAAAAAAAAAAAAAGAAGGAAAACCACCAAAGCAATAGTTGATTAAAATAGCACGATGAATCAGGGCAGGGGGCCACCAAGGCACCAGTGAGCTTGGGTAAAGAAATGATCTATTTTCAGAAATTAGCAGGAGGCAGGGGAAGGGGCATAGATTTTGGGGTTATGAAGGACCATGTTGAAATCCCTGTCCAACCTCTGCTAGTGGTTTAACCTCAGGTAAGCTGAGCTCACCAACTCTTGCAGCTTCAGTGAGCTGGAGGGGAGCCCTCACCCTGGTTTCCTTGCCAGGAGACTCAGGCACAATGCGGTGCCACAGAGCGCAGAAGTGACTGTCGCCTTTCCTGGGGGTACTGGTTTGTTTCCACGCGCACACCGACACTTTCACCTTCGAAGCAGTCTCCGTGCTTGTTCCAGTCTCCCTCCTGTGCCCTGCCAAGTGCTGTTCACCTGCAACTTGGTGAGCATTTTACCTCTCAGCAGCATGGTTTAGGGGCGCCTGGGTGGCTCAGTCTGTAAAGAGTCTGCCTTTGGCTTACGTTGTGATCTCAGGGTCCTGGGATCGAGTCCCATGCCAGGCTCTCGGCTCAGCGGGGAGTCTGCTTCTTCCTCTCCCTCTGTGTGTGCTCTCTCTCTCTCAAATAAACAAAAAATAAAATCTAAAAAAAAAGAGCATGGTTCAATGTTGAAACTTTAATTCTAAATTCCTAGCGACTCAATGTCTACACAGTTTGAATATCTACTGTGGTAAATACTGACAACCCTCATAAACAAAAATCCTCTGAAATCCCAAAGTTTAAGAGTGTAAAGAGATCTCGAGACCAAAATGTTTGAGACCTGTTGATCTAATTGATGGGGCTAAAGCTTAGCTGGGTACGTGGCGTGGGATTCTTTCCTCTCGTTCACTTATTGAATTACTTAGCGAACCTAACTGGGCATCTTCTTTGTGCAAATTATTTGACTATATTTTGGGGACAGAGCAACAGAGAATCCAGTGTTTCCACCTCCAGGAAGCTGACCGCCGGGTGACGGCTGGGCTCACCTTCTGCCTCGTGTCTCCCTGCTAACCTCACCACTCCACTTTGCAGGGCGGTTTTCGGCTTGCAGAGCTGATGGACAAGCACTCTGTCTTTTGCGTGGCAGTTGAGATGGCCACATGGATGACCCACATGACAGTAACTGCTATTTCTGCTTTTCTGCTTGTGGGGCAACCCGAGTGCTCTGGGACTACTTTGTGGTGGCCTCAAGTTAGCAGTCCCTTGCACCCAACACCGCAGGACGTGCAGCCCTGTGATGTTGACCACTGATCATGGTCCCAACAGATAACCATCTCCAGCGTCCCTTCACCTGCAACTAAAATTGTAGACAGATCTCTGAACAGTTTGGGTTCTGTGGTCTTAGGTTGGTAACTGTTTTTCTACACCCTGCTCTTCTTTGAAACTGTTCCCGTGTTTGGCCCTCAGAAGAATGGCCTCCTTAGACTTGTTTTCTCCTCCTTTTACCACTTGGGGTTGGAGAGGCCGTGCATGCTGTCAAGCTGCTCTTTTCACTCTTTCATTCTTCTGTTGAACGCATGATCCGGTTATCTTGCCTTTAAAGTGGTGGCAAAGGGGGATCAGAACAAAAAAGCATTTTCAATCATTTGAGGAGGAAATTCGGGACTGAATGATACTTCCCGTTGTGTGGCCCATGGGAAATCTCACCCTCTGTGGGTTTACACTGGATTTTCCGCAGAACTTTCAGGGCTTTAATATGCACCCCACTATTTGACGAGTGATATCATTTTACCCAAAATAGTCACATGGGAGGACTGAGTACAGAAACAGGCATGTTCTTTGGACTAGTTTTTACCTTTTTTACTATTACACTCTTCTTTCTCAGGGAGGAAGGAGTCTTATCTGATAAATATATTACTGTATTATAGTATTGTACACCCCCTCCCATTCTCAATAAAATAATAATAATAATCTGCCATTAAGGGATTCTGTGGTCTGCACTTACACCTTAGAAACATTTAGTTTCATTTGACTCTGAAACCACTATCAAAAGTATAGCAAAACCATAGAGTGCACCCCTCTACGCCAGTCTTGCTTAAAGCACTTTATCAATGTTAATTCATTTCATTCTCATCCCAGTGCTGGGAGGTAGAGTTTCTTCTCCCTCATTTTACAGATGGGGGAACTGAGGCACAAGAGGTTGAACGACTTGCCCAGGCCACAGAGCTAATGTGCTGGTAGAGCAAGATTCCTTTCCAGCCATGATTGTAAGCATGTAGCGCTTTGAAGGATCCCAGGATCACCTAGGGGGTGGGTCACCGAACACTTAGCAGATCACAGTTCTCCTAGTTGATCCTGGTTCACCTACTGGATCACCGAACTCCTAATGGATGGTGGAGCACCTGCTTAGTACCTCACAGGAAGAGTCTGGAGACAGAGGGTTAAGCGCTTACTGGGCATCCAGAGTTTGTAAGTAGGTTGTTTGCTTATCTTCAGGGTCCTTCCCCCTCACATGTACTAGGCTCTTCCCCTCCTCCTTGGAGACTAAGATTGCTGGACTGATGAGGGATCCATCATGGTGGAGACCAGAGGAGGAGATGTCTCCAGGGAAAGCATGCTGGGCTCCCAGGTTCCGCTGCATGGTGTCCTCCAAATAGAGAGAATTCAGGCTCCGATGGTCACTGATTCTGTAAGAACACCGGCCCCAGACAGCTCAGCCTGGACCTCAGGTGCCAGATGCCAGGCAGGCTGCCGGAGACCTGCTCTGACAGCGAGGCAGGGGCCGGTCCCACCAGGCTCAGTTTTAGGGGCAGAAGGTAGGATTTTCCTTTCCTTCATCACATGGCCTGTGTCACCACTGGGGAATCGCATGGCACTTTTTATTCTGTAAAATGCTATATACTTGAAGGTCACAATAAATGCCTTTGCTGTGTCCACCAGAGAGCCATGGGCATGGAGCAGACTTCTTTGCGGAGACCCTGGTGAAGCAGGATGGCCACACAGCGGGGTCCCCCGGTCGGCACAGATGTTCCCGTGGCCTGAAGCTCCACGGTTTGGAGCTCGCTCTGCTCTGGATGCATCATTTATGGACTACCTGATTCCAGGGCACGTGACGGCCTGCGCGTCTCCAGCCCAGAGCCTCAGCTTGCGGGCCCACTTTCACTCTCCCCTCTGCTGACGTGGGCACAGTCACGCTGGCTTCTTGGGGCTCAGGGACCCGGGTGCAGTACAGAATGGCAATACCTGGGTGCTCTCCTGCTGTGTGTGGTGTTAGGCACTCTACCTTGTGATTTCTACCTCGTGCTGACAACAGCCCCGCGACGAACGCATACAGAGCGAGCCTCCCTGTCACAGACAAGGACACCGAGGCCAAGAGAGGGTAAGTAACTCAGATATGGGCACAGAGCTGGAAGTTAAGGGGTGGAGTGGGCGTTCTCAGACGCCCGGAGTTGGCGGTGGCACTGGCCGGCCCCCGGGGAAGGTCTCTGTCTGCGTCCTTTGCTGGGTGCTGCCTGGGCCTGGGGGTGCAGGAGACGAGAGCAAGGACCAGTACACTCTGGACTTCCCTCAGCAGCCTGCAGCTCTGTCTGGTGCACCTGGATGAGCGCAGAGAGCTTGCTTGCAGGGGTTTTCAGAATCAAAGTCAAACTGGAACGTGCGCAGGAGCTCCTTGATCCAGCTGGCAACTCTTAGGATTTCTCTGAGCCGCGTGTCTGAGCCCCCCGGGAACCCCGCACTCCAGGGCCCCATGGGAGAGCATGTGGGATCCTTGGCCCAGCCTGTGTGAGGCGGAGAGGGGCCTGCCAGTGCCCCCCATTGTTGCATCGCCCTTGTGGGGTCCCCAGGCCCCCTGGTAGGTGCTCAGGAAACACTCCCTGGATGAGCAAGTTAATGAGAAGGGGAGCTGGCTGCCCCTGGCTTCTTTCCCAGCCCCAGCCCCAGTGCAAGCCCTCCACGGCATGGGGATGGCCAAGGAGGGGGTGCTGGCCGGGAGGGCGGCCTGGAGGAGGCTGCCACTGGCCCTCAGGCACACTCCGCTGCTTCCGGCTCCCTGTTACTTCACTCATCCGCCTCTGTGCCTGGGTTCAGTCCAAGCATCCATCTTCAGCAAAGGCTCCCTTGAGGAAACAAGGCATTGACAACAGGCAGAGGGAAGGCAGAGGGGGTGCTGGGACTGGCGATGTGGGAATCAGTCCCTGAGAGAGAACGGATGATGATGTCTGGTTCGTCTTCAACACACGAAGGAGGGGGTGACCATAGAGTAGCCTTCATCGTTTAGTGAGTGCTCTCTCCAAGAAAACAGGGGGGCAACACTCAATTTCAGGAGCCTGGTGGACCCCCTGAATCCGGCTGGCTTTAGAAACTTGGCATCAGAGAGAAGAAAAGGGGTTCTCATTGTAGGCCAGGCCAAATGGCCAGCAGTGAAAGTATCCAAGGCTGTCCATTTGTTGTCCTTTAAACATTTGCATCATTTCATGAAATTATAGTCTTTAACGTGAAAACGCCCCTTAACTCAAGAATCCTCGTGCTTTCTATCAACTCTTTTTATCCTTTTGACTGAACTTCAGTTCACTTGGAAAACAATTCTGTACCCCTCACACATAAGGTCATGAAAGGTCATTCGAAGGTCCCTTTGCTGGGAGGGGGTGACTCCGTGAGGCAAGGAAGGAGCTCAGCAGCTCGCTTCCCTGCAGGGTCACAGGAGAGGTGCACCTCTTTACTGAATTTCTTCAAGTCCTTCCAGAAACCTGCCCGGGATCCCTGCTGAAACGGTCGTGGGACACAGCATCACCTCCCCCGCTGCCCTCAGAGGGGTTCACGGGCGCTACGGAGGGCGACTTGCCCGGGGTGGCATGGCCAGGCCCGTGTGCGGACCCGGGAATTCCCAGAACCCCCCACCAAGCTGTGTCCATGTCCTGTGTTTGGTGTTTTTACCCTAATGAGGTTGTCAGCCTTTCAGCAACAGGAAGCAGTCACATAGCAGAGCCGTTGACCCCAGCCCCGGTCTAGGCTCCGGGCATGGATGGAATTGGAGCCACTGAGCTGGGGGGCTGGGGGGGCGCCGGGTGGGAGCAGGGCTGTGGCCTTGGCAGGGACGTTGGCCTGGCAGAAGCTATCCCCCCAGCCTGCCTTCTTGGACCGAGCTTCTCTGTGGCCAGCTGTGGCCCCATGACCCTGGCCGGCACTGGGGGTGGGGCAGGGCGGTGGGAACGGCTGGTCTGTGTTAACACACCTGTGTTTTCCTCCCAGCTGTTTGCTTCACAACAGGGATGCTGTGCTCTTAGCCACTGGGAAATGTTTCACACCACCCACCAGTACCCACTGCTATGTAACATTTGTTGGCTCACACCATCAGGGTTGAACTGCTTTATTTTATTTATTTTTATTTAAAAAGGGACACCAGAATCCATTATGTCTGGGAATAAGCCAACCTGGCCCAATGTTGAGTGCAGAAATATTCCATCTCCCTTCTGTGCCCAGAATTATTTTTGTTTTCTTCGATACACAACCTAGATACGGCTACAGCAAGGAAATCAGTTGATTTTTGAAACCAAAACTCCTTTCCTGTTTATCAGTTTCGGAAAAAAAAAAAAAAATTCCACCGTTGTCGATCACGATGCCAGTGTATCTCTGTGGTTGGTGCTTGATTCATCTTCTCTCTCATCTGCTCTGTGCTCCCAATATTGCACCCAAGGAAGGAGCCGTTGTATCTTCAAGCCAAGATTAGTGAATTAATGTCATTCTTAGGATGGATACTTAATCCCTGACACAGGAGGGGCCTGATGATGGAAGGCACGTGGGCTCTGGCCCCAGCCCACTCGGGCTCTTAGGGGTTAAGTGACCACAGGCAAGCATCTTGCCACCCGACCCAAGCCTCCTGGGGCATCCGGGTGAAGTGAGCAGCCTGCCGACAGGTGGGAAGGCACTGTCCCTGCTGGTGGCCCTAGCTCTGGGGTGTCTTGTCCCACTACAGTTTAAGCTCCATGAGGGTAGAGGCTCGTCCTGCCTGCTCTGTCCTTTGCCGTAGCTCCAGAGTTTGGTGCCCGACGCAGAGCAGACACTCCACAAATATTGGTTGAATAAATGAATGAATGAGTGAATGGGTGAACGCCAGGGTATGTTTTGGAAAACAGGCTTCTCGAAGTGCATTCTTTTCATTAGTAAGGTGAGTTGAATACCTTGGGACAGATAGGGAGGAAAAGAAATATCCAAGGTGGAGGAGAATTTGGTGGCTACCCAACTTCTCCTGCCCGCTCCAACGTTCTTCCTGCCCCCATGGGTAAATGAAGCCGCCGCAGAGGGCGGGAGGTACTAGAAGGAGGTTGAGTAAAAGAACACATCCCTGAAAATCTGCAGGCGCTCAGGGCAAGAGTTCTAATGAGGGTCCATGTATTAGAGATCTTAATGTTTAAGATTATGCATTTAACTTACGAACTGTTGCGTGGACTACCTCCTTACTTTCCTCCTTACCTTGACCTGGATGACCACTGCAAATTTGGAATTCCCAGTCCCTGAGGCTTAGTCCAGCTCAGGGCAGCAGAGGGAGAGATGGCCTCCAGCCCCTGGCGCCCAGAGCCCTTCTCCCTCCTCGTGCAGCCCCTCTCTCAGTGCATCCTGGACCTCACTCCGCCTGCCGGGGGCCTCCCCAACCGAGTGTGCATGCTCCAACTCCTCTGGCACCATCTGCTCTCCGGCCTGGGTCTCCAGGGCCCACCTGGCTCTCCTGGGCACACAGAAGAGTCCGGCAAGCCACCTTCTCTGACATCAGCTACTTGTGACTTTCACAGCAGCCCTGGTCAGACCAGCCTGAGTCCTCGCCCCATTTCACAGAGGAGGAGACTGAGGCTCCAGAGGCCGGTGGGGACTGGTTAGGACTGTTTTTGCACAGAAGAGGTTCAAGACCTCAGCCAGAAGCGTGCGGCTAAGTGAATGCAGGGACAGCTACAGACCCAGTGCCCCCTTCTCTGCACCAATGCTCAGAAGAAGGGCCTTCCCCAACCAGGGTCAGGATGCTTCCAGTTCAGCCGGTGGGGCTCGCCTGGGCTCTGGGTTTTTCTGTCTTGAGAATGTGAACAACCTGCACTGCTCTGATGGTCTAGCTCCCTAGCACTAGGGGCACAGGTGGCTCTGGGCAACTTGGACTGAACCCCCCTCCAGACATGCCTCCGAGACTGAGGCATGACACAGCCTCCCTGCCTGCCATGACTTCTCAGAGGGAGCCCAGGGCCCTGAATCAGACCCAATTTCCCCTGCCTTTTGAGTTTTCTAGGCCTCACGTGTCTCCTGGACTCCCAGGAGGCTTCTGCCCGCCCTGGCCCGCTCATCCCCAGCAGGATGAGGGCAGGGGCTGCATCGGGCATGGAGGCTCAGACCACTGCCTCTCCTAGTCCAGGCTTTGAGGCTACCCAGAGAGGTGACCCCTGGAAACGGTAGGTGTTCCCTGCTTGTGGGGCGATTGTGAGCGGGTGCAGGAGAGGGGAGGGACCTGGCAACAACTCCCCAGCCTTGCTCCCAGATGTCCCATGGCACGGGGACCCTTCGTGTCTCTCGGTGGCTAGGAGAGACTGCAGCTTGGTTGCACACCACCTGTGTTTGCTGTCTACCCTTCCCTCTCATATTTTTCCTCCCCTCACTCTTTCTGCTCTGGACTGTATCTCCCAGTAGACCAGAGGATCCAAGTCTGGCCTTGGTTTCTCCTTAATAGAGAACTTGAACTAAGTCAAGCCTCAAGGCAGCTTGTTTGGTGCCTGGGTTTTCTCAGTCTGCGGATGCCTTCCTCTTCGGACTGTTGCTCCTGGGCTTCCATTCCAGCTCTTGTGTCCCCTTGTAAAATTTCTTCTACTCCAGCTTCCCTGGAGAAAACAAAACAGAACAAAACAAAAATGAGTCACAGAGTGACAGATTCTCAGATGGAAATCCTGACTCACTACCTTCGCGGGAGGGGTCACCGTATCACGGGACTTAGGAAAGTGGCCTCTATACTCAGACGGTGTGTGCTTGTCTCACAGCACTTCCTGTGTGACCTCGGGAAGGTTCCTCAACCTCTCTGGACCTTAGCGTCATCTTCTGCGAGATGAAGATAAGGACAACATTTATGCCACAGGATTGTTGCACAGATTAAATGAAATAAGGTCAAAGCCAGGCCCATAATAAGGACACAATAAATGTTAGTTAACATTTTGAGTCACCCTCTTTGTCAAATCTACGCTCGTTGACTTGGCAGCTCTAAAAATATCTGATAATGGTTCCCATTTGTTGAGTGTCTTCCACACACCCAGAACTTTGCCCAAACCTTTTCATTTAACTGTTTGGCATTTTGTAGCGAGGAACCCGAGGCTCCACATCAAGCGGAGGGCCAGGTGTGCTCAGGTCTGTCTGATGCCATGGCCTGTATTCTCTCCTCCATGGGACATTGAGGAACATTTCCATTCTTCCCTAATGCCCAGGGACACCTGCCCTTTATTTTCTCCACAAAGCTTCCAGGCTGGCCTTTGAGGGGCAAGGAGGAAAGGACAGATGTTAAGCCACAGAGAATGGGCTCCCCCAGGAGCGGAAGGCACGGGGGCTGGAAGCAGCAAAGAAGCAAGCTTATGGCAGGTGTTACCATGTATAGCAGGCCTTTCCTAATGAGCAAAACAAGAAGAGAAAACTGACAAACAGATTTGGCTTCGTTTGAAGGTGTGAGGAGAACCACCCAGCTCTGAGAGACATTTCCATCGAGCGCAAGACCCAGGTGGATCGGGGGGTGGCTCTCACCATGCAGGAAGTAGTGTGGTAACTACCCCATGGAGGGCAGTGGAGGCCCTCTGTGGTGGGCTTGTCTCTGGTGCCTCTCTTGAGGACACAGACACGTCTCCCTCTGAGAGCTCATGTCCTTTGTGGTTGGACCGTCCCTTGCAAGTGTGAGCGGCCGTGAGAAAGGCAGCCTGGACAGAGTCCGACTGACCTCTGCTGACAGGCGCGACTCGTGTGGTCAAACCCCGCCATTCACCTGTGCTGAGAGAAACCCTGTCCTGTCATTAAGCAGGGAAACACCACTGGTATTCGTTTTTCTCCTTGAGCTGATGTGAAAAGTGGCTTTTTCCACCACCTCAAATGTGTGGTCATGTTGAGTGAGATGCAAGGACAGCATGAAGTTGTGGCCATCATGGTTGGCTCCTTTGGGAGAGCGTTGGTTGGGTCCTTCCACTGCTTGGAGGGGGCAGCCACCAAAAGGGCATCAGGGCCTTCCACACCGTTGTTGGGGTTATGACGCTCTTTCATCTTTAGAGCCCTTTGCAGTCACTAAGTAGATGCCCGCCCCAATCGTCGTTAGGCTGAACTTGGCCGGTGGTCTTCCAATGTAGTATGACACCCATCCCACCTCTTCCTCAGCCGCAAGGAAACTGCTTTCACTGGCAGCCATCAGAACATCTTGGGCGTGACTTATTTATTTATTTTTTTTAGCCAGGGTTGCCTGTCTTACTCACCCTTTCAGTAGCTGTCTGAGATTTAGCCTCCTATCCAAGAGATGCCTTCTAGGCAGCTGTGGGTGGGGCTCTAAGGACCAAGAGATGAGATGACAAAGCCCTGAGTGATTTTCAGGTATAACGAAGGGCCTTCTGATTTTTTCTTTTTTAAAGATTTTATTTTTTTATTTGAGAGAGAGAGAATGAGAGACAGAGAGCACGAGAGGGAAGAGGGCAGAGGGAGAAGCAGACCCCCTGCTGAGCAGGGAGCCCGATGTGGGACTCGATCCCAGGACTCCAGGATCATGACCTGAGCCGAAGGCAGTCGCTTAACCAACTGAGCCACCCAGGCGCCCCTTCTGATTTGTTTTTTAGAGGAAACGTGGAAGGTCTTTATCAGCATAGGTGACATTATAAAAAGAGAGTAAAGTGCAGATAAAATTCCCAGTTGTGATTTACCAACTTCCCTTTGGTATTTGTGGATTTTAGAAATAAGATCAGCTGGTTCATCTCCAGAAATCTCCTTGTGATTGCTGATCTTCTGTTATTAAGAAGCGTGTTTTTTTTTCTCATTAAAAAAATGTGTCAATGCTGTGACACAAAAGAGAAATGTGTAGAAGACAGATCCGGATTTGAATTTTGGTTCAGATATTTAGTGACTTGGGACCCCGGGAAAGCGAATTTCTGAGCTTCCCTTTCCTCGTCTGTAACCGGGGAATGGTAATGAATATCTCCAAGGGCTGTCAAGATCAGAAGTAAGGTGCCTGGGAAAGAGCAGAGAGAGTAGTTTCAGCGAGTGTACCTTTACTGAGAGCCTGGCTGGCAGGCTAGCAGAGTGAAAGCCAAGTCACCGGATAGTGAAAGTACCAAGGCTGCTTCATCGACTCTAGCTGCTTCTGGGTTTTTACCGTGGAGTGAAGAGTGAAGAGTGAAAGAACAAATCCGGGCAGCATCTGTCACTGATGAATCAAATCACCGATGGAAGAAACAAGATAAAAGCCTTGCTGGGCTCTGCACTGACCGCTGGGTCTTGGTTCAAAGAGAAGGAGCACCTGATAATTTCTAAGGAGACTGTGTCTCTGTAGCAAGGACGCATGCCTGAGAGGATTTGATCACTTAGGGACTCTGGAAATGCTTTCTGGGTGGGTAAATACATCTCCACTTCCTGCATCTTCCAACCCAGATGCAAGATACCTGCTTGTTTGTTCTTATTAAGCTGATTGTGCTGGCCTTCTGAAACTTTTCCTCAAGGAAGGGCACAGGGCTGTGAGTAGAAAGGTAGGGATGTCATTCTTGGCTCTTCCCAAATGCATCCCTTCAGGCCCTGGATTTATGTTCCCTCACAAGTGGGTGAGGGTTTAGAATGGGTGGTGCCTCGGGGTGTTCCTGCTCTAGGAGTCTGGGGCTCATACTAAATGGGAAGCGGCCGTCTGGGCCATGTTCTTCTCATCCTGGAGCACAGGAGCTCAAAAGGACAGAACGACCGTGCATGCACAACTTAAAACTGTTGCTCCTATCGTCCTTGCTCACATCCCATTGGCAGAACAAGCACCTGGCCAATCCTATAGTCAGTGGGACAAGAAAGTATGCTCTCTTCCAAGGGGGACATGACTGAGTCCCCATTCAATGGACGTGCGCATGATCGACTTTGCACACACCAACTGCAGGCTGTGGTGGAGTGACTATTTGCTGAGCCATAATTCAATTTATCATTGCCAATCTGAAGGCAAAGAATTAAACAAATTCTCAAGCTCTCCGTCAGCTTTGTCTTTCCCCAGTTCTTATACAAAACATTCCAGGGAGCTTAGCTCTTCATTGGTGGAAACTGTCTAGTCATGCCCTGATCAGAATTCAAGGCCAAGCAGGGACCATTATTTGAGCTGTAGATTTAGCTGTTTGGTATTCACACATCCCTAATGATCTTGGAAAGTATAATGTTTTCTAACAGCTGTAAAGACAAGAGATTCTAACATGACCATGACCAACTATACATAATATCCATGAAATTACATTGAGTAATGTAATGATATGTTATGCTGTCTT
This sequence comes from Leptonychotes weddellii, assembly GCF_054177405.1. Taxonomy (NCBI): domain Eukaryota; kingdom Metazoa; phylum Chordata; class Mammalia; order Carnivora; family Phocidae; genus Leptonychotes; species Leptonychotes weddellii. Next base: position 118,110,604 of record NC_138378.1, read on the forward strand.
TAACACTTTATGATTACCTAATTTGAAAGGTTAATGACATTGACAAATACATGAACACTATGGGTATCATCAATACCACTTAATGACAAATCTCTTGTTTTCATTTATGGAATCAACTAAAATGGGAAGACTCCATCATTACAACTTCATTTTTTTTGGTCATAAATTAAAGAGTCTGCACAATATATTTTGCTTTAATTTGGAGTTTAGGTTTCTAGAGTATTTTATACTGTAGGTCTGTGTATAAATAATATTTAATACAATAAGATCATAATTATTTAAAATGACAATGTCATAGTTTTTCTGAAAAGGGTTACACTTGTTAAGGGTGAATATTTTTTTGTTGGACAGATCAAAGGCAATGTCAGGACCAAGGACAACTACCATGGGACCGTCATCCTCCACAGCAAGCTGTGTTACCGCGGAGGGATCTTCCCATCTGGGCTAAAGGATATATAGCTTTTCAACTTAAAACTGGGAAAAATGATGTAAGAAGACTATTTTGTTTCTCTCCAGATCCCTGGGTAAGCTTTCAGTTTACCTGATTGGTTTTAAAGCCATTGAATCTGTATCAATAGGCTAAGCAACGTCAATAAAACTCAAACAAATAGAAGGGGGCTCTGTTTATTTTCGTTTGCAATATAACAGCCCTACAAGAGTAGTTATCATCTATGTTAATGTTTTCATATAAAGAAAAATTTTTTCTTGAGTGTCCAGGTTCCCTCTACATCAATAATACTAAACTAATAGTACACCGTCAGTAAGAGTAATGACAACGGGGACGACTTTATGTTTTACAAAGCACCTTAAATATGTAATTGGTTTGACCTTTTTAGAAATCCAGTGAAGTTATTGAGGAAACCTTGTAACTTCATTTTGTGAATGATGAAATGAGGTCTGGAGAGGTTAAATGACTTGCCCAAAGTGTAATGGTCAAGACATGGCAGGTTATGACTTGCTAATTCTGTGCTTTTTCTACCATGCCTCACAATGTTTCCATCTGTGGGCTTCCAGAAGCCACGGCTTTCTGCTAGCCATTTGTAGTTACATATTATTTTAGTTTAAGATGATTATTTTTTCCGATTACCAAAGTAACAAGTGGCCACTGTAGAAAATTTGAAAATACAGAGGAGTATAAGGAAAAAATAGTAACCACCCTACTTCTGGACGCCAGCCCTGCAGAAATAACACATATTAACTCTTTTCTGTGTGTGTGTGTGTGTGTGTGTGTGTATGAACTCCATCCTTCTTTGTCCTAGGTTCTTTCAGACAGTTGGATGTGACCAGTGAGGATTCTGGAGAATACCAGGTCACAAACCTAACCCAATCCTGAGCCTCATGGAACCACAGAATCTGGAGATGGAAGAGACAAAATGTAGGAATTGCTTTTGCCACATCCCGGGAAAATGGTCCTTCCAACTTCTGTTTGACAGAACTAAATCAATTAAATCCAATACAGCAGCAGAATACTATGATATTCTGATCTTGTGTTGAACTAATTAATTTCTTTGCATTATTTCCTGGGTTTTGGATGTCAGACTGGGAATTGATAGGACTTTTATTATAAAGGGAAAAAAAATAAATGCATAGAGAAGTTGCTTTCTCCTAGTGGAGCTCCGAAAAGAGTTTCCCGGGTTGCTTAATTTTTGGAGATTGAGACCCCAAATGTTGCAACACACGCATTCAAGAGCCCAAAAGGTGCAGTAGCTTCTGACATATTCATGATGTTTCCTGTTACCAGAATCTGTGCCTGGCAGTAACAACATACATACATGCACTCTACTCTGCACAGAATATTTTTTTCAGCCTTGCTTGTTCGTTGATGCAAGCCAGCCAGTAACCCCATGGGGTGTGTTTGCGTGTGTGTGTGTGTGTGCACGTGTGCATTGCCTACTGCCCCCCAGCCCACCCTAGCTCTTCCTGTCAGCCCAGAGGGGCTGTCTCGCCAACCCAGATTTGGTGTTGTACCTTGCCCTTTCCCTTCTGAAATCACATCAGGTGATTCTATCTCGAAGACTAAGGATCGGACTTGAAAAGGAGCCAGCTCTCATAGTGTCATTCCTGACAGATTTCTTAATTAATCTGCTCAGATTGTCAATAATGTAATTCACTGTTGATTTAGAAACTAGTTATATGAGCACTGCTAGTGCCATTGTGGGAAAACATCTGAATAATTCAGCTAATAGATGGGAAACTCACCCAGATTGCTGGGGCACAGGGAGGGAACAGCTAATTCGAATGAGATGAGCTCAAGCAGGGTGATTCCAGCAAATTCCAGGGAGCAGGGAGAGGTTGTCATATTACTGGGGGCAGCAGCTGCCTGGTTTAATTATTGTCATTTTGGTTTTTGGAAAAAAGAACGTGGGTCTGACACTCTTGCAGGCAGAGGCCATTAACACTCTTGAAAAATACTGTGGAATTTCAGTCTAAAGTGTGTGATCTAGTTGATTACTAACTCTCAGCTACACTCAGCATGTTAGTGGGTCTTATTGTTATTATTTTTTTAAGATTTTATTTATTTATTTGACAGAGAGAGAGACAGCGAGAGAGGGAACACAAGCAGGGGGAGTGGGAAAAGGAGAAGCAGACCTCCCGCCGAGCAGGGAGCCCAATGTGGGGTTCGATCCCAGGACCCTGAGATCATGACCTGAGCTGAAGGCAGACGCTTAATGACTGAGCCACCCAGGCGCCCCAGTGGGTCTTATTCTTGCTATCATATTATTTTCATATGATTCTTATTTGAAATATGTGAGTGTAGTAACATGCATCATCAAAGGAATATAAAAATGACTTCTTTTTTTTTTTTTCCTGGGAGGTTCATAGTCATTTGGGTATTTCCCAGAATTGACTAGATGTATCTTGGGATTATGGTGATCACTCTTTATACACAAAAACTTGGGGCTGGGTTGAAAATGAAGTTTATAGATTGGTGACTCTAATTATGTGAAAAGTCTTACATAAACATAAAAACTCAATCACTTTTAGTTATACACTTAACATTTTGTTTTTATGGAAAATAATAAAATTATATGAAGTTGAGCTGTTATACTAAATTTTTTTGCTATGGTGGTTAGAGTTTTAACAACCCTTAAGCGCAGATGAGTTAGTGCTTAAATGCAAATGTTCATCAGAATCATGGTGCTTTTGATAGGAAATGTTAATTCAATTCCATTTATCGGCAGTGTCTCACACTTTTCTTCTGTTCTCTGTCTCTCCCTTTCTCTCCCCCCCAGCATCCTCACATGCACGAGAGCTCATGTGCACGCACACCACTCTACACACACACACACACACACACACACACAAACACATGCACACTGTCACCTCACTCCCAGTTTTCTTTCATGAGTTCTGCAGAAAAGGGGAAAGAGAAAACACTATCCAACGCGGATACCTTGACACTGACCAACTTCTAGCAGGTGAGAGTCAATTCTGTGTGGGATCTGTTGCCTCGGATTTTAATAAAGTCAGGACTGATTTCACATCCCAAATGGCACTGGAAGCCTTAGGGGACAGGATTGCCTTTTGGGGCTTAGGGAACAGAAATGTAGCAAGCAGTTCTTGAGTGCACCTCTGGCTGCATGCAGAGAACGTGTGTAAAGTGTGGTGTGCATTAGAATCAGCTTGGCTGCCTCTAACACCCCAGGTAAGGGCGGCTCGAGCGAGGTCAAGCTTCTCTCTCTCACTAAGGAAGTCTGGTGCAGGCAGCTGAGGGCTGGGGCGGCCACTCCAGGGTCACCAGGGACCCCGGCTCTTTCTGTCCTGCTGTTCTACCACTCCAAGCAGTGCACGATTTGCCTCAGTCTCATGGTCATCTCATGGTCAAGATGTTTGTGGGCATTCATGATACCACATCCATATTTCAGGGAGAAGGAAAGAGGAAGAGGACAAAGGGTACCACTCCCCTCCCTTCTGCTTTTATTAAGCAGCGGTTCTGGAAGCCCTCCTTCCTTCGCCTCCGCACATTTCATCTTGCACATCCTTGGCCGGAGCCCAGAGGGCCACACCTAGCTGCAAAGAGGCTGACCGAAGTCGTCTTTTCAGCTGGGCACAAATAATACTGCCCTTCACTCCAGGAAGAGAGGGGACTGCATATCTGATGGGAGCCTGAGGGGCCAGTTCCTGCCAACAGTAGATGCTTTACAACAAGCAGTGATTATAGCTCTAATGAAACCACAAATAAATGCTTCCTATTTTTACCGAGTGCCTGGGTATTTTGAATCGAGAAGATGATTTGAAAAGAGTATTGTCTCATGATCGCCCAAGACGACAGCCCCCATCATGGCTTTCTGTCACTTGCCCTGTATACATCCCCAGCTCCAGTCGGGGAGACAAAGCACTGATAAATGCTGTCAGGGCGGGGAATGTGGGTGACAGGTCCCTGAGATTTCTAATAACACTTGGTTATTGGAAAAAATAATTTGTTGTTATTTACGTATGTAATGCGAGCATTATCTGATCATGTATTCCCTGGGAATCTAATTTGTAAATAATTACTTGACAGAATGGAACTGGCTGGAAAAGTCTGAATATGCAGAGGCAGAGGTGGGGGGCCTGAGAGGAAATTTTAGCTGAAAGGCCAAGCACCTGAATGGTCCGACTGCAATTTTTCATCTCTCAGCAGTTAGCAGCTAATAAGGTCCCTGGTTAAAACAACACACATTCTCAGGCTCCAGACGCAGCAGACACTTAGCCGGACATTAGCAGAGGGGCAGGAGCAGCTAACCTACTTGCAGCGCTGATGGAATGCCTGTCCCCAGGGAACGGAGACCGGGACACGCGGGGCTGTTCTTCCTGTGCAGAGCGGGGGGCACAGGGACGGACCAGGGACCGAAGGTTTGCGTCCCTGTCCCTGCCAGATTCGTGTGGCGAAGCTCCAACTCCCAGGGTGGCTGTATTTGGGGATGCAGTCTCTGGGGAAGTAGCCAAGGTTAAATGAGGTCGTGAGGGTGGGGCCCTAATCCGATGGGAGTAGCGTCCTTCTAAGACCAGGAAGTGATACCAGGGCCTCGCCTGTGGGCAAGCACAGTGAGGATACAAGCCAGGGAGAGAGCTTTCCTCGCTGGCAACCCTGCCGGACTCTGGTCTGGGACCTGCAGCCTCCAGAACTGCAAGAAAGTCAAGGCTGTGGTTTCTGCTGGTTTGTCTGTGGTGCTTCGGGCCGGCAACACAGGCGAACTAACACGGGGCGGGGACACAGAGCCGGGTGCGTCAGAGGGATCCGGACCAGCGGCCTCCCCATCTTCCTGTGGTGCCGAGTCCTGGGCCTCCTGCTGGGTTTGCTCACTGCCCGGAATACCCGGCTTTTCCCTCTCCTGTCGATTCGTTCCTCGGATGATCATTTCAGCAGAGTCGCTGAGCATCTCTCCGTCCCAGCGCAGGGCTACACCTACGTCTCCAGCAGCAGGAAGAAGAAGGAGCTCGGGCTCTGTGGCGACCACCCAAGGGCCAGTAGTAACCTCGCAGGTGCCCTTTCTGTGGGCCGGTTCTGCTGTCCGCACTTGCGGTGCTAAGTCGTAGGAGGCTCACACCAAGCCTGCGAGGTCGGGGCTGCAATTACCCTGTTTTGCAGGAAAGGAAGAGACTCAGAAGGTGAACCGGCTTCTCCAAGGACACCCAGCCCATAAGTGGCAGAGCCAGGAGGCCCGGCCAGGAAGTCTGCACCAGGCCCCACTCTCCACTCTGCGGTCAAACCAAATTATTACAACCCAGTTGGGAAGTGCTTCCGTGGCTCCAGCCCGGGCCCTGTGGCAGCACAACGGGGGACCCTCTCGGGGGTGGTGGGCCAGGGAAAGTCTCCCCAGAAAGTTCTGTCCGAGTGGGGATCTGGAGGGCAGTGTACCCTGGTGTGAAGAACAGGAGAGGGTGCTGTAAGCATCAGGGGCAGGGGAACAGGGGAGCCACGGGGTGTGTGGGGAGCGTAGGATGCCGGAGGTGTGGGGGGGCAGGGAGCCAGGTGGGGGGGTGCAGGGGGTCTGCATCATGGAGGGAGGGGACTGAAAACCACAGAGACCCATCAAAGAGTCTTCATCAGGGGGATGACATGGTCCCACTGCATTTTGGAAAGCTTACCGCAGCTACACTGTGGAGAATGCTGGGCAAAGTGACAGAAGGAGCAAAAGCTTTTGAGGCAGGAGCCGGGTCAGAAGGATGGTCTAATGCCCAGGGATGTGGGGGCAGCTTGCAAGGTGGTAGAGGTAAGTGAAGGGGTAACCCTGCGGTGAGCTGGAGAGCTGACTGGCTTTCTGGAATTTAGGGAGTGGGTTATTAAATACCACCACTATTAAACATGAAGTGGTAACAATTTATAATTACACAAGTTATAGTAAAAACAAAGATCATAAATGCTCAAATTCATCACTTCCTAATTATTTTACTATCACCTACTCACTGTTGTCTCTTCTGTTGAAGGTATTTACCCCCCTCCTATCTGTACGGTGGACCAATGGTGTGCTGCTCTCAGGGACGTCACAGCCGGTAGCTTGAGATTTACTATTATCCGGTGGGAGTATTTACACCAAGGAAATCGGCAAACATTACAGATGGAGTTTTTTTCTTCTCAACACACCGTGGATGAGTGACCATCCTCTAGAGATAAAGAATATGAAAGAAACCTACTCATCCTTCCAGGCTCCATCTGGAAGGCTCTCCAGCCTTCTCCTCTGCAGCCTCCTAACATGCCAAGCACACCTTCCTCGTAGCCTCGATCTCTCACAACCTACCTGTGCCCGCCTCCCCTTTCCTTCTGCAAGCATCTCGATTCTTCTGTAGGCAGAGCTTAGCACAGAGTAGAGCTCATTCTGCGCTTGTGGAATGAAACAACACGTGAGCCAGTGAGTAAAAATGGCTTCACTTTTCTACATTTGTCTCTGTTGGGCCTTTGGGATGAGCCCTCCCTCGCTAATGGGCAGAACATGAAGGTTATGATAAGCCCCAAAGTACTATCGGCCTCAGAAGCAGCCCGATGCTCAAATGACGTTTCTCATCAATGTGTGTCCCACAAGATGTTGGAACGTCTAGTGAGAAACTATGTGAAAAAGAACACTTTTGGAAGAAAGAACTTCGAAGGCGACATGATAGTCCACTGAGCTTAGGAAAATGTGCCTGGGGAGCAAGGACCCACACATCAAAGGGATTCTGAAGGACGATATGAAAGGAGAGCCACATGTCCAGATCACCTTGGGGAAAGCTGTCTTTGTAACTGATCTGAATCAAGGGCAAGAGGGCACAAGGACATCAGATTTGTTTGAAGAGAATGGCATCCTGTTAGTCTTGGAAAATAATGACACAAAGCCACCGAAGCACCACTTCCTCCCCTCCCCCATGCACCCTCCTCACCAAGTAAGGCTCTGTACATCAAGGAGTCTCTGAGCCCTCTGCCTGCCTTGCAAGTCACCTCAGTTAACTATTTGAGAGCAAGTGCTCAGAATGTTGATGTGAGGGGGTAGAAAGAGCTCCCCGCCCCTCCCGCATGGTTCCACTGTGTCCCCCTCCTCTGGGGCTCACTTCTCCAGGCTTTGGCAATTTTTCTAGATCCCAAGAGTCAGGGGACCCACACTCATGGGCTAACTCCACCAGTTTCCATGAGAGCCTGGGCAAATAAGTTTTGAGCCTTTGCCCCATCTGTAGAATTAGGCTGTTCCCTTGGCCTGTGTGCCTTGCACGGCTGTAGGGAGGTCCGGGGAAGTGATCCACAAGAGACTCCACAGAGCTGTAGGCTACTGTTCTTGGCTTTATCAGTGCCATTTCTAGTGTCTGGTCCCCTCTTGTTTGACACGAGAAGCCCAAGGGCCAGAGATGTGAAGTGACTTGATGAGGTCCCACCCAGGGACTGATAGGTGGGTCTGGAAGTGGGTCCCATGCCCTTTCTGTTAGAAGAGGCATTCGACTCTGGGTGGCCTTTCTGGTCAACTCTGCACCAGGCCCCACTCTCCACTCTGTGGTCAAACCAAATTATTACAACCCAGTTGGGAAGTGCTTCCGTGGCTCCAGCCCGGGCCCTGTGGCAGCACAACGGGGGACCCTCTCGGGGGTGGTGGGCCAGGGAAAGTCTCCCCAGAAAGGGGATCAGCCCCACAGCAGGTGAAGTCATCTAAATAAGAGAAAGCCACTGCCACACATTTTGCTATGGATTTCCAGCCAGGGAATCCAGACATACCACACACACTTTTACACCCCTACCTGCACCTCGTGCCACTTGGTTTTAGGATGAGTAGAAGTACACGCTCTTTTAACAGAGCCATGTGAACTAGGAGATGCATGCTCTCTCTCTCCTGGTTTAATACATTATAAGATTGGATTTTCCATCTCCTGTTCCTTCTGTACATTGTGCACTCCGTAGCACAGCTCTCTGGATAACCTGACCTTACTCAGACCTCAGCCACCCCCAAGGCAGCCAGTGTTCGTCAACTTCTAGCCCTTTCCCTAGGGAAGCATGTCGTTTCCATGCTAAACCTTCCAAAGCATCTCCTTGGGACCACAGGTGCCCACCTCAGCACTTGCTGTGTTCGCTTGCACACTGGGTGGTTTTGCAAGGCGGACAATGAGCTAGACACAGAGCTGATGATTGCAGTACCCTCCAGTGAGTGCCTAGAGGGGCAGCAAAGCCCTCCAACAGAGGGCAAAGCCTGGAAACGTCCTATCTCCCACCACCCACCTTTCGCCCAGCAAGAGTTGGCCCTCAATAAATGTTTATCATATGAATGCATTCCTGAGTCATCCCCACCTTGCCAAGTTTGCTCATTCATTCATTCATTCATCCACTCATTCAATTAGTCTTTCATTCAACTTTTGCTGGGTGCCATTTACATGCCAGGCACTATACTAAGTACTGACAGAACAGAGATGCGTTAGATCCACACTCTGCCTCAAGGAACCTCATTCCCACAGGGGAGACAGAAATACGCACAGACCATCATCTTGTGATGAAGTGAGTGCAACAATGGAGACATGACAAGGCATCCGGGAGAGCAGGCCTGGTGGATGGGAGGGCCAGGGTGTCTGAGGGGTGGAGGAGGGATCAGGAAAGGCCCCCCTGGATGGGGGAGGCCAGGAAGTCCCCCTGAGGTAGGAGCGCTGGAGAGCTGTGTCTGCGGGAGATTGCCATGGAGGATCCATGGCCAACGGTCTCTTCAGAAAGATGCTGTCCTCTTTCTCAGCACGGCTTTCCACCAAAGTTTCCTGCTCTGGCTTATGGGGTGACACCTGGACCAGGGAGAAGAACACTTGGCTCCTGAGTCTGACCATTTGACCCACTGTTCCTTTCTTTCCTTGGCCAGCATCTTCCACGTGGGCTCAAGAAGGTAAGACTGCGATCTCTACCCTTGTCCTCCAGAGTCTGACCATTTGACCCACTGTTCCTTTCTTTCCTTGGCCAGCATCTTCCACGTGGGCTCAAGAAGGTAAGACTGCGATCTCTACCCTTGTCCTCCAGAGTCTGACCATTTGACCCACTGTCCCTTTCTTTCCTTGGCCAGCATCTTCCACATGGGCTCAAGAAGGTAAGACTGGGATCTCTACCCTTGTCCTCCAGATTCCATGGTCCAATCAGTGTAGCAGGCAGAACACTGCCCCTCGTGGAAGGCATTTTACTACCCAGTGGACTTCAGTCATCGCCTATCCCTCCCAAGACAGAGTGGCCCTTTAGTGCAGCTTTCAAATGCAACCCTGGGATAAGACAGATTTCAAGGATCTTTAAAAATGCAGATGGTCTCCTGAATAGGCTTCAGGTCCCAAATAAATCAGAAGCCATTTAGAAACACTGAACACTGTGGCGTGAACAGCCACTACCTACATTATGCCTGAAGAACTGTCCTTTTCTTTACATCCCTTTTGATTAAAAGCAAAGTCTGGGATGGGCAGACTTAGGGTGAATTCCTCCTGACGCCAGGTTCTTGTTAACAAGTTCACAGAAGCATAAAGCCAAATGGGACTTGGATTTCATATTTGGTTCAAACCGTTGATTTCATAGATAAGGAAACCGAGGTCAGGGGAAGTTGGAAGTAGTTTCTAACCAAAGCAACTAGTGGGTGGCAGAACTGGAACCCGGCGTCTAGCCTCTCAGCCCCTGTGCTTGCCACCACATTTCACTCATGGGCTTCAGAGCAGTAACTTCTCATTCAATTGATCAGTTATGGTCACCTACGTGACAAGCACTGTATCAGGTGTCATGGGATGACACCAGGAAAGAATGCAGAGCCTTGGTCTTTAAGTATATTACAGTCTTTAAGTATATTGGTCTTTAAGTATATTACAGTCTAGCGCAGGGCCAAAGCTCCTGTTAAACTCACATTCAGTGTTGACTGACTTTGCAAAGTAGAGAGGAACGAGCAGCTATAAGCTCCAGAGTGTTCCTTTGAAAAACAGTGTTTGAACCAGGACATGCACACCAGACTGAGCTGGGGGAGGATGTGGCAGAGAGTGCCTGATGGACTCTGGAATATATTTGGAAATAACTCTTTAAAATCACTACTTCAACTACAATTTTGACCATTGTTCTTGCATTTTAGTTCTTAATAAAATAGAAGTTTTAGATTCATTTTTGTCTTCTTTTCCATTTTCCTGGGATGGGTGGTATTATTTAAAGCTGTGAGCTGTGAGCATTTTAAATGCATGCACACACACACACACTCACATGCTTATGCTCTTGCACGCACACGTGTGCACACACTCACACCTGCACACACACGCACTAGGAGCTCTCCTTTCAGGAAGGAGCAGCAACAGTCCACAAGGAGAATTCTGCACTATAAACTCTTCTTCAGCTAGATTATATGCAGGACCAGTGTTGACTTTCAATTTATACCACTGACATGAGTCATCGAGTGCTTTGATTCTTAGTTTATTTGTCCTGTCTTCAGTAAAATGGATTGAATGCAGGGTTATCCAACCATGACGTGGCGCCCTAATGCCTCCAACGTGGGGCTGATGAAACCTGAGTGCCTGACACTATCTTATAGGAATATAAAAATTTGATTTGGGCTGTAGCCAGCCTCCCTCCTGCTCTGGTACATGGGAGGAACATCTGGGGAAAACACTCAAGTCATTAACTGCAGCCTTGGGTATTTGCATAATACCTGCTCTATCACAATCTGACTCCACACTTCCAGTTGGCCCCAGATGTAGCTTATCTAGCTTATCACAGTGATGAATCTTGCTTTCCTATCTTCCATCCCTTATCTTTTGAAGTATTACACAGAATTATGGCTCAATTTTTAAAAGCTCAGAATGAGACAACTGTATTAATTTCTAAATTAAAATTTCAGATTTCCACACTTGCCCAGTTCCCATATCTTTCCCTTCTCTTTCAGAGAGATTGTCTTTAGAGATGTCTTCCTGGAGGTGAGAGTGTTAACTCATCACCCATGCAAGCTTCAGGGGTCCTCTGAAACCCCTCTCATACTCCATGTATAAACTCTGTGTTTATGAGCCTTTGCATATACTCCTAGAGAGAAGGTCCACGTTTTCATCAGAGATTTGTAGTGACCCATGGCCCCACAGGGTTAAAAATCTTTTGGAGAGAGATTTCCCATGATTGGGCAACTAGAAAGGATCTGGGATGCCATTTAATAAAAATTGTCATTTCACAGATGGGGAAACTGAGGCCCAGAAAGCTATAATTATTTTTTCCCAGGCCAATGCAATAAGATAGTGACAAAACAGCAGGGGGGTCCAGGAGCAGAAATACGACTTTCTTTTAACCTGGAAGTCAAAGCACCTTCCACAGTCCTGGGAGGTGTGGCAATCTCTGTGCAGAAGGAACTAGGACATTTGATGTGTTTGGAAAGGACTGTTTTCCTCATTTGCCTTTTTTTGGTCATTGACCCTGGCAGCTGGGAGGTATCTTCTCCCACAGGCCTGTCCAGAAAATCCTATTAAACTTCCCACCAGAGCCAATACCTAGGGCTGTTCTTTGGGGACATTAGGCACCGTCCCACCTCGGGCAGGACTCCACGGTGAACGTGTGTGTGCCCTTGCATGCGCTGAGGGAGTGTGCACAGGAATGCAATTGCGAAGCAAGCAGAGGATGCTCGTGATAGGGAACCAAGAGAAAAAGTCTCAAGTTCCACTTTTGTTTAACGCTTGGCTTCCTGGAGGGTTTTTTTTTTTTTTTTTTTGAGATGGTATCTGTTTAAGGAATGTCTTCTTAAGCCTAGATGGGTGAATGAGAGAGCCCACTCAACCTTGCTTTCTGTTGCGAGATGTAAGCCTGGTGGAAATTCCAACACCTTAGAGCTTAACTTCTCAGCTGCAGTCACAGCAAGGGCTGTATACGCCCCTGGGGAGTGGCTTCACCTGGGGAGGTCGTGACAAGGTGGCTTGGGAGAGCTGGCCTGGATCTCCCGAGAGAATCACCATGCACAGCCACTCTGCTCCACCAGAGACTGTGTCTTAGGAAAGCACAGGCTCAGAAGCTGCTAGATTGGTAGACACTTCAGAGACCATGGAGCCTGAAACTTGTATTTCCCCAGCTGAGCAAACCGAGCCACTGTGACTAGCTCTGCGGCGGGTCAGAGATGAAAGTCAAGCTTGGGGTCTTGCCCTAGTGTCGTCTTGATTAGTGACCTTAGCCTGCAGTAGGTGACACCACAGGGTGAGCATTTGTGGGGGCTGGGCATGCACGTCAATCACCCGTTCGGTCCCGACGACAAGAATAATGGGCAGCAGGGAGGGTGAGGCACGAGGCACTTTACGAGACTTGTCCCATTTCATCTCTATGACAATTTAAGGTTGTCATTTTACAGATAAGGAACCTGAGTTTCTGGGAAGTTAAGAAACTTGCCCACATGACACAATCCCTGAGAGGCCACACGGGAACGCCAAAATGAGAGTTTGTAAAGATCGTGCTACTCAAGACTCCCATGACCCTTGTTGGTCCGTCCGTCCGTCTGTCTGTTTTTTCCTGGAGCACACCCAAACCTCTCTGAGTTTCCTGTTTCTCGGAGCAGGACGTACCAAGGGCCTTCATTCCCACTCAGAGGTGAGGGTGATCTGCCCTGGGCCTGCGTTCCTGGGGTGAGGTGCCCGGGGAAGGTGGCTCCCCACCAGCCCTCCAGGTGGCTGGGGTTTGACTGGAGGTTCTTTATGTCCCTCACATCCTGCCTGCCTCTGGCAGCCCCTTTCAGCAGGGTGTCAAGTGCTTGGACCAGAGGCCTTTCATAGCCATCTATAAGTTGCCTTATAGCAATCTAGTTGGACCATTATTCTCTACAAGAATTTGCATTTTCTTTCCAAATAAAATAACATTTTGGGTCCTTTCTCTTGTTTTCTTTTTTTGGTTCACAGTGACTTGGTCCTGATTTGGTTGTGCCGAGTTCACCAACTCCATGCCTCCTTTTGTCAACGGAACAAATAGGAGCACCTCCTAGTCAGAGGCACTTGGAGCTCAGGGCTCAGCATAGGTCCTTTTTTTCTTTTCTTCTCTCTCTCTCTTTTTTTTTTTTTTGACTGTTAACACCCAACTGTGACAAGCATCTTGGTTATCCAAATGCTTGTGGTTGATCCCTTGGGGGTGGGCTTCCTCACTCCTCAGATGGGATTCCCTGCCTTGGGAAGAATTAAGAGTGGTTTGGCGATAGGGGGAGAATTGTTCACAAACACGGCGTGTCCTGTGTGCCACGGCCTGTTGAGGCAGAGATGAGCATGACACCACCCTGACCTTAGGCAGCCTCTTCACTCGCCTGCATCTTATATTCACTTAGATCCCTGACTAACGGGTGGGAGGGGATGGAACCCTGGGAGGAACAGAAACCAGAGGTCTGGGCATGGCAGGACCCTCCCTGTTAACCTCAGAACTGCCAGGGTGTCATCTTGGTTTCCTGTCACTTGCCAGAAGGAGTGGGATTTCAATTGGTTTCTCAATGGGGCAGATCCAGTGGCCTTTGGGTGGGTCTGACCCAGGTTGGTTCAGCGGGAATGTGCCCAATGTTGGGGCTGCCCTAGGGCCTGCTCAGGTTATGGGAAGGTCAGGACCACCTGGTGGACTTGCCCTGCTCTGCTGATGACAGTGGGATCGAGGGCCAGTGGTGGTGGGAGGGGCCCAGCCTTGCCGGGACGTTGGGGTTCTAGAAAGCATGCATCTTGTGGGCTTTGTTGTCAAAGGTTTGTGGAGCATCACCCTTCTGCTCCCTCAGCCCTGGCTTTGGGGGCTTTCTGTCAGGCCCACAAGTCCCAAGGCTGTTCAGGAGAAGCCTCACCTCTTAGCCCAGGGCCCAGCTGGTCAGGGAGGATGGACATGAAATGGGGAGGGAGGGATGGACAGTGATTTCAGCTGAAAGTTACTGCCATCTATAGTAGTTAGTTTTTTGTTTTATTTTTTTTTTACTTTAAAGCAAAATCATAATGCTAGCCAAAGTCAAGCCTTCTCAGTAGCTAATGATAGCGAATGTGATCTTTCAATTCACAGACAATGATGTACTTAAACATGCGGGGGAAATCATAATAAAAAGAGAGTAACCTCTTGATTAACAGCTGACATTCGTTGGAAGGATCCCAGAACATTAAAACAACTTTACCACTCCTGTTACTCTGCAATAAGAAATGATATATCAGTGCTCTGTATTTTAGTCCTTACAACACATTCACAGGTTTGGGGTCCCTCACCCCTTTTCACCAATGGGGAAACCAGGTTGTGAGGAGTTGAAGTCAAAAACTCCCAGCCGGGAATCAGCAGGGCCAGGACGGAGCCACAGGATTATTGGTGGGAAGGGTCCTCAGGTCTCTGTCCCCAGCCTCTCTTCCTGGGGGGAGTCAGGCACACAGAAGCCCGCAGGGGAATTCTTTGCACAGGGAGAGTGGATGGTAGGTCCTGTCCTCAAGCAGACATAGAACAGAGCCTCAGAGTGGGGAAGAAACTTGCTCCAGCAAAGCCAGTTCCTGCTTCTTCACTCTAGATCTCCCCAGCAAAGCCCTCTGGATCAAAGCCAGGGCTCTGCCCGCCTGAGCACGCGGCTCAGGGACGTGGGCACCTGCTACACAGAGCACCCTGTTTCCATCTTCAGCGGTGGGCACTTGCCTCACTACCAAAGGGCTTACCATGTTTTTCCTTTGCTTGTTGAGAGAAGAGTACAGTTTCTTCAGGTCTTTTCCTCAAATCTCTTGTACTGTATGGTATCCTGACATCCTCCTTGAAAATTTTAGGGAAGAGCCCTGGTCTTTGGGATGCTTGGAACTCCTTTCTGCTACATCTTGGGCCCCCTCTCTTTGGCACAGAATCCCCCTAACTGGCCAGAAGGAATATAAATGAGTTGTTTGATGACTTCACATATTTATTGCACACTTGCTGGTGCTACCGTGAGGGGTGTGGAGGGGCCTGGGAAGTCTAAGACAATTATAATCCTGGGGGTGGTTCAGTGTGGTGGGAAAGAGGGGGATACAAACCATGTCTTAGGAATGCAGAGTGGGGAGGGGAGAATCTTAGCAAACTGTGAAGTTGCTGGGTGTGATGATATTTTGAAACATTAATTGAGGTTTCCTTTTTCACCCCAGATGTCTTTGTTCCTTTTGCTGTTTTTCCCACTCAGCAAAACCATCTCAGGTAAGAGAGCAAGGGCAGAAAGAAGAGAACAAAGAGCAGTCCCATGTGGCTGCCCAGACCTCTCTCTAGAGGATGCACTTGCACCTGCTTGCTGGGAACAAAGGCTGTGGACGGCTCACACCTGAGCTCTTTGCTGGACGTCACCCTCTGCTGCCGGGACCTGCCTCGCTCAAGGTTACGTGCCTACGGATGACACCCATGCTCATTTCACTGACCAAGGCAGGAAAACAAAAGCTCGGCCCCGTCATCCAATTCGAGCCAAACCTGATGGGCTAGTTCAACTCCAGAGCACCTCTTAGGTTGGCCGGGGGATGGCCTCAGTTGCAACTTCACTGCGTGTCAGCTTCTCCTACTGAAAATTCCTGTCTGTCTTCTTTCCAGGTGAACATCTCAGGAACACTCCCTGATAAACCTGCATGCATTTTCCATCTCAGACAGTTTCCAGGAAACCTCTAAGGTGGTTGACACAGGACCGGGCTGTGAAAAAGTGGACTGACTCTAAATGGAAATTTGGAGAGGAGCATGGGGCTAGCAGACGGCGAGGGCCATGTCCCTGGTGGTGAGTGGGGCGCAGATGGCTGTGGAAAGGCTCTAGGAAGATGGTGAGTAGGAAGCCCGTGGGGCAGGGCGATGACAGTTGAGTGCTCCTCAGGTTGAAGAGAGCGGGAGGCTCAGGGGAGGCTCACTGCTTTAAGGCAAACTGTGAAAGCCCAAGTACTTCCTTGGCAGCTTGTAAGAAAACTCCAGTGTTCTCCAGCTGGAAAGCAGGTCAGCTGGAGTGCCAGTTGTTATCCTAAGTAATGCATCTTAAGAGTTTTAGAGAAGGTGAAATCCTCAGGCCTCCAAAGTCAGGGTCCTGATAGGGAATAAGTGGGACCCCGATACTTGGGACGGGTACCTGGACAGTTGAGAACTTTGCACCCTTATGTTCCCTGGAATTCTCCGGGGCTGCAGAAGTGATCTACTCCTTACCCCATGTAGAAGATTGTTGATTCCACTTTCCTGAAGATCCTAACGAGGCCTCAATTAAGGCAAGTATCTTACAAGACAATGCTTGCCCTCTCAGAATCTAGCCCCATATTCCTTCCTGGCAAGCAGATGAATGACAAGGGCCAAAATCTCAGTACAGTGTGACTAGGTCTGAGCTGGGCAGGCAAAGGGAAAAGGGGCTTATATGGAAAAGGAGCTGTAGGATCTATCTAACATGTCCCAGAAACCAAGAGAATAGTCATAGGATCAAGTCAAAGAATATAGAATATAAAGTTGAATAGGGAGAGTTTAGTGATAAGTGAGCACTCTGCCTTGGTACAGGACTTCACATCTTGGCCAGAATCCCTGGAGGCAATGCTAACACTCTGCTAGGATGGTGCCCGGAAGCCTGGAGGTAGCAAGGACCCACACTCAGGCAAATGGTGGAGGAAGGGACCAAACACCTCCAAGAATGGTCATGTTATAGTGGACCATATAGTGGAACATATAGTTATATGTTCCCGAGATGGCTGGAAGATTTCCCATTTACAGAGGAATGCACTGGTGGCAAGTGGCCCCAGCATCAGTGAGAAGTTCAGGAATGACTATGCTCTATGGGCCAGAGCTGAAGATAGATGTGACATCACAGAGTGGGTTCTTGGGAACAATGGGGAGGATAGAGGTCAGGTGCTGTTTTCCTCATCAGAAGGAAGGTGTAGACAAAGATCCCAATGAAAGGCAAGATCAGTGGAGCACGTAGGGAGTATCTTGCCCTGCAGAGAGCTATAGAGATGGTCATTAGATACATTGATCCTAGAAGTAAGATAGATAGGCAGCTGATGAGGGTATTGCTTATGTGATACAATTAAAAGAAACCACATATGGGTGATTAAGAGGGTTAGCAAAACCACCCCAGCAATAGTCCGGATCTCTTGCCTAGTTGAGCTAATTCTCAGACCCAGGCCCCTAGGTTGAAGGGGAAACAGAGTTCCTCCCTGGACCCTACAACATTACAGCAGGTGTGTTTGGCAACACTTCCCCTGGTTCTTCTCCAAAAGGGACTTAGGCCATTTGTGCAGGCAAATTCACAATGGGGAAGGAGGAATACCTAAGCTTTTTGAGGAGTATCAAACTGACATTGAGACTTGAGGACCCAAAGTGCCACCATGGCCTCCCTGTTGGAGAACAGACCAGGAAATCAGGTAATGAAAGGTATCTTGGCTCAGGTTCAACTCACAGTCCCTGAACCTAACTTGTTGTCATTTCCCTCAAGTATAGCCGGGAATAGATACCCTCAGACTTGGCAGAATCTGCCCATTGGTTCCTTTGCTTAGAATAAAGAGGTGTTGAAGAGGGGCATACTGTTTTCCCCACTAGGGAGTAAGTCATAAATGTGATCACATGCCATGTTGAGGCAGGAATGCTGGGGATGAGCGCCACTCTCAAAGAGAATGTAGGGGTTGTGCTCCTCGTCACAGTCCCATTTAATTTGTCAGTCTGGCCCCTACACAGACTAGACGAACAATGAAAGAGGACAGAGCACTTCCCCAAAGTGAATCAAGCAGTAGTTCCCCTCTCAGCTGCTCTGCCAGAAGTGGTTGTTTGTTTGTTTGTTTGTTTGATTGGTTGGTTGGTCTTCACTAACAGATATTAACATAGTCTTTGGCCTATGGAAGGAAGCCATTGATTGGGGAATGTGTTCTTTTCCATCCCTGAGAAGAAGATCAGTAGCGGTTCAGATTCACCTAGAACAAAGGATACTTTTACAGTCCTGCTCCAGGTCCATGTTACCTCTCCCATTCTTCACTCTATGAATCGTCTGAAGCCACCTGGACTCTCTGGACATTCCAGAATATCGCATTTATTTACTACATCAATGCTCATGCTAATTGGATGAGATAAACAAGAAGTAGTAAGTCAGTGGAGGGCTTGGCAAAACACAAAGACATTAAAGGCTGGGAGATCAACCCCATGAAGACTCAGAGACCTGCCACATCAGTGACATTCGTAGGAATCCAGAGATTTGGGGTTTCCTGAGATAGCCCCTCCAAAGTAAGGAAGGATTGCATCTCATACCTTCCACCATTAAAAAGAAGCACAATGCTTAGTAAGCCTGTGGATTTTGTAGGCAGCATGTTCTACCCCTGTAAATACTGCGTCAACCCATTTTCTGGGTGATACGGAAGGCTGTCATCTCTGAGTAGGACTCAGGAAGGAAAGAATCTGCAGCAGGTCAGGCGGCAGTGTAAGTGATCCTGCTCTTTGTGTCGTACAACCTGGCTGACCCTCTGGTCCTCACTGGTAGAAATGGTAGGGCATGGCAGATCTTATGGTGCCACAGAGATGTAAGATGGGGAAAAACATCATGTGGAGCTTATGGCAAGCCCTGGGAGAGTCACAAATTAACTACTGGCATTTTGGAGAAAGGCCATGTCATCAGGAACTGAAAGGTATTCGTCATTTGAAAAGTAGCTCTTAGCAAGATTCTCGGCCCTGGTAGAGTTGGAACATGTTACTATGGGATGTTAATTAACTACATGGCCAGGCTGGGCTCTGTGAGATTCACTGACTTATAAGATTGGGTGGACTCATGATAAGGGGAAGTGGGATATCCAGGCCTGGGCATAAGCAGGGTCAGAGTGAATGAGGAAGTTGCACAGTTAGCTGGGCCCCTTACCATCCACTACTGTTTTCTGGTGTTTTTCTCTCAGCTCACACCGATGGTCCCCTATGGGGCCAGGCTGACTTGATTCGCCGGTGCATGTCAAAAATGGACTGCAGTTACACCACTCAGGGATGGCCTTGGAAGATGGCAGTCAGGAGAAATCCTCCAGGGGACATATGTCTGGGTAGGTCATCTGGTCATCCACTCTGTAGGGAAAGAGAGATGACCTGAGATAAGAATATGTGCCATGTGATACTCATGGCAAAGTACATGAACAGGGTGAATATTCCAGAAAGAAAGATTGGCATAGGGAGGACAAGAAGAAGCTTGAAGATGGGCTTACAGGAGTGAGTACAGTGTGAAGATATGCATATCACATGGTAATGCCCAGCAAAGTGCATTCATCATGGAAGAGGTAGCAAAGAAACAAATAGAATGACTGGCATCAGCCTGTCATCAGCCACTCCCGTGCAGGTACAACAGATGCTACAGTGGCAGAGATGAAGGCTACATGGGAGCCTATTGGTACGAGCTTCCATTTACCAAGGCTACCTAGGTACTGTTGCTGCTGAAGGCCTGATCTGCTAGCCTCAGAGACTAGTCATGGAGCCCCCAGTGCAGGTAATAGACATGTGGTAAAAAATTGACTACAGGGATCTCTTCTACCATGGAAGGGATACAGATGAATCTTGACCGGTGTCATCAGATAGTCCCAGCATAGGTTTGCCTTTCCTTCCTGCAGGGCCTGGGGCAGCACCAACACCCACCAACACAGGATTCCACATACTATCAGTTCAGGCCAAGGGACCACTTCATCGCAATGGGGGTTCAGTGGTAGGCACATGACCATGAGAGGCACTGTGTTCATCACATATGACATCATCTAGAAGCTGCCAGCCGGCTAGTGAGGTAGAAAAACCTCTTATGAATATAGCTAAGGTTCTGCTTTAGAAGTAATGCCTCATGAGTGTGGAGCATGATCCTCCGGGACACAGAATGCATGCCATGTCGATGAGGCTGTGCCCCTGACAGGTAGAGTACGTGGCTCTGAGAACCAGAAGTTAGTAGCAGGAGCGGTCTTACTCACCATTGCTCCCAGTGACCAACAGAGGGGACTGTGCTTTCTGTCCCTGCCATACTAGGTTCTGTGGCATCCAGGGGGAGAATACCTCCACCAGAGGATACAGTAGGACTGTTACTGAATTTTATTTTACACTCACCACCTGATCAATTGACAATTGACCAGCAGACAAGAAGAACTTTTATCCTGGCAGGCATAACTGACCCTAATCATCAGGGGGAGGTAGGGTTGTAGATGGATGCACAATGAGGCCAGGGAAGAACGTGTTTGGTGCTCTGACGTTGCTCCAGGGAGTCTCTTGGTGCTCCTACTGCAGGTGGACAAGTACAGGAGTCATAGCCGAAGAAGAGAGGGAGAACCAGGGGTACAGTCCCTTCAGAGACCCTGTCTGGGTAACCCTACCAGGCAACTTGCCTAGCCCAGCAGAGGCACAAGCTGAAGGAGTGGGGAATCTTGACTTGGTGGTGGAGGAGGGGATGGTGAGTGTTAGTGACAGCTTGAGATCAACTGTGGCAGTGGGGGCTGTTGTTTATCCGAATAACCTTCTTCTCTATGTTTCCCAGATAAAGAGTCCAACCAAAATCCCGGAGGAACTTCCGTGATGGGGCACACTCATAAGAAGCGAGTGAATCCATAGTGGGTGTGGACTGCAGCAGGCACCATGGGGCTCTTCAGGGCCTGGGCATCCACCACTCAGCTGCCTCGCTGGGAGTGGCCTTCAGCCACAGGGACGTGCCTGTGCTCACCTCCCAGAGCATGGTCCCCATCCGATTACTGGCTGACTTGGGGGCCCAAAGGCCTGGCCTGCTTGCCTCAGCTGGGGAGAGACCTGGGAGGACATCTCCAGCTCCCGAGCTCTCTGCAGATGGCTGAGGTCCAGATGTAATCTTGTTGAGAGTTGTCTCTTCCGGGGCCCAATTCCACCTCCCTCCCCTTCCTCAAAGATGTGTCTTCTGAGAACACTCCCCAGTAAATCCTCTTGCCACAGCTTTGCGTCTCAGACTCTGTTTCCATGAACACGACTCTGTTTCTGGAACACGAGCTGACTTTTCAGTTCCAAAGCCAAGGGCTTTAGGATATTGGAAAGGCCTCATAGAATATATAAGGTTTTGGGGGAAAAAATAAGTAAGAGTAACAATAGCTTCTCCCAAACAAAACCAAAACAACACAAAAAATAAAATTAGGGCAAAAAACTTCCCCAGTAAATTTTCTTTTATTGTTATATTGTAACCCCCTTTATCCCTAACGATGTTCTTACTCTAAAATCTACTTTTTCCCCGTGATAATAATATAGCTATTCTGGTTTTGTTGGTAGCATTTGCCTAAAAAGTCCAAAAAGCTTCAGTCTACGAATTTTGTTTTAGTTAATGTTAATCTGGGTAAAAAGCTTATTTTTCATGACAAATTCTTGAAGGCATGCCCTGCTCCCAGCACCATGGTGGTCATCTGTGGGCCTGAGTGTGGGGTCTGCCCCCCTCTCCCTCACAGGGGGCTGGAGTCCTTCGGGCTCCCAGCTCTGTGGAAGGGTTTCCTGCCATGGGACCCGGGCTTTTCATAAAAGGCCATAAAGATGAAAGTTCACCAGATTTGCTCTCAGGGCAAAAGTGATTTCATTACTACGTTTCTCACTTCCAATGTCCCCCATAGATTTTGACTTGGTAATTCATAAAGATGCTTTTAAGAATGAAAAAATAGATATATCCAGAGCTCTTAGCTGTTTTCAGGATTTAGTCTGAACACTGGGCCTGCTATGTTCCTGGAAACAGAACTCCTAGAAGTACATTATTTAAGAAAGAAATTATTGGTAATGGTGGAATTTTACCATCCACTCACTGTGCATATGCAGAGAACTTGTTTAGCATATGTGACGGAAATATCCACTTTACCATTGGCATGACGGATTATAGGATTCTAAAGCTCCATCCTGTTCATTTTAATTCACTTTGTAAGACAGAGAGAGAGAGAAATCCTTCACTATTTATTGGATGGGTGTATGTTACTAAACAGTTTCAATAATTGATTTGCATTATACAGTCAAGACAATAAATCTGCAAGTAAATGAAAGCCACTTACATGACTGTTTCGTGGAACAAATATGTAAGATGTGAATATTTATGATGGTAAATCAGATTAAGTTGCTGAACACTTTTTTCTCATCTGTCACCAATGATGCAAAGCTCGAGGAGTAAGCTATCAAGTTTTTGTAGTGTGTTTTGATTAAATATAAATAAACAAATCACATTTTTGCAGTTATAAACTAGTTCATCAAATGGGGGAGGCAGTGCAAACAGCCTTCTCTAGAAACATATGGTTAGCAGTGTAGGCTTATGAAAATCGTGTCATAGTTCAACATTTAAATTAAGTACAACCTCCAAAGGCTAAGAAATGATAACAGATTTTATAGCACTGATGCTAAAGCTTCATGTTGATTAAAAAAAAAAAAACTATGAAACTCAAAACTAAGTTTTAATGTCTCCAAATTGTCCCCAAAGAACCTTGAGTTTGTTGTTACTCATTAATGTTTTAGGACTGTCCTTCCTGCTGTCAAAGTTCTAAAAACAGGCTTTGCCTTTAGGATTCTTTTCTTTTTCACCAAAATACAGGTGTGGCATTTAGGACAATTTTAAGTTTTTTGCTAGGGAACATAAAAGAAAACCCATCTTTTATTCTCCTTCTGCCTTGGACCTGCTGATGCTCCCACTGTGGAGTCTGCACCGAGGGAACATTCCGTGGGAGACTGGGACCTCAGGGAAGCTGAGGAGATGGACACTCGTGGAGTCCTTGCTTTTACAACGGGTGGGTGTTGAATCCCATATTTGCTCCGCCAAGGGCAATTTCACGACTTCTTTGTTCCCCCCCAGCCTTTACCCATTCCTTCCCCATCTCTGCCTTCTGAGTCAATGAGCCCAGTTTCCCTGAGCTGGTAGAGGCTCAAGGAGAGGCTCCATCTCCCCACTCATGTCATCCCACCTGGGTGCTGCCCATCTCCCTTCCACAGGCCCTCTGCAAGGCCAGTGTCCTGGATGGAGTGTGTCCTGGGTATTTTCCCGCCAGCCCATTAGGGCTTCCCCTACAAGGTCCGGCCTTCAGTTTCTGTTGAGCTCTTTCCATTAGCATTTGGACTCAGCTGAAGGAAACACACAAGCCACACTGGCCGCCCCTCTAGCTCCTTGCAAGAACCTCAGTGACCCAATCTCTATTCTCCACCATCTCACCTCTCCTCCCCTCTTTAACCCCCTCCAGTCAAAGCTGGAGATCTAGGAAGCTACTCTGTCACCAGCCACCTTCATCTGAGCAAACCCAGCGGTCAGCTCTTTCTCCCCCTGGACCGTATCTCGCAGTGTTGTTTCACACACGGGTCCCCTCCTTTCTTTCGGGGATGCTCTCACCGCTGCTGGACTTGTGCAGCACAAACAGTCTCCTGCCTACCACCCTCCCTGGGCTCCCGGCTCCTGATTCCCAGACATCACACGCCATTCCCTGTATTAATTGCCCGCTGTGAGAAATTGCCACAAACCGAGTGGCGTAAGCAGCAGGAGTTTATGACCTTACAGTTTTGTGGAGTACAAGTCCAACACGGGTCTCTCTGGGCTAAAATCAAGGTGTGGATGGAGCTGCATTCTTCTGGAGGCCCCTGGGGAGAATCGGCTCCCTTGTCTTGTCCAGGGTCTATAGGTCGCCCACACTGCTTGACTTCTGACCGCTTCCTCCAACTTCAAAGCCAACAACATGGCGTCTTCTCTCCTGCTTGAACTCTGCTTCTGTTCTTGCATTTCTCTCTGACTCTAGCGCCTCTGCTTCCATCTGATAAGGACCGTTGTACATTTGGCTCACCCAGACAACCCAGATCGTCTCCCCATCTCAACATCCTTACCTTCATCTCATCTGCAAAGTCCCTTTTCCTCTGTGAGATGCTATATTCACTGGTTCTGGGGATTAGGATGTGGTCATCTTTGGTCAGGGGTGTTTATTTAGCTCACTCCCCCTTCTGAGGTTCCCCCCTTAATTTTGGAGCACCCCAAACTTGGCCCTTTGTCTGCTTCTCTTCTCCATCTGTACTCTCAGAAGATCTCACTGAGGTTTCAAATGCCATCTTTAATTCGATGACTTCCAATTTCTATTTCCAGTCTTGAACTCACCTCTGAGCTCCAGGTTTGAATCTGCATGCAATCTCCCTACATTGTCCATACAACTCACTTGGACAGTTAATAATGACTTCAAATCTGTCAGAGCCACAAAACACTCTCTATTTCTCCCCTAAACCTGTTGTTGTTCTTAAGCCTCTTTCAGTAAATGGCTCCATCATCAGTTTTGTTACCAGATCAAAAACCCAAGAGCCATTCTGTATTCTTCTTCTTCTTTTTTTCAAGATTTTATTTATTTGAGAGAGTGAGCGAGAGAGCAAGAGAGCGACAGAGAGAGAGCATGAGTGGGGGGGAGCAAGGAGAGAGAAGCAGACTCCCCACTGAGCAGGGAGCTGGACGTGGGGCTCGATCCCAGGACCCTGAGATCATGACCTAAGCCGAAGGCAGACGCTTAACAGACTGAGCCACCCAGGATCCCCTGTATTCTTCTCTATTTTACCCCCTTCCATAACTAGTCTATTGGCAAAACATTCCTGCCACCATCACTCTATTCCAGACTTCACAATGGCCAGCCCGGGCTCATGAATTAGCCTCCTCACTAGTCCATTGGATCTTTCTCCCTCTCCAGTCTACCCTCCACCTAAGAGCCAATTTTCAAAACAACCTTGTTATTACCAAGGATTTCAAGTGGCCCAAAAAGGACAGAGAACAATAAAATGAACATCCAGGTAGTTATCGTCCAGGGGTGACCAGGTTGACATTTTGCTTCATATCCTTTTTTTCCCCAAGAAGTAGAAGGTCATATGTTTGTGAAATCTTCTGTTTACACCCTTTTAGTCTGTTCCCCTTCCTTGTTCCACTCCCTGAAGGACACCGCCATCATGCAAATGTCGTGTGCCCTTCCTCATGTGCATTTATACTGTACCATATGTATGTATTCATAAAGGATGAGTAGGATTGTGTGACATGTCTTTATGTTTTACCAAAGTGTCTTCCATTTTATAAAATGTTTCTCTCGCTTAACATTAGTGTTATATTTGAAATGCATTATTTATTTTTAAATAAATAAATAAATATGTATTATTTATTTAAATAATAAATTAAATAATTATAAATAAATAAATAAATAAATAAATTCTTTGTCCCTGACCTCTGATGCCTAGGTCCCTCACCCGCCTTCAAAAAGAATTCTGTTAAGTCAGTTTAGCAAGAATCCCCAACCTCTGATGTCCCCTTAGGAATTTTCCATCCACTGATTCTGCACCCCCTGCTTCTTGGCTATTAATGCCCATTGTCTTTGCTATGTTCAGAGTTGAGTCCCATCTGTCTCCCCTAATGTGATAGTCTTGACACCTATTACAGTAGTCCTGCATGAAGTCTTCCTTATAGAAGGGGGGGCAGAGGGAGAGGCAGAAAGAGATTCTCAAGCAGACTGCACTGAGCGCAGAGCCAATGCGAGGCTCAATCTCACAACCCTGAGATCATGACCTGAGCTGAAATCAAGAGTTGGACGCTTAACTAACTGAACCACCGAGGTGCCCCAGGTTCATTTATTTTAGTAACATTTAAATAGCTCATTTAATAAAATAAGCATAGGTATATCATTATATGAACATAGCACAATAGGGTAAATCATTTTCCTATTGTTAGAGATGTACTAGCAAAATTTTGCTAGTGAAATACTACAACAATGAACATCTATGTGTATAGATCTTTTTACACATGTATGAAAAATTGTTGTATAAAAGTTGTAAATGTGAAAGTAGGTAAGTTTATTGATCTTTTTGTCAAATGTTAGTATTTTTGTAACTTAAGAAATCTCTTCCCAATGTCATGAAGAGAATCTTTATATTTTTTTTCCAAAATTTTGTTTTTAAATTGAGGTCTTTAGTCATTCTGGAATGTGCATGTGTGTGTATGTGTGGGGGTGTGTATGTTTCGTATGGTTAGCCAATTGTTCCATTCCCACTTAATGAATGTTCTAGCCTTTACCTACTGAATTTTAATGCCATTTTGTAGAATACCATGTTTCTAAAAGAGATGCTATAGCAGAGATTGTAGAGATACAACCTGGTTGCAAAGCCCAGCTCCATTACTTAACAAGGATATCATGTTCATCAAGTTGTATAATCTTTCTGCATTTCTATCTTAGTCCCTCTTATCTGCAAAAATGAGGTAATATTAATAAATACCTTTTGGGGGATTAAATGAGCAATACTGCGCTTTGATTCCTCCATGCGGAACCTAACATATAATAAATACTCATTAATATTAACTTTCATATTTAAATTATTATTATTTTTATTTTATGTGTGAGTCTCTTTCAGGGCAGGTAATTTGATTATTATAGCTTTATGGTAATCTTGATATCTGCGTGGCCAAATACTGCTATTTGTCAGTTTGTTAGGTTCTGAGAAAAGCAATATGGAGATTTTGATTAAAAATGAATTGAATTTTCAAATTAGTTTGAGAGAATTAACATATATTACTGAGGCATTCTACACGTGAACATGACATATTTCTCTATTCCCTATTTCGGTCTTCGTGTCTTTGAATAGCGATGTATAATGTTTCCCATATTATTTTTTAGACACTTTATATTTTGTCATTACTGAAGAAAAGAGCATTTTTTAACTTTTAAAAAATTGTATGAGCTACTGCTAGTATTGATTTTTAAAATTGGTTTTGTATTTCGGCAGCCTCATAACTAATAATTTATTGTGGTCTTCTGGGATTTTTTCTAACATCTTGTCTACTGCTTCCTACTCATTCTGTTCCTTTTCTTTTTAAAAGTGTATATCTCTATGATGGTAATCACTGAAATTTATAGAGTGTTTTTAGAGTGTTAGACTCTTCTCAGCACCTTGCATGTACTAGCTCTTTCCATCTCATGATATCTCTATGAGGTCAATATTATCATTATTCTTATTTTATTGGTAGTGTTAGAGAAACAAATGTTCTGCTGCTTATAAAACTATAAGGAAGACTTCATGCAGGACTACTGTAATAGGTGTCAAGACTATCACATTAGGGGAGACAGATGGGACTCAACTCTGAACATAGCAAAGACAATGGGCATTTATAGCCAAGAAGCAGGGGGTGCAGAATCAGTGGATGGAAAATTCCTAAGGGGACATCAGAGGTTGGGGATTCTTGCTAAACTGACTTAACAGAATTCTTTTTGAAGGCGGGTGAGGGACCTAGGCATCAGAGGTCAGGGACAAAGAACATCAGGTAGGGGAGGTGAGGATTCTTGCTAAGCTGACTGAGCAGGATTCTTGCTATAGGTGGAGTAGGTAGGCCCAAGAGAGCCTGACTCAAGGTCAAGCACAGGGTCTTTGTCAGGTGGCAATTGGGGTAGAGGGAATTTGAGTAGGCCCAAGACAGCACAACTAGTAAGAGGCAGAGTGTGAAACCCTGATGGTTTGGCCCTAGGGTCAACGTTTTCCATCCCTCTGATCCAAGCAGTAGAGGTGGCTATGTGGACTATTGCCTTCTTCCTGATGTTGATGGGAATGAGGCTCAGTTTGCACTATTTAGTATGATACTGAAAGTTTGGCTAAATGCCATCTACATGGTAAGGGAAATTCTTGTATATTGCTAAGAAATTTTTTTCTTAATCTTAAAGAAATTTTGAATTTTATTTAATAAGGTTTCTACATCTCTTGAGCTAATCTGATGAATTTTTTTTCCCTTAAATCTATTAATGTGGTGAAATTACACTGATAGATTTTCTGATCTGAACCATCCTTGTATACCCAGGATAAACCCCAATGGGTCACAGTAGACATAAATTTATCATAAACATTGTCAGTTAGCGTTGATTTTTAAAAACACAGTTCCAGGTTTTTTGTTTTGTTTTGTTTTAACAGAGTACTTGGGAAGCTGCCAGCCGAGTGCTTTTGTGAATGAAAAGCACTAAAGTATCATCATCCATTGCTAAGAAAGGTAAGAAAGGAAGCCCTTGATTCTTTACAATTTAACATTAACTCGATGTTTATGTTAATCTATGTTGATTTTTTATTTTATCACCAGAAAGTTGAGTACAGGAGCGAAGAGCTTACCTCAATGTTTAAAGACTTGCTTGGTTAGCTCCCCTGTGTGTTGACCACATAATGTGGGAACTATAAGGGCAATCTTACTACTTGCTCTCTTTTGTGGAAATTGTACAAGCACTCTGGGTTTGTATGTCCTGACCATATAATAAACTCTGAAGGGACCTGCTGTTGTGTCACTTAGTTGGAGAGGTCCCTGTAACACAGGGTCAGGAGTCCTACAGTTTGGGGTTTGGAAGATTAGAGGCTTACCTCTGAGGTAATGGCCAATGACGTATGACCAGTATATCCTTGAACCCTCCGCACTGTTGGCTGTAAAGTGGGCACAAAGGCAATCACCATCCAGCCTAACATGCAGCTGCCTTTGAAATTAAATGAGATGGGGATTGTACATAAAAGCCCTTCGAAAGTCACTCTCTACATGCGAGATGCCGCATTCACCGTGGACTTGGTCAGTGGGAGGAAAAGCAAGCAGCTTGACGGCCAGGGCTCAGGTCCACCTACAGGTACTTCATCTCCACACTCCTATTGACTTCTTTCCGCAGCTCTCCGCCTGCCGCAGTCTCTGCTCCTGAGTAGGCAGGGGGCTGAGAACACATGATTTCATTCATTTTGCAAAAAAAGGTCCCAAGATGGAAATCCTGGTCCTAAGATTGAAATCCTGGTGCTTGCTCTTCTGGTTGGATTCGGGCCCTGTGAGTTGAGTTGATCAGTTTCCATAACCTATAATTATCTTTCTCCTTTTTTCCTATTCCTTTTCTTTTCTCCTTCTAAAGCACATTTGTGGGGTGCACGTGGCAGCATTCTGCCTTTGAGCTGCCTTCCCCTGGGGCCCCAACCCTTCCTGGGCCCAATTCCTATCTTTCTGAGAATGTCCCACTCTGGTTTGGCAGCTGGGATTCTTATAAAGGGGCTCAATTTTATTAATTCCCATGTTCCAGTTTTGTTTGTTCAAAGGGAAAAAGGAATTAAAAGAAATTCACTTTGCAGTTGAAAATCACGATGAGGCTCATAGTCCAGAACCACTTGGCACAGGAAACATCCCCATCTCTGCTTAGATGTACACAGACCAGGATTCTCTCCATCCTGCCCCCTTGCTTTTTATTTTCCAGTGGTTGGAATAATGCTCCCAGAAATCTGCTATGATGGAGGGTTACCTAGGCACTGAAGAATACCTGCTATCTTGTGAGCCTTCTTCTAATTGTTTTTGTTATGATTAATGTCATTATGGTATCAGTGTGTTTTAATGGGGACGTTTGTCTTCTTGCTGTTTGTGTATGTCATCTGAAGTGGAAAAATATGGAAACAGAAGGGCGCATGTCTTTACAAGTGTGTTTGGAGGCTAACCAAATGGTGCATTTCTCTTCGGATGCTTTCTGATTTTCAGTCTGGGAGTTTCAGACTAAAAATAGGATGCTTTCTTTTTGCAAAGGGCTGCTGATGTGACTCCTTCACGGGCTGGTTCTATCGGTACAAAAGGCAACTCCTGGGCTTGGGTGTATTGACTCATTAGTCATTAAGGAATTTACTCCTTGGCACTAAAGAATAATGTAATGCAGGTTTAATTAAAGCAAAAGCTTAAAGTTGATGTTAATTTAATGGTACAGTCAACTTTCAATTATCCTTGATGCTGAAAGAGGGGGTGGATTTGATAATTCAAATTAACAAAAAGCCTAGAATACATTATACTTTTTCCCCCTAAATAGATCAGGATTTGCTGCTCTAATTTTGCTACAAGGGGCTCATGTTGAAATGATCATGAAAGCCAATTTTGGGGAAAGCAGGCCATTGGCATGAGGAAGAAAGGTCATGGCCTGCCAAGAATGCATTAGGTACTTTACCTTGTTAGTTTTTGAAAATGTCACAACTACCTGTGAGGAAGGTACCACTAAACCATAGTTTATAATTAAGGAAACAGAGGCAGTGTTGAAAGACTTGTCCAAGGTCATTTACTAGAAATTAGGGTAATAAGTGTTTCTGTGTTTCTCAATCCAACCCATGTATTGAACAGAGAGGAAAACAATGTTTTAATCTAAACCTGAATTGCAACGTCTTCTATACTTCAGAAAATAGTGTAAATTCTCTTCTGAATATATGGCATTTTCTTGTCAAGCAAAATTCTTGCTTGGGATAACAGCATGGTTTGGAAGAAAACAGCAAAACAGTTTTTCACCACAAATGGACAAATGAGGGTGGGGGTGGGCAGAGAGGCCTGTGCAGGTGAGGATACCTCTTATTACAGGGTTGATAGAACTTTTGAGAACAACGGCATCTAAAAAGTCAATGTTTATGCTACTGGCAGGGAAGTTCTTTGATGGATCAAAATGCCTTTCACTCCAAATCTTCAGCTAGCTGTGCCAGGTACAAATACCAGGTATTAGTGCTAGTGGGCTGTTTTGGGGTGGAGGAGAGAGAATGTGCTGGGAGGTGAGCAGTGGACAGAGTTATATATTAGTCAGGGTTCTCCAGGGAAACAGAACTAATAGGAGATAGATATATATGTGCAGACTTATTATCAAGAATTGGCTCACGTGATTATGGAGGCTGAGGAGTCCCACGATCTGACGGTGTAACTGTGTCTGAGTCCAAAGGCCTGAGAACCAGGGACGCCAATGTGTAAACCCCCATCAGAGGCAGGAGAAGATGAGATGAGATGTCTTGGCTAAAACAGTGAGGCAGGAAGAAAGGGACCGCTTCCTCCTGACTCCATCTTTGTTCCATCCAGCCCTTCAGTGGACTGCATGATGCCCACCCACTTTGGGGAGGGCAATCTGCTTTACTAAGCATACCAATTCAAATGTTAATCTCAACTGAGAACATGCTTACAGACACACCCAGAATAATGTCTAATCTGGGTTCATGGCCAGTCAAGTTGACATATGAAAGGAACTGTCATAAACTTCCTGTGAGAAAGTAAGCTACAGGGAATTAAAAGTCTCCTTGGGGAGGGTCCGATGCTCTCTGGGCTGTGAACAGTGAGTCAAAGTCCCTTTATGTAAGTCTTCAAGGGCAGGATTAATTCAGTAGGCATATGGCTTATGTTTTACTGACAGCCTGACAAAGTAACTGGTTATCAGCAGCTGATCAGCCAGCAGATTTAGAGCTCTGTAGATTCCACCCTATCACATCCTAGAATCTTGCTACTCAAAGTGTGGTTCCGGGGCCAGAGCTCCTTACAAGTGTAGACTCTCAGATCTACCAAAGCGGAATCTTTATGCAAACAATCCCCAGAATTTCTCCAGATAATTGATCTGCACATGAAAGTCTGAGAAGGAGTGGCCTGAAACATACCATGGGGTAAAATGCAGAGAGGTATGAGTAGAAGGCTGGAGTGAAGGTCACAATGGGGAAACTGAATTGGTATTTTCAGATATTTCCCAGGTATCACTTATGATAATTAGACATCATTCAGAGTTGAGGATGGAATGTGCATTCCCGAAGTCCAGCCAAGCATAGATTTGCAGGCTGGAGGTAAGCAGAACAGCTCACCTTTCCCATGTCCTGAGCTGCTTGCCTTCAGACTTACTGCCCCACTCCGGTCTGGAAGCCCAGCCTGCAGCGGGAAATATTTGTTCTTTTCCACACCCTTGTATTCAAAGTGTGTTTGTGTGGTCACATGTATAGTTTAGTTCATGGGTCATCATCGTGAGGACAATCAAGGGGGAATGAACATGACCAGGGATCCTGGATTCTGATGTTGGACTAGTGGAGGGGTGGTGTTGCCTCAGACCGGCTTGACCTATCTCCACAGGGAAGGGCAGCCTGTTCTCACCAGTGAGTCACGTTAGGTAGAGCTACCTCAAAATGCACGGGAGAAGGTTGCAGTGTGTGTGTGTGTGTGTGTGTGTGTGTGTGTGTGTATACACGTGTTTTGTTGTGTTTCCCATATAGCTAAATGTTAGGTAGCAGTTGAATAACTTCTGGGGTAGCTGCTCAGCTCATCACTTCATGTTTTAAGAGAAGCTTCATGGTATACCAGAGATATGTATGTCCGTACTACATGATCTCTTCTCTGACCGAGGCTGATTCAACCTTAACTTCTCTGGGGCAGTCAGACACCTCTCTCAGGGGAGGTGAGCCTTGGAAAGAGTACATAGTTATGGAAGGTATAAAAAAGAGCGAACCTAGAGAGGGAGCTCCAGGAAGGATCCCTGGAGAGTGGCAGCCGACCCGAGTTGGAGGGACAGTAGGAGTGTGCTGGATGTGGGGGCGTGGGGAGAGGTTCCCCAGGCAGCACAAGAGCAGGTGCAAAACCCTGCATTAGAAGGCAATACGGCATGTTGTCGGAGCTGAGAGTGTTCCAGCATCTCGGGAGCTGTGCGGGTGAAGAGGAGTGGGTGGGAACACAATGGCATGGGAGTAGTAGGTGGGGGCCACATCAAGGACTTCTTTAAAGCAGAAGACTAGGGGGTGACTGGTCAGGTTTGTCCCAGAGTGAGGGAGAATTAGGAAGAAATAAGCAAAAAGGTAGGGTGGATTTTGCAACTTGGGGAAAAGATGAATGTAGAAGCCAAAGAGCAAACCTTTTAAAGATCAAGGCAAAACTGTGTGGTAACCCAAAGTACCACTCACCTGGGGTGTTTACGGCTATGAACACACTTTAGAAAGGGGCAGAAAAGCTGAAATGCTCCCAGCTCCTAAAAGGCATAGAAATTGAGTTTCACGTGATAGAGTCTTCTACGTTAGCAAAATCACAACTATATGGGGTACGTGATTCTCCTTTTAAGTAAATTGGGAAGAAATTTTCCTTTACCAGGAGAGTCTCAACTTCATTCTCTAAGCAAAAGTCAAGGTTTGATCATCGTTTCAAGATGATTATTTATGGCTTAGCAGATAATCCCACTGTGCCCTTGGCTCTGGCATTGCCTTTGCTCTGTCTCTTGCTGTCTCCTGAATTTATTGATTTCATTAGAAGATAAGAGTGACAAGGACAGCTTATAATACTTGGGAGAAATGTAAAACCATTAGCAGTCATTGTTGAAGTCAGAACATGCCCCAGTAAGCTCCTTAGGAGACCAGTGGCAGCCAACGATACAGGGATTGACCTGCCCGGGGTGCGTGTGTGTGCGTGTGTGAGCGTGTGTGAGCATGTGTGTGCGTGTGTGCAGGCCGAGCACCAGGTCTGCTGTGACGAGCTTGTATATGATAAGCCCTGACACTGAACTGACGGATACATGGGTATTGACACAAACAATTGCTCTTTCCTTTTTCCTTTTTCTTGCTTCCTAAATTTGAGGTTCTAGATCAAAATGCATCTGTGTTACTGGAGGGCTGCACTTGGGTGGGCAGGGGAGAAGGCTTTCGGAGCTTGGCATCTGCTAACTAGCTGGGGTCAGAGGGCATAAGGGGGGTGACCACCAGCCTCTCCCAAGGGGTCCACCCTGTGGGCAGCTTTGATGTGGCCTCTGAGAAGCTGCCTCTGGTCCCTGTCCCCTCAAGGCAGGAACAGCTTCCAGGGGCTCAGTCTGGCCTGACCTTTCCTCAGGGGATGAGACGGGGGAGGGGACGGTCACTGCTCAGTCTGAGGACATCCTTTAAACAAAGCAGAAGAGATTGTCGAGCAGCGAAGTGACCGGTGTTTGCGAAGGTTGGCGAGCCGGAAGGGAATTAATTCAGTTCCGCCTCCGTTCCTGTTTATTCTGCCTGGTGTTGGCAGCATTGCAGTTTGCAAATACTTCACGTGGATGTTTCAAAGATCACGAGGTGCAGGGTCTTGAAATAATTGCTTGATGCAAATGTGCATTGGGGTTATGCTTGGGAGAAGGTGGGCAGCTGGTCACGTGCTGAGGGCAGGGCAAGTGGAAACAGGCTCCCAGGACAGCAAGCAAAGTTCCAGGCCTCAGGCAGAAGGTGAATGAGGGACATCTTTAACAAAATACTGGAGACTGTGTGCCTTAAACATTTATTTCTCATGGTTCTGGAGGCTAGGGAGTTGAGATTAAGGCACCGAGGGATTTGCTTGCTTCCAAGCTCAGGCACAGCCATCTTACCATGTCCTCACCTGGTGGAAGGGGCAAAGGAGGACTCTGGGGTCTCTTCTATAAGGGCACTAATTCCATTCCACCCTCACTACTTAATCACCTCCAAGTACCCCACCTCCTAATTCCATCTCCTTGAACATTGGGCTTTCACATGAATTTGGGGGAGACACAAACCTCCAGTCCATAGCACATCCACGGAACCCTGGCTGGGGGCTCCCTGGCCAGCCTCCCCCCTCACCTGTCTGAGTGGGACTGGCTGAAACTCAAGAGGAAACCTCCACCCACAGCAGCACCAAGGGACCTAAACATCAGTGTGGAAGCTGAACCATGTGGCTGCCAACCCTGACCCATCGACGCGACCTTCAGGAATTGTCACTGTGAGCGCCGGTCTCTTCTGCCTTGAAATGGAATAATGCCATGCCTGCCTCTCTCACAGGGATTCTGAGAGCCAAGAAATGATATTTGCTAAAATGTACTGAAAAATCTCAAGTGATTCCTAGCTTGGGCGGACAGACTCATTGTGAGCCACATAAGAGCGGTTATACGGAGGTCTAGAATGTTCATCTCTCTTTATTATCTTTTGCATTGTGAACCTTCTATTTGTGAGCTCTAGTGAATAAATGACTTCTGTAGGTAAAGTGAGTGTGAGTCAAATTTAAGGTAATCATTTTGAAGGTACTTTCAAGGAATTTGCCTCCCAATAATTGAAACCAAAAGACTATTGTCGTCTTTGGTTTCAGATACAATAATTTATTACAGTCATGCTGCCGGAAAAGATCTAAGACATCCAGTTAAATTTGAATTTCAGAAAAACAATTAGTTTTTTTTTAGCATGAATATGTCTCAAATATTGCATGGGACATACTTATACTGACTCATACTGAAAAATTATTTGTTGTTTAGCTGCAGTTCAGATGTCACTCAGGATCCTGACTTTTCATTTGCTAAATCTGGCCACACTATACTGGAGATACGGGGTTCTCACAGACATACAAGAATGAAATCTCATTCCCATATGAACTGCTTTTTAGCTTTTTTAAAAAAAAACAACATAAATAGGTATCACTGAATTAGCATTGGCATGTTAGGTAATTTCTTTGAGTTTCTCATTCTTCATTTATAAAATGCAGAGAATAGTGCCTGACTTGGTTCTCAGGTCTGCCTGCTGATTAGAATCACCTGGGGGGCCGTTTATAGCTCCTGATGCCCCAGCATCTTAGACCAATTACATCAGGATCTCGGTGTGGTGGAGCCCGGGGGGGTACAGTAGAAAGCCCCACTCAGTTATTGCAATGAGGCAGCAAGGGTGAGAACCCCTAGCTCACACCTAGTGAGCTGTGGGGCCAAGTGCCCCAGCAGCTGCAGAGCACCTCACAGAGCTTCTGGCAGGGTAAGAATACCACAGGCAGTCCCTGAGTTGTGTTAGGAAGAAGGCTAGTGTGACTGTGTATTTACCCCAAAGATACAAAAGTAGGGATCCGAAAGGGTATGTGCACCCCAATGTTTATGGCAGCAATGTCCACAATAGCCAAACTGTGGAAAGAGCCAAGATGTCCATCGACAGATGAATGGATAAAGAAGATGTGGTATATA
>NC_138378.1:118147067-118183663 GCF_054177405.1 Leptonychotes weddellii
GAACCATGAGAGACGATGGACTCTGAAAAACAAACTGAGGGTTCTAGAGGGGAGGGGGTTGGGAGGTTGGGTTAGCCTGGTGATGGGTATTAAAGAGGGCACGTTCTGCATGGAGCACTGGGTGTTATGCACAAACAATGAATCATGGAACACTACATCTAAAACTAATGATGTAATGTATGGGCATTAACATAAGAATAAAAAAAATAAAAAATAAAAAAAAATAAAAAAAAAAAAGGAAGAAGACTAGTGTGGAAGAGGAAGGAGAAGAAAGGATAACACGTAGGGTGACAGGCTGTGCCGTGGCAGAGTTTCAAAAGCATGTGGCCTGTGTGGGATTTTATGGGCCCTTCTGTATGGATCTATGTGGCTGGGACACAGTTTGGGGAGGACAGCAAGAAATCCGAAGAAGACGGGCTAAAGCCAGGTTAGGGAGGTTGTGCGTCATAGCCAGGCGTTTGCGCTCCATTTTGTGGGCCTTGGGGAGCCGTTTCCAATGCTCTCGCTCCTGAAGGGAAGAGTGTTCATGGAAGCCCATGTGTGCATCTCATATGGGCCAGGTGGGATCCATGGGAGGTACTGTCAACCTAGGAGGAATCTTTTTTTTTTTTTTTAAGATTTTATTTATTTATTTGAGACAGAGAGAATGAGAGACAGAGAGCATGAGAGGGAGGAGGGTCAGAGGGAGAAGCAGACTCCCCGCCGAGCAGGGAGCCCGATGTGGGACTCGATCCCGGGACTCCAGGATCATGACCTGAGCCGAAGGCAGTCGCTTAACCAACTGAGCCACCCAGGCGCCCCCACCTAGGAGGAATCTTATCTGTCTTGCTCAGTGTTGTATTTTCAGTGCCAGGAACTATGTCTGGTGCATAGTAGGAACTCAGCAATGGTGTTGACTGAAGGAGTAAATGGAAAAAACAAAAGAAAAGCTCCACAGAGGCAGCATGGCATGGCAGGACCGGTGGTGATGTGAAGGCAGAGATCTCCAGCCTGATGCTGACCTCGGGCGCCACTGGACAAGTCATGGCCTCTTCTTGGCCTCTGTTTCTTGTCTCTTGAACAGAGGGCATGATCTTCAAGCTCTAAATTTGAGAACTAAATTTTCCTGGTCCCGAGTAATTATTGACCTACCCATTGATATGTTGGTCCTTGGTGAAAACTCCCTTTGAGAGTGTTGGTGTTTCTGTGATTTCTGGAAGTCGGGCCCCCAGACTGCAGAGTCGTGCAGCTCACCAGGGCTATTGGAGGAAACTCGGCCTACCCATGGGCCAGGTATCCCCACGTCAGGGGCTGGACCAGAGTCTCGAGAGTTAGTTTCAGGGTTGTACGTATAAGCAGCATAATGGTGGAGAGAGGTCCAAGGCATATGTTGGGCAGCCCAGGGGCTCCCGGATGGGAAGGACAACCAGCCGGTTCTCATCTCAGCTCCTGTAACTCAGCACTGTGGCTCTAGGCAACTCACTTCATCTGTTTGCATTTTAGTTCCCTTAGTCGTAAAATGAGGAGTTTAGATGAAGTCGACTCTGTAGAACATTCTCAGCTTTCAACTGCTCTGATTCCATAGTGTGCTCTTGGGTTTCTTTTATCTTTACCTCCATGTGCCTTTGTTTCTCAAGATCCAGGCCCCGTGACACCGTTCCTTCCCTGTGCCTTCAGAGACCTGTGTCGAAAAGCTGACTCTGCACCTCTGTGTGCTTCTGAGCCTTTTGCACATAAAGAAGGGAAAGCTGGATAGTTTTCTTTCCCCCTTCTTCTTTAACAGATATTTTTAGCTTTTCTAAAAGCTTCTCACTTTGAGCCTTAAAAAGAAATAAGAACCTCTTCCAAAAATGCAAATGCTCTGGCAAGAAGCAAGAGGGGTGTTTTCAATCTTCCCAGAACAATTGTTTTTCTCTTCCATTGACATTTGTGGGGTGCAAGGGTGAAGGTGAGGCCTGTGGAGGGGAAGGACGGAGGGTGTTGTGACAACCAGAGTGATTCCGTGGCCAGCACAGGAGCTTTCCTGGGGACTGCCCTATAGCATGTGAGCTATGGGCTCGCTTTCCCTAGTCAGGCATTATTTCAACTTGCTCCGGACCACTTTGGGGTGGGATAGTGGATGAATGTCTCAAGTCCCGACAGAGCCATGAGGTGAAGTGGAGGTTCTTTCTCCCCACCAGCCCCCAGCCTCACGCAGACTTTGGAAGTCAGTAGGAGCTGCTAGTGGTGCTCAGAGATGCATCCCCACCCCAAGGGAGAAGTGACAGGGGCGAGTTCCAGCTGGCTTAGTTTGCGACCCCAGCTCTGAATTTTTCTACTTTGGAGGCTGGTTGGTTGAGGTCTTGTCTCTGGTGGCATCACGACCTCCTCTGTCCCTGCACAGCACCTGGTTCGCACCATGGAAGAACACCTGCAGAGGAAGGAATGGAGAGTCAGTCATGTCCCTGCCTGCTTCCCAGGAGGAGGACGAGGAGAGGGGAAGAGGACTGCCAGGCTCAGGGGTCACGGTGCTAGGCACCTGTGCATCTATTATTCCACTGACTCTTTACAACGATCTCATAATTGTGTCTAATTCATCGTTTTGATTCCCTGGCATCTAGCTCAGAGTAGCTGCTCGCTATCTGTTCAGTTGTCTGAATTAACACTTTTTTTTCATTTATGTCTTTCAGAGCTAATTCAAAGTTTGACTATATTCAGAAATAATGATTTGGCCCACAGTCTTGTTGAAAAGCAACAATTTTGTTCTGTGTATGTCAAACTCATGGGACATTGGTGAATACAGGCTCTTTAAGGGGCCATTTAGTATACTCTGGCTTGGAATTACTGTGCAGAAGATGATTATATTGACACAACCATCTGAAAATGAGAGACAACACCCTCCAGCCCTCATGCTCAGTCACACTTCCCAGATGTTAGCGGTAGAAGGGAACTAGGCAATGTGGGCAATGTTGTATACCACAGCTCCCAGAAGCACAGCTCAGCTTGCCTGTAACTGGACCACAGGCTTGGGGAAGGTCCATGTCCAGAGAATCAGGAGTCCATCAGGAAAGAGACATAAGAATGTAGACCTTCCGCTGGTTTTCTTAGAGAGAATGAGCTCGGCTATTTCCAACCGAGGAAACACACGGCTCTGGAAGGAAGGTGATAACTCAGCTATTCATTTTGTCTTGGCTTCTTGGTGGCCGGGGCCAGAGTTCACATTACTTCCCCTCTGCTCTCTGCTCTGTCCACCATGAACACCTCCAACCTGATGGTGACTTGAATTAATGGTGTTTAATTGGCCCTCTGGACATTACTGACTTATTTACTCTGAGAAGATAGAAGCTCTGAGAAGATAGAAATGAACCAAGTCATCTCTACATATCAAATATGAGTTGAGCCAACTCTCCCTTGATAATTTTGAGGCATAATGGAGAGGCTATAATCACGCTGGTGACACATGGATCTTTGGTTTCTGTTGGTAGCACCACCATCACGTTGAATAACTGTAAGGGGAAAGGAGCCATGAGAAGGAACACAGCCACACTCAGACCATGATTCCTTTTCTTTTTAAAGTATTTTTTCATAATACCACCAAGTAGTGTTTTAAATATTGACATGTTCAGAAGATGAACACTGGCTAGCAGAAGAGAGAGATGGAATGAGCATAATTAACAGAATTAGAGATAATTTAATGCTTGTGGAGCAGTTACTGTGCTCAGACTTGTGTGCATTAGCTTGTTGAATTCTCTCTTGGACCCGAGGGGTGAGCTGCAGTTATACCCATTTATAGGTAAGGAAACAGAGGCCCAGAAAGGTTGAGTAACTTGCTCAAGATCATGAAATTAGTGTCAGACTCAGAATTTGAATCTAGCTCAAGCTGACACCAGTCTGATCTCATTCCACTACTAGAGAGAAAGCTCTAGCATCCCCATAGGCCCTCACTTTGAGCAGGTAGGTTAACCTTAGCTTAACCTTAGGGCAGGACACTTTGGGGTCCAGGAAATATAAAGCATTATCTGTGCCCTCGAGGAACACAATTGTGACCTATTTGAAGGAGGCTATATTTATATGAAACATTCAGTAATAGTTCAGACGGTCATCTTAAATTAAATGCTGATTTTTTCATCCCAGCCAATAGGTTCAGAGAGGTTCATGTTGCTGAGGGTGAGTGGGGTCAGAGGGATTTGACCCCTTCTTGTTTGTGTAATTAGGGTCCAGAGCTGGACACGTGGGTGGTAGAAAGTGATCTTTCTAAATGGGTAGTGAGACCAAAGGAAGAAAGGAAGAGGTGGGTAAAAAAGGACTTTTATTAAAAAAAGGCCCCCACCTTGATTCAGCATCCTCTGTGTGCCAGCTCTTTGGAAGGCAGGTGGGGAGAAATGAGAAAATTCCATTTGTCATAGTTCAGTGTGTGTCTACAGCGCTGCGCTCCTTTACCTGTAGATGAAAAAAGAAGATCTTCAGGCAAGAGGTATTCTGAGTCCTCCTTTAGCCCCTGCAAACACTCAGTACCTGGCAACCACCCTGAAAGGACACCTTCCTTTGATGGCTGTCATCATAGCATCATTATTCCCGTGGAGCAGGAGTCAAAGCCACATTACCATGCCATTACATTTCACCCATGAGAATTGAGGGGAGTCAGATATCTCGTTTTCTTCCTATAATTATTTAGATTTTTATCACTTTTGTTTTTTTTATTTTTTAAAAGATTTTATTTACTATTTGAGAGAGAGCAAGCGAGAGAGAGAGAGAGAGCATGAGCGGGGTGAGGGGCAGAGGGAGAGGGAGAAGCAGGCTTCCCGCTGAGTGGGGAGCCTGATGAGGGGCTCGATCCCAGGACTCCGGGATCATGACCTGAGCTGAAGGCAGATGCTTAACTGACTGAGCCACCCTGGCACCCGATTTTTATCACTTTTAATAGTAGTATGCACAATTTTTTGATTATTCCTAACTATCAGAAAATATGTTTTGAACAAAGGATCCTATACACATATAATTGTTTATTTATAATCTATTTGCTATCCCATTGTGTTAATATATGGTGCCTTTAAAACATATGCCAAAAAAAGAAGTCTTAAATTAACAAGACACATAGAAGTCCTAGAAATCTCTTCCTGAGCCTCAGTGAACCTCCATGTGCACCTTAGGAGGACAGGGGTTTCAGCTGAAGCTCCTGGAATAATGTCTTTCAACATGGCAAAACTGCTGTAGGTAGGGGTGTCCTAGGGCTACCATAACAAAATACGACAGACCAAAGTAGCAGAAATGTATTTTCTCAGAGTTCTGGTGGCTGGAGTCTGAGATCCAGGCGTCAGCGGAGTCGTTCCTTCCGAGGGATCTGACGGGGAATCCCCTCCAGCCTCCCTCCTGCCTTCAGGTGGTTCGCTGGCGGTCCTTGGTGGTCCTTGGCTTGTGGAAGCATCACCCTGATTTTTCCTTCGTCTTCACGTGGCGCTCTCCCTTGGTGCATCTTTGTCCCTGTCCCCTTTTTATAAGGACTCTGTCATATTGGATTAGGACCCACCCTAATAACCTCATTTTAAATTGATGACTTTTGTAAAGATCCTACTTCCAAATAGGGTCACATTCTGAGGTACTGGGGGTTAGGACTCCCACATATCTTTGCGGGGGAACACAATTCCATCTGTTATACCTTGTAAACTTATACTTGTTTTAAGCGGTTAAGTTGTGCCTGCAAGAATTGTATTCATAAATAAGTGTCAGTAGTGGGGGGCGGCTGGGTGGCTTAGTCGGTTCAGCATCTGACTCTTGGTTTTGGCTTAGGTCATGATCTCAGGGTTGTGAGATTGAGCCTCGTGTCAGGCTCCATGCTCAGCACAGAGTTTGCTTCAGATTCTCTCTCCCTCTGCTTCTGTCCGCTCGTACTCTGTCTCTCTCTCTCAAAAAAAGAAATAAAATCTTTAAAAAAAAATGTCAATTGAGGCATGACTTATAGACTGGTCTCAGTGAGTTTATAAGTCACTCACTTATGAACCACCCCCCCAGCTTTTTTCCAGTGAAAATTGATCAGTTCTTCCTCTACCCATCTCCAGAAAGTTTCTTTAACCTTTCTCTAGTTCATATTTATTCCATCTTGTATAAAGGCTGCCAATGACTGATTCTCCCACAAAATTGAACTCTTATCAGAGAAGAAATATTTTCATTGACATTTTTGTTCACTTGCTTTAATAACAACCTCCTATCTTTCCACTTGCCAGTAGCAAACATCTCTTTTTACAATCTTATACATGGTAGGTGATCAATAAATACATCTTGAATTACATTGACCTTTTTGTGAAGTGTAGAATTCTTTTCTAAAGTTACAACTTCCTGATCAATTATCTTTGTGCAAATCTTTGAAATTCATCTACTGTCTTAGGGTCAGTATGCAACCTCTCCCCTTTGCCCGTCATCATTTTCCCCACAGCTTTTCAAGGAGAATGGAAAGCATTTGCTAGTACGTGTTTAGGCTCACAGAACTTTACTTAATTAAGCAGAACTTGGCTAACATCTGGGGTGGAGACACGTTTTCCCCACAGAAAATTGCCTTGTTCGCTCCGGATGAGTCATGTCCCTAAGTCTTGGCCCGGGAGTGGGTGTTCAAGGGAATTGTGTCCCGGCCTCCAAAGACCATGAAATGCTCTTTCTGTAAGTGGCAGAATTTTTGGATGATGCAGAAACACCTGCGTTTCCCTCCAGCTTTGGAGGAAGTTATATTTTCCTGAGTGTCATGGAGACTTTTAATTGAAATGTTCAGAGTTCCTGCTTATCTGCTGGCATGGCTACAAGACAGAGAGGGAATATATGATTAGTACCTGTGCCTTATTTTTGGTGTTATTACTCATTTTAGCTTCATTAAATAATTCTAGTTCCTGCCTTAGAAGAGGCTATTTTTCTAGCTTACTTTTGACTGGCTATTTTGCTTTACATCAGCATTCAATCAACGCTAGTACTACCTATATTGCCAATGTTAAGTGAGGAAAATCAATGGTTTTCAATCCATTTCATGTCAACCATCAGTGGGATTCACCACATAATTTCATCACCCAAAGTTATATTGTTCCCTTTGAGAACAAATCAGACAAGAGGCCCTTCTGATCAATGTCCTTGGAGTGTGGGGATTACCTCTGACCTTTTGACTCTGAAATAATTTGCCCTAGAGGGTTGACCAAGAAAAGTTACTCTCCATTTTTGACCAACATAGCTTTTCCATGGGCAGTGTGTAGCAGTGTGAGAGAGCCACTTGGATTTTCACTTCTTTTTCAGTGAAATGGGCATGAATGGCATTTTTCTCCTTTCCAGAAAATGACTTGTTGATAACTGGTTGAAATATTTTTTTACCTGTAAGTAAACTTTGAGACAACAAGATAAGGATGTAGCAAAGTGCTTGACATACAGTAACCCACATTTTGGGTACATTTATTTTGTGCCAGATACTTTAGA
This sequence comes from Leptonychotes weddellii, assembly GCF_054177405.1. Taxonomy (NCBI): domain Eukaryota; kingdom Metazoa; phylum Chordata; class Mammalia; order Carnivora; family Phocidae; genus Leptonychotes; species Leptonychotes weddellii. The sequence continues at coordinate 118,154,472 of NC_138378.1, forward strand.
ATCATCTTATTAATCCTTAAAATGAGTTGTTTTTTTTTTTTAAAAATTTCATAAATAAGGAAAGTAGGGTACCCAGGAATCAGAAGCCAGGGATGAACAAATCTAGAACTCTTGCTGTTTGCTCTGTTTTAGCACCCACAGGCTTTCAGCAGATTTTGCTCTTCTCTGACCATTTCAAAAGTTTAGGAGTTTGCCCACCACACTGGACTTTCAAAAAGGACTGTGTCTAATGTAAATAAAGATTGCCGGCCTGCCCTGTGGCACAATGCTCATCTCTGTGATGTCCTACTACATGTTGGAGCACTTGCTTCACACGATGACATAAGGGAAATATTCCATTTCCCTTCAACAAATGACCTTTTACTAGTTTGAAAGAGCAGCTTACATACCAGTGATTCAGTATCGAAAAGCAGAATTATTTGTTTTTAAGAAGGCTCACCACCCACCTGCATGTTCCCTTCCGCTAAACCCCCTCCCTCAGACTTCAAGACAGCAAGTTGCAGGGGATAAAACATAAGGCCCTTGTTAATTGCAAATTAATAGTGCCAGGAATACATACAGATGGCACCTGAAGTCAATTGCTGACAGCGTCATACTCTGGTTATGTTTTTCTTTCCTGCAACACAACTGTGTGCTGAGCAAAGGCAGAGTGGTCTTAGATTCTTAGTTAATTCTGAGTTTCTGAAGGATGAAATCCATGTCCTTACCACTGTTCTTATCTCACATTCAGTGGTTTTTGCTTTTATTTACTCATTAATTTGAACCAGTTCCAGGCTTTGGTGGTTCAGAGGATACAGGTGTGACTCTGGACAAACATTCTGTATATATTAAACTATATTTGCTAAACTAGTAAATATTTTGCTGTGTTCATTTTTTTCCCCTCATTCTCAAGCAATCAATTTTGAACCTCCAGTGTTGTAACACATCCATAGGGAACATTTGTGCTTTAGCTGGCACTTAGATTAAATTAATCAAATAATCTTTTCTTTCTTTCAAGGCTGACATTTCAGTAAAAATTTTAAAGGTTGCATGCCAACTGCCAAAGTCAATTAAGTAAAGGCGAAACCCAACATTTGTAAGAGGGAATGATCATTGTCTGAGACTGGATGACTTGGGTGAAATAAACCATCTTCCCGACTTCCTGAACATTTTAAAACTCTGACTTTGAACTAATTGTATATTTGAATAGTTACTCAGAAAATAAAGCATGATCTGGGATTTTGATAAAACCTTGAGTTTCATGTTTTAGGACAAGTATCAGCACCATTTGTGATACCATGACAGACCTCAGCTAGCCAACTGGACCCTAGCCCAGCCTGAGCTGCTTAAATATCCATCCATCTTCCCAGTGTTTGTGATGAATCCTTAAAGAGAAGAAGAGCAAGGTCAGATGGAGGTCTATCTGGCTATAAAATTTTAGATCTGGAGGAACAATTGAAATATCCTATCATGGTAACCCCCCTTTTTTGGGGGGGAGCATAAGTCCCTGCTCGGCACCCCTATGATTATGTTTCATGAGCACACACCAGCCTGGGAATGGGCACATGTGCTGTGGAGTGGTGTGACTCAGATCACAGCCAACCTGAGAGCCTTGGGACCCATGAGCCTACTGGAGGGCGTCAGTTGTGGCTGGAAGCAACAAAACTAGCCGAAGGAATTGGCAGCAGGTTTGAAATCTGAAGACTGCCAAAGCTTGGCTCCCACTTAGCAGCACCGAGTGAACCAATTCATGCCCACCTCTCAGTATGTTAAAAATGGAACCAGTAATGATCACCCATGGCTGTTCATTGCATGTTTCACTCCTGTAATTAAAAGTGTGACCCAAACTCTGAATAGTAGCAGGAACACAAGTTTCAATTCTGGGCTTTTCTCCAGTCGGGTGCCCCCTGAAATGTCCTTTCCACATGTCACCTCCTCCAAGTCCCCTTTCCAATGTGTCTCTCATTTCGCTGTGTGGGTGTATCCTACCCACCCCTCCATGCTCTGGAGAGCTTATGGCCACCTCCCCAAGAACTGATGGTATTGGTGGGAATCTCAGTCCTAGGCTTGGGTCCATAGGAGGCATTTGTGGGCAGAGAGCCTTTTGGCCCACTTTGCCTCATACCATTTGGATAACCACCACCTGCACCATGACTAGACACAGAGCTTGCCTCTGTGAGAGAGACACTAGGAGAGGACAGGCAGGGGATCTGGGAAACACCGTGGTGGATGTGGGCGGGAGGGGTTGGAGCATGGCTGCCCACACCTGATAAAGCAGCTACCTGCTCTGTCTTCTTGTTCAGAGGGTTCAGAGAGCTTGCTCTTAGTCCCACGTTGCTCTTGCAGGACACTGATGAGGGAGGAGCCCTCCTGGGATTCGTACCTATGGAAAGGAGGAGACAAGAGTGAGATTGGGCAAAGGGAGAAGTTGAATTGAGACGTGGGCCCCATGAAGGCTCCAGATGAGCCCATGGAGAGTGTTGGACTCGGGCTGGACCTTCAGAGAAGTCTGGGGTTCCCACCATAGGCAGGGGTGGTGTTAATGGGTTGTTGGAGGCAGGCTGCCCTGGGAAGGAGGTGTGAATGTGGGTGAGGCACACTGTTAGTCAGCACCGCACATACTACGTGTGGTGCTTAGCCTCCACGCCTCACCCCAATACTCAAGTGCCTTCTAGGGGTCTTACCAAGTGGAATTCGGTCAGAACTACCTGGACAGGGGCTCCTGGGTGGCTCAGTCGTTAAGCGTCTGCCTTCGGCTCAGGTCATGGTCCCAGGGTCCTGGGATCGAGCCCCACATTGGGCTCCCCACTCCGCGGGAAGCCTGCTTCTTCCTCTCCCACTCCCCCTGCTTGTGTTCCTGCTCGTGCTCTCTCTCTCTCTGTGTCAAATAAATAAATAAAATCTTAAAAAAAAAAAAAAGAACTACCTGGACATTTGCTATGTGGATAATTATGGCAACTGTTGAAGACCTTTATTTTTTAAATAAGTAGGAACTATAGCCCCTGACATCCCAGACCAGTGTGTGTGTGTGTGTGTGTGCGCACGCGTGCAAACTGGCCAGGGAAGGTGGAGGAATCTTTGCTCAAAGACAAGATGGAACATAAATGCCGAAAGGAGATATGAGTAGTCCTGTGGGGTTTTACTGAAGGAAGGAGAGATCACATCCAGTTGTGGACAATCAGAAAAAATCCTAGATGTCATGCATAGAACTATTGAATCATTATATTGTACCCCTGGGCTGATATAACACTGTGTGTTAATTATACTTCAATTTTAAAAAAAGAAAGAAAAAAGAAAAAAAGAAAAAATTCTGGGAGCAGGCAGTCTCAGGCATTTGGAGTTGCTATGTAGGGTGGGCAGGAATTAGATGGGAAAGGCCAAGTCAACAGTATCCCAAACAGAAGGATGGTCCATGCAAAGGCACAGATATTGGAGCATATGAAACATGTTTGAGGCAGCATGTGGTGGGCATGGGCATTGGATTGAGGGGACGGCCAATAGCTTACTTTGGCCAAATAATAAGGTTAGAAGGTAATAAGGCAGGGGTACGGCAGTCCATCAGTTTCCTACCCCCACCCAAACCACTTGAAATGTATCGAAAGACTATTTTATTGGTACCGTACCAGGCACAAGGGGGATGCTCAGTAAATACCTGATGATTTCACTCAACTGGGGTCTTTTAATACCTTTCTCTAAATCACACAAAAAGCAGAAATATCTGTTCTCTTGCTTCCTCACAGCCCGTGGAGGCTCTTCTTGATTCCACCTTCTTCCAGCGCGTGGATAAGGATTAAAGCATCCTCTGCTGAATCCCATAGCTCTCTGTAAAGGGAATCTGAAGTAAAGTTGCAGGTTCACACACATGGAAGAAGTAAACATCTTCAGTTTCTTCCAAGCTCTGCAAGGAGAGATTGCACATGAGCCTGAGACCTCCAGCCCCCAGCTGTGTGATCCCGGACTAGCCCTTCACCCTCAGGGTCTGGTTTCCCGGGCTGTCACATTAAAGACAGTATTACCTCCTGCACAGCATTGTTGTGCAAAGTAACTGAGAAAATGTGTGCTCCTGTAGAAGTGACTGCTGAAATGCAAGTTCAACTTTGGAGCACAAATGCCAGTAATGAAGATGCCTCCTGGAGGGTATCAGTCCCTGGGGATCACATTCCTCCAGAAGACAAGGAAGGAGCCTGTGGGCCATCAAATAATAAGGTCAGCTAATGTTTAAATTCTGTTACAGTGTCTAGCTGACAAAATGATCGGACATTGGTGATTTTCACGTGCTCTTGATAGTCTGTCTGGAGCCAGGCAGGGGCTAATCAGCAGGTCGGCCAGCAGCCAGCCAGCAGGGAAACCTAGAGTTGATGAGATCCAGGTACTCAGAGGAGGGATGCTTTGGTCTCTAGAGAGGTCTGCCCCCGGGCAGTGTTGAGCTGTGACCTCATGTTCACCTCTGTTCCTTCTACCCCAACTTCTCCACCCTGCACTCTGGGCTTCGAGAGAGAAGAAGTGCTATAGCCCTTTGGTACACAGATACAAAGCTGGAATCAGTATAGAGTACCATACACAATGTTTAAGATATAAATAAGGGGGTCCCTACATGCTCCTCCATCACTATGCCTGGCACAGAAGCCCTCCATAAATATGTAGCCATCGAACGAGTGTGTTTAGAGTTGGGGGGACGGTGTTTGGGCAGGAATGATCAGGGAAGGCTTTTTGGAGAAGATGGGAGCCTGCACAGTGCAGAGAGCTGGAGGGAACCTGGCGATGGGACAGGGAAGCCACAGGAGCAGGACTAGCTCCACAGACTAGAGAGCTCCACGTGGGAGATGGACGTGGGGCACATCTTACATTCGGTTTAAGCCTTTGGAGGATTCCCCAGGCAGCCAGGCAGGGCTCCACGAAGATGGGGGAGGAGTATTTGCTTGCAGAAGGCTGTTCTGTGAGTGGCGTGCTTACTGGCCTAGAGTCAAGAGAGCCCAGGAGAATCTGCAGTAGAGTCCTGGTCTGTGGTATGTATTGCCAGAGGTGGGGCACCTGCAACATGGAGTGGGGGGGTAGTCCAGAATTACCCTGGCCTTACGCTCTGTTTTCTCCGGTGGACTCTCCGACCCGCTGGATTCAGAAGCACCAGGGGCTGCACCCTCTCTTCATGCTGTCACTCTTTAAACAGATTTGATTTGATATTTTCACCTTTGGGGAGAGAGCGACTAGCCAACACCTCCCAGGGTCTATTCTCCTCTTCTCTGGAAGGCTTGGTGCCAAGAGGACCGCCTGATTAGCTTGCTCCCAGTTTACAAAAGGCCTTTGTTGAATGCTGGCAGGTCATTTAATGGCTTTGTCTTCATTTTCACCATCCACAAAGCCAAGCTGATCATACCTGCCTCCTAGGATTGGTGTGGGGTCAACGTGATCATTGATGTGAAAGTGTTGTTAGCCTGGTCAGGAAGAACAGCTTTGCAGGCAACAAAAGGATTCTTTACTTTGAAGATGCTTTCCTGTTTGGTTCTTTTGAATGCTCTTTGAAATGAATCCTGCCCTTTCAATGGCAACTCAAGGTGGCTTGGAATGAACCTGAAAGTGGGATCCTTTCAGGTCCTTGTGCGTCATTGAAGGTTTGAAGGTAGTCAGGGTATGAAGGAACCTTAGGAGAGGATTGTGTTGCAGAGATGAGCAAAGTACAGAGGAGGAGGAAGAGGAGAGGCAGAGGGGGGAGGGGAGGGGGAAGGGAACGGGGCAGGGGATAGGAGGGGGAGGGGGGCAGGAAGAGGAGGGAAATCTATCGGATTTATTATCTTTTACTGTGGGCACCTGGAACTGCAGTAAGGGTATCCATTGATTCAGGAAAGCTCATAAAACTAGTGTCGTGAATTCAAACAATTGACAAGTATGTTTACATGTCCAATAGTTATAGTGAAAGATATTTAAGAAGTGCTTTCAAATGCATGAAATTATTTTTGTTGTTATCACACTTTGATCCTTTCGACAGCTCTTTGGGGCTGATATTATTGGGGTCCTTCTTTAACATCCTTTTTAAAAAATTGGGGTGCAGAAAGGATGCTCAAGAGGTGGATCCCATCCACCCTCTTTCTTTATCTCCACATCAATATTGCCAGGTCCTTGTCCAGGTCCACCGAGAGCTTATTTAGCAAGAGGGGGTGCCTGGCACCAATGAAAACATAACCGTTGGGCCCTTAGATCTGAAAGAGGGACGTGGGAGATGCAGGAACACGCATCAGCAGTGACAGTACCAGTCTGACCGCCTGGCAGCCCATGGAGGGCTTGCAGGGAGCTTTACATGGCTGAACAACCCTGTAGAGCGGATACTTGCACTACCCCAATTTTTAGATTTGAAAGTGGAGGGTGAGGAAGGGAGAGCATCCAGCCGATTAGCAAATGGCAAGCGGACTGGATTTGTTGCACAGGGAGTTGGCCTGCTGGGCCCCTGCACAGGCTTCTCTGTCTACAGCCTCTGGAGTGACTGAGTCACAGGTCCAGGGGGCAGTGGCCCTGAGGTCAGAGAGGAGACACGGGTAGGGTGGGGGTGGGGGAGTCCTTTTCCCCTCCTTCCTGTTCCCGGTGCATAAACGGATTCTGGAATAGGATGCGGTGGTGGTACTGAAAAGACTAGAAACTCCATTCCTCTCTCTCCCTCCCCCACCAGCACTGCCTGGCTTTCTCAGAGCAGGGTGTGGCCTTTGCCTTTCTTTTCTGCAGTATGATGGAGGGACACTCAGCATTGGGGTCTTTCCTCCGCATACAAGCAGGTGTAGTGTCCAGACCTGGAAATCCACTGCATCCCTGGACGGAACCAGTGGAGTGCGCGGCCCAGAGCTGTTAGCCCAGAGAATGCACAACCTTCAAACACTCCCGAATGACATTTCTCTGCACCCAGTGCCCTAAAATCCCTTTTGAGAGGAGAGCTCTGAACATAATACAATTGCATTCCAGAACGTCCTGGAATTTCCTCCAATCCGATAGAGAATAATTATGCTGTTAAGGCTGCAATTCAGCTGCTGATAAGGCAGCCCCCTGTGGCTGGTCAGGTAGTCTTTTTTCCCACAAGTTATATAAAATTTGAACAATCCTAAGAGCACTAGCTACACGGACTGCTTTAAGCCTGGCAAGTGGAGTGATAAATCCTTAGTATGCATCAAGTTCAGTTTTGTCCTTACTGCCTTTCAACAATCAAATTAAGCTTGAAAGGGTTTTTTTCCTCACTGTGGGGAGGAAAAAGTGCCATTGAAAAAAATCATCTCACTGGCAAATTAACAGATAAGGGTCTACCCTGCTGACACAATGCCAAGCAGAGGTAAAATTCAATCTATTACAGCAAAGCCATTTTTCCTAAAATCGGGGAAATTAATGTACATCAGAATAGAAGGACAGTTTCTCCCCCTTGATGTGCTTTTTGACTTTGAGGTCTAAAACCAAAATTGAAACTGGCACTTGTTTGTAACTGACAACCCTATTCTCCTTTAGATTATACCCTATGTATTAAATTTTTATGAGAATTTATAAAGATCCCCAAGGAATAAAAGTTATGTTCATGATGGCAGAGCAGAAGTCAGGGCCTATTTCTAAATAGCATATTCAGCATATTAATTGTTGCTTAGATAACAGTCCTATCTCTTCGGGGCCTCTGTTTGGGTTTAACACCAGAACCGGCAAATTAATATAGTCATTATCCAGCCAAAAGCTGTATCACTTACCAGTTCATTATCGTTCAAATCAAAATTCATGCTTTTCTAGATCTCCCTAGGGTTACTAGATAGCGAAGGTTATCATTCTGCAAAATAATCTCTCCTGGTTCTTACTCCACTGTGTGAAGAGAAACAGCCAATCACATTACATTAATTTTCATATTAATAGATCCTGTGCAGAGGCTCCGTGTTTTTCGTTCTACCCAGCCACCCTCTTCTCTCACTGCACGGGACCTGATTTCTCACTCTTCCCAAATCTCAATTCAGGGTCAGGTAAATGACTCAGCTTCATTTTTCCATCAACATACCAAGCTATGTCCTAATTTTGAGATTATTGCTTCTCAAGAATGGATACGATCTTGCAAACTTGGGTGCTGCAGGAAGGAGTCTCTGGGGTGGGCACAGGTCTCAGCAATGCCTCTGGCCTCTACACGGTGCACGTGAGTGATCTGTAGACAGTCAGAGATCAGGGGGCTCTACCAGACCCTAAATTCCAGTTTTTTACTGATCAGTCCATTTTCATCCAAGCCCAGGTTTCCATGCCATGTAACTGATTTTACTCTACTTCTTCTATATAGGTTTCATGATTTTGATTAACCAACATATTATCTGAACAAATGATGGTTGCAAACTTGAGGTCAAAATCTGAATCTTTTTTTTTTTCTCTAGAGTTATGAACAGGGACAGGAGAGGGATTTCTTCATTTCCAAGTGGATTATACTCTATCTGAATTGCTGAGCAACAGCCGTTTTTCTTCCTTCTTGCTAGCGGTTGCCACCTCCGTTTGTACCTGACGCCCAGAGGAAGTTTGGAGAAACACGAATGTGGAAGGATACAGAGTCGAATCATAAACAACACATGCTACAGATGGAGCATTTTTCCCTAGAATTTTTCAGCAGCCTGAGGAACAGTATGATCATTTCTCTCCTACTGCCCAGTAAGAGGCAGTCCTGGAAGGTTCCAGAGAAGGTGCTGCTGGCTCCATACGTAGACACTGCATCTGATTTGTGTTTTGGGGACAGAATCTTAACACCTTTCTGAAGCCGCCATGTGGTTTTCTTAGCTGTGAACACAGGATGCTCAGACGCTTCGTTTAATCAGGACTCCTTGTTCTAGGACACCACCTACATTTCCACATGTGACTTTACTGCATGCTTTATTTTCTTCTGATTGAATTGAATCATCAATGTGTTCCCAGAGACCTCTCAACATTGCCTTGGTTTCAGAATCCACGCAAAGAGCGTTTGTTTCTTGTTCAGACAATCCATGATTTCCTTCATTACTTTTATAGTAAAACTTTTATATCAAACACTGTGCATTGTATGAGTTCTTTCTCTAGAAAGACAATGGTATGAAGACCCTTTCTGTAAAAGTTATTCCAGGGCATGATATGCTGTCATGGACCATGAAAATGCCATCCCCTGCGGACAAGTTATAATGACTTACATCAGTCTAAATTGAATCGTTTTCAAATTTATTCAAATGGCAAAACTTCTTTTTAAGATGAAACAAGATGCAAGTCAGCAACACGAGTTGGCGCCAATGTACGAGGCTCCAGCTGATCTTCTCTGTGAGTGAAAATATTTGTAACTTCTCATAGCTTACTGCCCCAAGTTACAAGATGTGAAATCTTCCTTGGGTTTCTCACTGCTGTGGTCTCTGATGTTTAGTTCAGGGAGGCTGCTGGCCTGTGTGGGGTAAGAGCTCGCTGAGGAGTTCATACTGATGCCTGCCTCTGGTTCCCACAGCAACTCCGGGCTGTTGGAGCACAGCCAAACACATTTTTCTGCTATATGTCTTGTTATAAAGAAGTATCCTCTTCAGAGATCTGCTCTGATGGGCACTATTATTTTTATTTACATGTGGAATGAAAATCTACTAAAAGAAGGTCCAGCAAGATGCATATGGTATTGGTAAAAATGTAGATCTGGACTAAATTCATTTTAAAATTGAATTGGATGTTTTCTTTATGGACTGGCCTGGAATGTGCTGTATTGAATCACTTATTTCTAAAAGTGTTTGTTCTCATTTTAGTGGGGATGGAAGCAGGGGCCCCATGCAGGGTCAGCGAACGGTGTGTGCTGTGGTGTTTTGTGCACTGAGAAGGGACAAACAAGAGTTGCAAGAGTGGACACAAGGCCTTTTTTTCCTTTGGTGCTGCCACTGTTCCAGAATCAGATCAGACAAACTGATACTGTTTTTTTCTTTCCCTTTCTTTTTGAGAAAAAGGGAGAGGTCATAGCCCATAGTTTTATGCAAACGGATTCTTTACAGACATCACACACTAGCTGCATTAGCCTGGGACTTAGTTTCTTCAACCATTCAATGGGGGATTATATAACAATTAGGCCTCACAGGTTGCCGTAAAGCTGATAGATGTAAAAAGTTTAGAATGGTGCCTGGTACATAGCACTAAATACATGCTAACTGCCATACTGCTCTGAGTACTAATCATCATTATTAATAATCATACCTAAACTACTTTCTGGAGGCTTTAGGTATTTTCAACAGAAAGCTGTAGGAATTCATGACTCCACATGCCTCTTGAGTCAGGCTGCTTCCATTCCTTCCTTACTGGCTCTGTAATTTGGGGCAACATACTTAAACTCTGTCAACCTCAGCTTCTTCACCCATAAGTGAGGATAATGAAAGCTTCTGCCTCATAGGGTTGTTGGAGCATTCAATGAATTAGCGTATCATGTGCTATGTCAACATTATTTCATCCACATTGGAGCCACTTGTCTTTCCCAGTCTTCCTGTAGCTCTTACTGCAATTCACTCCAGGGGTAACGTAGGGGGTCTTTGTGGCAAGCACGTGGCCTCCCTCATTTCACACCAATTCTGACCATGCTCTGTACCTTTACGTTTACCTGAGATTTTGTAAACTGGACTGAAGCTAAGGTAGGATGAAAACTTGCGCGTATTTCTTAAGCATTAATGAACTATATAGATGACTATTGTTCCTATAATAGTCACGTTCATCCTTCTGAATTTGAGAGTGACCATTGGCTTCTTTTGGTTTATCATCATGGCTAACTATCCCCCCAAATTCAACATAGCGATATGCTTCTACTTTAAAGATGCCTAGGAGTTAAGAGTTGCAACCCCTGGGAGAAAAGCGGAAGATGTAAGATAACTGGTCCAAGGGTAGAGTTTTGGGTAAAATTGATCCACATTGGTCATTTACTCAACAGTGTTGCATATGAGCAATGTTCCTTGGTACCTTTGGTTGCCTTGATTAGAAAGACTGCAAATGACAGTTCTCAGAGTCATTCATATGCCTCCTAACCTTTTTGTAAAGGCAAGAGACTTAGGAGAGACCTGGCATGGGGCACAATGTAGGCTCTCGTTAATATTTGTTGCATAAACATCTCATAATCTACTCAGAATTTTGTTTCTGAGGATTCATTTCATAAGACACAGCACAACTTTCAGGATATATCTGAATCCCTGTTACAATAAGCTTGGTGCTTCTCACTTCTCTCTCCCCATCTCCTTTATTTAAAAATAGGTACATTGAAGCATTGGAATCTCTGACCAAGAAAGCAAATGGACTGGATTCTATTCCTGGCTCTGCCGCCCTTCTCTTGCCTCCTGGCAGTTCCACTTGACCTTTCTTGGCTTCCCATCCCCTAAGGAAGATGCCTGCTGTGTACAGACCCCACGGGGGTGTTGGGAGGATTTCAGGAGTGAATACAACTATCGTGGGCTATAATATGATGCTGCCAACTACTTTGAGGCCCTGGGATGAAAGATGCTGTGTAAAGAGCATTGTTATTGCATTTTGTTAAAAATATGGATCAAAGGCTGGCTGTACAGTAAGTGCTAAATGTTAATTATTGTTATAATATCATAACAAAGCAGATGCCAGAATGCTAGATCCCACGAGAAAACCTATTATAATAAGCCAGTGTGAAATGTACATATTACAAAGATATTTGGCAAGGAGGCAGATTTGGTTTTGAAATCTCAATGAACAATTAAGCAGAATAAAAAAATAACTTCTAATGCTATGAAAAATATAAGTGTCTTGACAAGTCTTTAACATAAAAATAAGAACCTGCCTTTTCCCCATAGAAAAGAGGCAGCGTTATTGCTTTTTTCCCTCTCTGAGCCGAAGATATATTTGTGGCATCCTTGAATGCAGGAAAAAAAGCAATATTCTTCCTTATAATGACCCTCAAAATATCTCTTTACAACAGAGATGAATTGGGGAAAAATTCTCTAAGTTTATAATAGAATAAACCTAATTTTTTTAAACTTCAAATGAGTTCATGTTCTACTGCCTGTTTATCTTTCCTCCTCTAAATTCATTTTCTATTTGATGGCATTAGCAAATGGACTTTTGCAAGCATTCAAAAATGCCAGGAGTTTCTCTTAGCTCAAGCTTTTCACATATTTTCAGATCTAGGAAGCAGAGTACATCATGTAATATCAGCTAGGAAAAGGAGGAGGAGGGGGAGGGAAGGCATAGAAAGATGGATTTAGAGAGAGAGCCCTGCCCTAAAAAAACCAAGGTCAAGAGAAAATAATTTCCATGTCCTTGTGTTTTTAAGAATGGATTATGTGTGAACTCACCTAGCATACTTAGCATGCTCAATCTTTTTTGGGGGGAACATTGTGAGAAATGAATAACCAACTCTCAGGGGGAAAGTAAAAGCATATATTTGCAAGGGGATATGTTCTATCTTTGGGGAAGAAAGAGAGCAAGCAGGAGGACTGCACATCCCAGAACAAACTTACAGGAGAATAAGTACCCTCAGCTTATAGTATTATGGCCAGACTATAATTACCCTGGTCAAGCTCCATGTTTATCTGCCCTGACACCCAGCAACATACCTGATATTAATTCATTCAACATTAACTTTATTTTTTTCCTTTTAACATTTCCCCTATTACTCTAACTTAAAAAAAATGCATCTGTTATTAGAAATAAATAAGCACTGTATTTGTTCGTTAAATGTGCCATGTGTTACTCTGTGTGAAAGGGAGGTGGGAAACCAAATGTAAAAAGCACTTATTTGGGATTTGAGTTGAAACAATCTAGGCTTTTGTTACTGAAAAAAAAATTCGGGATGACTTGCAATAGAGCCCAAAGAAAGCCACTGTCCTCGTGTTCTTCAAACGGAAAAAGCCCTCTAACACATGCCTGACTTTGGAAGGAGGTGGTCACGGCCTGGGAAATGTGCACCCCAGCTGGGATTGCATGGCGCTTAGGAAGCATGGGTATCTTGTCTTTCTCAGGACACAGTTGTTGTTTTCCCAGTCCCTGTGATATCAAGATTTCATGAGCGTGATTTGGCAGTGCTTGTTAAAAAATGAATGGGGACTGGAGTGGCAACTTCAGCATGGTTGTTGGGATTTTGGGAAGTGAAGCAGGTAGGCAGGCAGAGCAGGGTGAGGCAAATGAGCAGATGAGAAGTTGGAGGTAAGGCTGGGAGGAGCTTCATCTTCCAGTCCGGCATTTCCCTCCATCCCGACTAAATCTCAGCCTCTTCTGGGCGGGTGATTCCCTGAAGTGACCTAGAGATGCTGAATAGCAGAGAGTGCAAGCCATTGGATTACCTTTTTTATCTCCACCACTGATAGCTCTCTCTTTGTCTGCTCATCAGCAACTGGTCTAAAAGTCAGGGACTTTTTAAATGATGATTTGGGGCTTTGGTTGATTCTTAAGGTATTTCATTCATTTTACAACCAATATTGTCTGTGAATGAGCATTTACCGTGAGCCACGCAGAAAGGATGAAAAGTTAGATAGGACCCAGCCCTGCCCTTGACCTGTTGATGGCCTAGTCAGAAATAGAGCCAATGCAAAATCAGTAAGTGCAGAAAGATTACAGAGGCCATGAGACAAGAGAGCATGGGATGGGTTAATTCTACTAGAGGTCAGGACAGCTGTCAGACAGGAATCAGACAGCAATGACCTTTGATCTAGGTCTTAAGAGTAGGTGAGTTCATCAGGTGGATGGACTGGGGAGGAGCACCCAGGCAGAAGAAACGGTGTGGGCAAAGAGATTGCAGTGAGAAACCAGAAGGGCTCAGAGGGAGAATGAGAGCAGGTGGAAGTGGGCAGGACAAAGGTCAGGATCTAATCAGGTCTTAGGATAGCTGTGTGGGCTGAATTGTGTATTCTCCAAATTCAACTATTGAAGTCCTAACCCCAATACCTCAAAATATACCTGTATCTGGAGATAGGGTCCTTACAGAGGTAATCAACTTAAATGAGGTTATTAGGGTGAACTGTGATTCAATAAGATTGGTGTCCTCATACCAAGGGGATATTGGGACACAGAGACACAGAGGGAAGACTGTGCAGAGACACAGGGAGAGGGGCCTGGCACAGAGTCCCCCTCCTTGCCCTCTGAAGGAGCCAGCCTTGGTCTCGGACCTCTGGCCTCCAGACTGTGGGACAACATGTTCCTGTTGTGTAAGCCACTCAGCTTGTGGTGCTTTGTTACACACCCTCGGGAAACCAAAGTGGGGCCCAGAAGTTTGGATTTTGCACACATGAATGCGTCTCTACCACTCCGCATCTGATTAAAATGTACTCTGGATTCACCATGTCTGGGCTGGGGCTCAGGATGTATTACTACCAAACCCTTCACGATGACTGTGCTGTCACAGATACATAGCTATAAAACCAAATTTCACGTTAGCTCTCCTAGCATTAAAGTCCTGGTGCAAGTCTCCACCAACACTAGTGAGACAGGCCTCCGTCAAGACCAACGAGATGCTGTAGGAGTCCTCCAACACCAACGAGATGCAAGCCTCCGCCAGGACCAAAAACACCGGGTTCAGCCAAGACCAACGAGATGCTGTAGGAGTCCTCCAACACCAACGCGATGCAAGCCTCCGCCAGGACCAAAAACACCGGGTTCAGCCAAGACCAACGAGATGCTGTAGGAGTCCTCCAACACCAACGAGACAGGCCTCCATGAAGACCAACGAGATGCAGGCCTCCACTGAGACCAAACAGGCGCGGGACTTGGCCAAACGCCAAGGCTAATTGAAAGTCGGCGGGGGGTCGGCCCAGCTGTTCTCCTTTCAAGCCCTGCAGGGAGTTGAGTGCTCGTAGTTGGGAATTACGCGACTGGGGAACTCACGGGAGGCTGACTTTGCAGAAGGGTCGGTGCAGAGCTGTGGTGTAGGGGTGCCGCCTGGGCCCGGGCTGCGGAGGTGCAGGGCCGCGGGCGGGGGTCTCCCCAGCTTCCTTTTTCACCCCGGAGACAGCACCCACTAAGACACCTCCACAAGGGACCCGGCTCTGAGAACACAGACTCTGGGACAGCTACAGCCAGGGGGGAGCGTAGGGGAGGGGGGAGCGTAGGGGACGGGAGAGCGGAATCGGCGGTGCCTCAGGGGAGGCCCGGAAACGCCCGGGCCCCGGGCCCACAAAGAGGCCGGCGCCTCAGGAGGGGACCGGAAGGGCAGCCTCGTGCACTGTCGCTGGGAACGGCGCGCCCGCTGCGGAAAACAGGGTGGAGGTTGCTCCACAGATTGGAAGTAGACGCACCCATACCCAGCAGTGCCACTTCTGAGTGCGCACTGGGAGGGAAGGGGAACGGGCTGTGCAGGCGGCGGCCGAGCCCCGGAAGCAGCCGCCGCGCGTGGGCCGGTGAAGCGACCCGGGCGACCCGGTGCGGCTGTGCCGCGGTGGATGGCTGTTCAGCCGCGGGGAGGGAGGCAATCCTGGCATTTGCGACAACGTGCGCGCCCCTGGAGGACGTTGTGCAGAGCGCAGTAAGTCAGGCCCGGAGAGATGGAGGCTGTGCCGTATCGTTTCTCTGTGAAATCGAAGGGAAATGGAAGTGAGGCGCCCAGGAACAGTCGGAAGGTGGTTGCCAGGAAGTAGGGAGAGGTGGGTAGAAGGGTACAAACTTCCACCTGTGGGACCCATAGGGTCTGAGAGTCTGACTGTGGTTGATGACACTGATGTCCTTGAAGTTTGCGGGGCGAGTAGCCCTGGAACGCTTTCACACACACAGGATGATGGTGTGAGGTCATGGGAGGATTAGCTCGATGGTGGGATTCCTGTCACAGTGGACGCACGTATCCCGTCAGCACAGGGTGCCCTTTGACTGTCTTAGCGTTTTGTCGGTGAGACCTCAGGAGAGCTGACCCATGATAGGCTGGCCCTCGCTCCCTCCGCCCGCAGTGGACTCGCAGACTCTGCCTGAGGGCCAGCCCCAAAGCCGTCAGGGAGGCGCGAGGGAGGGCACCGAGGGAATCGAACCTTCTGGGAGCTACGGCGGCAACGCACGTGGGCCATGGCCCGGCGCCTGGCCAGATGGACACGAAGGTGACGTTGTTCCGTGAGGTGCCAAAAGCCCACGTTCTTCTCTCAGCGAAAGTGCCCCCGGGGTACTGTGCCAGGTTGTTTCAACCACCAAGTCTTTTTAAGTGACCGTGACAAAGACAGCGTGGATAGAAGGTAGCCAAGCGTCCAGGATGTCATTAACAGCGATATGTCTGCTTTGGGTGCTTGCTCACCTTACTCTGGAGCACTTGGCGTCATGTTTATTTCTCATTTGTTGCAGTCATTTTCACAGGGTTCGGAAAGGTGACATCCCCAGGCGAAAGCCACAAGGAGGTGTTGATCGCGGGAGCTGGACTGGAAACCAGATTCACTCTAAAGCTCGTGTTCTCACCACTGACCCCGCTGTTTTCTGCAGCAGCTTCGGCCCTAAGAGGCAGGCTGTCCTATTATTTGGTAAAAATTACGGAAGCCAAATTGTGATCTGTGTTTTCCTTCCAGCTCTGAGGCCGAGGCAAAGCCACCACACCCCTCAGTCACCGCTAAGAGGGATTGGGTCACTGAGGGAAGCAGGCTTGGTCTCCCCGGAGTGGAGAAGCGAGTGGAGACCCCTGTCTCGGAGGCAGGTCTCTCCAGCCCTGGTTGCAGGTTCACATTTTGCGACACTTCATTAAAAGGAATGGAGCACTTGGGTTTTCCCAGGAGGACTCTGCGTGTAGTTACTAGGCCCCTTACCTTTGGGTGGGGGTCGCCCCACATGTGTGGACAGAAGCCTGCCCTCGTGGCTTATTTAGCTTGTAGGATTTTTTCGATTAAAGATGCTGTGAGTGAAAACAGCCCACAGCGTTTGCTGAGCTCTCTTTAACTTCATCATTCCGGGTGTGTGTGATTCATGGTATTTTAACGAAGAACCCTCCTCCGTGGGGGTGTGTGTGTGTGTGTTGTTTTGCTTTTAAAGGATCCTGAGATGGGAACTAGAGGATCAAGGTCTTCAGGGTTAGATTCTTTAGGAACAGCCCAGGGTGGCATGGGGAGAATCTGGTGACAGTGGCTTGACATTGATATTTGTTTGTGTAAAAGCATCTGATACTTCTGCACTTATGTACTTACTTCCCTGGTTTATCTGTCTTCCCCACTAAACTCTCCGTTTCCTGGGGTGGGGACCACCAGGGTAGGCTGTGAGCTTTTGCAGGTCGTGGCTTTGTGGGGACTGAGGGGGCAAGGGGGCCAACTATGCCAAGGGAACAGCCTCATGGAGGCTTATAATCTTGAGTGTATTTTCTTGGTCATGTAAGTGCATAGCTTTTCTGGGTGTTGAAATTTATTTCATGTGGGGATGAAAAACTTTATCTTTGGATGAAATTATCTTTGGATGCTGGGTTGACTATTTCAGTAGCAAAGGAAGTTCAATTGCAAAATTCAGTGTCCTAAAAACAAAGGAGTGATAGTTATTTTCTTTACAATTCCAATATGCACACCCCTATTACAGAGTAGTTTTCAGGGTGTTTGTTTATAAAATAACTATTTCCTCTGGTCATAATAACTTCACAGTGGGGAGAGGTGGGGACCAGCTTCGGGGTAGACTCAGTAATGTGTACGCTTTTTATGTAAGCACCAGTTAGTGGGGCAAGACCCTTTATGTTGCTGGCAAAACCCAGTGAAGTGCTTCCTGAAGGAGATAAGTGGGCAGCAGGGTTCAGAGCCATAGCTCTGCAGGGAAGCCGCTCTCCCATGACCCCAGAGCTCCGTCTAGTCAGAAGGCAGCTTGCGACAGGAACATTTGACATCACCCCTCTGCCCTGGGCCAGCGCCCCGGCACTGCTTCTGGCCAGGACTGGTGGCTGGCAGCGACGTGCCCTCCAGCACATCGCTGTCACCCTTTGGAAGAGCGGTGCTGCTCGCTCCTCCGTGGCATGCCCCGCGGGAAGCGAGGACCTGACTTCACGAGGGCAGCTCATTGCCAAAAGCCAGTCCAGAGTCTGCACATGGTTAGGACAATTAGATTGTAAGTGATTAATGGCCCTTGGCAGGAGTCCACTGAGCACGATGGTGCCTGTGCCCGGACTGGGCAGGTCACGTGGTTCCAGGTTCCCCCTTTCCCTCAAAACTGCCCGAGAAAAGCTGGTGGGGATCCTATGAGCTCTCCGGGAATCAGCAGCGGCTTCGGAAAAGGAAGAAGCTTCAACTTTTCATTTCTAAAATGTTGGCTGATGACTCTTTCTTTTGCTTAGGGAAAATGTCATTGATAAATCCTGAAGCTAAATGTAGAAACTCTGGAGAGAGAAAAAAAATAATGGTGGGATGAGATGTGGTTTTTAAAGCTAGAGAAAAAGTCCTGGAAAATTCCTGGTAACCGAAACTAAGTCGTGAAGCCAGGAACTTCCAAACCAAACATATCTACTAATTCATTCCTCTGTTGAGTAATTCTTTGTGGACCGACTTGAGTGTAGGCATCCAATAAAATCTAATCTCTGGCACACAAATAAGCTAGGGCTTGTATGGGTGACACTAAAATGTAGTTTATCTGCGAATCAGGTATTAGCCTCGCGGAAGAGTTTTTTGTGTTTTTTTGGCAGTCCTGGGAAAGCTTCAGTATCGCAACAGACGCTGAATAAATGTTGGGATTCGAGAATGAAGTAACAGCCTCTGCCTTCATGCTTACGTTCTATGCCGGGATCGTAGAAGGGATTCACAAATAAAACACGTGTTTTCTTTAGCAAGCATTTACTGTGTGAGCCGTGTTCCGTGGAGGAAAGAAGGATGGGCAGGGTGCAGGAATGGTGAGTGGGGACAGAGGTGGAGGAGTGTGGGGGCAGGTCGTGTTCACCGAGTGGGCTGCTGAGGCTGAGCATTCGGCTTGTGGAGTGTTTGAGGACAGGGTGAGGCTGGAGGGAGGGTGGGCTCCTGTGGCAGGGAAGACCTGAGGCCCTTTGTCTTCCAGGAGCCCCGTGGTTTCCTCAGGGCGCATTCCTGTGGGTGGCGCGGCCTGGGAGCTGGTGGCCACCTCACCTCCTGCTAAAGTGCCCTTAGCGCCTCCTCCTTCCTGACCCCCATGGGCCCTCCGGGTGTGGCAGCCGCAGACAGAGCTGGCTTTCTCCTCCAGCCCCGGGCTGCGCCTTCTCTCCCCCCGAGAGGAGGAAGCACAGCCCAGTCCTTGGGTGATTTCTCTTACTTCTTTATGTGCCTGGAGCCCCCATCACCCCCGCCCTTGTGTAGCGCCACCCGAAGCAGATCTCACTCTTCTCATTTTTAAGTGGCTGCAGCCAGGGTGAGTGAGGCCCCACACCCAGAGCTGGCACAGCGTGGGCGTGGCCAGCCGATTAGAAAAGGCGCCAGGCAGCTCTGAGCTTCTGGTGCCACCATCCTGGTGTGTTCCAGGGTGTGTGCCCTGGTTACGGCCTCATCTACTGCAGGTGTCTGGGAGCGGAGGCACACAGAGCCACAGCCCAGTCTTGAATTTTACCGTTTGCTTTAGAGTCTTTCATGTGAACTCTTCTATTCGGGAATAGTCAGGATATGGTGACCCAGAAGTTGCTTGCTCACCTGAATTACTTGACGGGGTTGGCATGGGGGCAGGGTGGGAGTCCAGTGGGCTCGGGCTGGTGGGGAAGGCCTCATCTTGACTCCTGAGCACCTCAGAGGTTAAAGGAGGCAACAAACCTGAGTCCAGAGCTGAAGGAGGCTGGGGGGGAATCCACTGAGGTGGGAAGTCTGATCCCAAACAAGACTTTCCTGGAGCAAGTTTAGGTAGCTGGCGTTGGTACCTGTGGGGTCAGAGAGCTGGGACATGCTGGGTCTTGTGGGGGCTGCTGATCTGGGGTAATAGGTGAGGTGGGGCAGGAGAGGAGAGGAGAGGATGCTGGAGTGAGGCAATAAGCCACATCTGGCGTTCCAGTGGCGTGCTGTGTAGACAGCGCAGCCCCGTTTCTCTTAAGGCCTGACATAAGGAGAACATTCTGTTCTGTGTTCACAGCCCCTTTCTGACTCTGTCTGGCTCATGTGCCCCTAGCTGAGAATGGTCCTGCCCTTTCTCCTTAGATGTGGGTGATAACCTTTCCAACGTACACTTCATCTGATCCCAAGTGTAAATGTTTGTGAGGAAAAATCAGCTTGTTATTTCAGCTTCAGTATTTATACCCACCCATAAAACTACACATGGAAACGACAAACAAATTTATTTGCCATTTTTGAAAATTTGGCCCTTAAAGGGCATTAGCAAGAACATTGTGCCATTAGCACAGATTGTTTTTAAAACACTTAAAAAGATCCAAATTCTGCTGAATTTGGGGGCCAAGTAGATTGAAAATTGCATCTTGTATCCCAGAATCTCCATGCAGTTGAGCTGTGTGCATGCTGGAAAAGAGTGCCATTTAGACGTGGCCTGTGTCCCACAAGGGGATGATCTCACCCTGGGCCACAGAAGGCCACCCAGCAGATAGCTGGAGGAGACCAGAGTGTCTGGTGGTCTGGGTCCTCCTGCAGGGGCAGGCCCCAAGGGAGGATAAGGTGGGCTCGTTTGAGGCTTAAATGCCCGAGGGTGCCTTGTGTGGAGCCATCCCAGATCCGTGTCCCAGGAACAGACCCGGTGTTGCTCCAGTCTTACCACCCTTCACAAGGATAAAATCCACACTCCTCTCCGTTCTGCCCCTCTGCTCAGACCCCAGTCTCCAGCAATACCGAGCCTTCTGGGTTGCCTTCAGAATTGGTCTGTCGGGGCCCCTATCTGGCATGTCCTTGCAAAGTAGAATGGCTGAACGTCGGTCCCCCGTCACGTTGACTGCCCCCGCCCCGGGTTAGCCAGTTAGAATCTCTGTCCTGGGAGTTGCAGGCGGTGCCCAAGTCCACCGTGCGGGTGTCTGGAGCAGAGCCGTCTGAGGCCATCCTGCAGACAGCTGCTCTGGCTTCAGCCCTGCTGTGGCTTGATGTTCAGTCTTCCTTCTGCTCTGGGCCTGATCTTTGTCAAGTCCCCCCACCTTTTCCTTAGTAATTGTGTGTAGTTTTTCACAGCTTATTATGCATGTTGCTAAGGACTTCACATACAATATTTGTTTCAAAAACTACTGAGTCCATATCGCAGATGAGGAAACAGGCTTGCATAACTCCCTTCAGAGAGCTCTTGAGTCATTCCAGGTGTCTTGTCAGTTTCTGTAGTTTGTGAGCAAAAGACCCTTAAAGGATTCAGCCTTTCTCTTTTCTTGTCCAGGGTGGTGTCAAGACTAGGTTCATATCACCTGTGTGATGTCCTTCTTGGCTGGGTCGTACAGAGTTGGAAGGTTCCCTCCTCTGGGCTCCCAACAGGACGTGATTCAGAGTTATCCCATAATTATTGGTCCACTGCTCTCTTCTCTGGAGGTCTGTGGCTTTGTCAGTGACAGAGCTGCGAATTATTTATGTCCGTCACCCAGAGCGAAGTAGGAGTGCAGTGACTATTGTTGAATGAATGGATGACTCCTTCCCTGGGGTAGATGAGCGGGAGGGAAAGAAAGAGGAGAGAGAGAAGCGAGTGGCCGCAGCAGGCCACCCTCTGCACATTCCAGCGCACGTGCTGGTGCAGGTGTGTCGGCAGAGGGACGGGAGTGACTTTGAGAGGCAGGTCCTACTAAGATCAAATCACTGTTGGAATCATCTCATTTAAGTTAATCTAGGAAATGCATGCTGGTGATCCTGCCAAGTCTCAGTAGATACTGGGGCAGAGGCTGGCCAGGGTGAGGTGTATCTCTGGACCTGGGAGTCCAGGACCTACATGTGTGGGCTGGCCGGTGTCAGAGGTGATCTGTCAGGGGCCGCAGTTCTGACCAGGAGCACCCAGAGTCTGCACTGAGAGATGCCCTCAGGGTCAGTTTCAGCAGCAGAGGGGAGTTGCTGGTGGGATGATGCCCGTGGCAGAGAAGCCAGGTGGATGAGTGGAAAGCTGTCTTGTTGGGGAAGGAAGGTTGGCAGCCAGGGTGCGTGAGTGTCACGGTACTTGGAAAGGGAGTGGAGCCTGACTTTGCCCACGGGGACACCCCAGGTTTTCCCACGCTGTTTATGTGTTCATGCCATTTTCTGTAGAAGGAAGGACAGTTCTGGTTTGTGAAGCTCAGCTGCAGCTTGTGCTGGTGGCTTTAAACTGTGGCCCCGGGTCACCAGGATCCTTTTAAATTGCAGGTTCCTAAACATCCCTACAGCAGTTGCAATTCACTGGCCTGAATGGAGACCAGGAATCTGCATTCTTACCAAACACCACAGGTGAATCTGATGCAGCGGGTTCTTCTAATCCAATTTGTAAACCATTTCTCTGGGTTCCTATGGGAAGGACACCTTGGCTGTTGATTTAGGAAAATGTGTGAAGGAACCTTTTGGTTATTTGACGGGATCATGGTTGTGGGGAGAGTCCTGCTGGGACGTTGAAACCCAGGGCCAGTAACTCTTTTCCATAGAAGGAACTCAGGTGCCTCATTCGGGTCTAGGGCAGTTCTGCTATGAAATGAGTTGGAGCTTAAAGGCAAATCCTAGGAATGGGAGTTGCAGCTGGGAATTGTGGCAGGTGGGGAGACAAGCACTGGGGAAGGAGCTGGCCCCGCAGTGAGGGGACAGTCAGAGACCCATGCTCTGGTGATGAGCTTTGGCAGCAGTCTTGTTGGATGTTATTTCTGGTTCTGTGCAGTAATTTCCCTCTTTTGTGCCCAGACCTTCATTTGAAAGTCTGTTGCTCACGACAGCCCTAGGTTAGGAGTGTTCTGGAGAACTGAAGACCAGATCCTCACTTACCTTTAGAGTAGAGTGTGGGAGTAGAAAGTCATGGCTGAGGGGGCGTGGTGTTGCCTGGGGCTGCGATAACAAGGCACCCCCAGCGGGGTGACTTACAACAATGGAAATGTGTTCTCTCATGGTTCTGGAGGCCAGAAGTCTGAGATCAGGGTGTTCTCAGAGCCATGTTGCCTTTGAAGCCTGTAGGGGAATCCTTCCTTGCCTCTTGTTAGCTTCTGGTGGTGGCCATCAATCCTTGCTGCTCCTTGGCTTGCAGCTGTCACTCCAGTGTCCCTCTGTGTCATCGCGTGGCGTTCTCTCTGTGTGTCTGTGTCGCTGTGTCCAAATTTCCCTCCTCTTCTAAGGACACTGTCATATTGGATTAGGGCCTGTCCTAATGACCTCATTTTAACTTGAATCATCTGTACAAACCCTATTTCCCAGTAAGGTCACAGTCACAGATACCAGGGGTTAGGATATGAATATCTCATTTTTGGAGGACACAGTTCAGCCCATTATAGATGGTCAGGTGTGAGAGTGCATGCCCTTCCATCCCTCACTTCTTGCAGAATCTTCAGAAATTTTGGAGGGGGACTCAATTATTGGAAGACTCATCAGCAACCTGTAAGCTGGAAGTTTGGGTATTTTATCAGGACATTACGAGACAAGGTGACCCCGGATGAACTTGGGCCCACTCTAGTTACACATGTGTCAGGAGTGGTTACAGCTTAGCGCACTGTGCGTCAGATGAATTACCTAACTTCACTTGTGCTGCCGCCAGCTCTGCGTCACCATCACGAGATTTGAGTCCGGCTTGTGTAGGGCCAAGTTCAGTTCTCCATGAAGACGGATACTTAATAAATGCTTCCAGTGTTCAGACAATTAAATGGAATATCTGTGGGGCTCTTAGGTTCTCGGACAAACAGATTGCTGTGCGAAGTCAGAGCCTCGTTATTTCACCACGGATTGGAAAAATAAGAAGAGACATGGTTACATAGTCCCCTTGGCTGGCAGTTATAGTGCTTTGGACACGGGTCACATTCTGATTCTGCTTGATCATAAACACCTGGTCCTGGAAGCATCCGCAGTTTGTTTCATTTTTAGAGACTGGGATGGCAAATTTAAAATTCAGATTCCTTGAACAGCAGGGAGAATGTGGCTATAAAGTGTTTGAGACCACAATGTTTTAAATGAAGGTTAATTTTCTGATAAAGTAGGAAATGAAGGAAAAATTATCTCCCTGCACGCAAGCATGGTTTAGAATACTATAGCTCAATTAGATGTTCTGATTGTGCAAACAATCAGCTTCATGTCTTGTTAAACTTCTCCTTTTCAAATTATGAAGCTTTTCTATACTAAGATTAGCAGGGGTATTAAGGATACAACAGATAAAAGATCCATCTGAGCTCAGAGGAAAATTATAACTTAAGAGGGTTCAAAACTAAATGAGGACTTCCTAAAATCCCACAGCGTAGCCAATGTTATTAAAAAATCATCCAGCATGGAAATTAGCTGTTAGACTCAGAGGAAAGAAAAGTTATTATTCTTTGCTCTTTTCCCCTAAAATATCAAGTGCTTTTTACCCAGTGGAATTTTGCTCTGTGCATACAGAAATATACCTCAAGCTTGTTAATCAAAGTATTATTTGCAAAATAGTTTTTGGGATACAGAATGTTTATTCCTTGTTGGCCAGACTTTAGGAAAAGGAAGCTAAGACCATTAGAATTTCCCAACTTTTGCTGCAAATAAAATTGATGCTCTAAGTTTTAATAAGTACATCATTTTTCTGATTCATTCTCAAGTGTTTTTGTTCAATTCTAATTGGGTTGTATCCAGAACAAAGAGATGTGCAGTCATTTTGTGCTGAGTCTTTTCTATTTTCAGTGCTGATAGTAAAGTCCCAGAATGTGTTAGCACACACTTTATGGCAGCTCATGGAGTTTGTTCACTGAGTGAGCTAGTGATGCCTCATCTTAGTAAGACACTGGTTACCGTCATGCCTGTCTCCTGTCTCCTTCCCACTCTCAATGTTGCTTCTTTACTGCCTGTGCTGGGAGCTGTGGCCATGACTCCTAACAGCTCCCCCTTCCTCCCAGCTCCCCCCACCCCCTACAGGTGCCGAGCCTGTGTCCTGCCCATCCTGATTACCAGCTGCGCACCATCACTGTGCCTCCCTCTGTGTGGCTTCTCTTGAAATTTCTTTGGGTTATCGTCCCAGGCTTTGTGCCAACTCACAGGTCACGTCTTCCAGGAAGGTTTCCCTGACCCCAGGCTCCTTCTGATGGGTTAGGCATCTCCCTCAGGAGTGCTTTCCACACGGTCATGTTGTCACCTGCTCCTTGTCTGTCTCCTCCTGAATCATAAGCTGTGAGGACAATGTCTGGGTTGTGTTTGCCCTGGTACCTCCGGCGCGTATCACAGTACCTGGCGTGTGCTACATACTCAACCGTCATTTACGTGCTTCTCATGTGAGGAATTAATGTATTTGGGGGTGCCCAGAGGAGACCCAGCCTTTGAAGATGACATGCACCCTCACTGAGGACCTAACAAAATGTGACCCTAAAAGTCTAGGACTGAAGGGGCTCAGTAGAGGTTTGTCACAGTCTGGCTCCTATGTTGGGATAGGGTTGTGCCTGGGTGTTTGGAAGAAGAAATCTTAGGTGGATTGGTGGCTATCATTTGACAGGTCCTATCACTTAAATTTGGTCAAATGAAATGAATTATTGAAAGCGATGGTGGATGAGATATCATTTATTTCAGAAAAGGGAACTGAGAAGCACTTTCCTGGGTACCTTATACATAAGTACATTCTTTTCTGAAGTGGATCAAGTTGCTTGCATTTTATAGTGAATGACTTTAGGATAATGGTCAAGATGAGAACTTTGGAGTCAGCCTATGTGCAAATCTCACCACACTTATTAGCCGTAGGATCTAGGAAAAGGGCTCATCTCTGTCTTAGTTTTCTCATGTGTGAAATGGGATTTTAAAAAACACCATGAAGTTGTAGTGATGCTAAAATGAGATAATACATGTGAACATTTACCATAGTGCTTAGTGCATAATGAAGGCTCGATAAACATCTTAGTTCAAACAGAGAACCTGAGGCTCGGAGGATTTAAGTCCTGATCACTTAGCTAGGGAGGAGTGACTTAGCTAGCTAATCACTTAGCTAGGGAGGATTTTGGGTCCTCAGATTTGTTCGTCTTACAAAAAATAAGGCCATTCCTGCTCTACTGGACGATTTCCTTAGAAAACCACTGTTACGTGTACCGTTGTTGACATTGGTGTTTTGAGCCTTTGGGCCCCTGTAGTTTGCTGCAATGAATTTAGAGATTTCCCCATCAATAGTGGACTGCCCATATGTTGTACTGTCAGTTAACCGACACCATAGACATTTTCATGGAAATCCAAACTATATGTTGTTTTTCCTAAATTTTTAGTTTTCAGAGGACATTCCTGGACCCGGCTGCAAAATCCCATAAATTAAATTGAAGTCAGACACATTTATGATGGGGTTGTTAAAAAGCTGTAAGTGTTATGAATTTATGACTCTGTACTCACATTCAGCTGTTCACTGCTTCTGCTTCTAGGTCTTTCTATCCTGTGTGGGATAAAATTTATATTTGTGGGTGAGATCATTATAAATCTTTTATGCACCACGAGTCTAATTTTAAATGTTTGCAAGCATGGAGAACTAGGCCCAAGAGATATCTACTGTGTTTCATGGATTATGGCTCTTGTATAACTAGCAAGAAAAAAAAATCTCTCAAACCCAAACCCAAACACTGAACTCTGTAGCCAGCACCTAAACCTCACTGAAGAGGGAGTGCTTTATGACGGAGCTAAACTTTGACTCTGTGGTTATTGTTTCAAAATTCTCTCTTTTTTTCACATAAAAACAAAACAAACAAAACAAAAACCTCTCATTGATGACCACGCTTCCAGGTGTCCCTTATGGCCATCTAGCTGAGTTTAGTGAGAAAAGAATAGAAAAAGAACAGTTTCTCTGCATCAGGATTTCATGACTCCTTTTGGAGTAGGGAAAGTGAGGCCAGCAGAAAGCAGCTGGTGGCCCTGTCCTCATCATTGTTTGGAATCTTGACCCCGAACTTGGGTGTCACTGAAGTCAAAGTACCTAAGAAAATGCAGACATTTGGAGGAGACTTGAAAAAAAAAGTATTATGAAAATGAAAATGTATGTTTACTTTTTGCCAAGAGACAGCTGGGAACTAGGTACCAGCCCCACTGGATGACTTGATAAGCTCTGCGATGACAGGGTGAGGCCTCATGACCATCCTGATGAGAAACTGGGAATTAAGCCCACTTGAATGATGTGGCCAAATTAAAAGGGTTAAGAGAATGTGGTGAAGTATCATTAAAAGCAATTAATGAGATAGGATTTAATATGCACAAACATTTTGTGCTGACATTGTGCTTTGGAGCACAAGGCCATCAGTTTTGCTGTGTTGTCGGTAAGAAAGGATTTTGAAATTAATCCAGGCAACAAAATCATCTGGAGGAACTTTAATAAAAAAAAAAATACATGTTCAGGCCCCCATCTCAGATCTGAATCAGAATTCCCAAAGCCACAGCATATGTCTCTGCTTGCCATGAGCTCCGTGGATTGATTTTTGGGAACCAGAGCATAGTTTGATGGTCCTCTTTCTCTATATCCTTTTGAAAATGTGTGTGAAGTCCTTTGGGCCCATCTCTTTATAGGAGGGAATTCTAAGTAAGTTGTGATTTCAGGGGTCCTCATTTCCCTTCTGTAGACGGAGAATTGAAGCCCAGAATGGTTTGCTGCTTGATCAACAGCTTGCCCAGCTTATCGCATACAGAATCAAGACTTGAGCTCAGGTTTTTGGCTCTCCAGCCCAGGGATCTTTTACTAGACCTGTCATTCCCACTCTGGCCTCTGAAGCACCCCAGGGTACTACCGTGAACTTACATGGACCCTACAGGATGTTTAAATTTTTGAGTTTTCTAAGGAAACACAGTGATGCTCTGTAGCTGTCAGAGTGTGTGTGAACCACTACCTTGAGATAGTTCACTTTTGACTCTGGGTCATGCTATATTCCTTTTAATAATATATCTTTGCAAAGCTGGATTTCTGAAGGTTGCTAAGATAAGAAGCAACTATTGCAGGAGAATCGGTATGAAATAGGAAATAAGGGTGGTGTTGTCCACTCTGAATCCAGGGATTAAGAGATTGTGATGAGCCCAACAACAGGTGCACACACCCACTAGTAAGTGATCATGTTAGAATGGGGAAAAAAATGTTATTTTTTCTTTCATTTTGTGTCTTATTTTTAAAATGGCTACTAACTTCTAGGATATAAATGCTTATAACCTAATTACTTTATAAGCAGATATACTGGATACTGCTTTTGGTGCAGGGACACCGTGGAAAAAGTACTGAGACACTTACGGACACCATGAACGAAGCAAGTTTAGGAGCTGAATCCTACCGTCTTCCCCTTGTCACACACTACATTTTGACTTGTATATTTAAAAGCTTTAGTTATCTGGGTTTCAAGACACAAATTGATGTCTTTTCCTTTTCTTTTGGTGTCACAGTCCTACCATTTCTTTTGGACTGCTTGCTTCCAAAAGGATATCTGTGACAGTGGTTTTTATTTCAGCAACAAAGCGGCATGTTTCTGTTGAAATGAGGTTATATTCAGAATTGTTTCATTGGAGGAATAGGGTCCTGAGGAGGAATGGACACAGGGCAATTCATCCATGCACAATATCAACCTGACTGTATGTTAGCTACCATTACAGCTCCGTCCCTCTGGGTTCTGTAGACAGTAGGGGCAGCTCGAAACCCCCACTGAAATGCAGGTATTTCTTGGCAGGCTTGTTTTGGAAACCTTGGTTGTGACTAAAGAGTTAGGTTAGAGGAAGAGCATGTAGTTTACCAGAACCTGCAGGTAGAAGATGGTGTTAGGGGAACTGCAGTGGGAGCCTGGATGCACCTGTTGCTTCTAGGTCTGACTGGTTCTGTGGAAAACAGGGGATGACAATCACCAAGGACCTCATGGAGAGCTCTGATTGTTTAGCTTATTTATATTTTACCAAGTAAATCCATTTTACCTTTTGGTCATTTTGTTTAATTGGTAAAAACAACCCCTTCCATTTGCCTATTGTTTTACCTTTCTAGAAGCTTTTCTCCCCCAATCTCATTTGGTTCTTTTTTTTTTTTTTAATTTTTTATTGTTAAGTTAATCACCATACATTACATCACTAGTTATTGATGTAGTGTTCCATGATTCATTGTTTGTGCATAACACCCAGTGCTCCATGCAGAACGTGCCCTCTTTAATACCCATCACCAGGCTAACCCATCCTCCCAGCCCCCTCCCCTCTAGAACCCTCAGTTTCTTTTTCAGAGTCCATCATCTCTCATGGTTCGTCTCCCCCTCCGATTTCCCCCCCTTCATTCTTCCCCTCCTGCTATCTTCTTTTTTTTTTTCTTAACATATATTGCATTATTTGTTTCAGAGGTACAGATGTGTGATTCAACAGTCTTAC
>NC_138378.1:118184163-118213634 GCF_054177405.1 Leptonychotes weddellii
TCCAGGCTTTTTTCTAGCCCAGCTAGTATCTTTATAATTGTCATTCTGAACTCTAGTTCTGACATCTTACTAATGTCCATATTGATTAGGTCCCTGGCAGTCGGTACTGCCTCTTGTTGTTTTTATTGAGGTGATTTTTTTCCATCTTGTCATTTTGTCCAGAGGAGAATAGATGAATGAGAGAACAAAATGCTAACAGGGTAACAACGACCCCAGAAAAATATACACTAAACAAATCAGAAGAGACCTGAAACTGGGGGAAAAGAAAGAAAAAAGAAAAAAAAAAAGAATGTGATCCAGTATGATCAGGCTGGTGAATAGATCAGTGCCACACACTAGATTTTGGGTGTATTTTGGTCTGTTAGAAGAAACTGCCTTCCAAAATTTTAAAGAAAGAAAAGCTTATATATGTACAAAAATAAGGGTCAATACGATGAAGGGATGGAATATGACTGTAAATATGAAAATTATAAAAGATTTTATAAAAGGAATTGATAAGTTAGTTGAAAAAAGAAGAGAAATTAAAAAAAAAAGGGGAGAGAATGTGATCAGGCAGGAGACTAGAACAAAGCCATGTACTAGAGATTTAGGGTGTATTTTGGTCTGTTAGAAGAAACTGTATCCCAAAATATTAAAGAAAGAACAACATATATATACCAAAAATAAGGTTAACTACTATGAAGGGATAGAATATGACTCTAAAAATGAAAAATAAAAAATATTTTTAAAAAAGGGATTGATAAGATGTTGGTTGAAAAAGGGAAAAAGGAAAAATTCAAAAAAAATTAAAAAAATTAACTTTGAAAGACTAAAGAATCATGGTAAAAAAGCCATGGATTCTATGTGCAGTATTCCCCTAGCTCTGGAGTTTTGCTGTTCTCTTTGATCGGTAAACTTGGTCTTGACTGGCTGTTCTCACTGATCTTCTGGGGGAGGGGCCTGTTGCCGTGGTTCCCAAATGTCTTTGCCGGAGGCGGAATTGCCCCGCCCTTGCCCGGTCCGGGCTAAGTAATCTGCTCGGGTTTGCTCTCGGGAGCTGTTGTTTCCTGCAAGCTCTCTGTACAGCTTTGGAGGCCGAGAGTGAAAATGGCGGCCTCCCAATCTCCAGCCCCGGAGGAGCCGAGAACTCAGGGCCCCACTCCTCAGTGTGCCCCCAGAGAAGAGCAGTCACTCCTGTCTCCCCGGTCTCTGGCCGCACTCCGTGCTCACCCGGCCTGTGACCGAGTGTTTCTGTCTCTGGTACCCGATCCCATGTGGAATCTCAAAACCCAGGGGATACCTGCGGTGTGCTTCCACGCTGCTCCCCCCAGGGGAGGAAGAGGAGTCTCCCCCGGATCTGCTGCTTGTTGGGTCCCTGCTGGAGGAGCAGGAGCCTGACTGTGCCGCGGATCATGGTTTATGGCAATCCCGAGCTGAGAGCCCGTGCCTCGGCTCCATCTCTGCAGCTGGCTTCCCCGCTCTGATACCTGGGAGCTCTGCCACACTCAGGCACCCCTGGTCTTCCTGTGACCCCGAGGGTCCTGAGACCACACTGTCCTACGAGGGTTCCACCCCCCGCTTAGCCACTGGAGCCACGTCCCTCAGCGGAGCAGACTTTTAAAAATTCCGATTTTGTGCTCCGTGGCTCTATCACTTGCCAGAAGCGGCCGACGGAGGCCCCTCCCCCGCCGTCTATCCTCCCGGATATCGCCTCGGATTCACTTCTCCGCACGTCCTACCTTCCAGAAAGTGGTCGCTTTTCTGATGAGAGAGTTGTTGCTCTTCTTTTCTTTGATCTCCTGTTGAGTTTGTAGGTGTTCAGAATGGTTTGATCCCTCTCCAGCTGAAATCCTGGGACCAGACGACATTTAGGTCTCCTACTCTTCCACCATCTTGCTCCTTCTCCCGGAGAGACAGATCTGAAGTAGCCATATTAACTTCTATTACAATGGCAAATAGTATTATTTGGCAAAAATTCTAACTTTCTGTCTGCCAAATCTGCATTGCAAATTGTGCACCCTTTCTTCCTTAACCATTGGGCTTAGTGTTTCCAAATTCCCACCAAACATTAATATTTGGGATCTGAGAATGAGAAACTGGAATTCTTGGGAACACCAGAGAATCCCTGAATTATAAATTAGTCTGTATTTTTCATAATATTTCATGTGTGTATCTGAAATAATAATGAGTGACCATAATAATACATAGCAAACTATTTTTTATTGTAACAGAGTTATACTAAAGGCTTCAGAAAATTTTTGTAAACAAAAGATAACATTATAAGTGTATGGTTTATCATTGTTATGTACATTGTAAAAAGATTACCTCTTGTGATAACATGTAAAAATGATCTTTGCCTGATAGAAATATTTGCTAATATTTTTTTAAAATGATTATTTATTTATTTATTTTGAAAGAGAGAGAGAGAGTGAGATCACGAGCAGAAGCAGAAGAAGCAGGCTCTCCACTGAGCAGGGAGCCCAATGCAGGACTTGATCCCAGGACCCTGAGATCATGACCTGAGCCAAAGGCAGGCTCTTAACCAACTCAGCCATCCAGGCACCCAGAAATATTTGATAATATTAAGAGAAGAGAACTTTAATACAAAATATACACCAAATAAAAATCATTTAAAAGTGGAAAGATATTATCCCAAATATTTAATATTTAAAAGTTGACATACTTAAAAGTCACCTTTTAAAACACTCAGAGCATTAGTTACCCTCTGTGATATTCTTGATCTTTGTTTTGTAACAAATATATACCAGACACAGTTTTTGTTTTTTTTTTTCACTTTGTTTTGAGTTGGTTTAATTATTCTGCGTCCAAAAGCAGGTACAATTTGGGCTATATACAGCATAGGTCACTCATTTTCTTTTTAACAACGAATATGTTTTGTCTACTTGCCCTGATTTTGGTTTTGCTATTGAAATCAGTGTTACTTGCTAATCAGTTTCTGATTTCATGTAATATTCCACGGCATTGACAATTTCTCTTTGTGTTTTTTTTTTTTCTTTTAGAGTATTTATAAAGGACTGTAGCCTATAGCAAATACTCAAACACTAGAAAATACTTGTGAATATTATTGGGTATTATATGAATAATGTAACATTTAGATCTCCCAGCACAGGTAATAATAGCACCATAAAGAATGACACGTCAATATTGCCAATTTAAGTATTTATTTTGCTGCCCCAATTTGCTAATTCGTAGAACACTACTCATAGGTTTTGTGTAAAGTGTACTCTGTGTATCAATGTATTGATATTTATTTTATTTGTGATAATATTGCACCATTAGCAGCAGCGGGGCTTGGATACACTCTTCTAACATGGCAACAGCTATGAGCAACATCATCTGGTGAAATGATGGGACTTATCTGCTCCTTGCTCTTGTCCCAGTTTCCAAAAACTTTGATCTTAACCTTGGACTCCACATATGGCATTTCCTTCTCTTGTTTGACTTGAATCAGTGGCTTCTACTCAACCAATAATGTCTTCCCTGCTAACTCTATTTATTGCAGGAAAATTACAATATTATTCCTGTTTTTCTGTTTTCATAGTTGACTTTCTTAGGGTTTGAGAGTCAGAAAAACAAATTTCCTGAGAAAAACAGAGAAGGAACTCCTGCATAAAAACACTGATTGTTGTCTTTAGCTGAGCAGTGGAATTTGTTGGGAATTCCACTAAAAGAGGATTAAATTTGTCTCCCTTTGTGATCTGCAATCATGGGAAGGTGTTGCTGTGAACAGTGGAGGTATTTACGGATAAGTGAAATGGTGTCTCTGCATCTCTTTGTGCCTCCGTGGCAGCTGTAATTAATGCTGTTATGGATAACAGAGCAGCTAAGTGTGAAAGTCCTGTTCTTTGTGGTCCTGTTCCTGACTAATTAAACAGCAGTCAAGATGGTTGGTCTGGGAAGGGACAGAGGTCTAGTAAACTAGACTGTACCACGGACCATCAATAGACAACGGGGAGAAGCCTTGAGCAGAAACTCTTGTAGGTGCTGTAGTTAAAGAAAGGAGGATTTGCCACTTTGGCAAGGAGGCATGGACTGTAGCAGAGGAGGCCCAAACCCTAGGCACCATCCCTTCACAGTCCGAGTTGTTCCCAAACCCATACAGTGTCCTCCCAGCATAACAAGTGGCAGAAGCAAAGTGTGTACAAGTCTGCACTGAGAACCCCCTGCCGAGGCCGGGGCAGCCTGGTGGAGACACTCCTCATCCTTGGCCTGACTCTTGCTCATTCTGCACAAACTAGAGTCTGCTGGTTGAGGTCTTTGTGAAGGTTTGACGAAGTATTATCCATTGACGTGATATTCATGTGTTAAGAAAAGGGAACTTTCTAACTATCCCCACAGGACTTAATATAGTTCCAGTGTGAAGGTCACAGTAAAATGCTTCCCCGCCGGCTGGTACCAAAAGATGTTCTGATTGCCTGCATGCGTATGGATGGTTTTTGCTTTTTAGGAAACTGAGTTTATGAAACTGAGGATCTTTTTATGGAGGAAAAATTTGTCTCAGTGAGTTGGATGAACAGAGCTCCGAAATGGATGTTTTTTTGTGTGTATTTTGGGTCCTGATGTTTTTTTATCACCACTCTGAAGCTGATTGTTATGGAAAGTTTATAATAGAGAAATGTAATTTTTTTTCTTTTATTCTTATGTTAATCCCCATACATTACATCATTAGTTTTAGATGAAGTGTTCCATGATTCATTGTTTGTGCATAACACCCAGTGCTCCATGCAGAATGTGCCCTCCTCAATACCCACCACCAGGCTAACCCATCCTCCCACCCCCCTCCCCTCTAGAACCCTCAGTTTGTTCTTCAGAGTCCATCGTAGAGAAATGTAATTTTACACATTTAGACAGCATCCTACTCTCATGGATTTATAAAATAAACTTATGTAGAGAGGAGATGAGTTTGGTATTCATTTTAAAGTGTCTTGTTGGCCCATTTATATGAAGTTATTTGAGTTAATACACTGTAATTATGAGTCACATACGTGGGTTGGGAGAATATATGTATTAGACAGTTGATTAGATTACCCCAAATATAATAAGCTAATTTGCCATATATTTTATTATAGTGATGTAGTATTGGAGGTGATGATATGTTTGTGAGCATGTAGAAAGGACATTTTTTGCTTGAAACTGGTAATTTACTGCTCACTCAAATGCCATAAATACTGGTTTGGGCCAAGGGAAAATCATGGAATTTATCTCTGGTCTAAACTGTGAGTTGAATTTTAGACTAGCAAGCATGTTTAGAGTTTCTTTTCGAGTTCAGTCTGATTCTTTTTATTAGTCTTCCCTGACTATACTTTCCTTAAGTGATGGCAAACCTTGGTGCAGTGGCAAGTCTCTGGACCAGCGCTAGAGAAGCCCACCCCGGCTCTGGCTCTGTGATGCTGAGCACATTGCCTTGCCTCCGCAGGCCTGCTTCTGGTGTTTGGATGTGTCAGGGTTCACTCCGGTTCAGAAATTTCATCATTTTGTGATCTGAATTGTAGCCTTGAGCAAACCTATGATTCTCTAGACAGTAAACTTCAGTGATCCCAAGCCTATCTCACACAGTGCTTATGATGTTACAAGAGGAAGGAAGAGAGACTGGACTAGTCCTAGGCCAGGCTGACTCGGGGTCCCTTTCCATTTGAGGCGTGTCTGTGTAAATTATTGATCAGACATTTACAAGTATGTTTTCTAAATGACTTGTAAACGCTGAGTAGCCCTGTGGTTTGCACCTTGTTTTTCCTGGTCCATGGGGATCCTCATAAACATAGAGGCCCCTGGAATGGACACCTGCAGTGGCTTCCTCTCGGCCTCGGCTGTTTCCTGAGGCAGAAGAACAGTGACTGGCTCTTGGCAGGGTTAATGCCTCCCTCCCTTTCCTATTCTCCCCTCCAGACAGTGGTGTTCTTTGTAATGGGGTGTGAGCCAGGGCAGGGTGGGGCGGTCGGCTGGACTGGGGATGCCGTCAGTCTCTGGGGTCCACGGGAGAAGACTCAAAATAGAACAGCAAATGTTTTTCTTTTTTCTCCAAAAGTCCATTTGTTTCATGCCAAAAACAGACAGGGATTTTTAAAAAAGATTATCTCTGAAGTACAGTAGTTTCTAAGTGACTATGCAGAACCACCAATTCATCCATCCATTCATTCACTTGATGAGTATTTACTGAACATCTTCTAAGTGCCAGACCCTCCGTGCAGTGATGACTGAGGTTCACAAGAGAGGACCAGCCCTGCTGTGGTTGGTAATTTTGTGTCAGTGTGGCTGGGCCATCTTCCAGATATTGGGCAAACACCAGTCTAGATGTTGCTGCAAAGGTTTTTTCAGATGAGGTCATTTAAATCAGTAGACTTTGAGTCACGCATATTACCCTCCATTATGTGGGTGGGCCTCGTCCAATCAGTGGAAGGCCTTAAGATAAAAAGATTGGTCTTCCCCGAAGAGGGATTTTGCCTCCAGACTGCAACATCATCTTCAGCCTGTGGCATCAACTCTTTGCTGAGTCTCCAGCCAGGATGTGTCCGTCCACCTGGACTGCTGAGTTCTTCTTGATAATTAAAACAGTAGCAGTTGTAATAACAGTAGCTAATGTTAATTGAATACTTCCTGTCTGCCACGCGGGCTTGAGGAGCTTTACACGTGTTGACTCATTTAATCTGACAAAGTGTACAAGTTGTTATCATCCCCTCTAATGGGTGAGGAAACGACGGGTGAAGTGGCTTCTCTAACTCGTAAGTGGCTGATTGGGATTAAAGTGCGGGCTGCCCTGCTGGAGCCTTTAACAGTGCTCCTGTCCCCACTGCTCCCACTGCCTCTGCTCCCGCAGCCACGTGGCAGGCCGCTCTGGCCTGTTGCCTTGCCGTGTGCATGTCCTCTCTCGATTCCCACAAGGGTCCTGTGAAATAGGAAGGGCCGTGACTGTCATTCCCGTCTCACGAGTGAAGACACAGGCTCAGAGCGTTTGCACGGCCACTGCCGGGTCCTGGGGCTGCTGGTCACTGTAGCTGCGCTGCTTCACGGCCCCAGGCGGGTGTGGATTTCGCTACCACATATCTGTCCCTCCAAGGCTCGCCGTCCTCGCTGGGCTTGGAAAATGGGCTGTGTTCTCAGCCCTTCAGACTCCCAGGTCCGGGTGCCATGGGAAGGAGGCAAAAGTGCAGCCAGTGGTCTTCTTGCCTCCTCGTGTCTTCTTAGGCTGTGCCTGCCAGGTCTCCCTTCCAGAGAACCTCATTTCCTTCTTTCCAGCTGCACGGTTTCCCTTGGTTTATGGGTTCAGCTTAAATTCATCCCTCTAGAACCTTCCTTGCTGGCCGCTCCCTTTGTTCTTTTCTTCCACGCTTTTCTTAGCCCTGTGCCCTGTTCAGTAATTAACTTTTGGCACAATATTCATGTACTTTGAGACTTTAAAAACTTCAGGTATTGTGAATTCCCTTTCTTTCCACGAAGCCTCTTGAGGTTTCTTTATGGCTTCCTGTGGTTGAGCCCAAAGCCTGGCACACAGGGGGTGTGGAGTTTGCATTTGTTGATTGGATGTGATTTAATATGATTGAAAACGTGGGACAGTCAAATTGGAAATGACCCAGTCACCTAACAGTGTTTCAGAGGGAGGCAGGGTAGGGCAGCCCACAGAGCCTGGCAGATCCCCTGGTGGGAATCCTTCCAGGCCCCTGCTGTGGTGTCCTGGAATTCTTGTCCAGAGCACACTAGGAATTTTAGGGGGTGTAATAATGACCCCGTGATTCAGAGGTTCAGCTTGAACAAAAGTAATTTCCTCAATTCAGTTCCCTACCAGGGAGCATTTCCTGGTGAGAACTCAAGAGTGTGTTTTATAACACCTTTCTTAATTTGGGCACTTCTTAATTCAAACCCCGTGCAGGCAGCCAGAGTGCACAGCGCCTCTCGCTGACCAGGCCGACTGCAATGGCCACAGCATTTCTTGCACAGAACCATAGAAAGGGGCAAAACAGGTCATTGCTACACTGAGTTGGGAGGTGGAGTGGGGAAGGAGGACTGGATGGAGTGTGTCCATGGCAGAGCACGCGAGGACAGGACATGCAGGTGACAGTTACTCACCCTCGTTCTTGGGGAAGTTGGGTGGGATTTGAGAAGCAAGGAAATAGAAGAGCCACCAGTGTCCCATGACCACGTAGAGTTCAGCTGCCCTGAGACCCTAGGGCCCTCATCCTAGACCTTTCAGAACTTGTATCAGTGAGTTCCTAATCTGGAATCGGTCCTGGATGTCATCAAAGTCGAAGCCTTTAGGTGAGATAAGGGGACAGAAGTGCAGAGAATGGACCGACCTCTTCCTGATGGGGACAGCATGGAGGTCTCCTCCCTTCTCCCCTCCCAGCCCTGAGCTCCTGCCACTGCCCCAGTGAGGGGCCAGCCCTGGGTCACCGTTTGGCATCACAGGAGCCGACTCTGAGTGCAGATCCCGCAGGGCGTTTGTAGCTTCGCCATCAATGAGGAGGGAGAATGGTCCTGAGATCTATGGTAGCGACCCACGTTTGTCAGGGCGATGTCAGCGTTTATGGAGCACTTTGGAATGTACCAAGTGATTTTCTGACACATTAGCTCATTTAATCCTTACAAAATTCTCTGATAGCATTATTAATATTTCTATTTTGTAGCTAGGCAGGGGTGGGTCTTCCAGGCCTCCGAAACCCCAGCCTCACTCACATGCCTATGCACATACCTCCCATGTGCCTCCCACGTGGCCTTGCCAAAACACTGCTTTCCCGTTCCGTGCAGCAAAACCTCCATTTTTCAGTGAGACAGCCACCTAACCCGTCCTTTCTGTGCATCAGTCCCTGGCTGCATTCCTTGGCCTAGGAGTTCAGGTCATGGAAATTGTGCAGACATTCCCTTACCTATTATGCATCAAGGACCAAATGGGAAGGTGCTGTGGGAGCCACTGAGCAGGTACGAGGGGTCCTTTCCTTCACGGGTTAATGGTCCACATGGTGAATTGGGAAATTGATTCCAGTTAATAGACAGAGAGGCTTCTTTGAAGAATCAGCATATGGCTCCATTCTTGACGAATAGGCAGGATTTGGAGAGAGATGCAGGAGGGACAGAGAGCCAGGAGGTAGACGGAGTGGTGTGAGCAGGGCATGGGTGGCAGTGGCATGGGGGTTCCTGACCTGTCTGCTCCTTTCCCGTCCATTTGTGGGAGAATGACTTGTGCTCTTTTATTGAGCATGAGCTGCCAAAAGCAAGAGCGACATCAGAGCGCTGGGAGGTACCTTGAATCACCTGCGATTCAGGGTCTTTTTCTCTGCTCATGCTCTTCCGCCTCCCACCAAGCCCTCCTCACCGGCTCATCCTGTTCCAGTCCTAGCGACGGAGCGCAGGCATTTGCAGCATCTGGGGTTCTCTCCGCCTCCAGGTTAGGATAAATGTGATCTCTCGCACTTCCCTGTGGCGGAGAGCTTCCCCTCTTCTTGATCGATATTTTGTCAGTGACATAGTTAAGGTATAGTGGGGTCAGACAGGGTAGACTGAACGAAACTTGTTGAGGTAGAGACAGAGCATAAAAAGTAGGTGGAGACAGTCAGATATTCCGGCCTAAGTTGTAACTTCGGCATCTTACTGGTACCGGATCCCAAAGTGCATTTGAAGGCAGCGTCTGTGCGAAAAGCAGTTAGGGTGAGTGAACAAAACAAAACAAAACATCTCTTGGCCTTGGCATCAGACATAACTGAGTTCGGATCCTGGTTCTCTTGCTTATTAAGGAGGAGACTGCAAGGAACTTACTAGTTTAGCTTAGTTTCCTACCTCGCGAATTCTTGGGTGCAAAGTGCCCGGCCCACAGCCCCATAAATAGATCTATTCTCACATCGACGGGCTGGTGTCTGTTTCTGCTGCATCATGACTTCTTATTTCTGGGTGCTTCCAGACTGTGACCTAAACCAGCATCTGAACCATGCTTGGAGTTCTGTGGGGAGTCTCAGCGCCGCTGTGTCTGGTGCGCCGGCTGTTGGCCCGAGTGTGACAGCATTAAATATAACATCCGATGATTTCGAAAGAGCCTGGTGAAGAGGCAGCGTCTGCCAGCATTGCAGCCTTTGGCACCTCGTCTGCCCACTGTCCTGTCTGCCTTGCCGTGGTGGCCAGGTGACCAGTTGGCCTGAGCCTCCTCATCTGTGAAGCCAGAGCGCTGGAGGGGACCTTGGGGGGGCTCAGCTCCAGAATGGTGTGATTCTCTCGCACACTAGAGGGGGCAGAGATCCAAACTGTGGTTGCCTTTCCTCTCCAAGCCCAAGTGCCATCGCTTCCCAGAGGCATTGTGGAAGCATGTGCTGGCTCCAAGTAGTCATGTGGACCTGTGGGGAGGGTTTGAGGTATCAGGCCCAGGAGCAGCCCTGGGGCCTGGATGGGGCGGGGGGTGTGAATGGAAACCATACCAGGTCCTAGCCACCCAAGCCTGCACTCACCTGGGGCACGGTGGCAGCTCCCACGTTGCTGGGACCGTTTCTCTGGGAGCTGGTACACCCAGGATCCATGAATGACCAGGTCTGGGCTCCTCGTTGCTGCCAGGCATGCTGTGCTGGGAGGTGCATGGCGTAGGCTGATGGGCATCTTATTTCCCTAGGAGACAATTCTGAACAAACTCAGCTGACCAGGATGAGTCCCATGTATTTGTGTTCAGGGCTGAAATAATACCTACCCCCAGCCTCAGGAGAAACAGACAAAATATATCTTGCTGAATCCCAAGTGCTTTTTTTTCTGAAAACAATGCTTCTGCTGGTTGCCTTTCATGGAGCCATTGACCCACCACTGGGGGCCCGCTGAATGACCTGCCTCATCCTCTTCTGTATTCACTGGCTCAGCCTACCAAAGCATCTTACGGAGCCAGTTTTCCCAGGGGCCCTGGGTTGCATGATGAAGTAACAAGATGAACCCTCCATGCTCTCTTCTGGTTGTGACCGCTGCCCATATCCTTGCTATCCTTGTACGATGTCATCACCTGACTTCACCCAACTCAGCAGACAAGCATTTACCCAGCACTCACTATCAGCGAGACAATCAGGATTCTTGGCTTTTGTCATAGGCTCCTTTTGTGTTGCTTTAGATTTGGTTCTACAATAAGTTTAAATTCTTAGAGGGCAAACACTTCTCTTTGTATCCACATCCACAGTACCCGGCCAATAGGGGTTTCATTAAATATTATTTTAGTGTTTAAAAAAATGATAAAGTGACAATACTGAACTAAAAAAACTAAACCCAGTAGTGATATGTAAATGAGGAGAAGTTTCCCAAGAGAAATAAGCTTTATTTCTAGTGGGAAAATTGCACAATAGCCATGGCATGCACTTTGCCCCTGACAATCGTACCAGTCCTTCAAGATATATATTATTATCCCATTTTAAGGATGAGGAATCCAAGCCCTGCTCAGGGTAATAAATTTAGTAGGTTGTGATGTGAGTTATGGTCATAGGTATTTCAGACCTTTTCAGACTCCAAAACTGTGATGTTTTGTTAAGCCATGTGGCTTATTATTATTTTCATTTGTTATGCTCATCTACCTGTACGATTTACTGTAAAAGATCAACGTACGGCGTTCTGGTGCCTGTTCATGAAAGGATGTAAAGAAGCACAAGGTAGATCAGGTAGATCTCATTCTCATGGGTTGGACATGCACTCACGGATTATGATTGATGGGTCAAAAAGTATATGATAAGTGCCACATAGGAGGCAGAGAGGACAGGTGTGTTGTCTGAAATAGTCCTATTGAACATCTGTGTTTCTTTATAAAGCTAGTGGCACAGCTAGAAACTGGTGCCAGAAGCAAATTTTTGGGAACTAGATTTTAGTTCCCTCTCTCTTGCTGACAATTTTGACCTTGTGATCCTAGTTACTTATCTCCGAAACATAGGTGTTGTAACTTGCCCACCCAACTTGGCCTGGTCACTTCAATTTAATGAATAGATCCAGTTGGTTTTGAGAGAGCTCATCGATAGAGTTCATGCTTTGGGAGTGGAGGGGGTGTTGAAGCTTTAGATGTGTCCAGGCTGAGCTGGTCTGGGGTGATGAAAAGAGCATCCCATTAGATTTGTAGCTTTTCCTTCCCTCAGACAGAAAGGCAGGGGGACATTAACAATTAGGGCACCCCTTTTAGTAAATGAAATACCCCCCTCCAAGACCTTTACATATCAAACCCTTGGGAGTTAGGAGGTCACACACCTGCACATACTAATGAGATTCGTTAACTCCAGGAGACCAGTGAGGTTTGCAAAGGGACATTATTGTGGCTATTCTCTTCTTTGACAAAGGAGTCTTCATTGTCACTTTGCCTTCCTTCTGTCCCTGTCTATCATTAAAATGGAGTGGGGGCAGCGGCTGGAGAGAGGAACCCTTCCACTAACGGCTTCCTGGAACTCTTAAGAGGCTCAGCTGTTCCAGGGACAAAAATGAATGCAGCGGGTGGAACATAGCTGGATGAATATATTCCTCACCACTGGGAGAAACTG
Source organism: Leptonychotes weddellii (assembly GCF_054177405.1). Classification (NCBI taxonomy): domain Eukaryota; kingdom Metazoa; phylum Chordata; class Mammalia; order Carnivora; family Phocidae; genus Leptonychotes; species Leptonychotes weddellii. Next base: position 118,196,625 of record NC_138378.1, read on the forward strand.
CCAATCCACGCAGATTTTGAGTCCTTCTAGATGCATAGAACACCCAGGAATGGTGATGGCTATTTTGATAGCATGTCCCTCTTTAGTATGAAGACTTATGTGGGTCTTTGAAAATAGTGCATGTTTCCTGTAGCTGGCTCGAGAAGGGGGCTCTGAAATACAATCCATTCAGAATGTGCCTGAAACATTGTGCGCCCTCCCGCAGGAGGATGCAGGGGATGGCCTGGGGCACGTGACTGGCCAGCATATCTGCAGCCTTGGCACAAGGATGCAGCACTTCTACATGTTGCCAAAAGAACGTAAGCCACTGAAGACAAGCTGAGCACTTTCTCACGCAAGGAGTAGGTGTTTTTTGTCTGCCGTGAGGCTGGGAAGATGCCCCTCCATCTACCTGGCACTGTTGGAGGGTGTCTAGCCAAAGCCACCTATCCTGTCTTTGCAGGTCAGATGGAGTTTGCCAAGTCAGTGTAGGAACTTTCTTATACCCTTGTGTATGGGGTTCCTGTAATTTAAAATATCTAAGATTTTCAGCTCGGGAATGGAAGTGGCCAGCAACAGATAGAGGCTATTACTCCAAGTTTTTGTTTAAAATGCTTTCAGGGAGCCATCAGTCTTTTGGCTACTGTTATTTTCTTTCCTTTTTTTTTTTTTTTTTTTGTTGTTTGTTGTTTGTTTGTAGTAAAGTATTTTAAAAATATTATATGCTCATGGAAGAGAATGTGGAAAATTCTATAAAGAATCTAATTGTCCTATCAAAGGGCAATCATAATGATTGTTTTGGCTTACTCTAGTCTTTGCTGGGAGAGATTAAGGAGATTGCTGAGTGTGGGAGTGTGTGTGTGTGTGTGTGTGTGTGTGTGTAAATCATTTCTCCTAAAATTGTATTATCTATTTAATTTGAATTCTGTCTTCTGAACTCAGTATTACATAAAATAATCCCTCCCTATGTTACCTAAAACAATTCTGTCAGCATATTTTTTCTGTCTTAATAATATTACTTTACCACTTTTTTTTTTTTAATAGAGGGATTAAAAAACAAACCTACCTCCAGAGGAGCATTAGTTGGAATATAAACAAGCCCAGTTGTTTTAAAGCATTTTTTCCCCCTAGGGAAAGACATTCCATTTGTTTCTGTTTACAAGTTATAAAATGTTTCATTCTTCTGTGACTTTTGTTTGAGGGGGGGTGCAAGATTGTGAAACTGTATTCTTTATTTGCATTTGCTGTTCCTTGGTGAAATTATGCCACCTATATTCTTTCCAACAAACACACTGCTCTTCCTCAGATCTAATTTCTGTGTACATTTCTCAGTGAAAGTCTCATCATCTTATTTGTTATTGTTCACCAAATTGTTTTTTTTTTTTTTAAGTGATTTTCATGGGACATAAATTCCCTTTATCATGTAGAAAGGCTGAGACCAACCAGGTCAGGCTCCATGAACGGTCCCCAGCTGGAGGGTCCACCTGCTTCCTTATATCTCATGTGATGCTTGCTGGTCTTTTCCCCGCTTCTCTCCCTCACACACTTTTGGCTGGAACGGAATGTTTCCATGCAGGTGTGTCCTAAAGCAGAAGCCTGGGTTTAAGGATGCTTTTGTAAAAACAAGTGAGCAATGAGCATATTCAGTGCCATACAATTAGATCTCAAAATAGCAACTCTAGCTTTTTTAAAATAAAAGATACCCTACCCAATGGAAGGGACATGGTTCCAAAAACACCTGCAGTATAACATTTCTACATTAGTAAAAAAAATGAAGATACAATGAAAGAAGTATTGACAGAGAGAAACAGAAAGTGGCGCAGTTTAGGCAGGAGCTAACTCACATAAGGAAAAAATTGACCAAAGAGATAAAAACAATGGAAGTGACCAGAGAATTTTCTCTTCTCTATAAACACCTGCACAATGAATGCTAAGGAATGGGAAAGAAAACAAAATAAGCTTTTATCTCCTTATTGTGAAATAATGCATGTATTGGAGTAGAGTTTCAGCAATAGGAGGCTCCTCGTCAGGGTGGCTGCATAGCCTGGTCTGCTCGGGACAGTCTCTGTTCTTATAGCAATTGCTCGTGTAGTTTTTAAGAACAATGCCTTTCACTCACAAAATTGTAGCCAGTTTGGACATTAACTTATATGGTCTCTATAATAGCAAAACTCAGATGTTTGTGCTATGAAGAATAATTAGTAAAGACATTGGCTTCATTCAAGGTTTTCGGAACGTCAAGTCAAAATGACAAAACAAAATTCAACCTATTTACATGTACAGTTCAGATCTACAGTGACCGTGGAGAGCTGGATGAATGAGGATTTCAGGAGAGCATATAGAATGGGGTATGGAAGAATAAAGTTACCATCATGATTATAATAATGATTCATTATGTTTGTAGAGCCATTTCCAGTTTCCAGAGACCTTCCATATTCCTGGACTCACGTGTTCTGTGACTTTGAGTGGTCTGGAGGGAGGACATGACAATGTACCGGTGATGAGGGAGATGCTAACCCACCTCTACTCTCGGGTTGGGTGACCCCACAATGGGGGTGGATGCCATCCTTTCCTGGTTCTGGAGGGAAGGGGGTGAAAACAGGCTGGAGCACATTCAAAGAGGGGCTAGGGCTTCAGAGGCAGGACTTAAAACCCTGCATAGAGCCTGTTCTTTGCATTCGGTTCTGCTGTGATCTGTGGCCAGTGGTGTTTTGTTCTCACAAGAAGCCTCCAGGCTCCTTACTGTCCTGGGCCTGGGACCACGGTTGAGAGAGCTCTGAGGAACAGGCCCAGAGGGAGCTATAGTCTCTCTGCCAAACAGCTCATGGTGTGTGTGTGTGATTTTATTCTTAGTAATCACTCTAAATCAAAGTAGATTTTAATACAGTAGGGAGGTGGTCTTTTATTTAAAGGCTTTAGAAGAACGTTAGAATGAGCTGTAATAAATGACATAATAGTTTAATTTTAAATTTCATGTCACTACAAATAAATAGAACTAGTTTTCTTAAGACTTGTACCAAAAAAGTTTTTACTCTTTTAATTAACTAATGGACACACCTGCCTATGCCTTATAATTCGAACTCTCTTTATAGTAGTTACCATGTTGCAACAAGCTTCTGGTTTTGCTAGGCTGCTCCTCGAAGGTGGGAGCTTCTCTAAGGAGCTTCGCTAAGGATTTTGTGGGGATTCCCAGGAAATGGTTTTCCTTGTATAGCATATGGCAAAACCTCAAAAATCCCCCGGAACACATGTGTCCTTTTTCCAGATGAGGCTCCCTAAACAGCAGGGGGTCCACATTCCTTGTTTCCAAATCCCTTCTTGCCCTTCCCTCAGGCAGCCTCTGCAGTCCTCCTTCTAGATCTTTCCCTGGTGGAGTCTGTTCACTCCACTTTTTCTGAAAAAGTTATTCTTTAAACATTTGGTAGGATTTTCTGGTGAAACTATCTGGGTTTGGAGATTTCTACTTTGGGGATTTTATTTTATTTTTTATTTTATTTTATTTTTTATTTTTTTTTTAATTTTTTAAAAGATTTTATTTATTTATTTGAGAGAGAGAGAATGAGAGAGAGCACATGAGAGGGGGGAGGGTCAGAGGGAGAAGCAGACTCCCTGCCGAGCAGGGAGCCCTATGCGGGACTCGATCCAGGGACTCCAGGATCATGACCTGAGCCGAAGGCAGTCGCTTAACCAACTGAGCCACCCAGGCGCCCTATTTTTATTTTTTAAAGAGAAAGTGAGAGTGAGGGGGGTAGGGTCAGAGAGAGAGGGAGAGAGAGCATCTGAAGCAGACTCCCCGCTGAGTGCAGAGCCCAATGCAGGGCTCCATCTCATGACCTGAGATCATGACCTGAGCTGATATCAAGAGTTGGACACTTAACTGACTGAGCCACCCAGGTGCCCCTACTTTGGGGGTCTTAAAAAACACACATTTAATTTCCTTAATAGTTACAGTGCTATTCAAATAATGTAATTGGTATCCAGTAAACTGTAGTAGTTTGTGATTTTTGAGTAATTGGTCCATTTCATTTAAGTTGTTAAATTTATGTGTGTAGAATTGTTCATAGTATTCCTTTATTATGCTTTTGTTGTCTGCGAAGTGATATTTTATATTTCACTCCCAATATTGGTAATTTGTGTCTTTTTCTCCTTTCAGTTCTGTCAGTTCTTCACGTATTTTACAGCTTGTTGTTTGATAAACACATGTTTATGATTTCTGTGTTTTTTGGTGAATTAGACATTTTGTCATTATATAATGTACCCTTAGTAATTTTTTTAGTTCTGAAATCTATTTTTATCTGATATTAATATAGCCACTCCTGCATATTTTTTGATTTATGTATGCATGGTATATTTTTCCCATCCTTTAATTTTTAGTCTACCTATATCATTATAGTTGACCCAACCAGCGCAGATCTAGCAGTTTCTCCCTCAGCTTTCACACATCCAGGTGGCCCTGCTGCCCATGGTCTTTTATGTAATTCATTCTGCCAATTTGTGTCTTTAATTGGTATATTTAGACCATTTATATTTAATGTAATTATTAATATGTTAGGTCTGGAGTCAGCCATTTTATTTTTTGTGTTCTGTTTATTTTCTCTTGTTTCTTTGTTTTATTTTTCCTGTCTCCCTGTGGGTAACTTGAATATGTTTAGACTTACATTTCTGTTTATTTATAGTGTTTTTGAGTGTATTTCTTTGTACGGCTATGTTAATTATTGCTGTAGCTTGATCAATCAGTCAATCTATCTATCATTAACTTATCACAGCCTATTGGTGTAATTTTACCAGTTAGTCATTTTACCAGTTCAAGTGAAGTGTGGAAATCTTACCTCCTTTTACCCTTACCCATTAACAATATAGTTGTTTTAATTGTTTCTTCTACATATATATAATAGGTGTGTCATATAGTGTTCTAAGTTTTGCTTCAGCTGTCAATCATAAACTTAAATAGAGTGAGAAATGCATTGTTTTTGCTTGTATTTTCACTTTTTCTCTGTATCGTTTTTTCTTCCTTTCTGATGTCCCAAGATTCCTTCTTTTATCATTATCTTTCTGTTCATAGAGACTTCTTTAACCCTTCTTTAAGAGTAGGTTTGCTCGTTACAGATTCTCTTGGTTTCCTTCCTCTGAGAATGCCTTGATTTCTTTTTATTTCCTGAAGGAAATTTTTGCCAGATAAAGAATTCTGGGTTGACAATTCCTTTTCTCCTCCCTCCCCCCGCCCCCATCATTTGAAGAATATTGTGCCACTTCTTTCTGGCCTCTGTGGTTTCTGGTCACAGGTCCACTGCCATTCACATTGTTCGCCCCTGTAGGTAAAGTATTGTTTCTCTCTTACTGCTTTCAAGATTTTTTTCTTTGTCTTTAGTTTTGAGACCTTTGACTATGATGTGTCTTGATGTGGGTTTCTTTGGGTTTATTGTGTTTGAGGTTTGCTCAGTTTTTTGAATCTGTATGTTTATGTTCGTTATCAAATTTGGGGATTTTATTATTTCTTCAAGTCATTATTTCTTTGAGAGCCTTGTCAACCTTACCTTCTCAGTTTTCTCTCCAAGATTCTGATGACCTGAATATTGGATCTTCTGTTACAGGCCCATAGGTCTCTAAGGCTCTGTTCATTTTTTTTCCCAGTCTATTTTTGCCCTGTTGTTCAAATTGGGTAATTAATTTTGTTTTGACTTCAAGTTCACACGTTCTTTCCACTTTCCCTTCTATTCATTGATGTATTTATTTCAGTTACTATATTTTTCAGTCCTAAAATTTAAAGTATTTTAAGATAATAATTATAGGTACATTTTTTTGAAATAACATGACCATAAAAAGTCAAGAGACATCCCTGGATCAGTCAATGGGTTGTAAGTTCATTCAATTACGTTTCTTACAGGGTGCAATTTTGGCTCATTAGATTATTCAAATATGATTTTTGCAATCTACTGTATACTTTCTGGTATGTTCAGAGAGGATTATATGATTTTTACAATAATTATTCTCAAGTTGGAAGACATTTAAAAACACCATTGCTAGCCTGTATATCTCTGGTTACCTATATTGGGCACATAGGTTGGTCATTACTTTCAGTTATTCCCCTAATAAATCAAGGTCATCAGTCCTTTTCTCTCCAGGTTTAATCAGTTACCTTTGCTGATTCTTAGATGTGGAACGTCTTAGAGATGTAATTGGGTTCAGTGGCGTCTGGGATGACTTTGGTGTACCCAGGACTGCCATGGTCTACACAGGGAACAGTCAGGGCAGACCCCACCTGAGGGACTGTTATCTTTGCCCAAACCCTCCCCACTCTTTAACATGAGTGGCTCTCCCTGACTTCCCAGTGGCTGAGCCAGCTTTCTTTCCCCAGCTCCTGGTGCAGCATCCTTGAGCCTGGAGGCCACCAAGTACTGAGCTTAGTGTACAGTTTCCCCCTCCTCAATAACTTTGAGGCAAAGCAAAGGTGGGTTTCATTGCATGGTATCAACATAAACAGTCATATACCTTTGTGAGCCAAATTTGAAATAGAGACTAAAAAATACACTTCCAGGATAAAACCAGAATGGCAATTGGAAGGAAGGGCTCTAAAGAGGACCTTGGCTTTGAACTAGTTTCTGCATCTTTCTGCTCCTTTATCTTGTGATGATAAAAATATATGTCCCATGGTTGTATGAGGATTCAATGAGAGAGTGCAAGGTCTGGTACTTGGTGCTTGATGATGCATCACTGTTGCCTCCTTGAGAACTTCATTGTCCATAACCTAACACATTTTGTGGGATATACTAGTACTTAACAGAGTACATCTGACTGATTCAGGGGCCTTCTTACAAAGGGGCCTTCTCATAAGACGTCTCTTGGCTTTTTATGGTCATGATATTTAAAAAAAATATATGAACCCATCATTATTATAAATAATGATAAATATAAATAAAATAGGCACAAAGTTTATTCAGTAACTGTGGCTTATCCATTTGTGGGTCAGATTATTTTTTAAGCTATAAATTCATAAGTTGATAGAATGTAAGTAAGATAAATATTTAAAGAACAGGTATTTAAACTTATAAAGAGCCTTAGTCTTTTAACTTGAGCCGTCTCTCACTTGAGGTAGAAACGCCTCTATGTTTCAGGCATTGCTTGAATACACTCTTCGTTTGTTCATTCATCCATCCATCCAACAAGTATTTGTTTTGCATATAATATTTTGTAAAATAATTTTTTTAATTTATTCATTTGAGACAGAGAGATACAGAGAGAAAGAGCCGGAGCAGTGGGGAGGGGCAGAGGAAGAGGGAGAAGCAGACTCCCTGCTGAGCAGGGAGCCCTGACGTGGGGCTTGATCCCAGGACCCAGAGATCATGACCTGAGCCGAGGGCAGACGCTTAACCATATGAGCCACCCAGGTGCCCCACATATACAATTTTTTTATGATTTGTTTATTTTAGAGAGCACGAGTGTGTATGAGTTGGGGGAGGGGCAGAGAGTGAGGGAGAGACAGAATCTGAAGCAGGCTCCACACCCAGTGCGGAGCCTGACACGGGGCTCGATCTCACGACTCTGAGATCATGACCTGATCTGAAATCAAGAGATGGAAGCTCAATCGACTGAGCCACCCAGGTGCCCCTATGTATATAGTATTTTTGATGTGCTTTGTTAGGTACTGGGTAAAATGGTCTTTAAGAAATTGAAAATCTAGTGGGAGAGACAGGTAAAGCAGTAGGTACTTGCATGAAATGCTGTTATATCCAATTCGTCTTGAGTGTTTATTCGATACCAGGAACTGTCCTACGTGCCTTACATGTGTGGACTCACTTGATCCTTACAACAAACTGTGAAGTGGAGCACTTAGAGAACTGTATCCCAATCATTCCTGTTTTACAGCGGCGGAAGGGTAAGACTATCTATCACTAACAAAAAGGGTTGGGGACTCCAAACCAGGCAGTCTGAATCCAGAATCTAATGATTTTTTTGACTGTGCTTTTAATGACTGTGCCATGGAAGATGCTGGGACATAGTGAAGAAGCACCTAATTCGGGGGGCAGGGGATGGTCAAGGCTTGTTTCTTGTGAAGGGGTATCTGGGAACTGGGCATGGGGCATTCACCGTTTCTAGAGACAGGCCATTCGCTTTGGATAGTTCTTGAATGTATTCCTGAAAAATAAGAAAATACAAAACTTAGCACTTCTAAATGTTACAAAAGGAGGGAGGAAGGGAGTGGGAGTGAGTAGCCCAGGGAACAGGAGTCTGTGGGGAGACAAGAGAGCAGTCAGTGAAAATCGGGGAGCTCTTTTTCTCATTTTCGTGACCATCATCTAGACACACGCTCCAGAGCTTCTCCCTTTCTTCGGTTTGCCAGATCCATGCCCTCTGCCCACCAGCCTCACACAGGCTGTTCTCTCTGCCCAAGACACTCGTGCTCAGTGCTGTTTCCTGGGGGAGGGTTAAGTCCTGACCCCTAGATTGTTTTTATCCTCCATTCTATGTTCTTATGTAACCCTTCATAGCTCTTACCACAACTGTAGTTAGGTAATTATGTGGGTGATTATCTGAGTGCCTGTTAAATATCTATCCCTTTTCCCTGATTGTGGCTCTTTGAAGACAAGGATAGTCTCTTTTTTTCACTCTTACCACCTGGTACCTAGTATAGTGCAAGGTCAAATGAAGTACCTGTTAAGGGTTGGATTGTGTCCCCCTTACCCCCAAGGAAGATAGGTTGGAGTCCCAAACCCTGGTACTTAAAATGTGACCTTATTTGGAGATGAGGTCTTTACAGAGGGAACCAAGTGAAGATGAGATCATTAGGGTGAGCCCCGGTCCAGTATGACTGCATGCAGAGGGGAAACCCCACGTGAGGATGCAGGCAGAGCTCTGTAACCCAAGGAACACAAAGGATTGCCAGAAAACCACTCAAAGCTGGGGGGAGGGGGTCGGGGGAGATGGAACAGATTCTCTCTCACAGCAGCAGCTGGTTCAGAAGGAACCAACCCAACGGACACTTTGATCTTGGGCTTCCGGCCTCCAGACCTATGAGAGAATAAGCATCTGTTGTTTAAGCCTCCAGTCCGTGGTGCTTGGTTATGGCCCCCGAGGAACTAATACAGTGCCTCATCAATACCTGTTGAGTGCAGGAAGGAAGAAGTAATACATGGAATCACACAGCTCTTTCCCTTACTTGGAATAAGGGCTCCATCAATGTTTGTTGCTAATATGTTTAACACGGGCCACTTCTTATTTGTTTGTTTTTGGGGTTTTTTTGGTTGTATTTCTTTTTTTTTTAAAGATTTTATCTATTTATTTGACAGAGAGAGACACAGCAAGAGAGGGAACACAAGCAGGGGGAGTGGGAGAGGGAGAAGCAGGCTTCCCGCGGAGCAGGGAGCCTGATGCGGGGCTCGATCCCAGGGTCCCGGACCACGACCTGAGCCGAAGGCAGACGCTTAACGACTGAGCCACCCAGGCGCCCCATTTGGTTGTATTTCTTATTGTTAATTTCAAAACCAGAAGAATTTAGCATTTTGTATAGGTCTCAAAAAACCCAAAATGACATTTTTAACTTCCCAAATATTGTGATTATTCTTCACCCCCTGAATCCTTGACCTGAGAGAGGGGAGTGGATAGAGACCATGTGTGACACTAGCTAGAAGGATAAAATCTCAAAAATCACATATTGTGGAACCAGCATTAAATTGTAAGGGGAAAAATGTGAGTCATCCATGCATTTGTGATGATCTTGTCATGCACCTGGCAGGCTTCGTTTTCTCTAGGATTTCTGCCACCAGCTGTCACTACATACTTTTCAATTTGCACAATCTCATCATTGCCAAGAACGAAGTACCTCTCTGCAACTTGTAATTACAGAACTGCTCCTGTTGCCCCCTCCCCAAATCCCTAGAGGTTAAATTTGCACATTCTGACGAAGTAATTTCTTGATTTTGTTTTCCATACGAATCATTGAAGGTTTTCTGAACGAGCTCCATTGTAAACAGTGAGTTGTCAACTTCGAAAAGTACTTCTGCCTCTGACAATTTCATTGTTCTCTTGGTTTCCAGACTTTTCACCTTTTATGAAATATGATGCTTTCTCTATATCTTGTCTAAATGTAGGTATAAAAACATTGGACTGGTTTATATGCTAAAGAGCTAAAGTCTAATTAGAAGGCAAATGTGATTTTTGCAAATATGTGCAAAAGCTTTTTCAAAGACAGCTCAGGTTTCTCAGGTGCCCTGGATGGCTTGAGACTCCTGTCCCAGGCAGCAGAATGCACAGGAAGGGCAGGGGTTCTCTGGAATGCCATTCGGGTACCTGGGCACTTAACCTCCACTTTAGATATCATTTCCTTATTGGACCTTTGACCAAATGCCTACATACCTTGGCTGCACTGGGATTACCTTGCCACTCTGTTGACCATAATGGAGCCCCGGTGCCTGGAATCTGTGTAGCCACTATGTGCTCACCTCTTGTCTAAGGTGAGCCCCCTACCCGTTCTCTTCACTCCCTCCCCCCACACGCCCCACCAAGTTCTGCTTCTGCCACTCACATTCGTTCTGTCTCTTTGGGCTCTCCCTGTTGCTTTTCTCTGACTCCTTTCTCTCAGCCTATAAACACGTTAAATTATACCATCCTTAACCTAAACAAAACAGAACAAAATCTTTCTGCTCAAGGTAGGACCCTCCTCTCCCCATCTCCTTTCTTCCAAAAACCTGGAAAGTCTTTCTAACCTTCTTGTCTTCTTTCTTGACCCATTCACTTCAGCCTGCTGCACCACTGCCTTACTGTACCTGCTCTTATTAAGGAAACCACTAGTTTCCTAGCCCCAGAGGCTTCTCTTCCTCATCTCACTTGACCATGGAAGTAATTATCAGTGGAGCTGGAGCAGCCATGTGCTGAGCTAAAACCAGAGGCTGGGAGAAATAGAGAGCAGGGGCAAATGCTTGGAGGAGGTCAACCAGCAGGCTCTGCCTCTCTGATAGTGGTCCTCTTGAGTGAATCAACTTCTCCTGTTCCCTTTCATGTCACCTTAATCGGGGTTTATCATATCTTTCTCTTTCTCATATCTTTCTCTTCTTTTTCTTTTCCTTTTGTCATCTTATCCTCTCTTCTTTTATGTTTTTATGGACAATGTCACCATTTCCCCCAGCTTCAAGTACCGCTCCCTACCTTGATTTCCAACCCTCTGTCTTCATCAGGAGCCTGTTTGCTGAGCTCTAAACCTATATTTCCAAAGTGCTCACTGGAAATGACCCCAGCAAAGTTTTATAGGCACTTGGCATTAACATATCACAAGGGGAACTTTATAATGTCTTCCAAATTGCTCCTCTCCTTATATTCCATATTTTAGCAAATGGCAGAACCCCCTGTCCCCAGCGCTCAGCTGGCATCTTGGGTATTTCCTTGATCTCCCCACCGTTGCATTTCTCAACGTCCAGTGTTATCAAATGTGGTCAATCCTCCCTTGTACGTAACTCAAATTTCTTGTTCCTTTTCCATTTGTTCCGCAGTAATTTGGGCTCTTCCTTTAGCATCTCTAATGCCTGTTAATTAAAATGTAGCCTAGCACTTTTTTTCTTAAAGTGCAAATCACCTGGAGATCTTTTTAAAGTGTGGAATTTGAAAGTCTGTGGGGGGACATGAGATTCTGCATTTCTGGTAAGTTCCCAGGTGATGTTGCTGCTGCTGGGCATGGACCACACCTTGAGTAGCAGTGGTCCCAACAAGTAATACCTTCCCTCAGGTCCTTCTCCCTCCGTCTTTTTATTCCCTCACTCTCGCATTCCCCACCCTGACCATAGCACCTTCCTACTTCCACAGGTCATTCTTTGCAATGTTGACAACCTTCTAATTTCTTAAAGCACAGATACGGTAATATCATTAGCCTGTTTAAAAAGCTTTAATGGGGATTTTGTCTTCAGGACAAAGTACAAACTCTGTGGTGAATATGCAGGATGATTTTAATGATCTGAAATCCACCTGCTTTTTATTCTCCCCTGGTCTTTTAAGCCACAGAATATTTATGTACTTTTTTGTTGTTATTGTTAGAAAAAGAGCCTAAAGAATCTGTTGGATTCTCCAAGTGGTCTTTAATCCCAGAAAGGGGAACAACTGCTGTCCTTTCTCAGTGAGGAAATTTGATAGATGGAGAAATGACCCACACAGACTAGATAATTTCCCTGAGCTCATGAGACACAGATAGCTGTGGAGACTAGACTAGACCTTGGACCCTTGGAGCCCCAGTCCAGTGCTGATCACACTGAGCCCTACACCAGCCCTTGCTAGTGGGGTGAGGTCAGGGTCAGAAAGAGACATGGCCCTGAGGAAGTGTGGTGGCTTAGAGCCACAATTACACAGCAGTGTGCTTTCACTCCTTGAGGTCCTTCCCCTCCAGTGTATCCTTGCTGGGGGATGCTTTACTGTGCTGTGTGCTAATGAGAAGAACCAGAAAAGAGAGAAGTTCTGACAGCATGGACTGTATGTGGCTGGAAGTGGTGACTGGGAGTGTCAAGTGTCAAGATGGGGACCTTTCAGCCACAGATGAAGGCACCTGACTACTGAGCCCTGGGGGAGGGAGGGTAGGGGCAGGAGACCTTTCCAAGGAGTCCAGTGATGGTTCTTTCCCAGTATCTGCCAAATAACTTGGTTGGTGCAAGTGGCAGGAAGCAGACTCCTGCCCAGTAGAATTGTCCAGATGGGATGGGCTGCACTGCGATGTGGGAGGTGTTTGTCCAGCAGTGTGTTCATGACCGTGTTGCATGACTTCTGTGGATGTGACTCCTTCATGGCACAGGAGGTTGGCTCAGAAGCCTTGTAGTGGGTGCTCACCTAGGGGACACTTCTGTGGTCACAGATGTAGGTGAGTAGATGTGATAGGTGGTGGTCATCATCAGGAGAAGTAGTTTTTGTCATGTCGCCTCTCCTGAATCTGCTCTGAATGGTGACTGTTTATTCTCTTGCAATTTTCTAGGATGTTCTGTGGCTAATCCATTTCATAGACTAAACCAGGGTTTGTCAAAAATTTTCTATAAAGGGCCAGATAGTAAATTTTCAGCTTTGTGGGCCATAAGGTGTCTGTCTTGACTACTCAACTGCTGTTGTAGCATGAAGGCAGCCCATAGACAATCTATAAATGAATGGGTGTGGCTGGGTGCCAAAAAAAAAAAAAAGTTTATTTACAAAAACAGACAGCAGGCCCAATTTGTCCCAACAGATTAAACAATCCTATAGAGCAAACCGACTTTGTGTGTAATTTGATACATCGGTTGAAAAACAGAAAATGGATTCAGCGTATGTTGATTGGATTTCTATGATGTGCGTGTGACCATGTGTATCTATTTGTGTGATCTTTTAGAAAATTTCCATGGGAGTGCTAGTTTTAGTTTTGGCGAGTGTTATGGAAGGAAGCATCACCTCTGAAGATCGGTATTGTTTCTTGTTTCTGCAGAAGACTTCAAAACCCACCAGCAGAGCAAAGGAAAGAAATAGAGGTTGACTTTCAAAGCTGTAAATTTACTATCAGGATTGTTCATCTTTAAAGATACTGTTTTGACTCTCAGAAGACATTTTTTTTAATGTCAAAATAAATAGCATTTGACATTTTAAAATATAGTTAGTATTGAGCATTTGCTGCAGGGTGGGTAGGAGAAGCAGCTGGGCATGTGGAGGAGGCGTGGTTTCTGGTTCCCCCTGTTTATTACACTTTTGGAATGATGGCAAAAGGTGGCAATGGGTGCGTCTTTGGGTCTCTTTAGTCTCCAGCTGTGAACATGTGATTAATCATCTCATGGACAACAAAAGATTTTCCCCAGGACCAGCAGTGATGTCTGTGTGCTCACAAGGCCCTGACATTGCATTCTCTGTGCTCAGCCACGTCCAGGGAGCTCACCAAGAAGCCTCCACACTTCTGCTGCTACTGTTGACCTGCAGCTGACTTCCTACCTCGGGTGGGTGTGCCCCAGTGCTCTTCCTCACAAAAATGAGGGATATGGTACTTGGGAGTTTGCAAAAGCTCTTTGAAATTTCAAATGCAAGTATTATCAATGTGCAAATTATTATAATTCTCTCTGAGTTGCTGCCTTCTATTTACAAACAGCTGAGCCTCTTCCTCCCACTTCTGGGTGAGACATAGAAAGGGCACTGAAACCAGCCTCAGAAGTCCCAAAGGAAACATGTGTTGCCTGAAACATGGATAACGAGGAGTGCTACTTGCAGCTTAAGAAAAGGCAGGTTGTATCTGCTACCAAAGTTTCAGGCTATTTGGCTAAAATCCCTCCTTGTATAAGGGTGTATAAGGGTGAATTTAACTCAGCTGACAAATGCTTTTCTTTTCTTTTTTTTTGAAGATTTTATTTATTTATTTGACAGAGAGAGACACAGTGAGAGAGGGAACACAGCTGGGGGGAGTGGGAGAGGGAGAAGCAGGCTTCCTGCTGAGCAGGGAGCCCGATGCGGGGCTTGATCCCAGGACCATGGGATCATGACCTGAGCCGAAAGCAGACGCTTAACGACTGAGCCACCCAGGTGTCCCTGACAAATACTTTTCAATTCAAATTTGAACTGAGAGAGCTGTCTGAGTCAAAATTATTTTTCAGAATCTTCTTTCTCTAATAGCTTGTTGGAATTGAAGTTGCTTTAGAAAGAAGTCTTGTTTTATTTTTAACCAGTTGAAAACATACCATGGCAAGAACATGAAATCTACCATTGGAATGCCCATTTCCACCATTTTCAAAATGGATAGGGCTGGTCGAGAGCTGGAATGACACTTGTGGAGGTTTTCTGAGCTGCTTTCCATCATGTGCTTGGTGAAATGTGGCAAAGCATATGGATGGCTGGTGATTCATCTCTCTGTACGGTTTCCTGGGGAAAGCTGAGATGCATTCAGATTGCACAGTTCCCCGCGCTGTACCCTGTTGAAGCTTTTGCCTTAATGGAACAAGAATTTGCTCTATTTCAGACTTTCAGAATATGATCCTAGAAATGTTTTCTAAATGAATGTCTTCCTCAATTTTTGTCTTTGTGTGGCCCCATCTCCGTTTTGTAGTTTCACTTAGAAGGGTCCTACCCTATCTTGGTAGTTGGGGAGGGATATTTTAGCTTATATATTCGGTGGTGCTGTCACAGGTCAGAGGGCACTGCCCCATGTGTCTGTAAGAGTGTAGGTGTCCCTGAGTGGAGGGGCATTGTAAAGTCAGGAGGAGTATTTCAACAAATAGATGGCAGTATGTAACTTAGTGATGGTGGAAGGTAAATATTTAGGAAATAGAAGCTGTTGATTGCAAGAACTAATTTTGTGGGAGGCCAGGGTCAAGTGTATGTACTAACAGTCTTTGATTTATCAGCGTTATTCAAAAATTGAGCTTAATTTACAAAATGCTAAGTGGTTGTGTTTGTTCTTTCCTTGGAGAGTACATCTTTCACGTCAGACTTCAAAGCATCAATGCTATGAATGGAAGAAGCTTGAGATATGGATGCTTTTCATAACAATGCTAAATGTGGAAAATCAGAAAATTTAAACATTTATCTGACATCCATATAATGGAAAATGGTGAGCCATTGGGAATTATTTTGTTTAGTTCGTTTAATTTTAAACTATTAAAATGCTTAATTTCAGAAAAAGATTATTTTACATAGTTAAATGAAAAACAATCAGAATATAAATACGTATGCTATAGTTCCATTTCTTTAAACCTACCAAGAATATTAGGTTGAGCCATATGAAATTGCTGTTTTGTCAAATGATGTCAGAACTGTTTGATATCAGCAATTTCAGATGGTTTAGGTATAAGAGAAAACCCATATATACACACACACATATGTACATGCCACACGTATACATGTTTAATATGCACACACACATATACGTGGAAGATAATTGTCAAAAATTCTGGATGGTGATTACAGGCAGTTTAAAACTTTTTTTCTTTTTTTTAATTTATACTTTCTAGAATGAATGTGAATTACTTTTTCAATAAGAGATGGAGAAAGAAAAGTTTTCCAGATGCTCCAGAGGCAGAACCTTTCATTGTGGAGAGATGTTGGGCTTTGAGCTTTATCTACATTGTTTGTCAGTAGAAGATTTGAGGATTTTTGGTCTCTGATCTCCAGAGTTCTTTAGAAATGACCAGGTTTGGTGAAAATACCTACCCTACTCTTCTCTTCTCTTCCCCAAGTAGATTCCCCCAACTAATCCGTGAGATCTCCTGTTATGTAGAAGCATTTGGCATTAAGTAGGTGCTCAATAAATATTTGTGGATGATTGATTGAGTGAATACATGAAGGGGAGCATGGTTAAATAATCATTGTCTAATACATTCTGCAATTTGGCTGATTTCTTCTCGATTACTAACTGACCCGATTTTTCCAAAGAATAGGATGTGTCTAAGTTGTAAGTCCACACACACACACAATGCTGAGAGGCAAGTACGGTCAGTTAAAACAGACAGAAACGAAAACACTGGATCAATTCTGTCGATTTGGTCTAGATATACTTTCACCTACATAGAATATAAAAATCTGGGTGAAAATCTTAGCTCGTTATACATTTCTGGAAGGTGTTAGAATTCTTGGCCTTTTAGCATGCAGATATTTCTAAAGCTGCTTGACCTCTAGGGCTGTTGTTTTACCCCTCTTCTTCCTCCTCTCAGGATTGACTTTAGTGCCCAATTTCCCTTTAAGTGGCTATCCACGTCTACTTTGCAATGATAGGAGGATGGAAAAAATGGGAGAAAGGAGGAGGGAGGGGCAGAAATAGAGGGACAAGGACAGAGGGATTTTTAATCATGTGAGATCACTCATTCCTCTTTTTAGCAAATGTTTATTAAAAAGCTCCCAAGAAGTGATAGACACTGGGAAGGGTATGTGCTCTGGTAAGCGCTGTGAATTGTGCAAGACTGTTGAATCTCAGATCTGTACCTCTGAAACAAATAATGCAATATATGTGAAGAAAAAAAAAAAGAAGAAGAAGGTAGCAGGAGGGGAAGAATGAAGCGGGGGAAATTGGAGGGGTAGACGAACCATGAGAGACGATGGACTCTGAAAAACAAACTGAGGGTTCTAGAG
>NC_138378.1:118213734-118238788 GCF_054177405.1 Leptonychotes weddellii
AAAGGGCAAAACAGAAGTGAAACAAGAAAGATTAACAAGGTCTGTGCCAGCGGTTAGAGGAGAAGTCATTGTTTGTCTGCATTTAAGGAGAAAAGGACACTGTTTGTCAGCATGGGGTGCCTCAGAGTCGCTGGAGCTAATGATCATCCTGAGAATTGAGCTGTGGGGCGAGTTGCCCATTGACCAGCCCTGACTGCTCTCGCTGACAGGTGCTAATGGGAGGGGGCAGGACACAGCTGCCTGAACAGGAATCCCATTATCCTTTGCTGGGTATTGATTCACCCTGTGGGATGTTTCCTTTCTGGCTGTGTTAATTTTCAGAGTGCACATTTGCCTCTTTCTCAGCACAGAGAAACAGAGAGCGTCAGAGGTACTGGGGGCAAATGTAATGGGCTCTGCCTTCCAGTCTGCAGAGGTTCTGTCTGTGGGGATGTAGACTCCTCTAATTACAGTGCCTGCTAGGGGACGAGGTCTGGAAGAATAGCTTTGCCACTACTAATATAATTGCCCTGAGGTGCATAGCAAATTAATCTAATGACATGAGGTGCATTTTGAAAGTTGGTTTTTTTTTTTCCCCATGTATAAACAGTACTTCTCATTTTAAACTTGATGTTTTTGCAGAGAAAATCCAGGAAGTGATCCAGCAGTTGGAATCTTGGCCATCGACAGTCATCTGAACATTTTCCCTGTCTTCTTTGTTTACACGTAGGCTTTCTGAAAGTCTTTAGGGATAATTTAGAGGTGATCTTTGCCTTTGGCCGCACTCTGTGATTTGGTGGTTTGTGCCGAAGGGCAATATGTGGGTGGGACGGGTTTATTATAATTAAAATTACTGAATATAATGTTTAAAGACATCTTATTACGCAGGTAAATCATGGCAGATTGTAGGTTGAAGAATTACATATGACAGACACAATGCTGAGTACCCAAGGGGCGTCTCAGTCACCTCACTGGACATGCTAGGCCTCAGCCGGCCCATGTCGTTTAGAGACCATCTGCCTGTTAAAGAAATCTTCCTTACATCGAGCAAAAACCTGCATTCTTGTCAGTTGTATGCACGCGTGTGTGTGTGTGTGTGTTGTGTGTCAAGACAGTGGCATTTTAGGGGCGCCTGGGTGGCTCAGTCGGTTAAGCGTCTGCCTTCGGCTCAGGTCATGATCCCGGGGTCCTGGGATCGAGCCCCACATGGGTTTCCCTGCTCCGCGGGGAGCCTGCTTCTCCCTCTCCCACTCCCCCTGCTTGTGTTCCCTCTCTCGCTGTGTCTCTGTCAAATAAATAAATAAAATCTTAAAAAAAAAAAAAGGACAGTGGCATTTTAGGTACATTTACATACTTGGGCATCCAGTTTAGTTCACAAGCGGCCCCAATTTCTGTCAGCTCCTGGGTCTGTGTTTTGTCATGATGCAGGAGCTGCATGAGGCCTTACCTTGGAAGGAACGCCAGTCGCATGGCCACTGTGGAGTCCTAGCCTCCGCCTGCCTGTTTCTCTGGGAGCCAGGGCCTCTCAGCGCTGTGTTCATGTCTCTGAATTGCAGTATAGGCTTCTTCAGCTCCTTTGCTTCTCCTCCTCGGGGACAGGTGAGGCAAGGCAAGGAGGGGGCTGTTCCAGCACTACCAGCCACGAGTTCCGTTCCCTAGGAATAGATTTCTACTGCCAGTCGCAGTGCTCTGTCTGATGAGAAAGACTCGTTTCGGAGGTTTAAGCCAAAGGCAAAAGACGAGGTAGGGATGAATAGAAATTGTTCTCATACTGGTGGTGTGATCCTTCCCCCACAGTAAGTTCAAGACATTTTTTTTTTTTTTAAGATTTTATTTATTTATTTGACAGAGAGAGACACAGTGAGAGAGAGAACACAAGCAAGGGGAGTGGGAGAGGGAGAAGCAGGCTTCCCGCGGAGCAGGGAGCCCGATGCGGTGCTCGATCCCAGGACTCTGGGATCATGACCTGAGCCGAAGGCAGACGCTTAACGACTGAGCCACCCAGGCACCCCAGTTCAAGACATTTTATATTCCCTACTTTGTGACTTTGTGGAAGAGTTCCATGGTAATCTGGTGGTAGCATTATAACTCATTTGATAAATTGGGGACTGAGGGCATGGAGCTTGTCTGTTCAAGAGCTGGAGAGGAACCTAGGTCTGGTTTTGGTAAAAATATCTAGAACTTGGTTGAGACGAGAGACTGCATCTTTTTTTTTTTTTAATGTATTATATTTTTCTGGGTATACAAGTAATTATGTAGCTTTTGTAGGAAATTTAAAAATATAAAAATGACAATCATCCATAATTCTGCTATTCAGAAATAATAACCGTCATTACTATTTTGATAATTTCTGCCCATTTCTAATTGTGTGATTTTGTATCCTTTTGATCATTTGCTGTTTTGCCAAAAACATTTCCCCACAGCATTAAAAACTCTTTAAGGATGTATGTGCTCAGAAACGGAGTAATCTTCAGGGCAAGGAAGGACACTGGGGGAGGCAGTACACCCCCCCCAGACCTGCAGCACTGTGGATGGAGGGATGAGTTCTCCAAAGCAGGTAGAAAACACTAATGGACACAGTTTGGGTGCCTTTCTAACCTTTAGGAGAGTTCTTCCTTCCTGTCCTACTTGATGAAATGGGAAGGGAGTTAGACGTGAATGAGGAGCTTCATAGTGGTCTCATCCCTGAGAGAAGCGGGTGACTGGTATAGAAGGATAGAAGAAGGGCCTCCAAAGATTCTTGGAGAGCTGAAGAGAATAAAGCTGAAAGCTCCTCACATGAAATTGATGATGTGCATGTGGGCACAGAGGAGCCTCATATCTCTGCGGGGGAGTGTTGTTGAGAAAGTGCTCAGAGGCACGGGACTCAGATTCACACCCCCAGCTATGCAAGGTCCGTACTCTGCCCCTCTCCGGCATGATACTGCAAGTAGGTGATTTATTATAAAATAGTCGTCAAAAGGCATTCGACCTTTGCAGATTTACTCCAAGCACAAATGGAGAGTTAGAACATGAAAATTAAAAGGTACATAGATAATACCCACCAGAAGAAATGATGCCACAAAGCCCAAGAAGTGCATATACACATAGTTGTGCATAGACTCAAAAGATTAAGGGAAATGTGGCCTTTCTGAGAGAAGGACTCCATGGAAGAATGTAGGGCCTCCCAGTAGAGATCATAAAAGTAAGGAGATCAAAATCATTAGGGAAACAAGGCTCTTCTTACAAGAAGCTGATACATATATGGCTGAAGACACATTCGGGGACATGAAAAGTGAGTTTTAGAGAATGAGCAAATGAAACAAAAGGAAACAATTACAAAAGGTTATAGAAGAAATCATTGGTAGTGAAGACAGATAAAGGATATCTCATATAAGCATAATTGTGCCTGGAATAGAGAAAGAAAAAAATGTAAGAAAAAATTTTAAATGATATTTTTAAATTTCTGATTTTTTTTTTTTTATGTAGGCTCCCAGCATGGAGCCCATAAATTCATGATTTTTTTTTTTTAAAAAAAGGATTAGAATCCTCAGATTCAAGGAGTATAACATGTCCCAGGAAACACAAATTCGGTAAAAAAGAAACTACCCTACCATGCTTTATTAAAGTTAATAGAATTCTGTGGCACACGGGAAAATCAACTTACTTCTTGGGGGGAAAAAGTCATGGTATCCCTAAACCTTTTAATAGCACTCAAATGTAAAAGGCAGTGGGACAGTGTGTACTACATTCTTAGAGATGAAAATGTGACTTAAGATGTTTATCTGCAAACCAGCAGCCATTCAGGTATAAAGACAACAGAGAGGTCTTCTCAAGCATTCAGAAACTCAGGGTATATGGTCCTCAGTAGTCCTTCTGGAAAAAAAATAGCCATGAGATAATAAACTGGAGGATGGAGGGAGAGGGAGGATGGGAAGGAGGAGGGGGAGGTTGGGAGGGTGAGGGAGGATGGAAGAGGAGGGTAGGAAGGGGAAGAAGGATGAGGGGGAGGTTGGATGGGAGGATGGGGAGGGAGGAGGGAGGGAAAGAGAAGAGAGGAGGGGTTTCAGGAGGAGAGGGAGGATGGAAGGAAGGAGGGAGGGAGGATAGAAGAGGGAAGGAGGATGGGAGAAGAGGGTAGGATGGGAAAAGAAGGGAGGGAGGAGGGAGAGGGAGGGAGAAAGACATGGAAAAGACTGGTGGTAGTATTGAATTCACTGAAAATGAGACCCGAAGTTGAACAACTGTGGAGAACATGATTGGAAAATAGAATGTGTTATAAAATATTGTAATAGTAAACTAACAAAACATTGAATGTAAGTGGGGAGATAAGATGGGGATATTTAAGGAATATATCCAAACAAAGATACATAGAAAGGATAACTTTAATAGAGGAGATGGTGATGTACCAAGGAAATGCAAATAAAAATAAAGCAGAGATGTAAAATTCATGGTTAGCCAGTTTTAACTAAAAACAAAAACTCTTAAAGAGAAACACTATATAATGATGAAGCTTACAGTCCACGATAAAGATCTGTCCTGAATGTTCATGCACTAAATGTGAAAAAAGTCATTTCAAAAAAAGGAAATAGGAAGGAAGCAAAATGAAAATACAGTGGAATAAGTTAATGGTTGTTTACCTTTCTTAGATCATGATTTATCAAGTGAGAACAAGGAAACACATAGAAAATCAGATGATAATCATAAGAGGGTATGCATTGATTGATCCTATGATAAGCCACAAGGAAAATGAGGTTCTGAAAGTAGAAGGAGTTGAGGCATTATATAGAAGCCAGAAGTGAGCCCCCAGGGCAGACACCGCAGGTGACCCCGCCAGGATTCATTGGCTCTCTGCTTTATTAGAGGATCCCCAGGTGTGTTTGGGGGGCAGCGTCCCCAGCTACAAACACGCAGACTGAGTTTCGGCGAGGACCGCCATGTGATACACGTCTGGCCAGGCAGGTGTAAACCCAGGGTTCTGGAAAACCTTCGCTTTGCAGATAACAGCGCTACCCCTTGTTTTCCACTTTTGTTTTCTTCCTGCTTCCTGCTTGGAAAGCAAATGTGACACCTGCGGGAAAGATGAAAAAAACACAAGGAAAAAGACAATACATACTTAAGTCATTTATCAGGACCCACAAAATGGAGGCCACCCCATGGCCCCAGTCACAGATCTGAACTGGTCAGCCTGCACTTTATGGGGCCACCTCACTGGTAGAGACCTCGAGAACACTGGGTCCCAGCCCTCTGGCTCAGCTTTCGCTCGCTTACTTGACCCTAGAAAATAGGACCTTCTAGTCTTTAAGGAAAGCCCTGACCTCCTTGCCAGCCGTGCCTGCTTCTGCGTTGTCTCTCCTAATTTTGTATAAAACTCACTCTTGCCCAAAATCTCCCAGGAGGAGGATTCCCATCCATGGATTGTTTTCCTGGAATAAAGGACATCCAACTCCGTACTGACTTTAATGTTGTCACTTGACAGTAGTAAGATGTGGGCTGCACCTTGCTGTGATCCCTAGTGATCCCGGCATACTAGGGATCCCCTCTGCTGAGGAGACAGGAGGGGCTGCCTCTGTGAGGCCAAAATCTCACCGATCTCTGTTGAAGTCCCTGAAGTTCTCTCTTGTTGCAATTAAATGATCACTGATAGACTATCTGATGGAAAACAAGTCCCCCTATAACTCAGAAATGGGAAAAATAAAAACCAAACCCTGAAATAGCAGAATATTAAGAAATAATTATCATGAAAATACTACGTTTCAGACTTTTCTGATAAAATGGTGAGCTAGGTACCGAGACTGACCCTCCTTTTAAACATAACTAAATATTCTAACTAAACGTATTAAAGAGAACATCTTTTTTTTTTTTTTTTAAGATTTATTTATTTATTTGAGAGAGTGCGTGTGCACGGGGAGGGAGGGGCAAAGGGAGAGGCAGAAGTGGACTCCCGCTGAGTTTGGAGCCTCCATGGGGCTTGATCTCAGGACCCAGAGATCATGACCTGAGCCGAAACCGAGAGTCAGATGCCTAGCCAGCTGAGCCACCCAGGCGCCCCTAAAGAAAACATCTTCCTAAGTGCACTAATGAGCTGGCAGTAAAGTAAGCTATTTAGGCTAGAAAAATGAGGGAGAAAAAAAAAAACTTAGGTGAGTCGAATCCTGCAGGTGAACTTTCCCCCAGGGTATCTCTGAAGCTGGTGAATTTGCATTTTAGTTTAATAGTGTGGGGCACTAGAAACAGGAGACACAACCTGGGTCCCCCAAGATGAGCCATATAGTAGGAATGCCTTCTCTCATAAATCTGGGACCTAAAAGGACCATGCATTCAAATGTTAAGGATGAAACAAAAATATACCCCCCTCCACACACTCACTTACCAGTCTTGGACCTGAACAAGGGGAAAAGAGGGGTTAATGGGGTAAGCTAGGTAGGATAAAAAAACAGCCCTCAGTTGAGTTTGTAGCCCAAATCCCTTCCCTCTGGGTGGTCCCAAAGAACTCAAAACAGACATTCAAATTGGAAGGATCCTTGAGTAATAGTGTCCTGGGGCACCTAGTAGAACAAGTGGAAATTCTCCATGGAGGAATCCAACTTCTTCCCAGCCCTCAGAGGATTCCTACATGTAAAATCCCAAGAAGAATGATCACATAACAGCAAAAATATGAGAAGAAAGAAAAATACACCACTGAAGAAGGGAATTAGAAGAAACAGAATAGAGCTATAGGGTCAACATCTGTGTTTTTTTTCCTTATTGCTAGAGGCTCATTAGGAATATAGAGGTTTCAGGCACTTCATGGAAACAGAAGTACAAGGTACTATTGTAGAGAAGCAAATAGCATTTAAGTGCCTGTGGGATTAAATCATCTCCACTACCAATATATAGACCAGTGTTTGTGGTCAGGAGCAGTATGCATCAGCAGCAGGAAGGTTCACCTGGGATGAAACATGTCCCTCCTAAACTGAGCCATATTCACTGAATGTTTTCCTTCTCCTTGCAAGAACAAAATACCCAGCTCATCTTGAATCCAGATGTCCTCTGGGGGATTGTGTGTACAAGAGAAGACCCAGTGCTTTGTTCAAAAGTGTGTGTCTTGCTCCTGGGTGAAATAACAAGGGGATGGTAGCTTAAACACTATCCCTTTTGTATTGGTTATTTTGTGGTTGAAGTTTTCCTGTCTATAAGTTTACGGGGTGGAATGAGGCAGTCCTTTAATATCTGTCCATCTCCAACATTCTGTGATTTTTGCAATTTCTCCGTAATGTCTAGTATAATTTCTCGAACATCACAGACCCTTGAAAAGTGGTGCTGTGTTAATTCTAACGGAAGTCAGTAGACTGAGCAAGTCTTATGGGAAGAAGCCATGACTGCCTAGGACAGGGTCCCAGGTCAGTTTCCAGCTGTGATATTTAAGAAGTGGTAAAGTTTAGGTTACCTAGACACCCAGCTTATATATTTCTGAGATTAGCATGGCCCTGGAATATAAGGGGTTACAATGTTCCTTTAGGTTTGTAATTATAAAAATGAAAATAAGATGTAAGCAAGGGTAAGAGAGGAAACTTCAAAGTAAGTTTGGAAGACTAGAAAAAAAACTTGAAAAAACTCAACAAGAAAAAAATTAAAATATAATTATTATTGAAACACTATGAAGAGAGAATGAATACATTACGGTGCAAAAATAAATCAAATCTGAGAGGCAAGATATTATTTTTTTAGTTGGAAGTATATGGGAGAAACAACTAGATTCCTACTTAGAGAGCAACAGGTCATTTTAATAAAAGTGTCTGTCACTGAATCTCCGTTGGTCTTGCAAGATCTCTAATGAAACCAGTTCGGATATAAATTATTAATTAGTGTGCCAAATGTGGATTGTTATTCAGCGTGATTTAGCAAGGTTGTCCATCAGGAGGGCCACAGCTTGACGTAGATGCTAAACCAAGTAGAAAAAGTTTTTATAGGGGTGTTTCCCTGGTACAATGGAAAATGTGAATTTGAGGAAAATCAGGAACAATACAGTAATATTCTGCAACCAGTTATTGCCATTGGGCTTGAATTATTTACTTCCACAACGCCAAGAATTTTGTGTCCAATCTATCGATTTTGTATTAACACTCATTTTCCTCTGCCTTCCCACTTACCTCCCCTTGTATAGTCCTCAACCTCCCAGACCTAGGAAATCGGTCCCTAAGTTTCTCTCCCTCTCAAGACTCCCTCATTATACTTTGGGTTGTCATTGGCTTAATGTTCTCCTAACATCTGCTTGTTAATGGCCTCCCCCTTCATCAACATTTCTTAGCGGCTCTGTTAAGTTACCCTTTTATCCAAGATCCTTCCTAAATCCACTGCAATCAGTGTTTCCAGTTTTAGAGCCCACAACTCTCCATCTATTTTAATCTATTAATGTATGTCAGTCACTTTTTAAGTGCTTTATAAATTAACCTGTTTAATCCTCATAGTAGTCCTATGCTATAGATTCTATTTTTTTTTTTTTTTAAAGATTTTTTTTTTATTTATTTGAGAGAGAGAATGAGAGAGAGAGCATGAGAGGGGGGAGGGTCAGAGGGAGAAGCAGACTCCCTGCCGAGCAGGGAGCCCGATGCGGGACTCGATCCCGGGACTCCAGGATCACGACCCGAGCCGAAGGCAGTCGCCCAACCAACTGAGCCACCCAGGCGCCCCTATAGATTCTATTTTTATCTCCATTTTATGGATGAGAAGACTGAGACCAAGAATAAGTCACTTGCCCAAGGTCATTTAGCATGTGTATATCAAAGCCAGGACATGAACCCTAGAACTATTGTAACCAAGCCCTAATTCCTGGGTATTATTCAACCTGCCTCCATGTGTATAAACTATACTCCGTTACACAAAATAGTATAATGCTGCATGGCATTTGTACATCACTTTACCATTCACAAAACTATCTTCATATACTTTTTTTCCCCATTTGATCCCTTTATGATCCTTTAAGAGAAATATTAGCTCCATTTCCCAACTCCCCCCTCCCGCCCCCCGGGGCGAGAAACTGAGTTTTAGGGATGTGTTCCTGGGTATAGGGCAATGCTGCCAGGTCTCAGAGTTCAGAATATTATACTTCATCTAATGAAAACCTTCATCTTACTACCATTCAGATTTTAGGGAGAGGTCATTCAGAGTATCAGATTTGGAAGGACTGGCTTGAAATGAAAGCCTGTGTGAAAACAATATGAAAGCACACATTCTTGAAATATGAAAATCAGTGCTGAAGTGAAGGAAAGTGGACTGGAAGGCCAAGGTTATTTAACACAAAGTGATAAAGCAAAAATTTCATTGCTTTTTGGTGACAAGGATAATATGCTGGACTAGTGAAGCAATGCATTCCTTCTGCTAAATTCAAAAGCTAGTTTTTTGGAATCATTGTTAGAAGATAGAATGTGTGTGTGTCTGTGTGTCTGTGTGTGTATGTGTTGGCAACAGAAGTAGTCAAGTACTCTGAGGAAAGCGTCCTAGGCGCTTCACTGGGAAATGAGGACTTCTGAGGAATGCACTAACCACTCCACTTGTAGACTTTCCAGCCAGTGAGCTGCAGCCTCCAGCTGGGTTTCTGACCTCCAGCCCAGCCATCCCCTCTCCCTGCAGACAGGCTGGCCCCCAGCCCAAACCCTGCCATCTATTTTGAAACCAAGGGACCTCCCTTGAGTTCTGTACAGGTTATTCCTCTAATTCCTCCAATTCCGACCCAAAGTTTTACATCTATCTTCCAGTCCCTGGCACCACATGTGTAAATGTAGGGCAGAATTTACCCCCGCCTAGAGTCTCTGTTTAATGTTCTCCATCCTTAAATTCATCTATTTTAGCTTTACATTTAAGAAATCCTAATCTAAGTCTCTGTATTTAATGGTGAAATTTAGGTCTGTTTAATAAAACATGAAAATTGTACCTCCCTCCACCAAATTTGACTTTGGCTTTGTAATAAAGAGTGACAGACCTGTTTACTAGGCATCCTCATGTGCAAGACTTGGGCAACTATCCTGTAATTCTCTGACACAGGCAGATCACTGCTGCTTAGCAGTTCATAATATAGGCACAGCTAAGAAGATGTGGCTAATTCTTGGAAGACTTTGGGAAGTTGCATAGAAAGGAGGCCCTCTGTGTTTTTGTTCACGAGGGATATCAGCGTGTAGTATTTTGTAATGCCTTTGTCTGGTGTTGGTATCATTGTGATGCTGGCCTCATAAAATGAGTCAGGATATGCTCCTTTTTTTTTAAATTTTTTTTTTTTATGTAAGAGTTTGTGCACAATGGATATAGTTTTTTCCTTGCATGTTTGTTAGAATTCACCAACAAAGCTGTCTGAGCTGGGGTTTCAGGAAAAGTTTTTTAGGTATAAATTTAATTTCATACATAATTTGAATATAGGCTTCAAATGGAGGGCTTTATAAGTATCAAGTCTCAAATATTGTTTCTTCTTATTTCAGTGTTGATACTTTGTATCTTTCAAGAAATTTTTTCAATTTCATCTGTGTTGTTGAATTTATTGTCATGAAGTTATTTACAATATTTCCTTACTTTCCATATGTAGAAAGAAAGTCTGTAGTGAGGTCTGTTCTTTTGTCCCTGGTGTTGATACTCCATATGTTCTCTGTTTTCTGGTCATTCTGGTGAAAGATTTGTCAGTTTTACTGATGTTTTCATTAACCAGTTTTTAGTTTCACTGATTTTTTATTCTTTTTTCACATTACTGATTTCTGCTTTAAAAAATCATTTCCTCTTATCATTTGAGTAAAATTTGTTCTTTATCTTCTAGTTTCTTGAAGTAGGAAATGAGATAATGTATTTGATTTAGTATTTTTTTTTCTTTTCTAATATAAGCATTTAATGCTATGAAGTTTTCTTTAAACATTGCTTTAGCTGAAAGCTGCAGTGCTGAAATTCTAACATGTTGGTTTTTAATTTTCATTAAGTTGAAAGTATTTCCTGAATCCTCTGTAATTTCTTTTTTGACTCCTGAGTTATTTGTAACTTACGTAATGTGATTTCCAAGTATTTGGGGATCCTCCAGATATACCAGATTTCTGGTATTGATTTCTAGTCTAATTCCACTGTGGTTAGAGAAGTTACTTTGTATGATTTTAGTTCTCTTAAAATTGTTGAGACTTATTTTATGGCTCATCATATGATCTATCTTTTGAATGTTCCATGTGTGCCTCAAGAGCATAGTGTTGAATGGAGTTTCCTGGGAATATCCATTAGGTCAATTTGGTTGATGGTTTTGGTCAAGTCTTCTAAATCCTTATGATTTTTTTTTAATTGCTCTATCAATTACTGAAAGGTGTTGAAATCTCCAACTGTGATTATAGATTTGCCTATTTCTCCTTCCAGTTTTGTAAGCTTCTGTTTCATGCATGTTGAAGCATTTTTATTATGTGCCTATACATTTAGGATTTTTGTAGTCCATTGTTATTGTGTGTACCTAAGCATCTCTGGTAATAATCCTTATTTTGAACAACTGCTTTGATATGCTTGTAGCCATTCCATATTTCCTTTGATTAACGTTTGCATTTGTACTTTTTAAAAATAATTTTATTCTTAGTTTATCCTTGTTTTTATATTTAATTTAGATTATTATAGATAGAATATAGTTGAGTCTTTTTTCCCCTTTTAATCCAATTTAACAGTTTCTGCCTTTAATTGGGGAATTTTGTCCATCTACATTTATCATACTAATAGATATGTTTGAGATTAAGTCCATTCTCCTGCTATTTGTTATGTATTTTACCATCTGTTCTTTACTTGTTTGCTTGCTTGCTGCCTTTTGTGGATTCATTGAATTTTCTAATGGTTCTATTTTATCTTTACTATTGGATTAACAGTTGTTCCTCTCATTTTTTTAGTAACTGCTACTGCAGTTAATATTATATGATTTTAATTTATCATAGTCCGTACTCAAATAATGTCTTACCACTTTGGTTTTAGTGTGAGAATCTTATTACAGTGTACTTCCAATAACACCTTCTTTTCCTTTGTGGCATTATTTTCATACCTTTTACTTGTACATATGCTATAAACCACATAACACATTTTTATTCTTATTTTTATTATTATTGCTTTAAATAGTCACTTACCTGTTTTGGATATTAAAAATAAATAAAATGTATTTCTATAACAACTTACACATTTACCATTCTTAGCACTCTTCATTCTGTCTTGTATATCTAAATTTTCATGTGCTATTATTTTCCTTCTCTTTGAAGAAGTACCTTCTTAATTTCTTGTAGAGTAGGTCTAACAGTAGCAAATTATCTCTATTTTGTCTCAAATATACCTTTATATTCACTTTTGAAAGACATTTTTTGCTGTATAAAGAATTCTAGGTGGCTCAGTCAGTAAAGCATCTGCCTTCAGCTCAGGTCATGATCCCAGGACCCTGGGATCGAGTCCCATGCTGGGCTCCCTTCTCAGTGGGGAGTCTGCTTCTCCCTCTCCGTCTGCCCTTCCCCCTGCTCATGCTCGTTCTCTCTCTCTCTCAAATAAATAATAACTAAAATCTTAAAAAAAAAAAAGAATTCTAGGTTGATAACTTTTTAGTATTTTATAAATGTGTTTCTTCATTGTCTTCTGGTTTGCATAGTCTCTGGTGAGATGTCTGCTTTAATTGGTATGTTTGCTCCTTTTTATTTATTATGTCTTTTTTATCTTGATTTTAAGATTTTCCTTATCACTTATTTTCAGTAATTTTTTTATTTCTTTATCCATTCATCAGTTGAAACACATAACTGTCTTGCAGATTGGCTGTCCTGACCCACCAACAGTGAATGAGAGTTCCTGTGGCTCCACATCCTCACCAGCATTTGGTGTCGTCGGTGTTCCAGATTTTGACCAATCTCATAGGTGTGTAGTGGTATTTCACTGTTGTATAATTTGCATTTCCTTGATGATATGTGATGTGGACATCTTTTTATAGGCTTAGGTGCCATCTGTGTATCTTCTTTGGTGAAGTGTCTGTTAAGGTCTTTGGTCTGTTTTGTTGATGATGACACAGATGTTAAATGTTATTTTCTAGTGCCTTAGGTTTCTGCAACTGTGTCCACTCACTTTCTTAGTCTGTCTTCTGTCTTGTTCAGATTTGGTAGTTTCTATTGTTCCCACTTCAAGTTCACTGATTTAATTTCCTCTTTCCCCTCTGTGATTGAGCCCATCCATTGAATTTTTTATTTTGGTTATTGTATTTTTTAAGTTAAAATATTTCCACTTGGTTCCTTTTTATATCTTCTGTTTCTTTGCTGAGGCTTTCTATTTTTAAATTCATCTCAAGCTTGTTCATAACTGCTTTTTGAAGCATTTTCATGATGGTTGCCATAAAATCTTTGTTAAATAATTCTAATTTCTCTGTCATCTTGGTGTTAGAGTCTATTGACTTTTTCCCCCTCACTTAGAGATCTTCCTGTTTCTTAGTGTGATGAATCATTTTTGATAGAAACCTAGACATTTTAAATATTATATTTTGAGATCTTGGATCTTTCTAAACCTTCTGTTTTATCTGGCTTCCTCTAGCACTGTTCCTCCAGGGGAAGGGGGTGACACCACCTCATTCCTGTGGGGCGGGGATAGAAATCCAGGTTCCTCACTCAGCCTTTAATGATGTATGGGTGGGGGAGGGGCTTCTCATTCCTGTTGAGTGTGGGTGGGATTTCTAGCTCTTTACTGTTAGCATCCAGGAAAGGGGTGTTAGGAGTGCCTCATTGCTGATCCTCTTGTGGCCTCATTGGACACCTTGGGCAGGTGGCTTCTTTACCACTGAGCACTGGTAAAATTTCTGTCTGTATTCTAGGTCTCCTTTGGTGCTGTCCCTGTGGTGATGAGGAGGGACATCTAGTTACTGCTGGGTAGGGTGGAAGTCTAGGCTCACCCCACATGATCTCCATGGACTGGCACTGAAGAGTCTGGGGCCAAAGGCAGGGAGGGGGGGAGGGCTTATCACACCACCTGGCATGATGAGTGTCCTGGCTCCCTAGTCTCCTTGTCCACACTACTCCATTGAGGGTTTGTGGGTACCTGATTACAGCTTGCAAAGATGGACGTCTAGCGCCCCCAACTTGGCTTTGTTGGCATGGGTTGGGGTGGGACAAGAATTTTTTCTGTGGTCTTTGGCTGGAATAGAGCAGCTTATGTCTCAAAGTCTTTCCAGGCTGCCTCTTTCCTGGACCTCTGGCTAGAGACTTTTTGGAGGCCCCTTGTTGTCCGAATACTTGGCATTTCTATACTGCTGACTTCTTCAGCCCTGAGTCTGGGATATATG
Organism: Leptonychotes weddellii; assembly: GCF_054177405.1. NCBI lineage: Eukaryota > Metazoa > Chordata > Mammalia > Carnivora > Phocidae > Leptonychotes > Leptonychotes weddellii. Next base: position 118,227,965 of record NC_138378.1, read on the forward strand.
AGGCAACATGAGAACCCAGGGAGCTTCCTCTGGTGTTGGTCTTTGGGTCCCAAGGTCCCTAGCTGGTCTGCATTCCTCTCTCTGTTCTTCAGAGTCCTCTTATGTTTGTTTCATATCTAATAATCAGGGTTTCAGTGTTACATAGTGGAAGAAATAGGGAAGAGTATGTCCACTCTATCTTCCAGAAAGCAAAAGTACTTGAGCTTGTTTTTAAGCTTTTAAAAGGTGCATACAAGGGCACCTGGATGGCTCAGTCAGTTAAGCGTCTGCATTCAGCTCAGGTCATGATCCCAGGGTCCTGGGATCAAGTCCCACGTCAGGCTCCCTATTCAGCAGGGAGTCTGCTTCTCCCTCTGCCCTCCTCCCTGCTGCTCCCCTTGCTTGTGCTCTCTCTCTGTCAAATAAATATATAAAATCTTTTAAAAAGTAAAGGTGAATACAAGCAGACTTTAGTCTGGGGTTAGTTTGATCCCACTACTAAGGTCTTATCTTCCTGAAGTTCCTACTAAATGTCCCACATATGATAAAGTCTTTCCACTGTGACTGGTGGGGATATACACTCTTCCCACAACACACCTGGATTGACAATGATAATGGCTAAGATGATCTTTGCTTTAATTTGATTTTTTGTTGTTACTGATGTGGTTCATATGAAAACTAGGTATCTGCCCTTCCATGTCTATAACTTTTCTAATTTGCTATGAGTCATCTTGTCCTTTAAGATTTACATAGGTTTGGCCTTTCCATCTTTTTTGCTCACAGTGTCTATGGGAATCTTGAGGCTGGGCTGGAAGGTTTACATTTCCCCTGGTCACTTCTTCTTCTGTCCTCCTGCTTCCCCTCGATTCTCTCTGCCTACGTTTCCTTCACCTTCTGTGCACACTGGTCTTTTTCTGCACTTCCCAAGTAGGTGGAGAACATTTGGGCTCTTGGAGCACCACTGACTCAGTGACAGGCTGCAGCCAACTCTACCCAACTTGGGAAGAATAAGGTGGGGGTTACCCTAGAGCAGTAGCAACTCACACTAGAACCTGGTAAGCAATTTAAAATCATGCCTTAGATTTCCCGCTTCTCAACAGCCTCCTAGCTAGTTTCAACATTGGGGGATTTTCCCTGGTTGACTCTTCTATTTGGGTTCAAGCATTCTGCCATGTTGCTCAGCCCTCTTTCCTTAAGTTCTTCATCTCTCTTAGCTTCAACCGCCGCCCCCAAATTCCTCTGCATTTCTCATGTACAGCTCAGTGGCTCCATCACTGCACTGTGGCCCATTCAGTACCTGTCCAGAGAGTAGCCTCATCTTTCTTGCCAAACATGTTCCACAGACACTGTTTCCTGGAGAGAAATTATTTTTCATCGTTTAGGCTTATATATTGCAAAACTCCAGGGGGCATCTTTCCCATCCTCACAGAAAATATACTATGAATGGGTCCTGGGGTTGTCTGACTTGGAAGCCTAGGTCTTTGTGTACTGCAGATGGTGGCTCTTCGATTGTTAACATATGCCTAGAAAACAGTTTTTCTAGTTTGCCATTCGTCTTAAAATGTTTGTTGTTTTATCCTGCTGTACAAAAATATTTATATACATAAAACCTGCATTTGAAGTTGAATATGTAATTTTTCCTTTATGTGTATTTATTATTCAGGCTTATTTAGAAAATCCTTCTCTACCTAAAGGTTGTAAAATATCACATTCTCTTCTAGTGCATTTCTTTTGTTGCCTTATTTTTATGTTTTTAAATCTGTGAGTCTATTACAAACAAGCTAAAGCCTGCTTTCCTCTCTCAAATCCCAAATAACTGTTCTGACATCATTTACTGGTTAAAGAATTCTTCTCTGTCGATGTGAATTGCCACTTTTTTCACATACTAAGTTCTTATTTATAGTTGGGTCTTTATCTTGATTCAAGTTTAATACTAAATTCTTTTCTGAGCACAACCCCTCCCTTAGTTTTGTGTCTTTATATGCGGCCAGCTGCATCCTTCATCAACAGTGTTAATATCCTTCGTGACATCTGATTGTCGATATGTGAGATTATCTACACCTCACCCCACCCTCACCATGACTTTATTTTGTCTCTGTCACTCTAAATGCATTATCCTGGGGTTCAGGGTCCTAGACTGCCAGAGTTATGTAGGCTCTGAGAGTCATCCATGTCCAGCCCGGTCATGCCACAGATGAGGAATGTCAGGACGTAAAAACTCAGCAGCTTGGCTGTTGGCACAGAGAGTCAGGGTCAGGGCCAAGAGTTCGGTCGGGGGTGTGCGTCCTTAAAGTGTGTTTTGCTTCCGCCCTTTGTCTTCATTTCTGCAGCATCACCCATACTTGTGCCTTCACAATTTCCCTTCACTAGCTGTGCTGGTCCTCTTTTCTCTGCCCCAGTTCATGCTACTGAGAACTTCTAGAATGATCCTTGTAAAGCAGTAAATGTACAAGGGAGAGGAGAGGACAGCATGTTGCCTGTGTGAAGAGTTATGTGGTGTCATGGCCTGATGGCCTTTTCTGGGCTATGCAGTGAGTAAGAAGACTGTGTAGTCAGGGCCACCTCGGGGCCCAGACAGCCCTGCACTGGAGGCCCACTGACAAAGTGTGACTTGGGGTGGAGAGGGACATTCTTGCATTCCTGGTGCAGGACTCCTGGGATGCCAGCTGGCTCAGAGTCTGTTGCAAAGTCAGGGGGGGCAGACCCAGACCCAGGAGGCTTTGCTCCATGCTGAGGATGGCAGACATGATGGAGCAGAGATAACAGACCCGCAGGGGTGGTTCCTGGAGGGCGGGGTACACTAGCTGCCCTGTGAGTCATGAGGCAAGAAGGACAAGGGATGCGGGTGGGTGAGTGATGATGCGCTTCAGAGATAAGAGATGTGAGCAGTCTGGCAAGAAGGGGATATCTATGAATGTTGGAGGGGCTGGGAGAATGGCATATGGGATGAAACGTGGGCCCTTTCTCAACTGACAAGCGGATGGTGCCTGTTTCTTCACTTGGGGAAGTGCTGGGTCCCAACACTGAAACCGTGTCCTGGTACTTCCTGTGGCACCTGATACCTGGGCCTTGGTTTGTGATAGACTCGGTGACCCTGGAGGCTGTGAAGTGTTACCTGACGTGTTCTCTAGGCCGACCTCGTCAGCTTTATCACGTAGGCTGCTTGGTGCAAAGGAGGACAATGGTGGCTAATGCAGATGGCAGCAGGACTTGTTGAAAGGCTCGTAGTGGCCCTCCGAAGTCTCCCAGAAGTAACAGAGAGGACTTTTCAGGGTGACATATAATTTCTGCTTTGTGGAGTAGGGGCACAGTATAATTTCACTGATAATGTCACCCCATTTTCCTTCTTTGACTCCATTTTACTAACAAGTTGAGGTGGTTTGGGAATCCTGTATGTTCCCATGGTGCCTTGGACACACCGTGTGTGTTGCTCAGGCTGCATCTATGTCAAGATTGTCACTATTCAGAATATGCTACCCTTGCCCCCAAGCATGTGGCCTGCACTTCTTCAAGGCTGAGTCCTGTCAGGAAGGAACGTGGGAGAGAGAGTTGCAGGAAAGCTTGACAGATGTAGGGAAAGAGGAGAGCATCCCTCTAAACATGCCCTGGAAGCAGATTTGCATGGAAATACAGACAAGGAACAGGTACTTAGAATGCTCACAATTCTAAAATAAATTACAAAATGCAAAATCTCAGTAGTTCTGCTTTAAAAGAGTCGATAACTGTGTAAATATTATCATACAGGGATATTGACTAAAAGTAGTTCTTTTCATGGCAAGTGGCTCCCCTATCGAAACCTTAGAACTCCTCCCTTGGAATGGAAGACGTAGAAATTCACCCCAACCTAGATGTTTAGAGGGACAAGATGCCCAGCTGCCTTTGGCTGGTTTACTGTGTTTGTGTGTGGACTTCCCCCATTTCAGTCATTTGATTAAAGGTTTTGGCCCAAAGTCATCCATTAGAGTGGGTTTATTAATGTCTTGAGAAATACTAGCTGTTTTCTCTACATCGGGAAACCCCACAGAACCAGGTTCTTACGGACTGAATGTTTGTGTCCCCCCACAGTTCAGAGGTTGGAACCCTGACCCCCAATGTGATGGAGTAATGAGGTTTAGATGAAGTCATGAGGTTAGAGCATCCATGATGGGATTAGTATCCTTATAAGAAGAAGAGGAAACACCAGGGCTTCCTCTGTCCACCATATGAGGACATAGCAAGAAGATAGCCATCTGCATGCCAGGAAGAGGGCTCTCACTAAGTATCAAATCTGCCAGTGCCTTGATCCTGGACTTCCCAGTTTTCCAGAACTGAGAGAAAAAAATACCTGTTATTAAAGCCTCCTGTCTATGGCATTTTATGATAGCCTGAGCAGACTAAAACAGAACAGGCAGGTCCAGTGTTAGAGCTGGGCTCCCATCTTGGCTTCCCCATTGAACTAACTGGATGACCTTGGACCACTCTGAACTCTAGTTGTCTCACCTCTAAAACAGAGATAATAATACTTTAACTGTAGGTCCATTATTCCATTTAGAACAAACACACCCAACCCCTCTGTCCCAACTTGCATGCGTGCACGTTCTCTCTCTCTCTCTCTCTCTCTCTCTAATGCATCTAGCCCTGTACAATGGGCACATAGTTGAACCTCAATACATAATTCTTATTGTTTTTTTTAAAAGATTTTATTTATTTATTTGACAGAGAGAGACACAGAGAGAGAGGGAGCACAAGCAGGGGGAGTGGGAGAGGGAGAAGCAGGCTCCCCGCAGAGCAGGGAGTCCGATGCGGGGCTCGATCCCAGGACCCTCGGATCATGATCTGAGCCGAAGGCAGACGCTTAACGACTGAGCCACCCAGGCGCCCACATAATTCTTATTGCTTATTGACTTATAAAAATAGGAGCTCTTTTGGGAGCTGTCATTTATGTGGTGAATGTGATGTTTTAAAGGAGACATTTAAGAATTAGACTTTAATTTGAGGGTACTAGATTTTAGAAATTTGGAAGTACTCAAATTTGACTTATTTTTAGGATATTTGAATATGGAAGCTAAAAAGGTAACATCTATTCTACTCTGGAGGGAAGTACCAATAATAAATGACTATGAATAGTAAAGAAAAATGGCTGCATACAGCTTTTCCATTTTTTGATTAATAGGATCTGATACCACTGTAATGGTGTTTAGCAAATTATAATGCTCCCATTAGATTATGGTCCTGTAGCAAATAGTTGTGAATTCGATTATACTGCTTAGCTTCTAGCTATCTTGCATATTTCATCAAAAGCTGATTTACCAGTGATGGCAATAGCTCCACATTTCTACAAGGAAGAAGATATATTCTGAAAAACTTGAGTTGAAAGTGAACCAGTTAATGAGAGGCTCGTCAAAGTCCTCCATTAGCCAGGACATTGCAGTCATCTCCCACTGACATGGGGCTACCCTGAGGTTTTCCCTCTTGTGGAGTTCATTTCCTGTGCTGTTCAGTCTGTTCAGGCCCACCGTCCAGATACCCAGAAAGAAGAGGAACCGGGTGATTCCCCTCAACTTACAAGCAAAACATGCTGCCAAGGGTAGATCCCACCTGGGAGAAGGGAGGCTTCGGTCCATTGAGCTCAGGGTAAGCCTGCTAGGACATCTCAAGGGCAAATTAATACCCAGAGAACATAGAATCCGGTGAGTAACAGGAATGAGTGTCCGCTTTCAGGGATTCAAGTTTCTTTAGGAGAGAGGGTCTGAATTAGATGGCTTACCTGAGGAGAGCTAAAAACCCAAGGCAGACAAAGGTCTTCAAAGCAAGGTCAGGGCAGTATGCAATATTTGCATGGTCCCACGAGGCGACTGCTTGGGGATTACAGGCTCTTTATAAGAAGGTGGGAGAATGAAATGCAGTGAAAAGTGGGGCTGTGTGGGAAGAAACAAATTGTTCCTACTGGCAAAAAGGAACTTGGTCTGCAGGTCTTATGATGGTAAAGCCGGCAGCAGCTTGGCAGGTTGGAAACACCCATGGCTGTGGAGTTGTGTTCAACACCAGGTTCGCATCCCCACTTTGGTACTTACAGATTGTTGCCATGGGCAAGATCTGCACCTGTAAGTGGCAGTAATGACCCTTTTGTGATTGTCTTGTGAGTTCTCAGTAACTGGCCTGAAGCATCACAACACAAGGCAAGGGCTCTGAGGTTTGGACCCCAAGTGCTGTGGTGTGGGTTTGGTCTTCACTACCTATGGTGTGGTTTGGGGCAGGCTCTTCCACTTCCTCATGCTCTAGTTTCCTCATACGAAATGGGGCAAACAGTCGTACTTACCTCAGGGTGCTGATGTGAAGATCAAATGGGTAACGTATATCACATACTTAGAGCCTGACCCGGAAGAATATTCCAACGTGAGTGTTTGCTACTGTGATGAGGCGTGTTGTTATTATCCCTCCTTGTGGAACTCTGTGGTCCTGAGACAACAGCGTGTAAGTGAAGCAGAGAGGAGGGAAGGATGCTTGAGAGGGAATCGATAACTATCTTCATTTTATAGTGTAAGATGACCTTGACTCTGTTTCTATCTGACAGAGGGGCATACTTTCCAACATAATTCATCCACTGTGATGTAGAGCTGGGATTTGAATTCCATTATAATATGCTTCCTCCTAAGACATCCATTGCTATGCAACCAAGATAAAACCTAATTGATTAACTGGCTCCTTGTCTCCAGGACTTGATTTATTAATCAGGGTCAATACAATATCATAAAGCCTGGCTTTGACTATTGTTGGGAGTATTTGAGCAGCCATGTAACCAAGAACATGACAGAGCAGAGGAGCTGACTTCTTTATTGAGGAGGAAAAGGAAATCCCGGTATCTATAGACAAGGAGAGGCAGTGTTCCCAGCATGGTTCTAGAAGATCAGTGTGCTAGGCATGAAGAGTTCTCACCATTATCTGGTTCTCCCAACGATTGGGCAGGGGATTGAGCTCTGCCTCCTGGCCGTTCAGAGTGAGGTGGTATATGTCCGTTCTGGGTTGTAGCATGTGCTTGAGGGGGGCAGCTTGGCGTCCACTCCTCCCTGCTACTTGTGGCAGAGTGCATGTTGGCGTGCAAGTTCCATGAGAGCTAAATATTTAGGAATTCTGAGGCAACCCGAGGAGGACTGCTGTCCCGAAAAGGAACTAACTTGCCTTTGCTGAGCCAGTGTTATTTTGGTCTTGACCTTTTCTATTTTTTGTTTTAACTGAAGCATAAAGCAGTCTATCCTGACTGATATTATATGGCTTATAAATGAATATGTATAAATAAAAAGTGATCATTAGGAATTCATATCCATTTCTTATATGTACTAAATAGAGGTCCTTCTTTTTGATAGTGCTATTCGATTAGCAGACTGCAGCAGCGATGTTCATGTTGCTACTTAGCTTTCAGTGAACTTTTGGTGAAAATATCTATTAAATTCTCATGTATAAGAAGGAAAAGTTTGAGTGTGGTATTAAAAGAGTTAGGTGGGTTTTAAACACATTGATTAATGTACTAAAATGAATCTGAGCAAAACCCCTGGTGAAGTATCAGGGGGTCCATTCTTTGTACCTTCTAGCAACTTGATCAGTGACATCAGGAGGGCATTAAAAATCATGCTTATTAAGATTCTGGATAATAAGAAATAGAATGGTTAGGATCAGGATTTACAATTATCTTGCTAAATGCCTAAAATCAACTAGATTAAGTTCAAATTAAAATGTGTCCAGTTGTATGTTGTGCTTTTAATTTAATAGTAGTAAAACAAAATTTCCATGACATTTACTAGTGTTATTTATCTTCTCAAAAGATTGGTCAAAGGTTCAAGAATAGGGGAATAATTAGATAAATTTTCATTTAAATCCTCAGAGAACGTCATGAGGCTTGCTAAAGGTATAATGTTAAATCGAAAGAAAAACTAAATCCCAAATTATATGCAGGATGAGCCCAATGTGGTTTTAAAAGGAAAGGGCCAAAGTACCAAGGGTGATTTTTCTTCTTTTTCTTTTTGCATTTTCAATGATTTTTCACATGAGCATGTATTATTTTTATAATGAATGTAACATACTTTTAAAAAGAGAGAAAACTTTATATAATGATTTTAAGGTTAGGGAAAATCTCCTTTTTCCCACAAGCAGTTGGGATTTGCAAAGACCTTCATACCTCAGTTGAATTTATTGTGCCTATGATAATGTAAGGAATTTGGGATCTTTGAAATGTTACTGGTGCTGCTGTAGGAGTTATTCTAGCTCTGATTTATGAGTTCATGTTTTAATGTGGTTTAAGGTATTTTCCAGAAAACTGTTCTATGAAATATGAGTGCCAGGCTGTTTCAATGTGGCAGTGGTTGGGAAAGGCTTGGCATTCCAGTATGTTTTCTATCTAAAGAAGATCAGTGTTATCCTGACTTGTGTTGTCCCTCAATATGCATGTTTTTTAAGGAAGTACGCTCAGATACTCATCTTATTTTAGATGAAATTAACAAGCACCTGAATTTCAAATATATTTAAAAAGTACTTTTCTGTCTGTATAAAAGAGCTTTTCCATTAGTTTTGTTATTTTTGTTCTGACTCTGGTGTGCTGCATCTAGCTTATCCTGTCCTACCTTTAAGTAATTTGATAGAAGTTAATATTCAGATACTTCAAATGATATTTGAAAACGTACTCAGAATTTGTGTATGGATCACTTGCTTTATAGCTTACTTAATACTTAGCTTGTTTTAGCTCTTACCATTTAATTTTCCCCACTTTAAAAAGGAAGAATTTAAAGTGCAACAAATTCTTCATTTACTCTGTATTTTTCATAAACTATTATAACTCCCATTATCAATGCTGTGTTCACTGGAATTTGTTGCATTGGAAAACAGTAAAAGGTGGGTGGTTTAGCGGTATACTTTTATTTCCCCAGAACTTGCTTGCATTTAAATTTGAAATCTTCCAACAACCTTATAAATGCTTTACTCCATTTTCTTTGATAGAATGCATTTGGGGAAATGTAATTTGGCTTTTGAAAGGGTTCTCCTGACAAAAGACCCTATTGCTATCTTGTTTCCAGTGATCCATTTAAGATTTCTTCATGGCTCATGATTTGAAATAAAAGATATTTGATTAAAAAAACATATAAAACAGCTCACAACAGGTATTATAAAGAGCTTTGTTGAAAAAATATATCAGAAAAAATCCCCTGGATTTTCTCAAATACTTTCTGCTTTCATTCATTCACACATTCATTCATTCTTTTGTTTGTTCATTCAGCACATAATTGTTGAGTTACCTGTAGGGTGTCCAAGGCCCTGCATGCTCTAAATCATTTGTTAGCTCTTGAAATACAGATCTTGTGCTCTACTAGAGTGTTTGGAGGTGCTGAATTACACTGTTGAACTGTTTGTCACAATATTACTGTTGCTGCATTGTAAAAATTACAGTGTGTGCATTGTTCTCTTTCCCTGTACTAATTTCCTTCCTTTCAGCTGACGGTGAATTAAAACTGAGGCAGAGATAAGAGGGCAACACTGCCACCTTAGCTGTCAAAGACAGGGACGATGGGAGCGTTGGGTCAGATTCTCTTGGGATGTATTTGAGGTATTTTCTGTCATGCACTTTGCCCTGAGTGTAGTTTCCCAAGAATGGAAAAGAAAACTCACAAGGTTTTGAGGTTGGTTTGGTTTGGGTTGTTATCCGTGAATCAGAGAATCAGGCTAGAGGAATTTTGCTTGTTAAGTCAAGATAATGCACATTCTTGCAACTAGTTAATTTGTTCTAGTCCTTAGGGAACAATGTCTACCCTCTACAGTAAATCATAATGATTTTTACAAAATCATAGGCAGAGATGGTGCTGTGCTAGCAAACTGGCCCTTAGCCTGTCTGGTGGGCTCCTACTTGTGCATCTTCGTACTTTGACTTTGCCAGGTGCAGGGCCCCTAGTGGCTCCACTAATTTGTTGTCAGTTGAATTGACTGAATCTTTCACTTTTCAACAAATTGTTTTAGCAACAAGACAGTATAGCATCATAAGTCAATCAGAGAAAGACATGTATCATATGACCTCACTGATACGAGGAATTCTTAATCTCAGGAAACAAACTGAGGGTTGCTGGAGTGGTGGGGGGTGGGAGGGATGGGGTGGCTGGGTGATAGACATTGGGGAAGATATGTGCTATGGTGAGCGCTGTGAATTGTGTTAAGACTGATCAATCACAGACCTGTACCTCTGAAACAAATAATACGTTATATGTAAAAAAAAAAAAAAAAAGGAAGAAGATAGCAGGAGGGGAAATCGGAGGGGGAGACGAACCATGAGAGACTATGGACTCTGAGAAACAAACTGAGGGTTCTAGAGTGGAGGGGGGTGGGGGGATGGGTTAGCCTGGTGGTGGGTATTGAGGAGGGCATGTTCTGCATGGAGCAGTGGTGTTATGCACAAACAATGAATCATGGAACACTACATCAAAAACTAATGATGTAACTAATGATGTATGGTGATTAACGTAACATAATAAAATAAAAAACTGTAAAAAAAGAAGACAGTATAGCATCAATTCGTTTATACTGGCTGATTATAATATACTATAGTAGAATGTGGAAAAGGAACATTTTCACAGCAATGGAAGCTTCCATTATCCTCCCTGCACTACATTTTGTATTGTAATTTTAAAAGTCCTAAGTTCCAGAAAAGAGGGTTTCCTAAGCCTCTTGGGAAATTTCTCTTCCATCTTTTACATGTGCATTGTTATTAGGAATAACTGAAAGGTTAAAATATTTTCAGAGTTAGAGAACTAGGAAGTTTTGCTTTGTTTCTTTATTGCTGATGCAACTGTGGAAATAAATACATATCATTTGGAATGTGATTTTTTTTTT
>NC_138378.1:118239288-118322849 GCF_054177405.1 Leptonychotes weddellii
GTTGAATCATTACAATGCACTCTTAAAACTAGTAGAACACTGTTGTTAGCTATACTGGAATTAAAGTTTTTTTAAAAAAAGAAAAATAAGATTGTCTTCATGAAAATTCAGAAACTAGAATATATTTATATGTATAAATTTACTTTTAAACATATTTAAAAGTATAAGTCACCCTGATCTTCCCACCAGATATAATCACTTTATAAATGTAGGTAGATATTCATATACATATAATTTCATAAATTATTTATATATGGTTTATATATAATCATATCATATAAAATTATATACAAAATATAATTTCAAGTCTGTATAATTATGGAATATTATGTATTTACTGTTTTAAGAATTTTTTCCTATCATTTAAATATAAATGTATATACCTCCTTTTGTAAACCTCATTTTATTGGCTGTATAATATTCCATTCTATATTCACAATGGTGAGTTTTTTCATTTAAAAATTACCTTTTGGTATAAAATCATAGGTTGTACTGTTCCTACCTGCAGAAGCGTCGTGCAACTATAAGAAGATATTTGTTAGATCAATTGCTAAAAAAAAATCCACAGAATCTGGCCCAAAATAAATACCATGTTCACCCACTCTCATCCAAAACTAGAAAGAGTTAACATATGTGCTGTTACCATAAGCACAAGTGTGGGAAGGAAAGCCGTTCTCCTTCTTAACTGTTTTTAAATCACGCCCATAATGCGGCTGGAAGCGAATGTCAGGCCAAGATAGAAGTACGCCTATATTGTAATGAATACAGCAATAGGATTACAAACTTGGAACACAAATCTGAAAGGGCAGGAAGAGATTCGGTTAGACCACCGTCTATCTATGTAGACCATTCAACAATAACAGTGTTGTCATTTGCTAATTAAAGGCAAAGAATCTCTTCTCCACTTTGTAAAACATATTTCATTCATATCCATTATATAAAACCCTGTAACTTCAAAGGAAAAATTATATGAATGTTTCTGGTTTGGATTGTGAACTCTGATTTTACAGAATGACTAAGCCGTTTTGAGTTCATAAATATCTCTCTCTTACTTAGTTGTGTCCACAATAGACGGATCTACCATCATACCATTTGTTGGCTTTGCTGATCTCCTGACTTCCAGAATTAGGAGGGCTGCTGTCTAGACCTCCTGACATTTGTGAGGCCCAGGCTGTGATCTTTCTGGCCTGCAGGACTGCTCCTATCAAGAAGCACCGTCCCCATTCAGGCTCCGGAGACACATTTAATCCTGGTGCTGTTTGCCGACAGACTTTAAAAAGCTGTCCCGAGAATACATCTCTGCCAGTAGTTTAGTATGTCAAAGCGAGGACAAGAATTTTGCTCTATTCTTAAAATGCAACTATTTGTGCATTGGGAATATTGGCCGACGAGAAGGAAAGCTGAAGGTCAGAAAAACAACTAGGCTACTCATGTTGGAGCTTAGCTCATGCACTGCATGGGATTCTGGAAGGGCCGGTGCAGGTGGGAACTGTAGGGCAAGCACACCCCTTGCCCTATGGTATACACTGTAGGGTAGCTGTTTTGTGACTTCGTGAGATATGAAGACCCCTCATACTTGGGGGTACAGATGAGAAATTGAGAAATGTGTAAGCTAGAAGAATTCTTTGTTTATTTAAAAATTGTTTACATTATTTTTTTTCCTGGGAAAGTAATAAAATCCTTAATAGGAGTGTGTTTGGGGTCCTTGCTGAGAGGAATAGGCATGAAGAATATAGGTAAATAGAGATTGGACCTGGTGAGGTTGGAATGTTCTACAGGATTTGGTCCTGAACACTCGAAGTATGCTTTTATTAAAAAAAAAAAAAAGAAAAAAAAGAAAAGGTACTTAGTATCCTTGTATTGTCCATGACCCAGGCAGAGAAGGTCACAGAAGGTGAGTGCAAGTTCGATGTTGGGCAGGGTGACTGCACAGTGACCTGCGTGTCCCACCAGCCCTGCTGCAGGGCCACTCCAGAGGGTTGACTCAGAACTCCTCAGTGTGAGTAAAGAAAACCGAGGAAAGATAACTTATGGCATGTGCTTTGAGATTCCCTTAAATAGAAAAGACTGGCAGCTTGAATTTTCTCATCATGTTCGCTATTTTCCGTGTGTCTCACTGAATGCACGGGAAACACGGACCTACAGAAATGTCTGGAAGAGATTTGGGTGTGAGCACGACATGCAGCTTATCACAAAGTCCTGAATTGCTCCCTAATGACGCCCACACCTCAGAATGATTGCAAGGTCAAGTGAGGTAAGCCTAGAAACACACCTTTCCCCCACCTGGCGCTCCTCACTGGCCTCCTGTCAAGGTTCATTTCCTTCCCCAGCATGGCAGTTTGACCAAAGAAGTAGCTTATTAAGTAATACCCCCCAGGTAATAATTCCCTTTAGATGCATTATAAATTATGATTTATACATAATCTTAATTGTAAACTGAACATTGCATTAAATTTTAACTTTGAATAAAACTAAAATTAATTAAATTCCTCAATCTCCACTGAGTAGATTTTGAAAGCACCCAGAGTGAGGATCTGGCAATTAAATGTTTACGATGGATACTGTACCAGGGGATAATGGAGAATTGGCTATTATGAGCTGTGCTGACTAAATTATCTGCACCAGCCCATTGGTTCAGAAGTCACAGGGAGCTGTTACCATGCTGGGGTTGGACGAACATTGAACTGCCACACATAGTGTTTGGAGGTAGCACATACATAAATAACTTAAAAAAAATCAAGTCTAACTGGGTTTTGATAAAATCTGGCATGATGAATCAAAATTATTTGCTGAAGTTATTTAGATCATAATAGCTCCACATCTATTTTCCTTGAGATGACAACTATTCTGAGGGCTATGTTGGACAGCCTGCTTTTAGTTTCCAAAAGATGGACGTAAAAGGGCATGGGTGCCTAGATGGAGAGGATGGGCTGGGGGCGTGTGGGGGTGTGTGTGTGCAGTAACACGATGCAGTGATACGTTAGAAAGAAGGGCAGATCTAGAACAGGATCAAACTTCCCGTGGAACACACTGCAAGAGAGAGCACAGACAGAATGCTACCCCAGCCAGACACGGTGATTGAAGGGCCCTTGAGTGCACTGAGCATGGAAATGGAGGGTAGAGTGCACAGCAGATGGGCTCGCCCACCATCCTGGGACCCTTCCTAGAAGGTTGAAGAGGAGCTGGCCGAATGATTTGCCCTCCCCCACGGCACCCCCAGCCCCCCACCTGCTGTGTACGGTGTGCACAGCCTCTGCCTGATGGCCTGATGTGGTGCAGCCAGCCCTGGTCTGCGACGCTCCAGGCCTGTGACACCTCGGTGGGGCTGCCGTTCGACTAGAGAGGGAGGAAGTCAGGAATGTCACTAAAGCCATGTCTCAGCCTCATTTAGGGGCTCGTGCTGCTAGCTGAGTTAATCAGCGTATACACAGAAAATGCTCTGAGAGTTTTCACTGTAAAAGATTCAGGCCTTTTCCAAGCCTAAACTCCTTTGAAAATTGATGTCAGAACCTAACACATTTAAATATCTACTTGGACTGGAAATATTTTATTATTATTTAAAATGCTTGGGAAGTCATCATGTTAGAGTTCATATTTCTTACAAGAAGAAAGAAGGAAAGCAATTAGCATTTTGTAGCCCTCTATTATTTTTTAGGTCTTGTGCTCAGCAATTTTGAATATGTGACTTTTTATGTCAGAGGGATGGGTGGTGGGGTCAGAGGTGATTTTAGGGACCCAGCTCACTCTTAATGTTGATTCCCAGATTCCTGTTGAAGACTTAGGGGGAATTTGAGAAACCCCAGGGCAACAGAGTTAGCAGTTGTGGTGTATGAGGAATTCCCAGAACGGATGGTAAATCTCTGCCTTAGTGGGTAGAGAGGGGCACCAGCAAAGAACAACAGGTCCAACCGGAGGAACAAGGTAGAGGTGATGATTGGTCGGGGAGGGAGGGAGCTTTAGGTGGCAGAAGGGGTATCCGTTGAGTTGGACCTTTTAACAAGAATCAAGGGTGTTCCAGAAAAGAGCACGGAGGTCAGGGCGAAGGCAGGGTTAGCGTATGGGGTGTTTGGGCGGTAAGATGGAGCCCAATGGGGCAGAGCCTAGGCTCGGGACTGGGCCATGCTTGGAAGGGTCCTGTGTCCTCCTGTAACCTGACTCTTCAGTGTTGCAGCAGATGGCAGCTGGCTGGAAGGGTCTGGAGAATCAGAATCTGGTTTCCCAACACTTGCTCAGAAAGCACTCTGGGGAAGAATCCACAAACTTCCCTGGACTTTGTAATTGCTCCGGACAGACAGAACTCGGAGTCCCAGGAAGTAAAGGAGAAGAGCAACTTTATTTCATGTTGGGAGACAGTTTTTAGAGCAGAGTATTTTGTATTCGTTGTCTTCATTACACAGATGAGTCCTATAGCATTCGCTGGGCACATACTGACTGTGTGTTCAGTGCCGTGTAGTGTGTAGCAGGAGAGGGGTGCAGCTGCCAAGGAGAAGTTTCCAAGTGAATGATTGCCTAAGCCCATCCCAGGCAGTGGGGGGAGGGGCTCTGTGGCGCTGACTTGGGGCAAATTGGTGTGGGCTGTAATTGGGGGAGGCCTCATGGAAGGAACAGGGGTTCGACTGGCATTGCAATGTCACTAAGTTTGGGTGGGTGAAGGGAGGAGCAGAAGCATCCCACGGGAGGGGAAGCCCCAGAAACATGATTTTGGGTATGAGGTTTTGCAATGGGAACAGTAGATTTGGAGATCAGCCTTACTGGAAGAGGATAAATTGAGTGAAGCATGGCTGGGAGGGAGATGGAATGGGGGAGGATATCGATATTTAGATGGTTGCAGAGCTAGGTAGATGAGGGCGGGGGTCACAAGCACAAATGCAGTCAAGGGAGTACATCCTGACTCTGAGTTCATCGCGACATGACCAGTAGCAGGAGGGCGGCAGGGCGTCCGGAAGCCTGCCGTGGGTCACACACAGTGCAGGGCAGGCCCAGAGACGCCAGACTCCTGGTTGTAACATAGTGCTGGGAAAACACAACTTTGTGGTGGTGGTGGTCATTGGACTTTGAGTCTGTCAACTCTTTTTTTTTTTTTTTTTTCGGGACGGGAGATACTTTTAATATTGTCTACCTTCTCAGGAAATGAAGGCAAAGTAGTTTTAGGAAGTTAGCCAGATACTAAATCAAGAGGGGGAGCGGAAGCAGTTAGTCAGGGGGGAGGTGATTTCTGAACTCTACCACGCCCGGACGCAGGGACAGGGGTCTGGTGTAGCACCGGGTGACGGGTATGTGAGGGACTCTGTGGGGGAGAGAAATGTCAGGGTTAGATTGAGGCAGGAAGGGAAGAATCCACGAGAGCCCCATGTCCTTCACACACAGAGAAGGGCTGGCTTCCTGTCCAGTGCCGCTGTGTCCCCAGCATTCGGTGATGTGGGCCCAGACAGCAGGTGATGGCAGTGCTCACACTCAGGGTTTTGAAGTCTTACCATCTCCCATTTCCTAAGCCCGAAATTATAAAACCAGAATAGTTTTACAAATAAGTGCTGGAATGTAAAAAATCAAAACAAAACCAAAAAATTCACCTTTTCTTATTTTATTGCATTTGTTAGTATTAATAATGTTACTGTTATTTGTACCTTTTCTTACTTTTCTTTTTTGCATTTTCTTTGTTACTATTAATACTCCTGCCGTCGTGCACACAGGTACACAGTCTGAAGTTGGTTCATCTCCAGCAGCTGTGGTGACGAGAGAGAGAAAGGAGGAGCACAAGTCCAATGAAGTCAAATGGTTGTTCCAGCCGAAAAACAAAACATTGTTGTGATTATTAAAAATAGAATCCTGACATAAAAATGCAAGGATTTTACAAATCCATACACTTTTTATTAAATCATCAAAGAAAAACTTCCCCGAGCTCACAAAAGATTTCTGAAATGCTGGGAATGGGGGCGGGGTATAAATAGATGTGAGGGAGACATGAATTCAAAGATGGTTCTAGGCATGCTGACAGTATGGTAAACAAATGAGCAGTTGCCTTCATGACACAAACACTGGGACTCGGCTAGTTTTGATTTCTAGCTCTGATTCTGTGTGACTGTGCCACCAAAATTAAGATTTCTCACTTTACATCTCACCATTCTTGATGGGGCCAGAGCTGGTACAACATTACATTCCGTCTAGAACGATTTCCCCTTGAAGCAAAACTGCAGCATCTCATATGGCAACATAGTGTTGTATTCATGACTGCCTTTTCTTTCCTCCTTTCTTTTCTCTTCCTTCCTTTCTTTCTTTCTTTCTTTTTTTTGTAAGCAGAAAAATAATGTGGTTTGATGCAATGGCCCGACACAATAGGAGCTAATGAACAGAGCGTGTTGCACTCGAGAGACTGCAGTTCAATTACTAGTGGTGCCAATCAAGTCAGAAATATTAACCATGGTAACCGCAGATTTCCAGCTCTGTAGATGCATCAGGGAGGCAGTTGCTCTTTGGTAATCACTGGGGTCCTGGGAAGGAGAAGGGCTTGGAGTGACAAAGCACCACTGAGCTGGTGAATGCCGCCTTCACAAAGATGGGCATTGAGGGATACTGCTCTGAGAAGTCCTGCTGCGGAAGCCCACGGCTTTATTCCCGGAGAACTTGCAGGAGTCCAGGAGGGAAGGTACAATAGCAAAGAGATATGTATTTAGGAGGAGCTGAATAGGACAAGAAGAAAAAGTTATGTGCTGTGGGTCGTTCATTACTACAATGACCTGAATTCATTAGGATTCGGGGGCTGTGAGTTATGTGCAGGGTAAGGTAGGTGTTAGGGATTGAATTGTCCCTTCAAAAGTCGTATGTTGGGGTCCTAAACCCCAGGACCTCAGATTGTGATCTCATTTGGAAGTAGGGTCATGGTAGGCATTCCTCGTTAAGATGAGGTCATACTGGATGGATCCACCTACGCCAGTCTGGCTAGTGTCCATCTAAAAAGGGGAAATGTAGACACAGACACGCTCACAGGGTGAATGTCATGAACATCAAGACCAAGATTGGGTTGGTGCATCTGCAAGCCAAGGGACAGCAGAGATGGCCAGCAGAGCACCGGCAGCTTGGAGGATGGGATGGAACAGATTCTTCCTCCCAGCCCTCGGAAGTCACACCCCACCCTGCCCAGACCTTGATCTTGGACTCCTGGCCTCAGACCTGCAGAAGATACTTTTCTACTGTGGAAGCCATTCAGTTTGTTGGGCTTTGTTACAGCAGCCCTAGTGAACTAGGACGGCCCAGAGCTATTGAATCAGGAGCTCTGGGGGTAAAGCCCTGGAATCCCATGTTTGAACAACCTGTCAGGAGATTCTTCTTCGCATTCCAGTTTGAGATGTACCCTTCTAAATCCTAAGTTGCCATTACAACAATCTAGGGATGTTTTCTATAAAAAGACTTTTGGACTCCCTTCCTCACAGTCCTCATACTCTCTCCACCCTGCACACACGCACCCAGATTGGTTGAATTAGAATCTCACAGACATTTCTTGGATTAGGTTCTGAATCCTAGGGCCCAGGTTTTCTTATGGTGTGTTTGGTGCTTTTCCATTTGGAAGAGAATTGCTTTTCCAGTAAGAATCCTTACTTTTGCCTAGTGTTTCCCTGTTTGTAACATACTTTAACATGAATTTCCTTATTTGCCTCCTTGTAGGTCCTGACCCACTGGTGGGGAAGAGTGAAAGGGAGATTGCATCTGCTCAGGGGTCCCTCGGTGAGTCAGGTGTGGGACACAGGCCTGGGCAAGGCTCCATCGTCCAGTTCCCTGGTGGGTGCTCAAGGATGCCCTGGGCTCTGGCAGAGTCACATGAGTTTGGTTTGCAGTAGAGAATCTTGTGATACTTACTCATCTAATGCTTGCTCATTTGTTTGGTTGGCTTTTTTGGGAAGAGAATCCTAAAACTCCCAACCCTTCATGGCCTCTGTCTCTCTAAAACCTTCAGGACAGCACCTGATTTCCTGACTGGGTCCTTTACAGTATACCCCAGCTCCCTCCACCAGGCTCATTTTCCACCAGTCCCTGTGCCCTCCCCCCCCCCCACTCATGCTTTGTCATTATCTGTAATGACAGTAAAGACATCAGCTAGCATAGCCCTTAACCATAGTGCTCTAAGCTCTTCTCAGACATCAGTGTGCAGACAAGTTCCTTCGGATCAGGTTCCAGTGTAGTGTCTGAAGTGGACCCAAGATGCTGCATTTCTAATGAGCTCCCAGGGGCCACCAGTGGTGCATGGATCACACTTTAAGGAACAGGCACTTAGCATGTATTCACTTACTTAATCCTTATAACAACCTTTGAGGTTGGTGCTATTGTCCATACTATTCAGATGGGGAAGCCGAGGCACAGGATAGTGAAGTGGCTGGCCTTAGGTCACAGAACAAGGGAGTGAGGGAGCTGGGATTTGAGCTTAGGAGGTCTGGCTCTCAGGTCCATTTTCTTGTCCATTTGCCCGTGCTGCTTTGCAAACAGGCTTGACAGACTCCGTGGCTTCCCAGCACCATGCCGTGCAGGTTAATCAACCTCTCCCTCCCTCAGTGTTCTCATCTGTGAAGTGGGGCTGTGACAATATCTACCTCATAGGGTTGTTATGGGAATCAAATAGGACAATCTGTGAGCCTTACTTCTGCGTCTCCTTCTCCACCTCCTCCTCATTATTTTTATTAAGTGATTAATAATGTGGACTGAAATTCTACTGACTGTTCAAGCTGCCCCTGTAAGACTCCTGCAAGACCTGGTGTGCTGCTGAAAGTCTCTGCATGTCAGTTTCCTCCTCTGGAAAGGGCATCATCATGATTTCTTCCTCATAGAGTGATCTTGTGAAGGGTGAACTAGATAAGACATGCACAAGCTCTTTGTGTAAGGCAGGCATGCCGGAAGGTGTTAAAAATGTCAGTGTTTTCATTCAGTGAACACACCTCTTTCATCCACATCCACACATTCTTATTCAGTTAGTCCTCTAAGCGCTTTCACATGAATCATCTTATTTCATCCTCATAAGAGTCTTGTGAAACACTGATTTATTTCTGCCGTACCGATGAGAGAATGGAGTCACGTGGTCGATGGGACCTGCTCGGTACCGTGCGGTCCATTATTGGTGGAATAGAATCGAAAGCCCCAACCAGGTTCATTGGTTCCTCTTTCCACGTGGTCATGGCATGACCTTCGCAGTGACTGAGCCCCCAGATGCAGGACAAGAAGAGCACGCACATGTGTGAACTTTATCGAGTTTTTCTGCGACTCAGCTACTTATCTACTCCCTTAGTTCTGAGCTTGTTTGTTGTTTCCTTAAATCCCTTTTTATTACATCTTTATGTTTCTGTCTCTCTTTTCATGAAGCTTTGTCCTTGCCCTCTGACTGGCCCTTTTCGTGACAGCCCTTGGTCGTATGGCTCGGGTAGAGCAGCCATGTCCAGCTCTGGTCACCAGTCTGTCTCCGTTTAGATGGTCCCTGAGAGCCAAGTCCCCAGAGGCAAAATGCTGCGGTCAGAAGGGGATATGGAGCAATCCTCGTCCCTGGTAGAATGGTTGAACTCACTTACCCCTTCATCGTCTGTGAAATAGGGGTAGGAGTGATTGATACAGATTGTAAAATTGAGTCCAGATTGATTTCAGGGCAGCGTGCATCCTTGTTCCCTGCAGTGCTCTGAGATGCACTAGCATGAGGGGTGGAGGCCAGTGTTTCCTTAAGTAACTGGGAACCTTTCCCGAGATTGGGGTCTAACTGACAGATAGTCATTTTAGAGTTGGGAAATGTGGTTCTCCCCAAAGTATTACATGGCCTATGCAAGCATTATTTGTAAAAATTTAGTGAATTTATATTAATTTTATTTTCACATCAACAAGGATTTATCATAAGCTTGTGATGTACTTATAAATAGGACAGACCTTTTGGGATTAAGGGGACCAGAACACACATGCATGCGCACACACACATCTCTTAATCATGAACTCAAGGAGATTTGCTTCCAGCTTGGAGACCTTACAAATGATATAATTAGGAAATATTTGTGCTATTTCCCAGTTAAGAACCCAGTGGAAAGTATGGTCAAATGCTGGATGATTTGTTGTCAGCCAGAAGTACTGTTTTTGTCCCTCTATTTGAAGGGAGATGGAATTTTCACATTATTGGTGTGGAGATCTGGTTTTCTAGAATGGAAGTGGTGATATTGTGGAAAGAATATTGGACTTGCAGGCCAAAGACTTGCATTCCAATTTTTGGTTTCGTATTTGTTCACAGTAGGATCTTAAGCAAGTTAATTAACCTCTCTGAACCCAATTTGCTCATCTGTAGGATGGAGTTAATAATAATCTACTTTCAGGATTGCTGAGTAGAAGAAATACAATAGACATGAGCGTATTCTGTAAACACAGAAGTGCTGTGTTCATTAACGAGTTATTGTTACAACAGTGTTCACATCACAACTAACCTGAACGTCCAGATGTGGGATATGATGTGGAGTGCAGAGGGGAAGGAACGGACCTGTCCGCTGTCCCCATTGCTGTTGCTAATGAGCCGCCAGGTCTGAAGTGGGAGAGCGAGGGTTCCTGCGGCTGACATGTAGACAGTGCAGCCTTGGGGAGTGGTGTAGACCAGTGGCATTAAAGGTATTTGCAGTGCTGTGCAGCCATCACCATCATTTCCTTCCAGAATCTTCCATCACCTCAAGTGTGCAACCCATACCTGTTCAGGAGTCACTCCCTGTTTCTCCCTCCCGCTTGCCCCTGACAACCACAAATCTGCTTTCTGTGTCTGTGCATTTGCCCATTCTGGACATTTCATATAGATGGAATCCTACAATACAGGGCCTTTTGTGTCTGGCTTCTTCCACCAGACATGATTTCCAGGTTCTTTCATGGTGTGGCTTGTGTCAGTGCTTCATTCCTTTTAAGTCTGAGGAATAGTCCATCATCTGTGTATGTCACAGTTTGCTTATTGGTCCCGTAGTTGATGGACAGTTGGGCTCTCCCTACCTTTTGGCTCTTGCGGACAGTGCTGCTGTGAACTTTGCCACCCAAGTGTTTGTTTGGATCTTATCTGCTCCTGCCTCCCCTACTTCCTTCTCCATATGGCCAAAATCATCTTGTAGAAGATAAATCCGATCTTCTCACCTCTTCTTTCAACCTTCAGATACGACTGAACCTCTGTAATGTGGTCTGCAGGCCCTGCGTGTTCTGGCTTTGCCCACTCCAGCCACTCGGCACTTCTCAGTCCTGGATACAGCATGCATCTGCTGCTGCTAGTCAGTCCCGTAGCTTTTTCAGCCCAGCCTGTAGAGCTCCTCTGGACTCCTCTTTACCAAGCTTACTCTCAGGTGAACTGCAGATTTCAGCCGAAGTCTTGCTTTCCAGGGACACCTTTAGTGACTTCCAGACTGAGTCCAGCCCCGTGTTCTGTATTCTCTCACACTCTGCCCTCGTCCTTTGTAGCCTGTCTCACAATTGCAATTATGGTGGTTAATTGTGGATCCCCGAAAAATGTAAGACCCATGAGGGATGGTACAGAGTTCTCTTGCATGCACTGTCAATCCAGCCCTGAGCACATTTCTCAACATGTGGTAGGTACTCCACATTAATTTGTCCAGTGTTGAAGGTGTCCAGTCCCCGGTAATAGGGACACACATCGCGGTCTCTGCCCTCCCTCCCTGCTGCTCAGCACTTCCTGTTGTTTGCACAGTGTGGGGCAGAAACAGGGAGGCCCCTTTGTCCTGCAAAGAATTTGGGGAATGTGCATCATTTCCTGTGAGGTCCATGTAGATGGCAGCGTTCCCCATGCTCCTGATAGCTGCAAGGTGAGAGGTGCAGTCTTTTTCTGAGAGACTGGAAAATAAAATGCAGGTGCCATGTGGGAAAATTGCTTTCATCTGGTCCGTGACTGTTTTCTGTTAAATAGAGGAACTGCAACCCAAGCAAAAGTTGAGAATGGATGATGGCTGAAATTTATTAAACCCTGGGCCAGTGTTCATACATTTGAGATGATGTCAGAGCCATGAAGACAGAGTCACTTAATCTCCTACAGAGACTGAGTAAAGTTAGTGCCCTGTGGAGGAGCACTTACAGTAATTTCCTCCTACACACGTGGGGCAAGTGGGGTCCAGTCGTTCCTGCCAGGATGACAGCGATGGTAACCATGCTGTGCAGGCTGCAGGCATGGAGGCTGGGGGGGCTGCACCCCTGGGTGGGGTGCACGGACACTCCACTGCAAGTGAACCACCGCGGTGCTGACACAGGACAGGAAGGGCTTCACAACTCCGCCAGTGGCTTGAGGTGGGGTCAGCGGTGGGAAGAGCAAGCGAGGCCCACCTAGACAGGTTCTGGCTCCAGTGACCTTTGGATCCTTCTGACTCTTTTCCAGCTCGCAAGGCATATGGAAAGTCTTAATGAGGAGATTGCTTTGTTAGGCACTTTTTTTTCCCCATTAAAAGATTTTTTGTGAGGAAATTTGATGATAAAGCATTCATCATCCTACAAAATAATGGCCACCCCCATTGAGCATGCCCCTGTGCCAGGCACTGGGCCGTGTTCCTTACATGCATCGTTGCTTCTGAGTCCCCTCAGTGACCTCCCAGGTGGGCGTCCTGATGAACCCATTGTATAGGATTGGACCAGAACTTGGAGAGATTAAGTAACTTGTCCAAGAGTATTTAGCTAATAAGTGACAGAGGTGGGATTCTTGCCCAGTTTTTTAAAATCCAGGGCACTTGCTCTTAACCATTACAGTGAATTGACACTATTTTGGAGGTTTGGGACAAGTTCAGGACTCTTTTAGGATTCAGTCCTATGCAGAAGAAAGTGGTAATACATGATGAACTGGAGACATCTGTCATCAGTGTCCCTGGGGGACCCACAGTGGATTTCTTCGGAGTCATGCATA
Organism: Leptonychotes weddellii; assembly: GCF_054177405.1. Taxonomy (NCBI): domain Eukaryota; kingdom Metazoa; phylum Chordata; class Mammalia; order Carnivora; family Phocidae; genus Leptonychotes; species Leptonychotes weddellii. The sequence continues at coordinate 118,252,166 of NC_138378.1, forward strand.
GGCAGGTGTGCTCATGTGTGGGGACACACACACACACACACACACACACACACTCCCCAAAAACAAAGGCAAAAGCAAAGACAGGCAGATGAACCACAAGCCTCCTGGGGTAGTGCCCTTCTGCCTGGCGTACGGGGCCCGCTGACTTGGTTCAGGTTGTTGGGGTTGGAATCGTGTGACCAAACTAAGCATGCAGTCTTCCTTTTGGACTCTGATCTGGAATTGTGTTGCTGGATCAGTGCTACGTTGACTTAGGGCATTATCCCTTTGACAGTATCAGAAAGGGGTCATTTGCTTCCACGTGTTCCTTTATATATACGGCCTCCTGACAAGATACTGGAGACCGTGCTGTGACTCACAGGGAAGTGATATAGTTCAGGGCTTAGGATGATAAGCTCTTGGGACAACTGTCTGGTTCAAATCCCAGTTGTGCTGCATGTCCCCATGTGACATGGGACTAGTTACTCAAACAATCTGTACTTTCCTTTTCTCTTCCAGAAAGCGCAGGTAATGATGGTACCTTCCTGTGCAGGTTAATTTTATGTGTTAGCTTGGCTCAGCCCTGGTGCCCAGATGCTGGAGGTCTTTTCTAGATGAGATTCACATTTCAATCCATAGACTTTGAGTGAAGCAAATGACTCTCTGATGTGAGGGGCCTCGATAGAAAGACTGATCTTCCCTGGGCAAGAAGGAATTCTGCCAGCAGATAGTCTTCAGACTCAACCTGCAACATCAACTGCTCCCTGGGTGTATACCCCACAGATTTTGGACCTGCCAGCCCTTATAATTACATGAGCCAATTCCTTAAAATATGTCTCTCTCTAATAATCATGGGATATTATTATACATACACGTATACTGAAGGTTCTGTTTCTCTGGAGAAGCCTGCCTACTATAATACTACACTCCCTCATTGGGTTGCTGTTTGGAGGATTAGATGCGTTATTACATATGAAGCTCATAGAGTGGTGCCTGGCACAGAGGAAGAGGTCAACATTTGAGCAATTACATAAAATCGAGTCCTGACTAATGCGGTCTGCATGCACACTCTGCAGGGGCGAGGCACTGGGCAGGACATGGTGTTGATGAAGGCACCTTGCCCTCAAGAATAGGACAGTCCAGTGGGAGAACAGGCATGCATTCTGGCAATTGAAATACACGGAGGAGAAAAAGAGAAAGAGGTGTCCTAATTGTGTCCTGACTCTCAGACACCTTGACCTGCTGCTCAAGGTTGGTGCCTTTATTAGGTCCTTCTAGTGTCACAAGGAGGGGTGAGTTTAAGGTTATGTCAGGTCAGTCTCCCAAATGTGAGACTGGCTTTTGTGCTGGGAAACTGATTCTTTTTTAGTACTAGGGTTACAAAAGGCAAAGCTACAAGTGAATCTGGAACACTAGGCCATGGTTCAGGTCAAGAGCAAATGTTTTCATAGCAGGTATATGCACCCATTGATAGATTGGCACAGGTTAATTAGAAAGGCAGCTCCTGTCCTTGGAAAACCCGGGGCCTAGGGAGGGATATTCCTACCTGAACAGCAATTCCAGTACCAGCCTCACTGGAGTGGAGATTAGTGCTGGGGAAATGGGAGCACAGAGGAGGGAATGACTGAGCTGACCGGAAGCAAGGAAGGCGTCCTAGGTTCTGTGGGTAAATGGTAGTCTGAGGAGAAGGTGGGGGGCAGAAAGCCTCCCAGAAAGAGGCAGAGCCTGAGCCAGGCCTTGCTTGGCATGGAGGAAGCACTGGGATGTTTGGTGGGCTGCAGAAGGTCTCTGTGTCCTGGGAGCAGTGGGACGAGTAGGAGTAACGAGGGAAGTGAGACCTGCTCAGCCTCTGCAAAGCCCCTTTGTAAGAAACCCGTGTGCAGGGTGCATGATCCACGTCGAATCTGAGAAAGTAGCGGCACAGTTGCTGAAGAGCTGCTTTTGCTCTAGCCCACATCCTTTACTGAATTGGAAGATAATTTATGCCATCATCCAGAGTAGGAATCCCGGTTCTTCTGAGACGAAAGCATTGCCATATTCTCTCTCCCAGCTCCTTTAACACCCAGCATGGTGCTCTGCATGCAATTCATTTTTATAGAAATGAATTAAACTGTAAACCTTTGCTTTTCAGCTCATTCAATCCAATCAGTCAGTGTTTGGTGATTGTTGACAGAAATGCAATCAAAGAATTTCAGATCTAAAAGGACCCTTGGATACCTACTATTCATCTAGCGCATTATAGAGATGAAGACACTAGGGCCTTGAGCTGTTATGTAAGTTGCCCCCAAATTACCAAGTGGCATGGCTTTTCAGGTAAAGGCCACCCAACTTGTTACAGTCTAAGAAACAGAATGGGTCCAGAGGATTTGCATATGTCTTCAGATGTGGTCTAGTCACTTGTTTGTGGCAGTCTTCTCTGTTACTTAGAGAGTGGTGCTGGTAAGATAAAGGTTGTTGGTCTAGTTCCGTTATGGGCGAGTTGTCTGGCATCTGCCCCTTGGTGATGGACTGCACTGCTCACGCGCTCCTAACCTGAAAGGTCGACGGTGGGAGTGCAGCTGGATCAGGGCAGAGTCACCCTTCGGTATTTAGTGGGCATTTTCCAGAACTGTGTGAGTTGCTGGGGTTTAAAGGGTGTCAGAAGGATGAATCAGACATGGTTGTTGCCATCTTGAAATTCGAAGTCCATTGGCAAAGTAGCATAAGCACAAGAAACAGGATAAGAAAAGAGTAAAATAACTACAGAAGGCAGTTTCAGAATGGCCCAGCTTCCAGGTTCTTGCCCTCATGATGGTAGGCCATTGTCTCTGTAACCTCAGCCAGGGCTCAGTTTTGCTCGTTCTCCACTTAGATCAGAACCATTTGGTACCCTTGCAATAATTTACCATTAAAAAGAGAATGAATTGAGGTTTCCATCCTGAAAAATCAAGGAGGAAACATCAGAAAAGACCAGGAAGCATTATTTGCCAGTCAGTGAAGTTGGAAATTCTGCACAAGGGAATGTCGTTAGGGCGTGCTTCAGAATTCCTCAAGGTGGACTGCATTTTCTACAGAGAAAAAAGGAGAGCAGGAAAACGCTAGTTTGTGATACTGTTTCTCCCCGGTGGAATAAACACTGGGGCCAAATTGATTTTGGATGGAAAATCCTTTTGGAAATTGACAGGTGATTTTACCTTTCTACTGAATCTCTTAGAAGCAGAAAAATCTTGCTTCTTGGTAATCTGGGTTGGGTGTATGTTACCAAGGACATCCAAAAAGAGCCACCTCCTCGTAACAGGACCCATGGCAGTTCTGCATAGGAAAAAAAGGTGTTCATACACCTGCCTCACTAGAGTGATCCTTACAGGACCACATGGTTTGTTATGTGTAAGTTCCCATAAGAAACTTAGCAGAATTAGACGCAGAACCAACCCAGATCACAAAAAGATAGTCATAAGCACCTCCTCTAAAATGAAGTCCTTTCAAGACGACCCACTCAAAGGAATCTTTGTATCACCTGCAATTCTTTGCCCAGGCTGTAGCACACAGTAAGCGCATACTGAATGCCTAAGGAATGAATGGGAAGAATGCATGATGATGGTAAAAAGGAGACATGGGGGTGCCTGGGAGGCTCAGTCTGTTAAGTGTCTGCCTTCGGCTTGGGTCATGATCCCAAGCCCCGATCGGGCTCCTTGCTCAGCGGGGAGCCTGCTTCTCTCTCTCCTCCCCACTCATGCTCTCTCTCTCTCCCTCTCTGTCTCTCTCTCAAATAAATAAAATAAAAAGGAGACATAGAAACACATCTAGTGTCTTTGGCTCTATATGAACATGCATAAATAATTAAGAAAATGACTGGAGTTACAGATTTAGGAAATAACTGCTCAGGGTAATATTTCTGCACGGATGTATTGAGATTACACTTTCCAGGCTGGAATGCCATCTAATGTGGCCCTCACAACAGAGTAGACACTTAAGCTCCCATGTTGTAGAAACTGAGTGACTGCCATGGATGGTTGCCCGAAGAAACACGTGTTCATTGATTGAAACAATGATGCTGCTCTGGTGGGGATGTTGATGGGCGGCGGGCTGTGTGTGTGTAGGGCAGAGGGCATATGGGAAATCTCTGGGCCTTCCTCTCAATCTTGCTGTGATGCAGAACTGATCTACAAAATAAAGTGTTTATTAAAAAAATATAGTGAAAAATATAGTGAGTGAATACATGAGTGACCTGTGCAAGGTGATAGAGTAGATGGAACTTGGTTCTTCGGATTTCTGGTTAGTACCCTGATTTAAGGTCACTCCTGATTTAAGGCAAAACAGGAATGTGTTTCTGATCGACAACCCGCCCCTCTTGGTTTTGGTCATGGAATCACTAGTTGAAGGCTACCACAGACTATACATATTCTGTATCTGCATTCTGTGGGCTGTTTGTCCACACGTGCATATCTCTGTCGCCCTCGCTAGCGCGTGGCTTTCTGGAAGGCAAGGCTAAGCTACCTGCCCCTTCCTCTGTGCTTCCTTTTGCCTTGTGTTTGCCTCTCCTGTCACACTGGATCATGAGCAGGCGCTTGTCTCTGTCTCTCTCAGCGCATTATGATCTTCTCACAGCCTGAGGCCGTGTCGTACTCAACCTTCTGTGCCCTCTTCCGGCACGGTGCTTTGTGTATAATAAGTGCTTGAAAGTTGTTTACTGTAGAATAACTATGACCATTTAACTGCCTTTGTCTGTCACATATAAAATAGATTCCAATTAAATTCTTTTTGATGATGGTAATAGCAATAAGTAACAATACCAGAAATTCTTGTCCTTTCGTCATGCCCTCAAACAAAAGATCACTTAATTGTATGAAGGAAGCTGTTCCTTTGGAAACTGCAAAGAAATGCTTCACTTGTGTCATAAAATACTTTGGGTGCTGGTGACTCAGTCACTCAATGTGGGATGAAGGTAGTACTTAATGGGTGAAAGAAGTGAAATTAATGATTTGCATTCCATCTGGCTAGTGTTTCTAACCTGATTCAGGGAACATTTTCTTTTGCTCACCATTTTGAACCACATCCCTTCAGAAGGCTAAATCCCAGTTTTTGACCTGGTGTTTATTGTGTCATATCTGGTGAGCAAAATATCATGAACGTGTCTGAAGTTATTGCCTAATGTAAGAGAAGGGGCCAGTGATAGCAAACTTAATAAGGTCTGGTTCCTCATGAGAGACTATGGACTCTGAGAAACAAACTGAGGATTCTAGAGGGGAGGGGGGTGGGGGGATGGGTTAGCCTGGTGATGGGTATTAAGGAGGGCACGTACTGCATGGAGCACTGGGTGTTATATGCAAACAATGAATCATGGAACACTCCATCAAAAACTAACGATGTAATGTATGGTGATTAACATAACAATAAAAAATTAAAAAAAAAATAAGGTCTGGTTCCTACTGAGTAGAAATCTTAGGTTGTAGTCCAAGAATTGGAGGTTTTCTCAAGGTGGAGGTCCACCAAAGTAAAGACCACGAATCAGAACTAGATATCAAGTCAATACAAAGTCCAGTGAATTTCCCGGTGGTGTTAATAAACCAAGACAGATAAGGGGGAAGATCAGGCCAATCTTTGTAAGTAAAATTTCAGAGAGAAAAAGTAGTATTAGACACATCAGGTGGGATATTTGCTTCAAAAATAGAGGTTAATTGATAAGCCAAAAGATTAGGAAGGATGTCCTTACATGAGAAGATTAAATAATGTTCACTGAAAAAAGGTATGTTTAATTTCAGAGAGTCCAATTTTTGGAAATAATTTTAGGACTGGGTTGAAGAGTAACTTCAATAACTTCCTGACCAGCTCTTTATTCCTTTTTTTTTTTCCCCCAAAAAAGTTTCGTCTTAATCGAGTTGGAACAATCCTTGTGGAATTTGTCTGAGGTTCTGTAAATCGCTAACATTCCATATTGCCATGTCTTATAAACACATAAAAGGCTATTGTTGCACAGAGTTAGGTTTTTAATAATTTTTCAACTCCTTTACCTCTGGAGTCCACTTAAAGCCATCCTCTGTTGGGAAGCCATTCGCAAGTATCAGAGCTTTTTATGAGAACAAAGAGGTAGTCTTTCTTGCAGAGAACAATTCTACACTGGCAGAGAGCTGTGCTAGATGACCTAATAGGTCTTTTCTATCTCTAATTTCTGTGATTCTATGAAAATCATCACCCACTATAAGAACCAGATGTTGGCTGGTAGACAATGGCTGTGAGGATCCATCTTCCCCCGTCAGCCCCTTTCCGACGTGTAGGTTGCCACCTCCCCCCCACCCCCCACTTCTCTGCTCTGTGGCAGCTGATGAGATATTTATATCCTTCTTCCTCAGCCTGCCAATTATAATTATCAATATCTGCACTGATAAAAAAAGAGGCATCATCAGAGTTGTGCATAGTATGTGATAAGCCAAGTTTGAGTGAACACAAGAATAGTTTCTTCCAATTATGAACAAAAGAGAGGTGCATTTGGTGGCAGGGCTCCCATCTTGGCTGTGCTCATGTGGCCACAAGAGAGACCTCCCGCCTCCCTTAGAGCACCTTCATGGACAGACAGCGAGGTGGAGATGCCCCTGTGAGCAGCTATTGCTTGAGACAATGTCGTCTGTACTGTATGGAGTTAGAGCATTGCTTTAAATATAATAAACAAAAGTGAAATCTTACACGAGGCAGCACAGCTTAGTAATTGCTGTTTGGAGCTCACGTCTCTGTAGTGATTTGCTCAGCATTTCATCTCCAGCTGCAGCACAATTTTTGCCAAATATAGATAAATGAAGTTAAAGTTATTGGCAACCACTAGTTCTGTGTCCCTGTTTTGAGTTTATAGATTTCATAGGAATGGCATTACTTTATTTCTGCAGCAGACAATTGTTCTTCTGAAGCGAGAACTTTTTCCATGGTCTGGTCTGTAGGGCATTTTGACAGAGGCAGGAAATTTTATCAGAGAGATATATGGCCGCTGGAGTAAGATTTCTGTTTGGGCTATGGATCAGTTGAAAATTTGAAATGGGGGGGGGAAGACAGACTCTCAACCCAACCAACATATTGTAAAGGTTTCTAAACCTTCTCAGAATTTGAATAGAGCATCTGCAGATGCCCCTTTCGTCGTGGACTGCCTTCCAGCAGCCATGACTCCATCCTCATTGATGGCTTCCCGAGACTCCCCTTCAGAAAGAAGCAGCCACCATCATCTGAAAACAGTGTTTTTGGCTCTAGTCTTTTACTTCTGGTGAAATTTGAGGCTGTAGAATTTCCTGTTAGATGAGTGGGAATCACAGCCCTGGGAAGTAAAGGTGGTCTTAGAGATGGCTTCAACTTGATGTAGGGTACAACTCCCTTCTCTAGCGGGTGGTGGATGGGCCCTGCCCTCTCCAGTCACCTGCGGACGGACGCACAGCTGAGCCTCCCAAGAGGATTTCACTGTCATGATCTACTCTCACTATTGGGGTGAAATATTTATTTGGCACTTTTTTGGTAGAGGTCAGCGGTCAGCCACATGCCTCCTGTCGGCGTTCTCTTCTGCATCCAAAAGACGTCAGTTCCCTCAGTCATCTTACTGCGGCTTTGTTTTAGGCTCCTTACTACTCTGGTGACTTTACTGCTTTGGAGAACATAGTTTCTAGAATCTTACATAAAATAGGCTGAGGAGACATATTTTGGAAGGACTCTACCATGTGAGTCCAGGTCAATTCCATTTACACACACGTACACACAGTCTGACCCTAAGTGAGTGACGGCTATTCTTCTGTCTTCTACTAACAGTACCAGGAGCTCTAAGTTACTTAATTTGAATATGAAGAAACTAGTGGTTGCCAATAACTGACTCACAGATCTGGCCTCTCTGCCTTTCTAGGACCCAGGACAAATGGTTATTTCCTTAATGTCCTTCAGAGGTGTAAGAACAGAATTCCTAAAGGTCCTTTCCTCCTCTAGGGAAAGGTTTCTTCATGTCTTAGCCATTAACTGGCCTGACACTGCTTGGATTCTTACAGTTAATTTCCTGTCCCTGCACAGGTCACTTGTACTCAGAGCAGGGTCACCCCCACGCCTCTCCGCATGCTGTGCCCTGTGCCTGAGATGTGGGAAGAGTCACCGTTAGTCTCCCTCTCTCCTCCTCTGCTCTCTTTCACTTCCTCCTTATTTTCTTTTCCGTGAGTGATTTAAGCCCATTTAAAAGATTCATAAAATTCAGCAATGAGAAAATAATTTAAATATTCTAAAACCTATCCTTTCCAATTCATACAGTATTGTGGATCACCTCTGTTGGAAATCACTTTAGGAAACACCTTTCCTGTTTATTTTCTTTCTACCAAATCTCAGTTTGGTGCAACCCCACTTTTCCCGATCCCATTGCCCCGACGGAGTTGGGAAAACCATCGTGTGTGGCCTGTGGAAGCTCCATCATCACACTTGTCACACTGTATTATAAATACACTTTTTTACACAGCTCCTTCCCTCCAAACTGGGTAATGACCACTTTCAAATCATTTTTACGTTCTAACTCCTAGCACACGAGTGCCTGATGTGAAGACGGTCCTCAGCAAATGTTTACTGAATGAGTGAAGGTGTTAACAATGAAGATGATTTTGGGGAATAGCACCAAAATAAAGGGAGCACCTCTGAATGAAGCTTAAAAATGAGAGAAGGATGCTTTCCTGACTGTCTCTGGCATGTAGAGACGTCTGCTCCTCCTGTGGCTGTTTGGCCCAGTAGCTCAGCCTGAGCAGCCTTGTCCCAGCCGAGCATTGTGGCGGGGGACCAGAGCTGAGCAGGCCGTGTGCCTTGAGGGTGGGGTTCTGGAAAGTCACTTGAAAGGCACATGCTGTTTGAAGGTGTTGCTAGGGGCTCTGAGCCATGAAGTGCACTTGCAAAGCTTTTCCTGGTTGCCTGTTGGATCTGTGCCTCGTTCCCAAGCCCTGGGAGCAGCCCTGTCATCCGCACGTGTGCCGGGATCTGCTGCTGACCCCTTCTCCCTTGAAAAAAAGTGTCCTAGTTGGCTGGAGCCAGGGGAGGCCTCCACTGCTTCTCTGACCCTAAGTGAGTGACGGCTATTCTTCTGTCTTCTACTAACAGTACCAGGAGCTCTAAGTTACTTAATTTGAATATGAAGAAACCTTTCCCTAGAGGAGGAAAGGACCTTTAGGAATTCTGTTCTTACACCTCTGAAGGACATTAAGGAAATAACCACTTGTCCTGGGTCCTAGAAAGGCAGAGAGGCCAGATCTGTGAGTGTCTTTTCTCTAAACTCAGAATTTTATGATTCTGAGGGGACCCAAGTGAGTTGCAGCAAAAAAGCATTGAATTGGCCCCAAGGCTCCCTACCAGCTCTAGGCTGGCAGAAGCCCTGAGGAATAGCCCATAGTGGCCAGGCCACTGGCTTTGACCTTTAGGCCTGTTTAGGGTCATCCTTGAGTGTAGGGCTTCCTCTCTAACGTAACATAAAATTAGCTGTTGACCATTTTAAAGTGTCATTTAGTACATTCACAGTGCTGTGAGACCACAGACCACCACCTCTATCTAGTTTCAAGACATTCTCCACACCCCAGACACCCGTCCCCACTGAGCAGTCACTGCTCATGTCTTTCCCCAACCCTGGCAGTCATGGTCACTCTGTTTTTGGCTTCTGCATCTTAACATGGCGAGTGTTAGAAACAATTTCTTTCAGTCCTTATTTTATTTGCAAAAATGTTTTAAACACATTTTATACCAGGCCCTGCACTAAGCATTTTATATACATCAACTCATTTAATCCTTAGAGCAAGACTCTAAAACAGTTACTATTTTTTTAAAGATTTTACTTACTTATTTGACAGAGAGAGAGAGCATGAGCAGGGGGAGGGGCAGAGGGAGAGGGAGAAGCAGACTCCCCGCTGAGCAGGGAGCCCGACATGGGGTCGATCCCAGCACCCCGGGATCATGATCTGAGCTGAAGGCAGACGCTTGACTGAGCCACCCAGGCACCCTAACAGTATTTTTATTCCCACTTTACAGATGAAGAGACAGAGGCAGAGAGTAGTCAAGTAACTTTCTCACTTCACACAGCCGGGAGATGGCAGAGTGCAGGCTCAGACCCACACCCTGCACACCCTGGCTTTCCCTGTTGCCACAGCTTACTTAGCAGCACCGCGACAGATCTGCCCTCTTTCCTCTTTGATCATGTGAGCCTTCTTATTTTTTACTTTCTTGTTCTGGTTTTGTTCTGTTGCTTCGTGGGCATTGGGCGCCAGGAGAAGGGTCCAGTATTAACATCTGTGTTGTAATTTTCCATGACTATCTCAGAATGACTGAAGACATGACTGTTGTTTGCTGGATCAGAAGTCTTTTTAGGCTTCATACTGACCTCTTTGGACAAACATGGTTTAAGAGTCCAAATGCTTCACAACATTCTTTTGGAAATTGAGCAAAGCTGGAAATTTTGTCAGTGAGAAACAACCAGAGTTCATGGCCAAATAGCAATGTGTTTGCTGAACCTTGGGGAAAATGATTTAAGTTACAAACTTTGATGTAATTGTAACCCTTCCCCCAACTAACAGAGCACCAGAAAATATGATAGACCTGGGGCCAAAAAGGTAAAAATGCTCTGTGTGTGTGCATAAATATGCTTATGTTTAATATATTTTTATTTTACTATAAATACATATACATGCTTCTTATAAATACAGAGACTTAGTTCTTTTCAGATTTCAGAGTCATAGGAGTTGTTTTTATCTGTTTCTCCAACATTAACAATTTTTGTTCTCCTAAAACAAAAGTAGCTTTTAAAATGATGTATAGACTCAGTGGAAAATCACTGTAGTTATGGGTGGGGCTTGGAGTTTGCCTCGCGTTTGCTTCTGGGGCGAGCAGTGGGCGAGCATTCGGTGAGCATTGGAGCAGTGTCTCCTGGTTTGTGCGAGTCAGCCCTCGGGTCACAGCTCCTGGGTCTGCTTCCCATTGGAGGCCCCTGAGATGCTAAAGGTAACCATCATCCTGTGAGTTCACACGTCCTGAATAACCGCTAAGCGTCAGGCTCTGTGCCAGGTGCCCCACGTGTTCTATCCCCTTGAATCCTCACCACAAACACAGGAAGGCAGTGCCGTTCTCATCCCTGTTTTTCAGAGGAGAAAACCGAGGCACAGCAGACGTGGTCAGGAGGTGTTAGTGTGGGGTCTGCTTTCATTGCCGACGCTGGGAACACAGAGCCCCCTCTCCTTGTTACCAAGCAGCTTCCTTCTGTTTGGACAAGCGAAACTCAAGGGAATGAACACAGAGTCTCCTGCTGGATTCTCTGTTTCGTCGCCGGGGACAGAGCTGAGAGGGGTCCTGTGGTCTCTCTGCCACAGGTGTCTGTCCGGCTACGCTGGAGGATGGTGCACAGGGGGCCGGGCTTCAGAGACACAGGGCCCTAACTGACCCTGGAAACCCATCCACTTCTTTATGCTGTTGGTTTTTACCTTCGTGGGCAAAGGAAATATCAAGTCCGATTTTATGACTTTGGGCTTTTCTTTTCACTTTGTAATGAAAAGAGTGGAAATAGAATTCTGTGCCATCTTGAAGAAATGTAGCCATATAATTTTAGTGAGAGCACACATTATTTTAGCAAAATGTTCTATGTGGACTGACAGTCGCAGTTTCACAGTCTAAATACCTGGGGCAAGTGCACAGCTTGGTGTCCTCAGCGGTGAGGACTAACAGTGACCGTGCAAATTGTTGTCATCATTGTGCCTGTCATCTTCAGCCCTGCAGGAAGGTTTTATGCCCAAGTTTACACATGGAAGTGAACTTGAAGAAATGCAGAGGAGAAAGCACAGTAAGTGGAATTTAAGAAACAAAACAGAGGATCGTAGGGGGAAGGAAGGGAGGAAAAAATAAGACGAAACCAGAGGGGCGCCTGGGTGCTCAGTCGTTAAGCGTCTGCCTTCGGCTCAGGTCATGATCCCAGGGTCCCGGGATCGAGCCCCTCATCGGGCTCCCTGCTCCGCGGGAAGCCTGCTTCTCCCTCTCCCACTCCCCCTGCTTGTGTTCCCTCTCTCGCTGTGTCTTTCTCTCTGTCAAATAAATAAATAAAATCTTAAAAAACAAAAACAAAAACGAGAGACAGAGACAAACCATAAGAGACTCTTTTTTTAAGATTTTATTTATTTATTTGAGAGAGAGAAATCAAGAGAGATCACAGAGGGAGAGGGAGAAACAGACTTGCTTCTGACTGACCGAGAGAAGACGTGGGGCTCAATCCCAGGACCCCGAGATCCTGACCTGAGCTGAAGGCAGATGCTTAACGGACTGAGGACCCAGGTGCCCCAAGAGACTCTTAACCATAGGAAACAAACTGAGGGTTGCTGGAGGGGAGGTCGGTGGGGGGATGGGCATTAAGGACCGCAGGTGATGTAATGAGCACTAGGTGTTATATAAGACTGATGACTCACCGACCTCTACCTCTGAAACTAATGATACATTATATGTTAATTAATTGAAATTAAGTTAAAAAAAGAAAAGAACGTACAGTAAGAGAGAGGGCCCAGGAGTCCCTCGCATATTCCCAATAGGAGAGAAACGTCGCCCAGTCTGATGTAAAACTCACGCCATAGAATGAGGTGTGTAATAGGCATTCAGCAAATACTGTTAACGTCCTTCTCCCTGCTAACGTGCGGGGCTGATACAGGTGAAGCCAAGATAACAAATAGATTTAGCATGATGTGACAAGTCTCGTTGCTTGGCAGTGTGCGTAGGAAGAGCGCTGAAGAGAGGGACTCAGAGTCTGAGGCCTCAGTGGGAGAGCGTGAAGGGCCGGCCTAGCACGTCAGCCATGCGTAAGCAGGGGCTCAGAGGCTGCGTGTGACATGCACGTGTGACCAGGTGACAGACGAGAGTGAAAATGCCTGTCATTTATGAAGTCCTACTGATAGTATGCACTGGACATTTCACAGTGGGCTTTTTGTCCAGGGCTTTTGTGGGGCACTTCCTGATCTGCAGATGCTCATCTTGATCTGGACGTAGAGAAAATCCCCAGAAGAAAGAGGGCTTGGGGCACAGTCGATAGCTGGACATTCTGCCTCTTCAGAGTGACAGACTGATTGGCAGATGTTTGGCTGATTGAGACATGGAGAACACCTTACTTTTGCCCCCCCCCCCCCGCTTTTTTTTTGGTGTGTTTGTTTCAGTAAATCCTAAATTACCAGGGTCGTTGCCTTGTGATTCACTACTCTGCTTTTCATGTTTAAACATGGTCCAGTGGTACAAAAAGAGTTACAGAATCCCTCTATCCGAGCCCTTTCCTCCCATTCCCCATTGGTGGAAAAATAAAGGAGAAAGGCTGGTTTCAGTCCTGGCTGGTAACTGAGCTGTCCAGCTCTGCACTAGACTTGGCTGACGGGAGGCTCCAGCTTTGTTCATGAATAATCAACAGTCACATCTGGATTCATATATTTACCTAAACATAGACAAACCCAAATTATCTTGGATCTGCCTGATGTATTTCTATCTGATGCTGTATTTTTTCCCTAAATATCTTGCCCCACCAACTCGCACTTCCACATTTCTCTTTCCTCCAAAGACTTAACAACAAAAATATGTGCTTCTTTCCCCCCAACATTCTCCACCCAAGCAATGGGTGTAAGGATTTAGGAAATAGAGTCTCTTTTTCTCTTAAAGTGATTTAATGCAAATTCGTGAATACGTGTGACATGGAAGATATCAGAACATCTTAAAACAGTGATACCTTTGACACTGCATGTTTTAACTTCTCCTTTTAAATGAAGCCTGAAAAAGATCGTCTCCACACCAAATAAGGAGCAGCCTTCAGGCACACACGTGCACACCCAGTCCTCCTTTCCACTCCACCCGCCCTCCCGTTTTTTTTTTTTTTTTATTAGAAAACTCTTGAAACTTATCATGTGCAGCAGATGGGAGTAGAAAATGCAACTTGAAGACAGTTATATAAATATATCCTTGATGTCTGTTTTGCTTTTCAATTTGCAACAAAAAGTACAAAGGTAGAGCTGCGTGCCAGCAAGGGCCGCCTGTGTCTCTTGATATCCACTCCAGATGTTGGCTAGACTTCGTGGAGCCGGGCTTATGGCACTGGGGCTGGAGTCCCGGGTCTCCTCCTCCAGGTGTGATGCCTCATGCTGATTCCCCCCCATGCTTGCTGGCCTTGTCCAAACACTTTAGACTCTGAGACCAGCCTCCACCACCCCTCCTGACCCTAATTTACCTTCTCTGATTCCTGGCTCTCGGTGGTGGGGTGGGGGAGGGTGGGAGGGTGGTCTAGAGACAGGGTCACAGGTCCTTGCTTATCACCTTGCCTCTTCACAAATGAGAACCTTAAAAAGGAGAAAACACTCAGAAAGGAAAAAAAAAAAACCTAAAAAAAAAAATGAACCCCAATGCTGATGGCTAACGCTCTCTGCCAGTCTGCGAGAGGCTCCTTTGCACACTCCTTGCTGTATTTCGTGAGTCGCTGGGCCTGTTTGACCCCCGGGCCTGGCAGAGTGCTAATGGTGGCTGTCTGTTTGTACATGCTTGTAAAGGATTTTACGCCGTAATATGTTAACTTCCTGATTAAACAGTGCTGAGCACAGAAGTGTATCATAAATCTTGCAGGCGCCAACTTCATTTATCTGAGCGTTGGTTACTGTCTGGTGTGGGTAAACAAATGACAGGGGCATTTACTACGATGTATGGCACCACGGAGTAGTGCTATTAATAACCTGTGCCCTGCGTCCCCTCATCCCACAGACACCCTTGTCTTTGAGAGTGAGCCAGCAGCCTTTACTCTCAGTTCAGGCCAGGGCAGGGTTCTTGAAGAGTTTGCACAAAGAATTTCAGGGGAGAGATGATTGGGCAAAACCAAGAATTATGAATTGGCCCCCTGCCCTCTCCCCTGCTGGGCAGTTCGGGACAGTAAAGGGTGGCTGGTACCGAAGGGCTTGTGGTGTCACAGTTCTGTACAGGGTTCTGTAATTGGAAAACGTGTAAGGACACAGCAGTTCCAGGGAGAGTGTTAGGAATGACAGACACGTTGAAGGCTGGGGAGAGAAATGGGAGCACCAGGCCTAGGGGGAGCCCGTTTTCTCCCCGGTGCCTTTAGAAGCAGGAAATGAACTGCATTAGGCATTATTAGCACGGATGGGTCTATTCCTCTGTGTCGGTGACAGAAGACAAACCCTGGCATATTCTCTTCTCTTTCCTTCTGCTTCCTCATAACAAAAGGAACCCATCAATTGGAAATATCTTTACTATTTTGAATCCTCTGTGTGTGTGTGTGTATCTGAGGTGGGGGACAGAAATAGACCAACCTGCGGATGGGAAAATGGGAAAAAGTCTGAATTCATACTTGCTTTGTTGCTTTGGAATTCAAATTCTCAATTATATGTGTTAATTAAAGTAAATGTTGGTCCCATCAAAAGTTGCTAGGATATCACTCATTGTTCTCTGAACTAGCTGGCTGTCATTGGGCATATCAATCAATCTAACCTTGATTTTTTTTTTTTTTGTCTGTAAAATGAGGAAGGAAGGTTACCTTGAGCTTTAAAATAAATAATATATATACATGTATGTATATATATTATGAAAGAGCCTAGAGGAGTGTTAGACAGAAAATGTTCTTAAGGGGCTCAGTTGGTTAAATGTTTGCCTTCGGCTCAGGTCATGATCCCAGGGTCCTGGGATCGAGTCCCACATTGGGCTCCTTACTCATCAGGGAGCCTGCTTGTGCTCTCCCTGCTTGTGCTCTCTCTCTCTGACAAATAAATAAATAAAATCTTAAAAAAAAAGAAAAAATGTTTCTAATACATTTCAGAAATGCAGAATTCAGCAGAAGAAGGCTCCAAGATACCTTTGATGGGAAAATCCAAAGTATTCTGCTATAAAACTCTTACCTGTAATTATATTAATTGATTTATTTACTTATAGAGAGGCAGAGGGGTGGGGTGGGGTGAGGTGGGGAGGGGGAGAGGGAGAAAGAGAATATTAAGCAGGCTCCATGCCCAGGATGGAGCCCGACATGGGGCTCAATCTCACGACTCTGAGACTGTGACCTGAGCTGAAATCAAGAGTTGGATGCTTAACTGACTGAGCCACTCAAGCGCTCCAGTTAGATTTATTTTCAGTAAACAAGTTTGAAGCTCAGCATGCAAGGCAGGCGTACAAGGCAAGTGTCCTAGACATGTGGGACACGGAGGTGAGAGAGTCGTGACCTGTCCTGGGGGTTATGTTCTAAAAGGGAGACAGAGCTTGGACACAATTGGTGGGCCCTCTGGGCAGAATGGATTTCACTGTTTGGCTCCACCGTGGGGAAAAGGAAGAGGCCTGTGGCTAGTGGGAGAGGAGGGAATAGAGAAGGAGGAGTGGGTCTTAGCCGCATCCTAGGTCAGGCAGCAGCTGTGTCTCTTAGGAAGAAACCTGGGAAGACATCTTGGGTTATCTCCTTCAGATAAGACCCCACTGGAGCCTGACGGGGAATGCACTTCCTTTCTCACGTGCCATGTCCTGCCAGTAAGTTCTGGCTTCTCTGAGCAGCTCTGTCTTTGCTCCCACTACCCTCTTCTGCCTCCACTCTCCAGCTGGTCAGATCTTATTTTCTCCCTTAGGATTCTAGCTCAAAGGTCTCTGTGAAGTCTTTCCCAGCTTCTGGGCTAGAATTAATCGTTCCCACCCCCTATGCTCCCCAGCCTTGCATATGCATTGTTTTACAGGTCATTTGTAAATGCAGCTGCCTGGGGGATGGGGCAGGCCAGGGGCCTTGTCTCACTCAGCTCCACATCCTCGGCAGCAAAGAGGGGTTTCAGAGAGGGCTGCTGAGGAGGGGGATGAGCAGTTGCTCTTGTGCTCTTTCTTTGTCCAGGTGGTACACACCTTTCCCACCTGGCCATCCCCGCCCCTCCCAATGATACAGCAAGGGGGGCGGTGACACCACATTTTGGGTCAAGAAACTGAGGTTTAAAGAGAATTAGTAATATGTTCAAGATCACACAGTGTTAGGATGGAGGCAAGATTTGAACCCAGGTGTTTAATTCCAGAGCCCTTGATTGGATACGGTTCTGTGGGAAAAACCTGTAGCCAGGCCTGGTGGAAGCAGCTGGTCAGTGGCCAGGGATGGTGCTTTGAGCAGGTGGCCCCGGCGTGTGGCTCACTGCGCTGTACACTAGGGTTCCTGTGAAATTGGGTGGAATTGGCCACGGTCTACGGCTCCTTAGCCTTCTGGTCGTGAGACAGGATTGTGCAGGGGCACGGAGTGTGCAGTGTGTGGACAGAGAGTGGGTCTGAGTACCACGTTCGCCAGCTGGTGCCCTACAGGGTTGCAGTGACCCACGTATGGCACATGTGACAGCACTGGACACGCAGAGCAGATCAAAACACTATCTGGAGTCTTACAGTAATGCTTATTATTTTGCTTTTGCCCCGGGACTGCCCGGGAAATGCTTTTATGAGAACTAACAATTTCCAATGACTTCCAAAAGGAAAGAAGTAAAGATTGTAAAGGGTAATTCAAACTTGGTGCTTTTAGAAGCAATTGGACTCAAGCTCACCTGACAGCTCGTTGTCAGGGGAAAATATTTTAGAGCAAGATAGGTGCAATGCTGGGGCGCCTGGGTGGCTCAGTCGTTAAGCGCCTGCCTTCGGCTCAGGTCGTGACCCCAGAGTCCTGGGATCGAGCCCCGCATTGGGCTCCCTGCTCAGCGGGAGGCCTGCTTCTCCCTCCCCCACTCCCCCTGCTTGTGTTCCCTCTCTCGCTGTCTCTCTCTGTCAAATAAATAAATAAAATCTTTAAAAAAAAAAAAAAAGGCGCAATGCTGCCAGTGGCCAAATCCAGCCCTTGGCCTGTTTTGTACAAGCCGTGAGCTAAGATGGCTTTAACATTTTTAAAGTGTTGTAAAAAATTTCCTTAAAAGGGTAAAGCCAGACAAGAGACGGCGGTGAGACAGTGCCCTGTGTGGCTGGCAAAGCCTGAGAGAGTCCTCTCTGCAAGAGCATGCTGACCTCTTTCCTGGAGCACTGTTTTTCCAAGTGCATTCTACATCTCCGCATCCAGCCAGTCTGGGAAATGCTGGACAAGGCAAAGGTAAGCACACAACTGTGCTGCCAGGCCCTGAGGAGCCTGCAGACCTCCAGATTTATTTGACCTAGGAGCTCCTCCTTCTCAGGATCACCTTGAGAACATGCGTCCCAAGACTGCAGTTTGAGAAGCGCTGATGTACGAATGTTAAAACAAAAGCCTCTCCACTGGTTAAAGTCTAAAAGAGAAAAGTACAGGCAGAAGTCACAACGATAGCCAATTTTTGAAGATGCCAGTCTGGTAGGTTTGACACAGGAAAGACAGAGACAACCTGACCTGTCTCAGCTGCTTTTCATTTCTTGTGGGGCAGGTAGTGCTTTAATTACACCACAGTGTCAAAATTAATATGGAAAATTTATATTATCCCAGGCAAATGCCTTGAAAGTGTTTTAAAAGGCCAGGCCATCAGTCCCTGAGGTTCACCCTTGGGACATGTGATGTTTGCACAGAAGAAAATTCTTAACAGACTAGAGCGTAAGTCAAGCCAAGCTGACCGGTTTGTTGAGCTCCCAGGCCACCAGCAAGCCTTGATTGATTATGTAATGAGGAGTCCTTAAAAGGCCAGATCTGGCCAAGGTAGACAAAGTCCAGCCAGCGATGAGCCAGAATTATAACAGGGCTCAACCTTCCTTCCTTTTGTCACTTCAGACATTTACAGGTACCTGTTATGGGATAGGCATTGTACTAAGTGCTGGCAGATACACATATAATCGAGACATTTTTTGCCCTCTAGAAACTTGTAGTTAATTCATAAAGTTGGTATTTATTAGCCACTGACTCTATGTCCTGCAAGAAAACACAGTAGATCTGAGGCTGGCCTTTATGGATCTTCTGATTAGCAGAGAAGACAATGTGGAGCAAGTGACTAAAGTACAGTGAAGCTATATCCTAGGACCAGAATGTTGAACAAAACAGACAGTCCCTACCCTCTTGGAGGTCACAGCTCCATGAAGAAGACAGACAAGTGCATCGAAAGTCACAGGGCAGGGGCCCTTACAGGATAGATACTAAAGTTTGCTGTGAGCCATGATGTTGATTGGGGGGGGCGGTGAGGAGCTATTTAGCTGGAGAAGAACCTTTTGAAGGCAGGGGGGACTAAGGTGTTCACAGGCTTCACAGGTAGAGAAGGGGGAAGGGCATTCCAGGCAGAAGGAATGCTGTCTGTGAAAGCCGAGAGATGTGAGAGAGCATGGCGTGTTAGGGCAGGGGGTCCTGGACCATGTGGCCTGGGGACTGGGACTGGGAGGGGTCTGTAGGCCAAGCACGTGACCTGTCCTTAACGCTGTATTGTTGGGGGCATCTCAAAAGACTTAAAGTATGTGAGCGATGACCAGTGCTACTGAAGTTGGATTGAGTCTATGTGCTTCTTGCCGATTTGTCAGATTGGTTGAAATCTCCAAGCCAGTTACTTCGTGCTGGGGGAGTTTCCTCATAGGAAAGTGTCAGGCTTTGTGCAGTTTCATAGTGTGCTGTTTGAGAAGGCAAGGCATCATTGAAACCACAGGCAATATGGCAAGGGACAAAATTTCAAAATTCAGTTGTTTTGAATCTTATCAGTATTGTAATTATGAAGTCAGCTGCTCTCTCAAAAATTAGGAATGTGCTTTTGTAAAATGACACAGATAAGAACTTGCTGATAAAGTTATAATTTGGTTCTTACAAAATGTGTTGGGACATGCATGGTCCTTGGCCAAAAACTTTAATCTGTAAATCAAGAAACATTTGGTGGGTTTTTGTTGATGCTGCAGTGCATCCCTCTTTTCAAAGTACCCTCTTACACAAACTCATCTTTTTTAAAGGTGAAAATTTGTCTGGGTCTTACTTAAGTGTTTGGCAAGCGCCCTTTAGTTGAGTGTGGCATGCGTGGGTGTGGAGGAAGGAGCGTGGCTTTAGCTGCCAGCCAGAATTCTGGGTCTGGTTCTTCCATTCACCAGCCCTCTCTCTCAGGAAAAGTCTCAGATTTTCATTCATTATAATAGTTTAAAAAACTCAGAGGGAACTTGGACACAGTTTAGTCTGCTCCTTTAATTTATGACTGAGGCCCTCGAGGCCCATCGGGTGAGAGGCAAGGGTGGCTCTTGTTCTTCATGTCCTTCTGTCCTTTCTGTGCCTCCTCATCCCTCATTTTTAATGGTAATTTACACATTATGATAGAAGTGGTATATTGTATGGTGACTAACATAACATAATAATAATAATAATAATAAAAGAAATGGTATATTAGCTATTGAGAGGTTTTAGACGATGTGTCTACTTGGTAAACACCTGCTAGGTGGCAACTACTCTGTTAGGTACTTACTACTAAAGAAGGGGCTAGGGATTAATATTTATTGAGTTTATGTGTATATGTGTGTATATTACTTGTCATGTGACTTAGTTCACATAATCCCTAAAACCATTGGAGGTTAGGCATTTTTATTGCTAATTCATTACTGAATAAACTAATAAGCTGCAGATGAAGTTACCTGACCAAACTTATAAAGAAAGAAGTGGTCAGTGGCAGTATTTGAGACCAGGTTATTCTGACTCCAGGGTTCTAGCCCTTCCCTCGTAGGCTGCTGACTCCTGCCTGTGAGCAGCTTTGTTCTGAAGGTCCAGGGTCAAAAAGACATTCTCAATATTAGCTAGCGTTTATGGAGCACTTACTGTCTGTGAGGCACTGGACAAATGTACAAGTGTCGCCTCCTTCCGTCCTCACCAGCAGTCCCATGAGGAGGTCCTATCATGAAACGGTTCTAGAGATGAAGAACCACAGGCGTCAGGGTAGGTGGCCTGTCCCGCCTCACCTAGGGATGCAGACCTGGACAGTTTGCAGAGCCCTGTTCTTCCTCCTACCCATGGCCATCTCGAGCTTTGTTCTGCCAGCAGAGATGAGTATCTGTGGGTGTTTCAAAGATAGTATTTGGCAAACCTTTAGGGTTCATCACATAGTAAGAATTCATTTTTTTAATTATGTTAATCACCATACATTACATCATTAGTTTTTGATGTAGTGTTCCATGATTCATTGCGTATAACCCCCAGTGCTCCATGCAGAACGTGCCCTCTTTAATACCCATCACCAGGCTAACCCATCCCCCCAGCCCCCTCCCCTCTAGAACCCTCAGTTTGTTTTTCAGAGTCCATCGTCTCTCGTGGTTCGTCTCCCCCTCCAATTTCCCCCCTTCATTCTTCCCCTCCTGCTATCTTCTTCTTCTTCTTTTTTTTTTTTTTTTACATATAATGTGTTATTTGTTTCAGAGGTACAGATCTGTGATTCAACAGTCTTGCACAATTCACAGCGCTCACCATAGCACATACCCTCCCCAGTGTCTATCACTCAGCCACCCCATCCCTCCCACCCCACCCCCCACTCCAGCAACCCTCAGTTTGTTTCCTGAGACTAAGAATTCCTCATATCAGTGAGGTCATATGATACATGTCTTTCTCTGATTGACTTATTTCGCTCAGCATAATACCCTCCAGTTCTATCCACATCGTGAAATGGCAAGATTTCATTCCTTTTGATGGCTGCATAATAAGAATTCATTTTTAATTTCCCATTCAAACCCAATATGTGAGGGGCGCCTGGATGGCTCAGGTGGTTAAGCAGCTGCCTTCAGCTCAGGTCATGATCTTGAGGTCCTGGGGTCAAGTTCTGAGTTGGGCTCCTTGCTCAACAGTGAGTCTGGTTCTCCCTCTCCGTGTTCACTCTCTCTCTCTCACATAAATAAAATCTTTTAAAAAAGCAGTATGTGTGCACTCACACATGCATACACACGTGCACTCACTCTCACACGCATGCACTCACACACATACACACTCATACACGCAGACACATACACTCACATATGCATACACACGCATACACACACATGCACACACACACAATGACAGGACAAAAGTTTGATAAGACGGTACTTACCCTTATAATAGCTCAGGTCTCTCCGTCAGCACTCCTGGCATCAGGCTGGATGATTCTCTTATTGTGGGGCCGTTCTGCGCACTGGGGGATATTTGGCAGCGTCCCTGGCCTCTGCCCACTGGATGCCAGTAGCACGTCCCCCCTCAGTTGTGACAACCGACAAGGAGTGTCTGCACACATTGCTCCCCTAGGGAAGCAGACGCCTCTGGTCGGACGCTAATGCCATGGATGACACACTCATGTATTTTCCATACTATTCTATGTTATATTTTATTTATTAAAAGAGAAAATCTGGTTGCAAACTACTAAATCTACCTTATGTTCACCAGTAGGTCTTGGTTTGCCATTTGGAAATCACTACTGTAGGATCGTGGGATTCCGGGGGCGTTTTATAAAGACAGGGAGGTAGAAGATAGTGACTTTCAGGGCCAATGTGTTGCAGGAATTTAATAATTAATGAGGAGAGCAGTAGTACAAATTTGAAAATACAAATATAGTATCTGGAAGGTCTTACTTAGTGGGGGACTGAGCCTTTCAAAATATGAAGATGGTAGACACTTTGGGAGACATAGTAAATTGTTGAGAGCTGAAGCCTCCTCCTGAGCATCTGGGGAGGGATAATGCAGCTGGTAAGAACGTACTGAGTCCTCTCGCGGCCTCCCTGAAGAGTTGGAACACAGGTGCCTTCAGGATCTGAGAATGTAAAATGATAAAAGGGTTTTTTTCAGTGAAAGATTTATTTGTAAATTCTACCCATAAAAAAGACAGATAACTATAAAAAAAGTAAAACAAGTAAATATAACGAGAAAAACCTACAAACAGGAGGTTTTTCGCTCCTACTTAAAGGGAGGGTGGGACAGTACAGAATTTTATTACAGCTCCAAGTTCCAAAGCAGGCTCAGTATCAACAATGAAGTAGTGGGGCCTTCGTAAATGCTCTCGTGGTTTAGATACCAGTGCAGAGTGAGGCCCATCACGAGCATCTAAGGGTCTGGGGAGGTCAGACTAGAACAGTGGTCTGGAGTAATATAGGTCTGAGTTTGAACCCAGGTTCTAATGTGTTATTTGTTTCAGAGGTACAGATCTGTACTTCAAGACCTTGGTCAAAATACTTGGTTACTTCAATCTTCATTTAGCTTGTCTTTAAAACAAGGATGCTAATATCTGTCTCAAAGCTGTCTTGAGGCTTATAACTGCCGTGGGCATTAAAAGACACAAGCCCTACATTGCCTGGCACAGAGTGTGCATTCAGTAAATGCCATCAAAATAAAAACCACCATTATTACGGTGGGTCACAGTGATACCTAATACAGTCCCAGGACTGTGGACCCTGTCGGCTTGCTCTGGGTAGAGGGTGGGCTGCTGGGAGCCATGTTTTACATTGATCACCTGGTGAGCTTTGCCCAGAAACAGCAGCTGCTGAGCAGAAACCCCCCACACCTCCATAGTGAGAAGTTTCAGGCTTTCAGGAAGGAGTCTCAGAGAAAGAACCATGTGAATCACTACCGCACCATGTTTGGGCAGCGTCTTGGGGGAGGAGGCACTTTTGAAAACAGGCTGGGAGTGCCTGACCACTTAGCTACTCATCCGCTTGAAGGGAAATAGGGAGAGTTTGTTACACGGTGTCGGGTCAGCCATTTGTATGAGGAGGCGTTTTGAATTTGCGTCTGTTGGCTGCGCCTTTGAACAAGTCTGCTGTAGAAGTTGGTGTCAGTCAAGACTAGCCTCAAACTAGATGCATGTCCAGCTAAAGAAATGTGCTGCTGGAAGTCACAGCGGTGGCTGACCACTCTGCACGTGCGCTTGCCCAGCAGCGTTGCCTAGGAACACCCTGTTAGCAAAGAGAGCCCCCGGTCAGGCTGGAGCAGTTCCCAGACAGCCGGCTAGGAAAGATAATTTGCAATGGGAGAAAGTCTAATATCTGTCCCAGTATTTTCTCTTTTCTCTTGAGTTATTTTTTTCATACTGAAAGAGATAATTTTGGAGAAGGAATGGTAGATGTGGTGGGTACTTCCTTTGAGAAGATGGATGGTTAAATGAGAGAAAACCGGTAAATATATTCCATATGCTATAGAGTAACTGTATAAATGCACAGTTTGTCAGATTTACTAATGAGATAGGCAAGCCAGGGGAGAAGATGGTAAAATTTGGATATTAAAAAAAAATGATGCATTCTAGAAATTTCCAGCAAGTGCAACTAGGAAAGGAGACCCTAGAATGTGACAAATGTATCTTCCACCAAGTGCTGACATAGGTCAGAGGGTTCCAGAATATCGTAGTGCGCAGCAGTAGCTGTTCTGGATGACAGCACTCAGCACCATTTTGGATTTTGCCTCTCAAGGGACATTAAGATGCTTTTAAAAATCTCATCCTTTGTGACTAATGGAGTTAGAAGGCTCTATTTATTTATTTATTTTTTATTAAGATGCTTTACGAAGGCCAAAAGAATATCTGGAGGAAACACTAAGATAAAACCAGTAAGAGTGATTTAAGCTTGAATGCTTACAAAATCACCCAGCCCATTGGATGCCAGACTCCCCCCAGTTAATGAAACTGTGAAACTCTTTTTTTTCCCCAAATGTATGCCCCAGCAAACCTGTTCTGTAAAATAAGTCCGAGCACAGCTGACCCATGCTCCTCTCCCCAGTGTACCTTTCAGGCACCAACCCGACTTCCCGCCTTGACCCAGAGCCCCTGGGTAGGCCTGCTGCTCTGTGGAGGGCTGGGGCTCCCTCGAGGTGGCCATCCTCCTGTGTGGTGTCAACCGGGAGCGTCCTAATGCCTGAAAGGAAGAGATGTTTTGTAGGACTGGTTCTGTGGAACTTGGGGTCCACAGATATCCTCCTTGAATTTCCAGTACACATTTTCAGCACCTTTTTTTTTTTTTTTTTTGGCAAATCCAGTCCCTGCTCGTATGTGAAAATATCCAAATAATGATGAAATGCTCTGGTTGAGGGGCGCCTGGGTGGCTCAGTTGTTAAGCGCCTGCCTTTGGCTCAGGTTATGATCCCAGGGTCCTGGGATCGAGCCCCACATCGGGCTCCCTGCTCGGCGGGAAGCCTGCTTCTCCCTCTCCCACTCCCCCTGCTTGTGTTCCCTCTCTCACTGTGTCTCTCTCTGTCAAATAAATAAATAAAATCTTTAAAAAAAAAAAAAAGAAATGCTCTGGTTGAATTCTAGTCAGGAGGAACTGACATCCTCTCCTCACCTGCTCATTTACCGTGCTCTTCTCTTCTGGAACATGAAGGTGGTCAGCATCAGGGTCAGTCTCCAGAGCACCATGCCTCTATGTGAATATGTTCATAAGAAAAAAGAAAAGCGCTGCCACTGAAAAAGATTATTCATGGGGCACCAGGGTGGTTTAGTGGGTTAAGCGTCCGACTTGATTTTGGCTCAGGTCTTGATCTCAGGGTCTGGAGATGGAGCTCTGTGTCGGGGCTCCGTGCTCAGTGGGAGTCTGCTTGAGATTCTCTCTGCCCCTCCCCCGACTCGTGCTCTCTCTCTCTCAAAAAAATAAGGTTATTTTATGAGCTTAATACTGTGTGTGCGTGTGTGCATATATATGTGTACATATATATATGTACGTGTTTTCTCTCTTTTATTACTGGCTGCAGACAGTTAACAGTCTGGGGTCCCAGCTGCTTTCAGAACTGAAACTAAGGCTTTGTTGCAAATTTGAAAGGTTGTACAATATTTGGGTGTCCTACAACTATTGGAAGGAAGTTGCTCTTAGATAGGCTGAGGTTCAGTGTTCTTATGTTTAGCTTCTGGAGTAAAGTGGGATTTTCCCTTGATCAGTGAAGGAGAGTTTGACTCTTCAAAGGCCAAAGTGATTTCCATTTTCTCTCCACTCCTGCCTTCCTGTGATCAACTTCTGAAGAGAGTAGAGAGCTTGAGAACACACCAAAGGGAGATGTTTCTCCCTGAACACACATAGGTACTTACACTGCATGCCTTTTAAAGTGATAAACTGTAATTGTTTGAAACCTGGCTCCCTTCCTTTTCCTCTGTAAGAAGTAGAAGTCTGCCAATTTGAACTTTAATGGTCTCGGCTGTTTTGGAGTGTGTAATCACATTGTTAGATTCATTTTGCAGCTGGACTAGTGAATTATAGTCATTCAAAAACCAGCTTTACCTGGTTGACTCTGGTTTTCCAACATCTGCACCCACATGGGCATATATATGTACCTCTGGCCCACCTCAGCTAAGGAAGTCTTTAATCCTGGAGGAAATTGTTATTGCTGTTATCCTGGTACTCTCCGACCGTCGTGTCTTCCCTCTGAGAGGTCCCTCAGCCAGCTGGAAAGGGGGCTCGTACACACGGAGAAAGTCTTGTCTGTGTGGCGCCTGCACTTCCTATGTCTGCGAATTTTGTCAGGGGTCCTGACAATCAATGAGAACTGAAAATGACTAGTCACAGTTGTGGATCTCTCTTTAAGTTCATGGTCAGGACAGCTTCCCCAGAGAGCCATATCTGAGGGCGGCCATCAGGGCTGTGCTGAATACAGTTTTCAGCCAGATAATGGCGTTTCAGTCTGGGGCTCAGCAAACACTGTGACATTCCCTTTGTTTAATTAAAGTTCTTTCCAGCTCTCAAATGTTGGCTGATTTGCGGAGCTGCCTTATAGTTCCCGTCTCTGATAGATGATGCCATTGGTGTTGAAATCTTTACAGCTGATCTGCGCAAAATTTCTTCAACTGGGCCAAACAGAGCCAAATATTCCCCTTCTTATGATCAATAGATTTCTGAATCTCCCTGAATCAGGGATGGGCTCAGTTTTCTTTTATCCCAGTCGGTACATGCAAATGAATTCACATAGAATTTGAGGAGCAGGAACTCAGAACAAGGAACCAAGCCCCCTACGGCGGAGAGGTATCAGAAAAGCTGACGGAAGGGAGCATCTCTCAGCAGAACGGAAAGCGGGTTTGGCCTGCTGGAAAGGACGCTTGCATGTGGCTCCTAGTTTGCTTGTTGTCCCACATCATGTGGAGGAATGGAGGAGCGGAGGGACTATTCAGTAAATGCTTCCTGAGAGTTCTGCTTGTTCTGTTGAGACACAGCAAGAGCTCAGAGCTCCTGTTCCCCCAGTAGCCTGTAGGCAGGCGTAGAGATGGCCTTGCCCCCCAGCCAGAGCTTGGGGAGGACTCCAGGTCCCTTGCTGGATGTTTGCCAGTGGCATGGAGGGTGTGTGCATTTCTTCCCGGGTTGGGTTGGGGACAGGAGGAGATGGAGGAGTCTTGAGAGATTGACAGAGGTTTGCGGGGGAGGGGAAGACATTCCACCTGCTGAACCCTGGAGGACAGAGGCCCAGACACGTGGCACAGCTGGGACCAGGTAACTCAGGCAGCCCTGCTACCCCATGAACTACACGGTTACTCTAGAACTTTGGCTCATCTACTTAGCCTTCTGAGCTTTGTTTTCCTCATCTGTAAATGGGAGATGATGCCCATATCTGGAAAAGTAGGGGAATCATAAATAAGGCATGAAAATATCCCCTGTTTTGCCCAAATCTTGTAAAATATATCTAGAGCAAAGGCCTCCTGAGGGAATTTGCTGGTTCCATGTCTCAACTCTGTTCCTTGCTGCATTCTGTTCCCGGTTTGGAAAGGAAATTAGGAAGAGCCGCTCTTTTCCCTGTGGGGGCAAAATGAGTGTCATGTGATTTCACTCTGTACAGACCCCTTCTTTCAAAAATTTGAAAACAAACAGAAGAACTGGAGTCAGGAAGTAGAGGCTGCAGACTTCCCACAGGCCAGTAGAGAGGACACTATGAAACCTTGGGCGCTTACAGCCCACATTTTTTCTTTTTGTTCACATGAGTCTGGCCCCATGCCCTGGATCCAGCTAGCAGCCCACAGCTGCTGCAAACTGATTTATCCGCTGATGATCGTTGGAACTGCTGTCTGTAACGGCAGAGAGACACCTCTTTTCAGGCTGTGTTTGAAAGACACGATGAAATTTTCTTAGCTCCTTTCTGTTCTTTTTGCCATCTGGCATTTTGGGGTGCTGAGTATGGTTAGCAACTATTGATTTTTCAAGTAGGTATTCTTTTGAGAGGTGCATTTTTGGAGGAGTACCAGGGATGATAGGTTACAGGATTGCCATAAAACACCCCAAGACAACCTGCCATGCTGGACTGCCAAGTTCATTGCTTTCTTTTGAAAAGGCCTTTATGAATTCCTTTCTGTTCTTCTCATTCCTTACCCCTTTAAGACATGGTGAACCAGGGGCGCCTGGGTGGCTCCGTCAGTTGGGTGTCTGACTCTTGATTTCAGTTTAGGTCATGATCTCAGGGTTGTGGGATCAAGCCTCACGTCGGGCTCTGCGCTCATCCGGAAGTCTGCTATCCCTCTCCCTCTGCTCTTCCCCCTGCTCACATGCACTGTCTCTCTAAAATAAATAATAAAATCTTGAAAAAAAAAAAGAAGACAACGTTGAACCAGGAAGTGAGGAGAAATCTTTCCTGATCTAACTGATCTTATCCCCTGCCCGGTTCAGAAACTGGTCAGCGGGCCTTGGAACTGAGCCAGGACATGGAAGTGCCTCTAGCCAGGGGGTCACTGTGGGAGGTCACTATGTGCTGCTCAGCCCCAGTGCACAGCCTTCCAGGAAGGGGCCCAAATGGGGCATGAGGAAGAGGACAGTACAGCCCAGTGGGACTAGTGCAGGGCTTGGAGTCCAGCGGACCCGGTTTGAGCTCCCTCTCCATCACTTTCTAGCTCTCAGATGAGCCGTTTCATGCTTTTGAGTCACAGGTACTTGGTCTACACAATGAGCACAGTACAGGCCACCTTGGAAGAGTGTTGTGGGCACTGAGCTAGTTGCGGTAACATCTGGAAGACTTCCCTGATAGCAGCACGTGGGAACTGCTCATGCGGCACCGAGCACTGTGATTAGTTTTTATCTGGGCGGGAATGGGGTAGCTGGAGTGGCCAGAGGCTGTCTGGGAGGGGACATGGTTTTTGTAGGAATCCTGTCCCTCCTCTTGCCCCCTGCCCCTTGGGAGGGTGTTTTCCCTAGACGTGGCAGCTCCACCTGCAATTCCAAGTTCAAGATCCCATTCTCAGTGGCTTCTAGAGTCTTCTGATGAGACTCACCTGGTCTGACTTACTCTGAGACTGTTTACTGCACGCTGTAGCTAAATTGCTCATGAGAGCCATTTGTAACATCACAAAAGAGAGGTTACATCAATAAAGAACAGGATAGAAAGGGATTGTCTGCCAGGGGTGAGATCCCTGTAAAATTGAAAGCCACCTTGTACCGCATGTGTGATGTCTCCCGGCCTTGGGGATTTGAGTACCACCTAAGACCTGGTGCCCTGTGGCCCAGGAGTCACCTCAGCGTGTCCTGTGTCCCACATGGAGTTCCCCCCGCCTGCCAGCCCGGGTTAGAAAGTAGCACCGGAAATCCAGTCACCCATATTGTGCATTGCCAACAGCACATTTCCAATTAAGAGCGTGAGTTTGTGGGTATGAATCATGCACTTTGTATAAATTCTGCTATGTGATGATTTATTTTCTTGACACCAAATAAATTACACACAGTGAACTTGGCCTACATTTATACTACCTCGTCTATGGATCCTTGGTTAACATAAAGGGAATTGATTAGCATGACAACTAATTTAGTGGGTGATGAGGACCCTATAATTTGGACCCCGTAGGCAAATTATTTTAAAGAAGTGAAGAGTCAAAATAGCTTTTATGAACCAAAGGGTTTTATAATTCCTAGAGGTTTTTCCAGATTTAGAAACTCACCTAATGTGTGCAATACAGAGCTTAACCTCCCCAATGGAAACAAGGCCCCAAGCCAGCGCACTTGAAAATCTGAAAGAGGTGCTGCTTATACATGGCCTCAGTGACCTACTTGCCAGGCCCTACTTCTCTTCTGTCTGCACTAAGTACAGAAAAGGAAGATTTTAAAGCAGAGTTTGATTTTGAAATTGACTTTGTTGTATAACCAAAGCTACCACTGGCCCATTCTTAAAACTACTTTTAATACCAATATCCCTTTAAAAAGAAGTCGTGTTACAACCTGGTAACTTGTACCATGTTCCTGGGACCTGATGCTAGTTGCTGACAACAGTTGACTTGCCTTCACTTTCTTCCTGGAACAAGTGCTATTAGATTAGAGGTCTTGCAATCACAGACCTGCAAGCAGACCGCCCCCCCACCGCCCCCGCCATCCTTAAACATGAAGATGGATGAACTAAGCCCAGAGAGAGTTAGCATTTTGTTCCATGACACACAGGACAATTACGTATGGTTGTAACCACATGGAGAACACAGGGTCCCCAAAGACATTACAGTTGGTTCTCCTCCCTTGCTCCCAACCCACTATGTCTTTGATGTGCAAAGCAGCTAGTCTGTGGACCAGTATCTTGACATCATCTAGCAGCTTGTCGTAAATTCAAAATCTCAGGCTCTAGCCCAATTGACCACTTCTATGAAACTGGAAAAGAAACAAAACAAAACAAAACAGTGAAACTAACTCCTAATTTGTATCCTATTAAATTCTGTGAAATGTTGGCCTTGATTATCTTTATCTCCACACAATTAGCTGAACCTACCCTCACCCAACACACATGTACATTTCTGCATCCATCCTGCTAAACTTTTTTTTTTTTTTTAAGATGTATTTACTTATTTTTAAAGAGAGAGAGAAGGAAAGAGAGTGGTAGCGGGGCAGGGAGGGGCAGAGGGAGAAAGAGAGAGAATCCAAGCAGACTCTGAGCTGAGTGCAGAGCCCGATGCGGGGCTCAATCCCATGACCCTGAGATCATGACCTGAGCCAAAACCAAGAGTTGGACACTCAACCAACTGTGCCACCCAGGCGCCCCCCCCATCTTGCCAAACTTTTAATTGGCCACCAAATGCTTTGGGTGATTTTTTTTCTAAATATCTCTGTGATACCCCCCTCCAACTCCTCAGATCTCCACCTCTTGCTCCCTGCCACCCGGCTACCCCTCTTCGATGTCCCTCCCCACTGACATTAGAGTGACTTATGAAACCCAGCCTGGTCATATCCCTTTCTCAACTTAAATTCTCCGTGGATTCTGTTGTGGACTGAATTGTGTCCTTTGTTGAGGCCCTGACCCCCATTGTGCTGGAATATGGAGGTGGGGCCTTTGGGAGGTGATAAGTTTTAGCTGGGGTTGTAAGAGTGGAGTCTCATGTTGGGATTATGAGATGAGAGGTCTTTCTGTCCACCTTGTGAGGACATAATAAGAAAGTGACTGTCTCCAAGCTAGGAAGAAGAATCTCACCAGAACCTGACCATGCTGGCATCTTGATCTTAGACTTCCAGTCTCTAGAACTGTGAGAAATAAATGTCTGTTGTTTAAGCCACCCTGTCTGTAATATTCTTTTATGGCAGCCTGAGCAGACTAAGGTTCCCTTTTGTTCAAAAAAGAAAGTGCAAACTCCTTAAAATGACATGAGGGTCGAGTATGATTTGGGTACCTTAGTGCTCAGTAGATGATTTCTGATTGTGTGAATGAATTGAGCAGTGTCATTTGTCTAGAAATTGATCCAGAGGTGGAGGTGGTGATGGAGGAGGGAGAGCCTGTTCTGAGAGCCAAGCAAAGGATATTGGATTCCATGCTGTTTCTTGTCTGTGCTAGTTAATTGGGCCCCGAGGTGTCAAACACTATTCCGGGTGTGCCTGTGAGGGTGTTTCTGGATGAGACTAACGTTTGTATCTGTAGCCTAAGTAAAGCAGATTGCTCTCCCAGGGTAGGGTAATCATCTAATCACTGAAGACTGGGAGTAGAAGCAAAAGGCTAACTAGGAACTCCCGTCTCACTTTGGGAACTGGGACCTTGGTCTTCTCTGACCTTTGCACTTGAACCGAAGCATTGGCTCTTCTTGGCTCTTCAGTGTGGCAGCCTTCAGACTGGAATTACATCATGAGCTCTCCTGGTTCTCGGGCCTTCGGACTGGGAATGGAGCTACACCATCACTCTCCTGGGTCTCCAGCTTCCAACTGCAGGTCTAAAGACTTGTCAGCCTCCACGATTGGGTAAGCCAGTTCCTTAGGATAAATCTCTCTTCTCTTTCTCTCTCTCTCTCTCTATGTATGTTTGTATACATGTATATATGTATACACATGTGTGTGCGTGCACACACACACACACACACATATACTCCATATTGGTTGTTTCTTAGGAGAACCCTGATGAATGAATGGTGTCTGTAAGAGAGCAGAGCCAGGGCAGTAGACTGCAGCTGTGGGGGACAGCCCTTCCTTTTCTTCCTCTTAGCCCAGCTGAAGAGAGTGCTTCAGCATCCTCTGATCCCAGGAGAAGAAAATCAAACAATCAGGATGGGAGTAGAATGTGGCCTCCCCCAGGGACTAGTTGGCGCTGTGCAAGGGGCATCTCTGTTCCTGCTCAGTTGTTAAGAGTGCTTAGGGCATGTGCATCAATGTTATCAGGTAGACCTGAGGCCTGGCTACTGCTCTCCCCTCCCTCAGGCCCTCCAAGCTTTAGTGAAGCTGATGGTGGGTGGCAGGGTGGCTCAGGGCCCTGCATGCTTCCATTCCTGAATGGCAGCTGCAGAATGTTCCTGGGGTTTTATTCCTTCATCTACTCTTACTCAATCCAGATGTTAGAGGTGATAGCAGTACCATCTAGAAAATGAGTTGCTGCAAAATCTGGACAGAAGTTAGAAATTCCTTAAACAATTTTACATTTAGCTACATTAGCTTCTTTTCTATTTAGATTATAGTAAAATCTTATCAGTGGAATAATGGAGACCAGGGGAAGGTTCAGGTTTTGCACCCTGAAGCATGTAGTACAGGTTTTCAGGTTCTGTTTAAGAAAAAGAATAAGAATTACAGACAAATAAAAATGAAAGTGAACATTGATTTAGAATGAGAAAACAGATTTTAAGAAGCTGAAAGGTATCACAGATACCACAAAATCTAGAAAAATAGCATGGTATTTTCACTAATTAACTGCTTGATACTTCTCTGTAATACTTTTATTCCTACATTTTTGGCTGCATATCCTATGCATGCTTCTTCATTGGACATTGATTTATAATACTTTTGTAGAGAGAGGAGAAGAGTAATTCAGTCTTCTCCTGACTGAGAAATCATTTAAAATTTATTTTAATTATCAATAGTTGGGATTCATAGAATACACAACTCCACACACAGATGTCCTTGCTGTTTGTACTAAAGCTACAACTTGCACCTCACATACATGGGTATTCAGGAAGCGTATATTTTGTGGGATTTTCATAAACAAATTCTTGGTGCATTTATAATTGCATGGGCTACATTATCGGTTGAATTCTTATGGGAGGCAATTTCCATTTCCACTGGACATTGATGGCAAGTGTGTCCTCTGTTTGCAACTTTACACGAATAACAGAAGAATTTGTCACCCATTGGTTTCTGGTTCTCTACAAACCTTCTTCTGGCTCCATGACTCATATATTTCCAGTGCCAAGTGCTGTAAGACGCATTTATATGGCCATATGATCTCTGGCTCTGGACTTTCATGTCCCTGTGCCATAGGAGTTGGCACACTGGGCAGTAGGAATACTCCTACAAACCATTCCTACACTGGGACAGACAACAGTAACTTAACTACACATGAAAGGGATAGAATCATATAAATATATCCCAGGAAATCCAAACTGAGTATATCCTCACTCAGCTTCTAATCCAAAACACAAAAATGCACAAGCCATGCCAATAGAATCCAAGAGAAATAAGTGGCAGGAGCTGGGAGTACAAAGAGCAAGTGGTCTTAACTGATTGCAGTTAAAATGTCTTTGGCAAGTTTTTCAAAACTATCAAATTTGCAACCATATGATACGTTGTAAGGTCCCCTCTCAAGAAACCTATGGAAAACAAAGGTCTTACAACTTTAGCTTCTTGGTAAATCTGCCTCTTAATATAGACACTTCAAAAACTACTGTATAGAAAACTTAGGTTGAGGTTGTGTTTGCTCAGAAGTTTTCCTTATGCCAAAGTTAATATTGCAGAGAAATATGTAAATTGCCTGGGCAAAACAAACTTTTAAAGCTCTTTTAGAAGTCTTGTTTACGTATCATTAATTTATATTCTAATTTTGGATTAGAAGCTGAGTGAGGATACACTTAGTTTGGATTTCCTGGGGTATATTTATATGATTCTATCCCTTTCATGTGTAGTTAAGTTACTGTTGTCTGTCCCAGTGTAGGAACGGTTTGTAGGAGTATTCCTACTGCCCAGTGTGCCAACTCCTATGGCACAGGGACATGAAAGTCCAGAGCCAGAGATACATATTGCAACGTACTCTCAACCATTCTTTGGAGCAAGCCCCCAAAGATTTCTTCATTTACCTAAAAATGAATGTGAACACATATATGAAATGAAGGTTTATTTAAATAGAAACATAAAATGTTGATATTGGGATGTCCCCTTTCACAACTTTTTAGCATTGTACTGTTAAGTCCTTGGTAATTCAACAAAACAAGAAAATTATATAAAAGGTGCACAGATTGGGAAGGAAGACATAGACTGTCTTTGTTCACAGATGACATGGTTGTCCATATAGAAAGTCTGAAAGGATCTACCAAAAAACTACTAGAACTACTAAGCAATTACACCAAAGTTTCAGGATAGAAGGTTAACATATAAAAGTCAGTCACTTTCTTATATACCAACAATGAACATGAAATGTGAAATTAAAAACACAGTATCATTTATACACCCTCAAAAATGAAATACTTCAGTACAAATCTAACAAAATATAAGATAGGTATGAGGAAAACTAAAAACTCTGATGAATGAAATCAAAGAACAATGAAATAAATGGAGAGATAATCCATGTTCATGAATAGGAAGACTCAATATTGTCAAGATGTCAGTTCTTCCCAACTTGATCTATATATTCAATGGAATCCTAATAAAAATCTCAGCAAGTTATTTTATGGATATTACAAACTGAATCTAAAGTTTATATGGAGAAGCAAAAAACCCAGAATAGCCAGCACAGTATTGAAGAATAACGTCAGAGGACTGATGCTACCCAACATCAAAGCTTCCTATAAAGCTACAGTAATCAAGATAGGATGGTAGTGGCAAAAGAATAGACAAATGGATCAGTGGAACAGAATAGAGATCCCAGAAATAGACACATAAATAAATATAGCCAAGTGTTCTTTGATAGTGGAGCAAAGAGAATACAATGGAACAAAGATAATCTCTTCAACGAATGGTGCTGGAACAACAGACATCTGCATGCCAAAAAAAAAGAAAAAAAATCTCAACAAAACCTTATACCCTTCACAAAAATTAACTCAAAATAGATCATAGACCTAATATTAAATGCAAAACGATAAAAGTCCTAGGAGATAACATAGGTGAGAATCTAGATAGTCTTGTGTATGGTGTTGCTTTTTTAGATGCAACGCCAAAGGCACATTCCATGAAAGAAATGCTTGATAAGCTGGATCTCATTAAAATTTAAAATTTCTGCTCTGCAAAAGATAGTATCAAGGGAATTAGAAGACAGGCCACAGACTGGTTTGTGAGGAAAAAATATTTGCAAAAGACACATCCGATACAGGACTATTATGCAAAATATACAAAGAACACTTAAAAAAACAAATGTCATGTTTTAAAAGTGGGCCAAAGACCTGAACAGACACCTCATCAATGAAGACATACGGGTGGCAAATAAGCCTGTGGAAAGATGTTCGGTATCTTATGTCATCAAGGAATTGCAAATTAAAACAACAGTAAGATAGTACTACACAACTATTAGAATGGCCAAAATCCAGATCACTGACAACACCAAATTCTGGTGGGGATGTGGAGCAACAGGAACCCTCACTCATCGTTGGTGGGGACGCAACATGGTATGGCCACTTTGGAAGACAATTCGGTGGTTTCTCACAAAACTGAACATGCTCTTATCTTATGATCTAGCACTCATACTCCTTGGTATTTAGCTAATGGAGTTGAAAACTTATGTCAACACAAAAACCTTTATTTGGATATTTATAGGATGATTGACTTGTAGAGAGCACTTGTTTCGTATCAGTTTGTACTTAATATTTAGGAAAGTAGAAATGGTACTTAAATACAGAAGCATAACAACTTTTTAATTTGGAAGAAGTTTTAGATCAGTCTTGGAGATGTAGGGTAAGAAGCCAAATTATGGTGTCTCCCATAGCTTTATCTGTGTTATAGGATACAGAACTCACTAATCTGTGTTCCTTTGTTGACAGCACAGGCAAGTTGAAATGCAACTCTGTGAAGTCACTGTTGGAGTGTAGAGCAAAATCAGAGAAAATCATGTAGTTATTTAAAAATGTGAACTGTGTAAGAAATAAATTATTTCTGACTAGGTTCTATTAAGGAGCTCAAACTTGATTAATTCTTGGTCTAGATAAGCATTTACCTTTAGCAATTACATGCCACTATTATAGTGATTATTTTATAAAATCTAATAAACACTATCTGGAGTTAATACTTGCTCCTGGGGAAAGTATGCCAAGAGCTTAGAATACGTTTATGGGAGATTTTGCTTGCTAGGTTTGCATATAAAGTTTGAAACACCAAAATCCTTTTAGCATCATTAATCAAAAAAAAAAAAAGCACACAAACAGTTGTACCCAATAAAGCTGAAATCTGATATAGAAATAGGCAAAACCTTAGGGATTTTGTATTATCAGCCAAATACTGTCCATCCCTAATGAATTCCAGCCAACTAACTCTGCCTTTGAGTTAGTCTCTGAAATGACCTCTGCTTAAATCTATACTGTGTGCCTTTACATATGTCATAAGTAATGTCTTATCTCTTGCTAATTTAAAGATTAGATGAACATTATGCTAAACAGACTGTGGTCTGTTGGTTTAACCTACCCATACCAGAATTAACAATGGGATGTTGGCTAATATTCTCAACATGGAAGAAAAAGAAACCCATTCATGACTTTTGTATCTGGTTAAATGTCAAGATTAATAATTTGTTTTAATAGAGTTTTCTTTGACTTAAACTCCTGGTAGGCATATGTGATTATGTTGGAATTTCAGAAAATGTGTTAGATATCCTCATATCCTCTTCATTAGACCTGGGATCCAGGGAAAAACTAATATTTTATTATACTGGTATCATAATGAAGATACAATATCCTTCTTAAATTCACATATGATTAACCTTTATATCAAAAGAATAAACATGACCATGATCCATGATCCCAGGTTTGCTACCATAATTCTATTTATCTATAGATTGTAGGCTCAGTGAGGAACAAGTGGTTGAGTGAGGGTGGGGAAGTCAAATGGGCTACCACCTGGGTCTTTGAATCCATTGACTGTCTGTGAACTTTATTGTCTCCTGAATCTCTTGGACTTCCTTGTTTATTGAGAACCTTAGATAAGCTTTCTTGTGGGTAATGAGTAGGGAGTTGAGATCTAAAATTTCTTCTGTAATTCTACAGTTTGGTATGTGCTTAAAACATTTTTCTTAGGGTGAAAGACAATAAAAAGATGTCTTACATGCTAAGCTATATGTATGTATCTATTCTGAGAAAGTAGGGAGGGAGGGAATGCTTTGTAAAGTACTAAAGGATGTGTGTGTTTCTTCCCTGGAGTTTAAGAATTCCTCTTAAGAGGCTGGGTTTAATTTATTTGTTAAGGAAGGATAGGTATTTTAGTTGTTACAGAGCCCTGTTCAGGGGAGAATTTAGGATAGAAGGTAAGAATGTAAGCTCCTTCTTAGGCAAGTCACTTAATGTTACTCCACTTCTGTTTTCTCATTATCAAAATGGGTCACTGGAAGGGTTAAATGAGTAAATGCATGGAAGTGCTTAGAGCTACACCAGGAGGCCGCCACCAAAGGTAGAGGCTACACTGAATGGCTGGAGGAGATGGTACTGAGAGTCTTGCATTTCTAGCTCAGGGGGATTCAGGAGGCCATGGGTGCTGAGAACCACAGGAAGGTATGGACATCAATGGTGATTGACACTTTAAATGGATTATTTGTCTGCTTTAACAATATAAATTAGAGGAGAACTTGAGCCGGAGCGGGGCAGGGGCAGAGGGAGAGGGAGAAGCAGACTCCCTGCTGAGGGGGGAGTCCAAGGCACAGAACTCAGTCCCAGGACCTGAGGTCATGACCTGAGCTGAAGGCAGACACTTTACTGACTGAGCCACCCAGATGTCCCAAAACAGTACTACTTTAATTCACCAGCAAGTACCAGCTGGAAAAGTTAATAAACAATACTGGCTGTATTCACGAGAGTAAATACTAGCTATATTCACAATGGTAAACCTAATGTTGATTAATTTAAACAAGAATATGCTAGATAGGGGGGCCTGGGCGGCTCAGTTGGTTAAATGTCTGCCTTTGGCTCAGGTCATGATCCCAGGGTCCTGGGATCGAGCCCCACGTCGGGTTCTCTGCTCAGTGGGGAGCCTGCTTCTCCCTCTGTCTACTGCTCTGCCTACTTGTGCATTCTCTGTCAAATAAATAAATAAAATCTTTAAAAAAAGAATATGCTAGATATTTAATAAAGTGCATAAAATATTATCTCAATAAATAGAAAGGCTTTTTGTGTAATTGATGAGACACACTTATTCACTGGGCTTTGAAGGGCCACGTGGAGATTTAAAAACCTGTTCTCTCCTTGTTAGAAGTGCAGCCATTCCATTCTTCATAAAAGCAGGCTGGGGCATACAGTTGTGGCTCGTGCTGGCTTTCTGGTATTTCTAAAAGTTAGTCATTGGCACCCATCAGTACAGGGAGTTACCGAAACATTGTCAAGGGTGTATAGATTGAAGACCAAGACTTTCTAATTTCTTATTGGCTCAAATAGTACTTCTTTTGTGAAGCTTCTCTAAAATGTGGGGCTCCCATTTCTGTGTTCACAGTACTGTGTACATCCATCTACTCACCCTTTGCACATCATGTTTAGATTATGTGTGCGTGTGTTTCTTTTTTTAATTAAAATTTTTTTTACTTGTGTATAGTTGATACACAATTTTATGTTAGTTTCAGGTGTACAAAATAGTGATTCAACGTGTCTGTAGGCTATGCTGTGCTCACCACAAGAGTAGCTGCCATCTCTCTCCATACAGTGCTATTACAATTATCATTAACTATATTCCCTACGCTGTACTTTTATTCCCATGACTTACTCATTCCATAACTGGAGGCCCCTTCACCCATTTTGCCTATGCTCCCAACCCCGTTCCTTCTGGCAACCATTAGTTTGTTCTCTGTGTTTATAGATCTGATTCTGCTTTTTGTTTGTTTATTCATTTGTTTATTTTTAGATTCCACGTATGAGTGAAATACCATCACTAATCATCAGGGAAATGCATACCAAAACCACAATGAGACATCACTTTACACCTGTAAGAATGGCTAAAATAAAAAAGACAAGAAATAACGAGTGTTGGTGAGGATGTGGAAAAAAAGGAACCCTCTTGCACTGTTGGTGGGAATGCAAATTGGAGCAGCCACGGTGGAAAACAGTATGGCAGTTCCTCAAAATTTAAAAATAGGGCCACCCTACAATCCAGGAGTCACACCACTGGCTATTTACCAAAAGAAAACAAAAACACAAATTCGAAAAGATGTATGTACTAATTATCGCAGCATTATTTACAATAGCCAACACATGGAAGCAACCTAAGTGTGCACGTAAAGATGAATGGATAAAAGAATATGACACACACACACACACACACACACACACACACACACAGGAATATTACATGGCCATAAAGAGGGTGAGATCTTTTCATTTGTGACAACATGGATGAGCTTAGAGGGTATTATACTACGTGAAATAAGTCAGACTATGTTTCTTATACCAGACTGGGAGCCTTTTAAGGGCAAGTACCACGTCTTGGTTCAATTTTGTATCTTCTTTTCTGAGCATAAAATAAGTGAGAAAGCAGGTGCTTAACAGTTGTTTAATTCACAGAAAAAGCATTATTTTCTTTTAATTTTTCTTGCTTGGTTATAGATTTCTGTGATTTTCTGGATATAAATTTAACACTTTGTTCAAAAATGTTCCATGAGCAACCCGTAACTTCTGTTGTCCTGTCAGAACCATTGTAACAGTTCCACAGGTACTGTGGACTTAGGAATCCTAGTCAGAGCTGGCTGGTGATGGAGCCTGCGAGTATCCTTAGCATATCTCAGCTGCATAGGTGTTGCCACGGGGATGGGAGCATGTCCCTGAGAGGATGGGCTGGAATGCCAGTACGATGTGGGAAGGGTTCTTTGCTGGAATCTTCTTACATGTCCTTAGGGATTGTTGGCTTCTAAGCCTGACTATCCTAGTCATAGTTTCATTGACCTCAGGTACCTCGAATCTCCATACAGGTGGAAAGTCTCAGGTGAGAAGCAACATAGCTCTTTGTTGTGATCAAGACATAAGCTGGGGATAGACTCATGTCAGCTTTGTGTGTACAACATTGTCCAGGGGTGCTGGCCAGGCATCAGGGCCAGAGTCCCTGCCTTGAGGGAGGTGTTGAGGTGTTTCACGCCCGGCAAGCGGGCACTGTTTATGTCCCTGGTGACAGAGAATCATGGGAGATCCAGCAAATAAGAGGAATCAGAGGATTTAATGTGGGGCGTATGGAATTCCTAGCTGTGGTCTGACTTACTGGAAGGTAGGAAGTACACAGGTAAGTGGCAGGCTGTGAAGTGGAAGACAGAACCAGCTCACTCCTTGATCACTCTGTGATCAGAACCATGCTCCTTGACTCTAACATGGTCATTAATGAGCAGCTCCACATCGTGGCCTGGAAGAGCAAATGAGACAGTACTTAGGAAAATGGGTGTTTTGCAACTTCAGCTGCTGTGAATGAATATTTTTATGAATCCATATAACCAAAAATAGGGGAGAAGTTCAGTATGTTGCCTGGGGTCAGGATGAGACAGCTGATAGTTGGCATTTGGGTTCTGGTTCTTGCCTTATTCCTTTGTCACTTGGCAGACAGATAGGAAACCTGCTCATTCCTCACGTATGCCTGTCAATAGAAAATTCGCTAATAGAACATGCTAAGTAGGTGGGGAGGAGCTAATGAAGGGCAGACATAGTGAGCCCAAGCTTCAGAGCTTTGGTCTGTTCCCACTTAGGTGCAAAGTGCATGACAGATGGGGAGAGTTTACTGAACAAGATGAAGAAACAGCCCCAGGGATGAGAGAAGGGTCCTGCTTCAAGGAAGCCTCTAGATGGAAATCTTCTCTCGGAAATGGTGAAGTGTGGCCCAGTTGTTCTCCCAGCTTGCCCCAGAGCACAACAGAGGTAGAGCACAAACGCAGGAGAGACCAGAGGCACACGTTAATTCTTTGCATGCAGAGTTAGCAAACGCTCATTTCAGAAGTCCTGGCGGAGGCTGAGAGGAGGTAGGGGTGGGGAGGAGGTAGAGGTCTGGACCAAGTTCTGACTCTCCTAACTCGCAGGAGCTCTCCTTCATGCTGGCCTCAGTGTCTGCCTCCAGGACATACGAGGATTGATGGAGATGGTTCCCCATCCTCAAATCCTGTGATTCTGGGAAGAATAAAAAGATCATCTCTCTCTCTTCATCCAGTTTTATTAGTTTTATGAATATTTCTTAATCCAGGAGACTTCAGTGGCTGCATGGGCAGAAATGTAATTTCTTATTACAGAGATTTTACTCTGAGAATGTCATGTCTGGTACAGTTATATAATTTGTGTGTTCTCTAGGGGCATTATTATTAATCATTTACCAGGTAATTTACATTTTCTTCCAAATATTTGAATTTCAAAATCCATTTTTAACTTCTAAATGTAAATTTCAAAATTTATCTAGTCCCCTAGATTATTTTCAAATGGGAACACTTGCCCAGTTTCTTAGACCCTAGCATTAAACCCTCAGAAAAGTTGTTTAGAGCCTTCTTTTTAGAATCGCATCTTATAGTTTCTCTTCTAAACTGGAAAAATTAGAAAGTTGCAATATTTAAAAAGTGTCTTATTGAATTTCTTCTTGCCTGTAGTTTTCGAATTATGTTTTTGGTAACATTTTTTGTTGAGGCATCAGTCACATACCATACAATTAGCCCATTTGAAGTGCACAGTTAAATGATTTTCAGTATATTCACATAGTTATGGAACCATTGCAAAAGACGATATTAGAACATTTCTGTTGGTCCAGAAAGAAGCACCTTCCCTCTATCTAACGTTCCCCAAGTCATCCCATTCCTGCCTCTAGTTCTAGGCAACTACAAATCTACTTTCTATCTATCTACTAAGAAATCTACTTTCTTTCTTTCTTTTTTTTTTAAATTTATTTATTTTTTATTTTTATTTATTTATTTGACAGAGAGAGACACAGTGAGAGAGGGAACACAAGCAGGGGGAGTGGGAGAGGGAGAAGCAGGCTTCCTACCAAGCAGGGAGCCAGATGCGGGGGCTCGATTCCAGGACCCTGGGACCATGACCTGAGCCGAAGGCAGATGCTTAATGACTGAGCCACCCAGGCGCCCCTCTACTTTCTTTCTATCTATCTCTTTTGGTTTGCCTGTTCTGAAAATTTCATATACGTGGAATCATATAATATGTGGTCTTTTGTGACTGGCTTCTTTTACTTAACATGTTTTCAAGGTGCATCCCACTGTAGCATATGGG
This sequence comes from Leptonychotes weddellii, assembly GCF_054177405.1. NCBI lineage: Eukaryota > Metazoa > Chordata > Mammalia > Carnivora > Phocidae > Leptonychotes > Leptonychotes weddellii. Next base: position 118,294,693 of record NC_138378.1, read on the forward strand.
AGTTCTCCATTTCTTTTCATGGCTGAATGATATTTCATTGTATGGATATACCACATTTTGTTTATTCACCAGCTGATAGTCAGTTGGGTTGTTCTTATTTTTTGGCTGTGATGAGTAATGCTACCGTGAACATTTGAGTACAAGTTTTTCGGTGAATGTGTTTTCATTTCTCTTGGGTATATACCTGACAGTGGAATTGTTGGGTCAAACGGTAACTCAGTGTACAGTCGTTAGGGGAGCTGCCAGACTGTAATCTAAAGGGGGCTACGCCATACTATGTGCCCACCAGTTGTGTATGAGGGTTCTGATTTCTCCGCTTCCTTACCGATACTTGTTGTAATCTGTCTTTTTTATTACAGCCATCCTACTGGGGTATGAAGTGGTATATAATTGAGGTTTTGATTTGTATTATCCTGGTGACTACGATGTTGAATATCCTTTCATGTGCTCGCTGGCCCTTTGTATATGTTCTTTGGAGAAATTTATCTTTTAAGCTTGTTCTGTTGGGGTGCACATCATAGTCCCTTTGTCTTCTGTCATCTGGTTCCAGGATAGGGAAGTTGGCAAATAATTTCAAGTCTGCAGATTTTGGGAACCGTAATACAGTATGTTTAATGACAAATCAGTTTTATTATTCTCTGACTCCATTTTAAAAAATAAGTAATACATAACTACTTTTATGAGAAAGCATTTTCCGTCATTACACATACCCAGTGCAACATGATACAATCCAGCTTTCAACTTTAATGTCTTAATTTTATATACTTGATTAGGATAATTTTAGTTTTCATAATATTGTCTTTGTATATAATGAAATACTACTGGTTCAGGACAAATCAGCTTTAAGTATAAAGATCCTTAGTTTATCTTAGAAATACTAGCAATCAAATAAGAGAATTAAAGTAAAACAAATGACTGAGATTATGTTTCTTCTGCTTCAGGGGCCACTGCTGAATTCTAAGGAACAACATTTCTATTCTTTCTCTTTGGATCTCTTACCAAGAGTTCACTGCCAGCTCGCCATGTGGTTTTCATACAGAGAGAGTTCATGGCAGTGCATCAGACTGAGTTCTCATCTCTTTAGACTGATCTCTTCTAAAAGGATGTCATTAGTCATGTCTTAAAAGCCTTTTCTAAGAGTGAAGCTTCTAGTTTGCGTCTCATTCTTGATTTAGTTCACACCTGGGAGGTGTCAGTAAATTAGCTATGGGTCCTAGACACACACACGCACTCTCTCTCTCTCTCTGCATTTCTTAAGAATCTCTTTGTTGTTGGGGATAAGAAAATCAGTAAGGCTTGGTCCTAGCTCAGTGAATGAGGCAGGGATATGCAGAAGGTGTTCATCCACCAGTGATGTGAGATGTGTGATGGAGAAGTCCACGGGGGCTTGAGGGAGCGCAGAAGATGGTGCCTGGATGATGGAGTCTTTGCAGTGCAGAAGATGTTGGGGCCAAGATTCTGCAGGCCCCAGACCAGTGACACAGTGATTATCTAGAGGGGGGCACATGCAGGTGGGCCGCATGATGGTGAGCTGGCAAGAGTAATAAGACTAACACTGTTCTCAGTGGCATTATTGCTTATATGATTTCTTCCCATTGACCTCGGTTTCACTCCCTGGAAAAAACAAAGGGTGAGTGAACTCTTCCTTCATCATAGCTTGTCACAGATTTGACACCATCTCTGATATCCATCTCAGGCCTTCCATTCTCCATGGGAGTGCTCCCCATTCCTTCACTGTTTCCTTAGACAGAATGGATTTGGGGATCATCACCATCTCAGTCTTCTCTGATGGATCTACTTCAGTTTATAAACTTCTCTGTAAATGTGGCTCTCAATGCAGAATCCAGCACTCCAGATATGGTTTTCAAAGTGAGATGTCTTGGGGCTACTCTTGCCTCTGCCATGAACACTAAACATTGACATCCAATCACACCCACCCAGGTGAGCTCATTTTGAACCTCTGAGCCTTGTTTACCTGCTAAACCAGGCTCTTTCAACTTTGGACATGTTATTCTTGATTCAAATTACAGGGCTGGTTGTTTATACATATTTATTTTCATCTGGTTAGCTTTGACTTATTTTTTCCCAGGAATGCCAGAACCTTTTAAAATCCTCGTCCAACTATCTAATAATGTCTTGGCGATCTCTCTCCACCTAGTGTCATCTGAAAATTTCACAGTCATGAAATCTTCTGGTTTGTGTCCATCCAGCAGTTTGGTAAAAATACTGATAGCAACTGGGTTGAGAACAAAACCAGTGGTCTTGCTTTTATTAAGAACTGGTGTTAGTGACGTTTAAATGATGTATCTGTGAAATTGACAGTAGTGTAGAAAGTGTTGTTCATTGATTGATCAACAGATATCCCAGAACAGCATCTCTGAATTCAATCTATGGATTTCCTCTATCACAATAAACTGAGATGCTATTAAAGTGCAAATTCGGGGGCCTTGCTGGAGACCGGCACTGCCAGGCACTAGAGGATATGCATTTTAGCAGGTGATCTGCCTGAGCACTGGGGTTGGAATGAATAAAGGAGCTAAGCTGTCCTTAGCGTGGACTCTGAGCAGTGGTCTAGGACAGGCAGTTTGCATCTGGCTTGGTAAAATGAGCTGTGGCATTACTCATGTGGAAATATGTTTATAGTGATGTGTTGGTGAAGTGATGCCAGAGAGGTTTTTGGTGCACTTACAAAAAGTCCTTAACCTACGAGATCCTCCGCTATGCTGCAGCCTTTGGCCTGGGCCAAGGAGCATCTCTGCCTTCGACGAGGTGCCCGCGTGATTTCAGCATGTTGCCGCCTTAGTCACTGCTGTCTTGGGAGCATGAGCATTCTGCGTTGTTTGCATGAAGGGCCGATCTCATTGTGGAGTGGTAGCACCTCCAGCCTGGTCAGACTCTGGAGCCGGGGGCCTCGGTGGGACTGCCGCCCATACGCTGCAGCTCTGGCTTCACACCAGGGTAGACAGTATGGGTTTGGCGATGTGCTAGGGAAGAGTCTCCCGAAACACGTTTACTGAATCACAGCTCTCGCTCTATATTTACTCGTCTCACAGGGGCTGCCAGGGCTCTACCTATTCTCAAGTGATTCTGACACTACTGAGGATTTAAAGATCACTATTTTCAAAGCCAGTCGTGAACGTCACACCTTCCCTCTCCTTAGAAGATTCTCATTATCTGTTTATTAGACATCCCTCTGTTCCCTGCAACTTTGTTCAACACCACAGGCTCTCTTTATTTTAGGAGGCAGTGCAAAATTGTTGTTCAGGACTTCTGTCGGGAAGTTTCAGCGGCTAGGTTCTTCCCTCTCTTGGCAATTGCAAGAGTGTCTGGGGGTCATTCCAGATCTTTCCAACATCTGACCACTCCTACTTCATGATGACTTGCTACTTAGCTTTCTTACGTCAGTGTCTCTTCTGAAATATTTCTGAAAGTCTTTCCCTGGTTTCTTATTTATAAAAACTACTATGTCTTAATTTCTACCATTCATTTTCGACACAAACATCAAGAATCAAAAGCTCATTCAAAAATGCAGATTTCTTTTTCTGATTATGAAAGACAAGCATGGTTGTTGGTGAAAATTTATTACTTAGAAATGTAGAAGAAATTGATTATAATGATCCCACCCAAATACTAGTACATTTTGAGTTTAGTTTAATTGAATCTTCCTCGGTGCACACATATTTTCACAGTTGCCATTACTCCTTATGTACAATTTAGTATCCTCCTTTGTTCACTTAGTGTGTAAGTTGCCTGCTTCATGCCATCATATGAATATCAAAATAAAATTTACTATGTAGTTGTACACTTTTGTTGATCATTGATGGTGTTTCTTATAAATACAGCATCATGATGAATGTCTTTATATCAAGGTTTTCTCTATATGTCTCTCTTGGGTAACTTCCTCAGAAGTGCTAGTATTGAACAAGGGGACATTTTTAAGGTTCTTGATATATATTTCCAAATCGCTTTCCAAAAGAATTGAATCCATGTATACACCTACTGGCAATATAAAATACTTATTGGTGTGATTTGTCACTAGGAATTCCATAGTTACACATTTTAGAGGGAAAAAGGTAACATTCTATATTAGAAAATTAAAAGCATTTTCATAGTTGAAGCAGATCTTAAGACAGGTTCCATGAGCACATGGTAAAGGATGCTCAGCAAATCCTTTATCCATTAGGTATGATGTGGTGTGCATTCCAAAGAGAATGAGGAACACCAGCAATAAATAAAAATGCTAGTATGTACATCTCTTGCTTTTCTTTTGACTTTTTAATCATTAACCCAGTCATTCTCACAGCTCTCTTATAAGAGCAAGAGAGAAGGTCAAATGTAATACAGCTGCTTAATGCCTCTTGTGTATTACCTGGGAACCAATTCATGAAGGCAAATCCCTGAAAATCCCAAATAGAGATGAGATAATCCAAGAGGTAGGCTCTTCGGAGTAAATTATTGTGCTCTTGTAGTATGATAAATGGGTCTAATTGCTGCCTTTCACAGAACTCAAATGGTTTTCATGAATCATCAAAGTTGATAGAGAAAATTCAGATAGAGAAAAATGGATATAATAGAGAACCAGGCACTTAAAATTGGTCATCAAAGTTGTTATTCCAGGTGAACTCCTCTTGTCTCCCTACACAAGATCTGCACAGTCCAGATTGTGCCTGCCACGCTAAGGAAAGGGACAGTCTTGAGGTCAAACAAACTGGGATGAAAATCTTAGTCCTCTTACTTCTTCAGGCTCCTGGGAAACTTCCCTAGCTTCCCCAGTCTTCATTTTCCTTATCTGTCAAAATAATAAATTTTTTAATAAATAACATTTCTTTTTAATCTAGTGGATTAAGTAAAACAACATGAGTAATTCATATGAATTGTAACATGCACATAGACATTATTCAGCTAACACGTATCTCTTCACTCTTCCTTCTCTGTATAGCCCCCAAATGTGCAACACATAGTCCTGCTTTGCCTTTTGGTTTTTAAAATGCACTTTCCCTACCCTACAATATGCTTCAGTGCAAACAGATCTCCTGTTCCTCTAATCTGCTAACCATCACGGCTTAGGCCACTGATCCTTTGCTTTTTCTTTGAATTTTCAAGTGCCAACCAAGTCATTGTCAGAGATCCCTGGAACAATGTCTTGTGCCATAGTGGTATTTTATTATCAGTCTCTGTGTCTTCTAACCAGACTCTGCCATTCCAAAGGGCAGAAAACACAGCTTTGTATTCCCCTTAGCTCACAGCTCTGCTTCTGAAATGCATCAGACCATTGGTAAATAACCTATTGGTTAATTGAATTTTCAACATTCATTCAGTATCCTACACATATTTTTTTAAACTCATTTTCCTGTGTGCCAGAAATACAGTCATCAATGGGGTTGATAAAATATCTGTTTTCTTGGAGCTCCAGTGCACCTCTATCATTTTCATATAGGAACAGCTCAGAAGCAGAAGAAAGCAATATGGATGGAGCTTGAGGTTTGGGAGATTCATCTTGAGCCCAGGTGTGCATTGCAGAGACTGAGGAATGGTCAATTACCGGTATCAAAGAAAGGGACTCTGTTGGACATGGTGAGATTGTAGTGCCCGGTTATTAACTCCTGCCATCCTCCTCATCCCCCTCCAGTGGCTCCTAGAGTAGTAGGGAAGGCAGACATCTTAGCAGAAAACTATGGTTATGTGGTAAGTGCTATGCTACAGGTGATTCAGGATCCTACAGATGCACAGACGGAGGGTCCTCACCCAGAGATGAAATGTCAGCTGAGCATGGAGGTAAGCTGGCCATGTGGTGGGTGTTTCACAATGAAAGAGCCCCTATGTGAATAAGCCTGGAGCCCTAGAGCCATATCTTTGGCGAGCTGAAAGTGGTGTACCGTGAATGGAAACTGCAGGAAGTAGGAAGCAGTAGTGATTCATTGGATTGAAAGCTAAGTAGGTGAGGGGAACAGGAAGGGCATTATAAACTTTTTAAGAGTTTGGACTTTATCCTGAGGGCACTAGAGAACAACCGAAGGATTATAATCACCGGGGTGATGTTATTGTGATAGAGCACCTTGGCTGACGTGCAGAGAGTAGATTTGAGTAGAACAAAATGCAGGTAGGGAGACCTTGAGACTGTTGGAATGACCCAGGAGAGCTGTACCCTCTGACCCTCTGTGGGGTCGGAGGGAGTCTGTGTATTGGGAGAGAGTGTTAAGGCAGAAGCACCAGGGTGTGATTGGTTGTGGACATGTGGAAGTTAGAGGGAGTAAGGTTTATGCTGGTGTTTCTGATTTGGGTGATCAACAAGGAAATGCTTCTTGTCACTGAGCAAGAGAACGCAAATAAATGAATTGCAGCAGAAAGATCATGAGCTTGAGACATTGGGAATTTTAGGTGTTTGGGGGATATCCAAGGGGAGATAGACAATGAAGAAATCCTGCGTTTGAGTCTAAGACTCAGGGGGTTACCCTCTGACCTGGAAATGGGGATACTGGAGGCGTGCACATATAGGAGGAAATTAAACCAAGGACATAGATGAAACTTCCCAGAGGGAATGCAGGCTGTAAAAAGAAACACCCAATTACAGTGTTTTTATGCAACAGATAATCAACTACAGACCTGGTCCAAAAGGCTATATGCTACATTGTCACTCAATTTTTACTTATTCCTTTGCTCAGTCATTTGTTTATTCATTCACATATTCATTGTTTTCTTTCTGGACCCCAAGACATGCAGTGTAGGTGGCTTCTGACTTTTTCTCCATGGAATGCTAAAGAAACTTTATGGACCACGGCCTGGTCTGGTGGGCTCTGCTTCATATCAGGCCCAGACCTGGCCGTGCTGACAGCCTTCCTAGCTGGGGGACCAATGACCCACCAAACCCCAATCCAGAGTAATGTTTGTGATTAGGGGGCCTGTACCTGAACAACTGCCCGTATTGCATCTTTGAGGTGTTTTCTGACTGAGGACCAGCAGCTCCACCATCACCTGGGTGAACCTGTCTCTATGGTGTATGTCTGGCTTTTATTTCTTGCATTGACAGGGAAGTTAGACAGAATGTAAAGAAAGTCCCAGATGTTCACCCCAAAGCTGCGGCAATCTGTGGGGCACTGTAGGCTACCACAGAGACATGGAGGCTGTTGGCCCAATGAAGTCACAGCCCCTGTGCTGTAAATTGTATTATTGCTCAAAAATATTCCTAGCTTAATGCTCTGCCTTGATAAGTGCCTATTAGTCCCTCAGTTTTAACGACTCATTAAGATACTCTTCTTTGGTGAATTACTAAGCTTTTTTCTTTGGGAAAAGTTCTCAGCTCTACTCACTTACTGTGCGTACTCACTTTGATGGTGGTATCCTCATAAATCTTGCTGTGATGCTCCTTCCTCCAGCCTCAGTATCCCAGAATTCCACCAGATAGATCACCTCCCCAGAACAAATCAGACTAGTCTGTTTTAGATAGTCTAGATGGAGGGAATTGTGCTAATAGCTCTAATTTCCCCTTTGTAGAGGTGCTTTGATTCTTTGACATAACATCTAAAAAGGACAACATCAGCAGCTCTGGGGTTCACACACCCAGTTCACTCTGGAGATGTTGGCTGGAGTGTTGGTGTCTGGGTCCTGGGCAAAGTGGTCCTAGACAGACTCTTCTTTGGTAAACCCACTCAGCCTGGGGAGTTTTCAGAGCCAGAGCCAGAGTTTTCAGAGCCAGCCTTCCCGTAAGTGGGAAGATAATGGCAGCAGGAAATCTCATTTCTGTCCTGCCTCAGGGCTTAAGTCATTGTACCGGAGCAGCCCAGCTAGCTGTATGACTTAGCAATGATTCTCAGCAAAAGCTGGGGCATCACGATATATTCTAGTTGTCTCTGACTGAAGTTCTGGGAGTGTGTGGAGAGTTCTGAAAAGTCTTACATTTATTTTCCACAATAGAGATGAGTCTTGTGGCTATTCTCAGGCTTCAGGAGCATGAACACGCCTGCTGTGAACCTTGCTTTTTCAAAAGGAAATCCAGGCTTTTTGCTAGCTAGTCTTTCTGCACTGTGTGTTTGCTTGCTTACCTGCTACCAGGTCTTCCTGCTATCAGTGGGTGGGAAAATGTTGGCAGAGAGTAGAGAATGATGAGATTGTGGTCTCATGAAAGCCTCATTGATATTTAGATTCTTACCCCACCCAGCACGATGAGTCACTATGAGTTGTACACCATAATTAGCAAAATAACATTTCTTTATAGTAATATGAGAGCTGTTGTATTTTTCTTTCTTGGGATATATATATATAGCCTGTTGAGAAAAACAATATAAAACTAAATCATATATTTTCTTAACCTACACGTAGGATCCATGTAAAAAGGCATTATATATTCGTGACAAGATAATAAAATGATGTGTGTGTGTGTGTGGAGAAAGAGAGAGAGAGAAATGTGTTGCCAATAATGGCAACAGAACTTCACTGGGGTTGGTGGTAGCAGAAGGTTGTCTGGTGGAGGTGAGACTGAAGACACGCAGAGTTTCCTTATTGCATTCTATACTTATTATTGTGGTATTTAAGGACCTCTGTAGCCTTGCCCACTACTGCTACTTTGTCCTCCCCAAGTCCTGTCCCCCACCCACTCCTTAACCACACCTGCTACCTAGATTCACAATTCTTTGGACTGGGTACCACCTTGCTCTGGGCTTCAGCTTATGCTTTCACTTTTTCTGAGTATTGTCCTGTCTCTCATATCTGGGGCCAGATGGTATTTCCATTTTTATTAATGGCAATGCGTTAGAACTTCTAGGGCCCAAGAGACAAAGGCCATTTAAAGGGTTTTACCAATATCTCAACATAATGAAGGCCACATATGAAAAGCCCTCAGCCAACATCCTATCAGTGGAGAAAAACTGAGAGCTTTTCCTCTTAGATCAGGAACACTACAAGGATGTCCACTGTCACCACTTTTATTCAACATCATACTGGAAGTACTAGCCACAGCAATCAGACAAGAAAATGAAATAAAAGGCAACCAAATTGGTAAGGAAGAAGTAAAACTTTCATTATTTGCAGATGACATGATACTACATATACAAACCCCTAAAGATCCCCCCAAAACTACTAGAACTGATAAATGAATTTAGTAAAGTGACAGGATACAAAATTAACATACAGAAATCTGTGGCATTTCTATAATTAGTAATGAGGTAGCAGAAAGAGAAATTAAGAGGACAATCCCATTTACAATTGCACCCAAAATAATTAAATGCCCGGGGGGGAAAACTAATCAAAGAGGTGAAAGACCTGTACTCTGAAAACTATAAAACATTGATGAAATAACCTGAAGGTGACTCAAACAAGTGGAAAGATATTCCATGCTCATGGATTGGAAGAACCAATATTGTTAAAATGTTCACACTACTCAGAGCCATCTACAGATTTAATGCAGTCCCTGTAAGAACACCAATAACATTTTTCACAGAACTAGAACAAATAATACTAAAATTTGTGTGGGACCAAAAAGACCCCTAATAGCCAAAGCAATCTTTAAAAAAAAAAAAAAGAACAAAGCTGGAAGTATCACAATCCCAGATTTCAATACATACTACAAAGCCGCAGTAATTGAAACAGTATGGTACTGTCACAAAAATAGACACATAGATCAATAGAACAGAATAGAGAGCACAGAAATAAACCCATGCTTATATGGACAATTAACTTATGACAAAGGAGGCAAGAATATACTATGGGGAAAAGATAGTGTCTTTATTTCTTTTTTTAAATTTTTTAAAAATTTTATTTATTTGACAGAAAGAGAAAGAGGGAACACAAGCAGGGGCAGTGGGTGAGGGAGAAGCAGACTCCCCACCAAGCAGGGAGCCCGACACAGGGCTCCATCCCAGGACCCTGGGATCATGACCTGAGCTGAAGGCAGATGCTTAACTGACTGAGCCACCCAGGTGCCCCAAGATAGTAGTGTCTTTAATAAATGGTGTTGGGAAAGTTGGAAAGCTACATGCAAAAGAATGAAACCGGACCACTTTCTTAGACCATACACAGAAATAAAGTCAAAATGGATTAAAGACCTAAATGTGAGACCTGAAACCGTAAAACTCCTAGATGAGAACATAGGGTAATTTCTTTGACATTGGCTGTAGAAGTATTTTTCTAGACATGTTTCTGAGGCAACGGAAACAAAAGCAAAAATAAACTATTGAGACTACATCAAAATAAAAATCTTTGGCACAGCAAAGGAAACTATCAATAAAATGACAAGGCAACCTACTGAATGGGGCGAAGATATTTGTAAATATATATCTTATAGAGGATTAATATCCAAAATATATAAAGAACTTACACAACACCAAAAAACACAAATAATCCAATTAAAAAATGGGCAGAGGACATGAATAGACATTTCTCCAAAGAAAACGTACAGATGGCCAACAGACACATGAAAAGATTATCAACACCATTAATCATTAGGGAAATGTAAGTCAAAACCACAAAGATCACTTTACACCTATAAGAATGGCTAGAATCCAAAAGAAAAGAAATAACAAATGTTGGTTAGGATGTGGAGAAAGAAGAACCCTTGTAGACTGTTGGTAGTAATGCAAATTGGTGCAGCTGCTGTGGAAAACAGTATGGAGGTTCCTCAAAAAATTTAAAATAGAATTATCATATGATCCTGTGATTTCATTACTGGGTCTTTACCCAAAGAACATGAAAACACTAATTTGAAAAGATATATACACCCCTATTTTTATTGCAGCATTATCTAGAATAGTCAAATTATGGAAGCAATCCAAGTGTCTATCAGTGGATGAATGGATAAAGAAAATTTGGGATGGATATCTATAATGGAATATTACTCAGTCATAAGAAAGGATAAGATCTTGCCATGTGCCACAACACGGATGGACTTGGAATGTAAAGTGCTAAGTGAAATAAGTCACAGAAAGACAGATACCATATAATTTCAGTCATATGTGGAATTTAAGAAATTAAAACAGAACAAAAACAAAACAAAAAAGAAAAGAAAGATCAAACAAAAAAACAGACTCTTAAATACAGAGAAGAAACTGGTGGCTGCCAGAGGGGAGGTGAGTGGGGAGATGGGTGAAATATTAAAGGGGATTAAGAGTACACTGAATGTGAAGAGCACTGAATAATGTATAGAATCGTTGAATCAGTATATTTTACACCTGAAACTAATATAATGCAGTATGTTAATTACACTTCAAATAAACAAACAAACAAATGGAGAAAAAATAGAAAGTTTTGCCACATCACTTCTTCTCTCCCAAAATGCAGTGGCCCATAATGTCCAGACATCCCCTGCACTGTGTCAGCAGAGTTGACTGATGTGAAGATGCCAAAGGACTGAGCTTCTTTTTAGGACATCCTAAGCTTTAGAGCTCCCAGACAAATGCTCTTTTGCTTTTCCACTTGGGAAAATACATCATTCCTCAAAGCTCAGCTCAGATGTTATTTCTGGATGAAGCCTCACCTCATCTTGCCCCCCTCCACCCTGCCTGGGGTAGACTTAATACTGCCCTCCAGAGTTCGGGCAGTCTGGAGTCAGGCATTTAAATAATGTCTGTTCAGATGTTATTGCAGTAACTGGGTGCACATCTCTCTTCCTCATAGGACTGTGCACTTTTGAGGGGAGAGTCTGACCTTCGTTGGTCTCTAAAATCTCCATCAGAGAGCCTAGCTCATTAGGCATGAATGCAAGATGATGTCCCAATGAATGAATGAGCTTCTCACGACTGGAAGGCTGGGGGAGAAGGAAGAACCCGCATAGCTGGAAATTCTGTCAGTGCAAATGACTGGAGCAGAAGTTTTACATTAAGCTGTGAAGAAGAAAACATGGAGAGTTAGAGAGACGTTTGTCACCCTGTAGAAAGACTGTGATCAGAGATGTCCTCACTTTCCCCGTCCCTGCGAGTAACGAGGAATGAAGTGAGGGAGATTCTGACATCGATGTTAGACCTTCCAGAGTGGCATGAAGCACAGAATATGGCATTTTATTCAGCTGGTTGGTGTGTGTGTGGTGGGGAGCAGGTGGGAGAAGGGGATTACGTGTTCTGTTCTGTTACATGTCCTATCAGTTACATGCTCTCTCTGGCCCTCTGGCTCCTCAGCAGCAGAATAGAGATGGCAAGATGCAGCCCCTGGGGTTGTTATGATTGTTAGCTGGGTGGGTCAAGAAAGCCTCCAGCACAGAGTTGGTATTTAATGTTTGCTCTCGCCCACAGTTACGCATTTGAGCTTGGGAAAACAATTTTTTACTGCCAACATTGCCACAGTATTGTTCTTGAGTGAGGGCAAAAATAGCTTCAATTTATCAAGCAGCGACTATATTCCAGGCACTGGACTAGTTCTTTGTATGCATTACATTCAGTACTTACAGCAATTTGGCAAGAACAGTTGTATTGATTCTATCTTGCTGATGTGAAAACTGAAATTCACAGATATTAACAGACTTGCATAGGGATGGTCTGAACATAAGCCTGGCTCTGTACGTCGTGGCAGTCCATTTCTGCATCACACAGTATAGACTCCCTCTCTGTTCTCCTCTTCTTCTTGTAGACATGAGAAAGCTCAGTAGCTGGAGTTTTACATCAGAACTATGTGTGAGATTTTGGAAATCAGCAGCAGCAGCTCCCCCTCTTTTGGATCTTAACTATAGTGGAGCCTATGGTTCATCAGCGGCTCTCTCATGTGCATTCCTCTGTTCTGTTTAATGGTTTAAGCACCTCGTTTCTTATATTAAATCTTTTTGTGTTACAAATACGTGGAGTAAATTTTGTTTCCTGTGCTGGATCCTGACACATACAATCACAGAGCAGAGATAGATCAGAAATCCTGAGGAAAGAGCTCTGAGAATAGGATTATGCACATAATCATAGCATCATTTGCATATAGTTACCCTCTTTTACATCATTCTACCTCCATTTTTTCCCTTAAAGTAGTAGAAGTTTAAAAATAGATAAAAGATGATGTCTTTCTTTCCCCCTCTGAAATGTGTCATTTGAAATGTAAGAGAAAATAGAGCATGCTACCCTGATCTTGAGGAATAACCTGCTCACCCAGATAAAGCATCTTGCTCCATTATGTGTGAACATTTACTGCAGATGATGTCAGCTCTACGTTTTATACTGGGCCTTGACTATAACCATAGCTCATTGAATTGACTCTTCTTCTATCTTATGAAATTAATCAAATAATCTAGTGGTTATGAATGACATAAGACAGAGCACGACAGCTTGCATTACATGACTTGACTCAGGTTAGAAAAAGAGTGATGGAAAAACTAATACTTAAAGACATTATAGTTAGATTTGTAGAATAGTTTATATTTATGAATGTGGTCTACCCCTGGACATAATCTGAATGCATGATAATGTTACAGAATAACAATGTATATCGATGTGTTGGCATCCTACAGTTTGTGTCTCCTTTGTCCAGTTCTGACCACAATAGGGCATCATGGAATTATCTTTGTCACTTATATCTCCATTCTCAAATTTAAAAGGCAGAAAACACAATGAATGGGTACATTCTCTCCGGGAAAGCAGCCAGGCAGGCAGAATGAGAAAGAAACACTCAAGGTCTGCCACTTGAGTAGTAGTCTAGGAAAGCAGAAGGATATCGGGAAAGAGAAAGGTGTGGTTCAAAACTGTGTTATGGACAAGCAAATGGAAGAGGTAGTCAAGAGGCCAAGACAATTGTGTCCGGTTGGTCTCCTGCTCATGTGAGAGAGCAGGAGTAGGCTTGCCTGGGAGGGTAGGTTGGGGTCAAGTGGACTGGAATGCCGGGTTGGGAATACTTACCTTATTAGCTAGGCAATGAAGATGTTTAAGCATTACTCTGATTTTGAGAATTAGCAAAATTGCTGTTTTGGAGAGGAGTCTGGGATCTGTGAACAGGCTGCATGAAGAGGAGAGAGGCTAGAGGCAGGGCCATTGGAAGGTACCACTGGGTCCTGGTGAGAGGAAACAGGATGGTGGCCATGGGATTGGAAAAGATGAGCATTGCACTGTCCTTTATTTTAGGCAGTGTGTTATGTGCATGCATGTGTTTATGTGTATGTGCTTGTGTGTGTGTGTGTGTGTGTATAGGTAAACACACAAATTTGCAAATTTTAAGCAACAGTTGAAGGGGCACTCAGTTAACATTTAATATATACTAATTAAAGATATGTATTAAGCAAAGGTCCATATTACTGAGGAAGCTACTACTAGCCCTTCTGCTAGAGTTAACTCCCATTATAATCAAGTGGTTTGTTAAATAACTTTAATGAATATTATTAAAAGGTGGGTGGTTTTTCATTGGTGAAGTGAATGGTTTTTAAGATATGTAGACTCCTGTCAAGAATGCATAAAAAACTCTTTAAACTCATTAAGAACTTACCCAATAGAAAAATAGTCAAGGGATAAACACATTTTTCCTAGCCAATAAACACTTGATGACTTTGTGATCATGGTAATGCAAATCAAGACCATGCTGAGATCCATTCAGTTGGCAATAATTTTATACCATTTTATACCATTCAGTTGGCAAAGGTTAAAAATTCGACAACATCAAGTGCTGGAGAGATGCATATCACAGAAGAGCTCTTTTACCCTGCTGGGAGGACAGCGGTGGAGGACAGTTTGGCATTTTTTTCCAAACACTTATCTGCTCTATTGACCTAGTAGTTCCATGACTCAGTTTATACTTAAGATAAACTTTTGTATATGTATAACAAGAGGTCTGTTCAAGAATGTTTGTAGCAGTGTTGTTCAAAAGAGGAAAAAAAAAAGCTGGAAATATTCTAAGTGTCCATCACCTAGAAAGTAGATGAACAAATAGATATTATAAAATAGTCAAAGTGAACTACAGCCACATGGAACAATATGAAGCATATTAGTGAGCTCTTGTAGGTGGGAAAGTCCCAAAGACTACACCCAACATAATCTCCTTTGGTTAAAAATAATTACAATAAAACTGTGCATATATACCTTTTTTAGGAACACATACCGACACAATAGAAGTACGTAAACAGGAGAGGAAAGGATGTTGGGCACAGATTTTGGTTACCCCTGGGGAAGGTGAGGTTTAGCATGAAGCACCATAAACACCATGGATGCAGCTTGTTGTCAAGGTCTTAGCCTTTATTATTATTTTTTGGCTCTTGGGTTCACTGGTATTTAATACATAATTAAAAATACTAATTAAATAAAAACTGATGGAGAAACACAAATGGACTGCTTAGATAAATTACATAGTCAATTCTGCCCTTGTGTGAACAAGCTAGAAAAGTTCAGTGAGCCTAATTGCCAATATCCTTTGGAGTAGGCCCTTAGGCTAAGGATTCCAAGCCTGTCTGTGTTTAGCTGATGCTGGAAGGGTTTTTGTCATATGACTTGAACTAGAAGGTCAGCTGAATGATGCTGCTAGAATATTGTCACATCAGTATCAGCTGGACATATGCAAAATACTCAGTGTTGGAAAGCATAAAGGGCTGCATTTCTTCAGTTCAGCAGAACAGGTTGTTGGATATATTTTTTGTCTACTTACTGATGAATATATGTGTTGGAATTCAGCTAAGGCATGTTTTCATCACGACATACCATCTGAGGTTGCAGGAAAAAAACTCAAGAGTCCTCACCTGACTCCAACTATTGGTGGCTTCACATATTTACCTCTTAATTGTGAATGTGACCAACTTTGGCTTTGGGTGGGTTACAGCAGTGGGTTTGGAATGAGACTTGATGTGTGGAGATGAAATGATTGATTGAATGGGAAAGGTGACAGTGTGACAGGTTTCAGAAATTATACTGAAGTGTGGGTCCCTATGGTTTGGACATTCAGTTAACCATAAAGAGAAGCCTGTAGGAAGAACCAGCTTAAAGAGAGCACTGCTGAATAGGATCTTATTACTTGTTGGGTTTGAGTTGCTAGAGGAGGTAAGAGTTAAAGCATATCCGTATGTGGAAATTCAGGGTTGAAGGGTGGAAAGGAAGGTCACGGAAATGCCATTTTCTTTTCTGGTCAGTCACATTGAGGCAGTGGATGAAACTTCAGGAGCTGTGCAAACTCCAAAAAACAGAAGACAGAAAGAAAAGGTGTAGAAATGTGGGGTTCTGCAGCATTGGGATACAAGGCAAAGCAAAAGGAAAAGGATGCAGAACCCAGTGGTTTGGGAGTAAAAGATCTGCGATGCTGCAATTTCAGGAGAATAGACAAACAACACTGCAGTAGCACCTAGAGAGCTATAAGAAGAGTGGCCAGCTGTGTGAGTGTTCCAGAGGGTCACAGGTGAAGAACCCAAGGAAGGGGCGGTCTATACAGTTTTCAGAGCCCAGTGGAAAATGAAAATGCAGGTTCCTTGTTCTGAATTGTTAAGAATATCAAGATGGTGACAGCGGAGTGTTAAACCAGATTCAGAGCCCTGCTACGTGGGAGGCCTGGGTGAGACTGTGGAGGTGGTACACCCATGAAGTCAGCCCTGCATCATATAGATGATGCTCAGCCAGGACATGGATAAGTTATAGGGCTTTGGGGGAAAGGATATTAATAAATAGGTTATGAAAGGAGGGAACTAGGATGGTAAGTCAGAGGTCTGGGTGAGTAAAAATTCTTTTTCCTTTTTTGAGATAGGGCTATATGGTGATTTTAAAAATTTTTTCAGGGAAGAATGCAGGCAGCAGTAACTTGAAAATTCTGGAGAAAGAGCCATATTATCCAAATCTAGAACATAGTATGCAAACCTGGGTACTTGCATTTTGGGAAAGCTGTTAGAACATTGCAGAGGATCCAGAGGGCAAATGGGTTGATGTGATCTCATAGTATGGATGGGCCAACAGGCCTTTGATGTGGAAGTTCAGGAAATGTGTCCCAGGTCCACGACGTTATGACAGGTAGTGGACTTGGATATCAATTAATTTATCAAATCCTGGACAACAACCAGAAAACATGTCTTCATACAAAAAGTAAGTTTAAGAAAACTGAAAGGAAGTAGGTTTTCACACAGTGGCTGCAAAGCTTAAGAAAGCACTCACCCAATGGCCAGCCCCATCTGATGTCAAGTAATGTTAATTAATCTGTTCCTTTGAACCGCTTTGGTGTTATTTTGTTTTTATTTCTTTCTTACTTATTATACTATGTTTAATCTTCTAAGTGACCAAAGCCGTTTGTGGAAATAGGTAAAGTAGGTAAAGTGGATTAGGTAAATTTGTGGGTAACTTATACACATTAGGTTGTAATGGGCCTGGGAAGTAGACTCTAATTTTTGAGATTCACATCAAAGTCCCCCTATAATGAGTTTTTGGAGTCTAATGTCAGAGAGAGAACTTTGAGTAGCATGGGTGAGGAATTGATTCAATCAGAGACAGACCAGAAATTTGAATTTCTGCTTTACCCCTTCCTGGCAAGATGGCTTGGAGCAAAGTCCTTGGGCCTTTGTTTGCTCACCTTTAAAATGAGGTCAAAATAACGGCTTGTCATGGATAGTGTGAAGATGAAGAGGTTTCACAAAATTGAAAATCACCTGGCATATTGCCCTAACTCAATAAATGTCAGTTCTTCCTCCTTTTGAGTTGTGAAGAGAGAGGTAGATGTGGGGGCCATAGGAAATGAAAAGGCTTGGAGGAAAATTCGGGGCAAAAAGAAACACACGCACACACAAAACAGGAGAGAAGCTCAGGGAAACAAGCAGAGAAAATGTGTTGAAGATGGCACAACTTGCAGACCCAGAGCCCGTGGCCTTTTCTAGAGGTGGTCTCATTTTTGTTTGCTTAAAGAACCAGTAGCACTGTGTTTGAGACATATGCACTAAACACTTGGAAGCTGTGTCATG
The DNA here is from genome assembly GCF_054177405.1 of Leptonychotes weddellii. NCBI lineage: Eukaryota > Metazoa > Chordata > Mammalia > Carnivora > Phocidae > Leptonychotes > Leptonychotes weddellii. The sequence continues at coordinate 118,312,496 of NC_138378.1, forward strand.
CCTAGTCTAGCAGACTGGGTGGAAAGTGGACTCTGAGACACAGCTACATTTCATAAATGGAAAGTGTTCGGTTGCTCCGGTCAATGAGGCAAGCCTTCTAAAGCACAGCCAAACAGCTCTAATTTGTGTTATTTTTATGCATACTGAGGTTGCTCAGTTTCTTAAATAGCCTTTACTGAACCTGAAATTAGTAAAAGCTTATTATTTAAATTTGGAAAATACACTTAATTAAAAAGAATGCAATAAATGCCCTTATAACCAATCTCTTTAACCACTGTTAGCATCTTGATATAGTTCTTACTTTTTTTTTCTGTACTTTCATCTTTACATAATTGAGAATACATTCTGTAATTTACTCTATTTTTGTCCCTTAACATTATGGAGTAAACCTCCCTCTAAATCATTTTAAGTTTTTAGAAAACTAATTTACTGAGGCTAGAAGACATTTCATTGAGCGTATGTACCATAGATTAACTCATAAATTCCTACACTTGGACATATGAGAACATTTCATTTTTTAGAACAATAGTAAATAATATAGTAAACATCTTGCTCTATAAGATCTATTTTATTAATGCTTTTTGGACTTTTGTTTTTCATTTATATTCATTCATTTGAAATTACCAGGTCAAAGGGCATGGCTATTTTAAGACCATGTGTGCGCGTGCATGCATGCACACACACACTTGTGTCAGACCATGTTCTAAAGCATTGTACACTCTCAAGAGCAGGATGTAAGCTGGATATATATCTTTTAGAACATAGCATTGTATGGTATGTATGAACCTTTCTATGCCAAAGCTGAATCTTAGCAAACAATGGCTGTTTTCTATTCAAAGTCTTTGGGATTGCATGATTTCTGGATGGATGGCCAAGCAAGTCTACAAAATGATAAAGCAGACTCTTGCATCAAACAATAGCTTTAAAGCATAGTGCTGGGGTGGACTGAGAGTTCTTGAAATGCACACAAGCAATGATTGGCCCTCCTGGGAAACCGAGTGCTTACTTAGGTTTTAACGAGAACACAAGAAATTTCTTTTATGCTGTGATTAGTGTTTTATGTTTCTTTTTGTCTGGCAGCTACTTCTACAGTACCTTCCCATAATATCTACTATCTACTAATTTAATCTGTCACACTCTGTGCCTCCATACATTGCTGCTTATATTTAGAATCAGTTCTTTCTCTCCAAGAACCAGGCAGATTTCAAACCCTACTAAGCCAGAGGATATGTGTGTGTGTTTTGTAACCTCGTTGTTATATAAAACACACACATGCACACACATTTTAAGAACCCACCCCGAAAAATATGGCCTTTGCTTAAAAAAAAATAGTAGAAGAAGACAGTTTACACTGCTGTGTAGCAAAGACCATATTTTCTTGTATTTAGGAACAAAGACATGTCAGGCTTTATTGAGCACATCACTAACTATATAACTAGCGTTAAACACTCTATTTGCAACTGTTGCTGTGTATTTTGTGTGTGATTATCACCCCTAGATCTGCATCCTATAAAAAGATATTTCTGTTTGCTTAATTATAAAGCTCTTTATGAACAGGCTCATCTGTAAATAGCTTGGTGCAGCTGAAATAGAAATATAATTATAATGAAGGCAGATGTTTGTGAGATACTGGCTCATGAAACTTGTTCAGAATCTACAAAGGATAAACGTGGTGAGCGTGTGTGTGTTCTGGTGGGCCAAAGCGGGGAGCAAGGAGTGTTCGCCTTACACTTATTTTATAGTCATCATTTTTATGCTCACTCTTTGCTTCCCTAGATCTCTGTAATTTGGAAAAGGAGTGGCTTACCTCATCTTACTACTGAGCTGCAGGGAAAAATTGTTTATAGAAGAGTGAGACAAAGCCAAAAAGAATAAAATCACTAAGTCGAGTTTAGGGGAGAGAAGCAGTATTTAGCATGGCTTCCATCATTTGTGCAACTTGGGTTGAGTTTTCCTGGTTTGAGATTGGAGATCGAAGATCCCATTGTGGTTCAGATGTCGTTCTTTCAGAGACAAAAAGTTCCTTTTTGCCAATGCAGATTTTCTAGAAGACACATAAGAAAGACCTAATGTGTGGAGAGAAGGTTAAACACATGCTGATGTAACAAGCTTTAACTGCTCTCCACTCTGGAAAGTGGGCATGCTGATGAATGGTTTTGGTGGACTGCTGCACAGGGCTTGGGCAGACCCAGGAGTTCATTTGAGGTTTTAAAATTTAAAAAAAATTACACATCCAATCAAATAATTATTTCCAGGCAGATAGTCAGTTGTTCTATTTAAACTTTTTGATTCAAATTAAATTCTTTTCTGGATTCTTTTGTAAGCAGACCTGGTCTTAGAATTACTACATTTGGTTTGTCCAGTTTTTCTGAGCCGTTCCCGTGTTGGGGTCTTTTATGTACTTTGAACATTAACATGTGTTTAATTTTTAGCTGTTAAATAATTGAATGAATTAAGGCACAGATTAATCTCCTGTGTTAATAGTCTTTCTGTGGGCACATTCTTTGTGGTCATGCGTTCAAACCACTTACAGCTATGTGTTGTGTTTCAGAATTTGCGTTGGGAGATCAGTAGGCATTAATAGCTATGATTTTCAAATGTAAACAAACATGAATTATTTTCCACATGTGCCCCTATGTGATGAAATATATGTGCCCCTGAGATACTAACTATAAATTGTACTTTTAAAAGTCTAATTAGGGCGCCTTGGCTCACGTCATGATCCCCGGGTCCTGGGATCCAGTTCCACATCGGGCTCCCTGCTTGGCGGGAAGCCTGCTTCTCCCTTTCCCACTCCCCCTGCTTGTGTTCCTGCTCTCGCTATCTCTCTCTCTGTCAAATAAATAAATAAAATCTTTAAAAATAAATAAATAAAAATAAAAGTCCAATTAGTTACATCTTAATTTCAACAGGATGTTAGAAATTTTATGGTGGATCTGCTTCTTTCATGAGTGTTCATAATGTGAACAATTTCCCTCATGTCTCTATCATATGTATTATATTTTTATGTATCTATTATGTATATGAATATAAATCTGTCTATCATCTCCTGTATTTTTACATTTCTTGCGCTTGAGCACACGCCAGCCATCAAAATTATTTTACCATATGTACTGGCAATTGGAAACCAAGCATTATGAATGTAAATAAACATTGTAACAAATAATATTCCTCAATAATCCACCATCTCAAGGGAATAGTCTCAGTAAGTGAGTTTTTAGTGTGCATACTCTTCACAATGCATAAATTTTCAAAGTTGTCCATATTTATTTGGCTGGCGGTTGGTCTGATGGCCTACCCGGGAGCTGCCAGCATCCCATTGGATCAGGTGGTGCTTGGCAGGAAGCTCAACATGAATCAGCAGCGAGAAGTCGCTGTCAGAATCTTGCTGGAACAACAAAAGATGGTAAAAACAATTATGTATTGAGTGCCCACTATGTGCCAGGCTTTATTATAAGCACATACATAATTTAGATACAAAGCGGGTTATTATTCCTGATTTTCAGCTGAAGCGTTGAAGCTCAGAGACACTAAGCACTGTCTAGGTTTGCAATGTAAATAATTGCTCTGGGGAGCAGTCTTACAAAACTTAGAATCTCTGTTTGGTTAGGATTGTTTCTTTAATTATAGGTCTTTTAAAAAATTCTCGATGTATATTTCCAAACTTTTCCACTGAAGGCAAATATATGTGTACCCTTGCACAGTAGGCTTGCAGCATTGAAAAACCATTTACAAATCCTTCATACATCGATGGGTGAAACATAGTATCTCATTTTGCCAGTTGGTGGGAGTGAACCTGTTTTCAAATGTGTTAACCATTTGTATTGATTCTGTGAAATTTATGTTTAGGCATTTCATATTTTTTTTTAAAAAATTAAATATTAGAGGTTTTGTTGTTGACGAGTAAGTGCTCTTTATATGTTAAGAACATTGGCCTTTTATCATTTATTGTGACTATATTTCCAGTTTCTTTACCTTATTCGCTTTACAATGTGGCTATTATATTATTTAAGGCATCATTCAGACTTACCAGTGGTTTTGTTTTGTTTTGTTTTATTTTGCATTGTTTACATGCTTAGGGACTCCTTTTCTATCGTCCTTTTTTATAAGTAGATTCACATGTATTTCCCTTTCTGTGCTTTCTTTTTAAATTTTCTTTCAACTCTAATACATATAGAGTTTATTTTTGGTAGAAGGTAAAATTCTAACTTGATTTTAGTTAACATTCAATTTTTTAAAAAACAATAGTTACACTGAATAATCTATCTTTTCTCTCTGGTTTATGATGTTTCTGTAGCAAAGAAACTGTACATTTCTGTGGGGGGGGGTTGTCTTCTGTTGCTGTTTTCTCTCATCTATTTCTGTCAATTCTTCTTACATAAATGATAAAATGTCTTTTTCTTGATTTAGTTTTAAAAGAAGTTTTAGTTAGGGAAAAAATCTTCCCAGTAATCATTTATATTTAAAATATTTGAAGTTGTTTATATATATTCTTCAAAATGAATCTGAGAATTATTTGTTCAGATATAAAAAATGTCAGTTGGGGTTTTGATAAGGATTTATTTAATAATCAATTATAAAAATAGTTTTAATGACATTTTCAGTCATGAAGGGAACTAATCTGTAAGAGGCCTGAAGGCAGTTTGGGGAAGTTGGATGTGTTTTGTGTTCATCGATGACAAATGAGCTGTGTCCCAGAAGAAAAATGGTACCTGCACCCTCCCTTCTACTCTCCCTGCAAACTTGGTGCATGAACTTCCCAAGAGCCATCTTCATCATACTTGGAGCCTTTTTTTTTTTTTGAACTTCCTTCCTTCCTGATTTAGGATCATTTGAAATAGCTGGGGTAGATGGATATATGGATCTCAGTTCAGAGTACAGTGCTGTGGTCCAGACATCCAGTTACACTCTTCTGGTGGGGATCAGCATCATTTCTAGCTTTCATACTGAGGCAGAGTTACATACTTCTCATTCTTATGCTTATATCTTCTTCCTATAAGGTCCTCCTCTGCCTTCCTTTTTATTTTCCTAATAAATTAAATTGCTTTCACTGCAGAGTGTTGGGCCCTCACCAGTGTGGCTGTTCAGACACTCTGCACACTTTCACTCATTGGGATTGCTGGGTTCTAGGGTGTTTGGTACAGTTGGAGACAGAAGTCCCCTCCGTGGCTCTGAGGGGGTGTGTGCCACTCGGGGTCCAGGCTTGTCTGCTTGTGCACAGATCCTTCCAAATCTCTCCAGAGCTGCGGTTCTTCAATTTGCTGGTCTCAGGACCCTTTCTCATTCTTGAAGATGATCAAGGACTCCACAGAGCTTTTGTTTACTTGGGTTGTAGCTGCTGATATTTCCTATATTAAAAATTAAAAGACATTGTTAAAGCAGAAGGATGTACAAATGCCCCTCCTGTACATTCTGCCAGGGCCTGCTAACACATATAAGAAAGACTTTTCTCTTGCAGCATGAGAAGGAAGCTGCCATGCTGTGAGAGGCCTAAGAGAGGGGACCATGTGGCAAGGAACCCCAAGGGGCCCCTTGAGCTGAGAGTGGCCTCAGCTGAAGGCCAACAGCCAAAGGACATGCATTCTTCTAGCAACTGAGGGAGCTCACAGGCAGATCTTTCCCTCCGTGAACCTCTGACAAGACTGCAGCACAGAGCACACCTCCATTGCAGCCTCGTCACACCTTGAGCAGAGCAGAGGACCTTTCTAAACCCTACCTGGGCTCCTGACCACAGAGTTAGTAAGATAATAAATGTGTGTTATTTTAATCCACTAGTTTAGTGGTAATTAGTTACCCAGCATAGAAAATGAATACACATGTGATGGCCAGATATGTGATGAGTATTTCTGTGAAACCAATAAAAACAGTGGATTCCTTCCTATATATAAAGTAATGTCTGTTATACAAATATGTCTCATTTGAAGGAAGCCCAGCAAGAGAACTTAGAAACAAATGGATCACTCATGATTCTTCATTATGTTAGAATAGTTGCTGCTGAAGCCCTCCAGGGCAAAACATTAGGAGAATTCAAAGGGGGGCCATTATGGAGGAAAAGCAATTTGGTAAGCAAAATTCCACACCTCTGGCTCGGTTGGATAATCACAGACCCAGGGAGTGTGTGGCTGTGATTGGACAGGCAGCTGTCTTAGAACCATGAGCACGCACTGTCAGACTGAAACAGACCTTCCCACTGCAGAACCGATGTGAAAAGTTCAGGATTCATGAAATCCCTTGAGCCTGAATCCTGCACTGTCTCTAGACTTCCATTTGTACAAAGCAATGTTTCTATAATTTGAATACTAATACTAATCCTGCTGATAATATTTCATTTCTTGCTGCATTTCACTTAATCCTTAAAAATAGGATTGAAGGAAGGATCATTAACTTCATTTTAGAGACTGCGAGATGGTCACACAGCTAATAAGCAGAGGAACAAGAACTCCTACCCAGATCTGTCTAATTAAAGCCAATTCTCTTTCCACTATACCTTGTGCATACTCTCCATGGATAGTTAGTAATTGATTTTAGAGTAAAAAGGAAATGTGAAAATTATCCAATCAAATCTGCCAATTATACAAAAAAATAAATTGAGGCTTTGATTGATTAAGGATGGTAACTCTTTCTAATTTGGAAAATAAGGAAGTGAGATGTAGATATCTGAGGTACAAGATGATAAAATACTACAGCTATTCTTTCAATTTGCAAATTTGAGTTTACATTAAATAAACTAAAATTTGTATGCAAACCCATATTTTACATATTTAGTATTATATATATTCTTAATGGTAGGAAATCTTCTCAAAGAGACTACCCTTTCATTTTTTAAAAACTTGATAAGGAGTGGGGAGAAGGTATGTTACTTATTTTCAGGAACACAACAAATAGTAAACCATCAATGAAGTGAAAAGGCAACCAACAGAATGGAAGAAAATATTTGCAAATCATATATCTGATATATAAAGACCTCATACAACTCAATAGCAACCCCCCCGGCAATCTGATTTTTACAATGGGCAGAGGAAGTGAATAGACATTTTTCTAAAGAAGACATACAAATGGCCAACGGGTATATAAAACGGTGCTCGGCGTCACTGATCATCACGAAAATGCCAGTCAAAACCACCATAAGATGTCATCTCACACCTGTTAGAATGGCTGTCATCAAAAAGATAAGAGATAACGAGTGTTGGGGAGGATGTGGAGAGAAGGGAGCCCTTGTGCTCTGTTGGTGGGAATGCATGCTGGTGCAGCCACTGTGGAAAACAGTATGGGGGCTCCTCAAAAAAATTAAAGATAGAATTACCGTCTGATCCAGCAAGGCTACTTCTGGGTATATATCCAAAGGAAACAAAATCATTATCTCAGAGAGATATCTGCACCCTCATGTTCATTGCAGCATTATTTGCAATAGCCAAAACATGGAAACAACCTAATTGTCCATCAACAGATGAATGGATAAAGAAAAAGTGATGCATATACAATGAATATTATTCACCCATAAAAAGGATATCCTTCCATTTGTAACAACATGGATGGACCTTGAGGCGTTATGCAGAGTGAAATAAGTCAGATAGAGAAAGACACATCCTATATGATCTCACTTATATGTGGAATCTGAAAAAAACAAATTCATAGAAACAGAAGAGATTGGTAGTTGCTAGAAGCATGGAGGGAGAAATGGGTGAAGGTGGTCAAAAAGTACAAAACTTCCACTTACAAGATCCGTAAGTTCTGAGGGTGCAGAGTACAACATGGTGCCGATAGTTAAAAATACTGTAGTGTATATTTGAAAGTTGCCAAGAGAGTAAATCTTAAAAGTTATCCTCACAGGAAAAAAAAAATTATAACAGTGCATGGTGACAGATGTTAACTATACTTATTGCGGTGATCATTTTGTAATATATGTATATCAAATCATTATGTTGTACACCTTAAACTAATACAATGTTATATGTCAATCGTATCTCAGGAGAAACCCCCACAAATACTCTACTATAAGGAATCCCTGAATTTCTTAGATTTTAACTATCACATGTGTGTTTATGTGTATGTGTGTGTATCTAGCAAAAACCCCATTTCAAAACACAAGGAAACACACATCTAGGTTCCGTGCTCTGCCTCTGTCATTAACAGAATCAGTTAATGTGTCTAAATGCCTTTATATATGGAAATGTAGCCTATTCGTTTATTATGGGCACATCATTAAAATTGGTAATCTCACAATTATTTTTGATTTTCATCTTTTAGTCTCTGAGTGCTTTGGCAAAGCACATTTCCCAAAACTTGTCTAAACTGATAGTTTTTGCAATGTGAATCATGGGTTGAAAGTGTATATCCTATAAGATGTTGAAAGGATTTTGGCCTTTCTCATACATCTGCCCCTCCCCTTTCTTTGAAGACGGTTGTTAACAAGCTCTTAGAAGTTGTGATCTAGAAACCAGACATAAACATAAGGTAGATACAGAATTGACTCTGAAATTATTTGAATGTCTGTGAAGGTTTAACTGGCCCCTATAGACAGGAAGAATAAGAAAGGGGAATCAAGCAGTAAACAGGCTATGCTGTATGACTCTCCCCTTTGCCAGTGTGTAGGATTTTTGCTGGGGCTGTGGTGCCCCAGTTCCATCTGGAACCTGTTGTCTAGGCATCCCACCCAGTTTTCAGTACTGTACAGCCTCCGGTTGGAAATTTCATACCCAGAAGCACTGAGCCATCACTCTCATCTGTTGTATTTACAGTGTGGGGCCTTGCACAAGAACCCTGTCCCTGTGGTTCTCATAGTTGTCAGTCTAGGGACAGACTGCACCCTGCAGTCTCACAGTTGTCAGTCTAGGGACAGACTGCACCCTGCAGAGGCACCCTTACACACAATTCAACGCATCTTTATCTTGTAATCCATCTTCCTAGTGGACGAGCAGATCTTGCTGAATGGACATAGAGGTGTTCTCTGTGGTGCTCTAGCCTGTGGGCCCTCTTCTTCCAGAGGAAGAACATGGTGACTCCTTAGTTGGCCTAAGGTGTCCAGGAGCCTTTGGCTCTTTTGGTTCCACTGGGAGCTGACTCCAGGGTACGGTTGTCCCTCAGAGCACACAGCTTCCTCCCCATGCTGCAACAGGAAGTGAGTGGTGGAGAAAAGGAGGTAAATCTGATCAATCAGTGCTCAATAAAACTGAGCTGCCTGTAGTCATCAAAAGGGTCTACAAGCATCCATTTCTCTCCCCCTCCAACTGGATTCAAGCCCTAAGCCATTTCCGGACTTGCCCTGGTCCAGGTTTTGGCATTGTTCTTCAAATCTCCTTAATTGTTTGAACTTAAATCATCTAAATAAATAGCAGTGAAATTATAAATGTATGTGTGTTGTGGGTAGAAGGCAGAGATAAAAGGGAAGAGGTGTGCAAGGAATTGGTGAGTTTTGTTTTTGTTTTTGGGGGTGTAGGGGCAGAAGGAGAGAGAGAGAGAGAATCTTAAGCAGGTTCCACACCCAGCATGGAGCGCAATGTGGGGCTCGATCTCACAACCCTGAGGTCATGACCTGACTCGAAATTAAGACCAACAGCCACCCAGGCGCCCCAGAATTAAGGGTTTATAGTGGGAGCTTGTCTCCTCTTTAATGACTAACAGCATTGGGTGGGTTGTATTTTCAGAAACCAAAAATGGACTCTTTAGTTCACATTGAAAAGCACATTTCTGTTCTTGGCTTCAATTGTCTACATGTTTTATGATTCTTATTTCTCTAAGCCCTGAAATTCTAAGTTATCTAGTTTAGTTGGAAATTTATATTGAGGCAGTCAAAAAAATGAACTTTGCCATTTGATGACAGATGCCAGACAAACATTCCACATGTCATAACTGGAAATAAATGTGAGCCACAGATAGTTCTATTCCCTAATGTTTACAAATTAACTTTATTCTTTGGACTCTCCCGTCTCCCTGGTCCTGGTCTGATCTTAATTATTCATGCTTCATCAAGCCTTAATTTCCTCTGTCTTTTGATATTATCCAGAGTTTCCAATCGGCCCAGAGTTTTGGGCATGGTAAATCTCACTCCTAACTTGGGTTTCCATTTCCAGCTGGTGATCACTTAGAGTGTTGAATTGCAGGGATCTGCTGGCCAGTTTTCCCGTGCATGTGTGTGTACATGCGTGCATGTGTGTGTCTGTGTGTGTTGCTTATGTTAGACATTAAGTATAAGAAATTGGCCTCACAGATTTATGCCCTGTAAAAGGGGTCTATTTTTGTTATTTTTTTTTCTCTCCTAATTTGTATCAACGAAGAAAGAGGCCAGGTCTAAAGTTGGAACTAAGTAGGGAGCCCATCTTAGGGAGAGTTGAAGGTCTTTAAAGAAGTATCACTG
>NC_138378.1:118323349-118369928 GCF_054177405.1 Leptonychotes weddellii
TTAAAGAAGTATCACTGAAGAGAATAATAGTTACAAGTCAGGACTCATCCTCTCCTCCACAAATTCAGGTGCCTCCTCACAATTTCCTTCCCCACAGAGTAGACGCTCAGCAGGTATCTGTGGAATGGACATACAGATGATGGAATAAATGTGTGCTGTGCATGAGACTCACTGACATCCAAAGTTACAGTGCTCTTCCATAACGTTATTGGCCCTTACTTTTTACAATGTGGATTCCTTGAGGGCAGTAAGTTAAATAGAGAGATCAAGAGGTCAGCAGATGTAGGAAGATTGCTCTTGTCACTTTCACATGGGTGGAGTTGGTGTCGTTGAAAGCAGTTCCTGTGGTTCTGTTATGTGCGCGATGACACATCTGCACTGTCCAGTAAGGTGGCCACTTGCCACACATAGCTATTGGAATTAAAATTAAGTACAATTAGAACCCAGTTCCTCATCACACCCGCCACATTTCAAGCACCTGCTAGCCAATTGTGACTTGTGGCTACCATTTGGGATAGTACAGAGATTGAATATTACCCTTGTCACAGACAACACTGGTTTATGTATACAGTAGGTTTTTATATTAAGTTCATCGAAGATCAAACTGATTCTCAGTAATTAAAGAAGATGACCTGTAGTTATATAGTTAACAAACACCTGCTTGTCTCGAATCCACTTAAGTGTCAGTTTTTCTAGATATTAGGCTGTAAGTGAAATCAAGGAGGCTAATTGGAAACCAACTGTGAGAGATTGACAGGAGTGGTTCCTGTTGCTGAACTCCTTCGTATGGCATTTAATGGGTTCTAAGATGTGCTGGAACTTAAGCCTCTAACACATGTGAAGGGAGGTTCTCTTGTTGACTGAAAAGGGGATACACCAGTGCCTTACAATACCCAACCAGAGCATCCTAGAAATGCGCTGGCTCTTCTAATGCAGCTTCCCCCATGGAGGGTCCCCTGCTTTAAGTTCATGCTGAGGTAGATCAAAGAATCCTAAATCATCCAAACCTGAACGGACCTATTGGTCAAGTAGAACAATGCCTTTGTGTCATAGATGGGGAAACTGAGGCCAGGCAGCAGAAGTGACTCACCTGCAGTCACACAGCCAACACCGAAGAGGCAGGACTTGGAGCCACATTTGTTCATTCCCAATCCATCATTCCTCCTGCTGTGCCTGCTGATTGATTTAAATAAATGACATCTGCTTTGCTGTGTAGCATCATTCATTCCACCATTTAGACACATTTTTATTAGGCATTCACCATGTGCTGGGCACTGTGAATAGTGAACAAATTGACATAGCCTTGCCCTTATAAAACTTCGGCCTAGTAGGAGAGAGAGCCCATAAGTAAGTAACGAGCAATGGTTATGGATTTGGGGTCGTAAAAGCAGTATGGAACTTTTGGAGTGCCTCTACTGTGGACTTGACAGAGCAGCCCCCCCTAGGAAATCACTTTTGAGCTAGGATGTGAAGAGCAAATAGGGGTTGTAGTAACCAGGTGAAGAGGAGAAGGAAGAACATGAGAAATGCCTCCCCCCTCGGGGTGTGTGTGAGAGATCATATCGCCCTGGGGACTGGAAGAATGGAGTGTGCTTGCAGTGGGGACAGCAAGGGGAGAGATGCGTTCAGTGTGAGGAACACCCAGGGAACCATTCTTTCATGAGGCAGGAACCCCCTGACAGTGTCAACCTGTTTTCAGGGCCTGGAAATACCAGATTCTCACTTGAGATTTGCTGGGGGGGATCCAAAGGGACCCCAGATGGTGCTGCTCTCTGGGATCTTCTTGATGGGCACACCCAAGAATGACCAGCACCTTGGTCTCTCTTAGCTTCACAGGGAGTTGGTAAGATGGCAGTGTCTCCCTGGGTATGAGCTGTGATTCTCAAGAGTCTGCTGCACATTGGAATCACCAGAGGTGCTTCTAGAAGTCTCCAGTATCCAGACCACACCAAAGGCCAAAAATGAGAACCACTTAGAGTGGCCCCTGGGCATCAGTCACCTGTAAAGCCTTCAAGGTTTTCTGGTAGCAGCCGAACTTGAGAACCACTGGTTAAAGAAAACAAAGGCTCATGTGAAACCAACATCTGTCCAGTTTCTTTTTCTCTCTCCCCACATTTCCTCTTCTCAGCTCTCAGTCTCTCTTCTTCTCCCTCCCTCCTTTCCTTTCCCTTTCCCTCTCCCTTCTCCTTCCCCCCTCCCTCCTCCTCCCTTCTCTTCCCTTCCCTTCCTTTCCTTCTTTCTTTCTTTTCCTCTGTCCCTTATTTCCTTTCTTTTATGAGTCTCATTGATTTGGAAACTATTCCCTTTTGGCTACTCATTTCATAAATGTATTACAAAGATTTTATTGATTGCCTGTTGTGTATTAGGGATCCTGTATTCAGTGATTTAAAAACAAAGTGACAATAAAAATTCATGCACCAAAAAGAAAAAGAAACAGGCTCCTTGACTCCACAGAGTTTACAGTCTATAGGGAAGACATTCATCAGGTGAACACAAAACAAATATTTTAAATTGTGACGCAGACTGTGAACCACAGGGATAGAATGTGGCTGTAGAATGAATGTTTGTGTCTCCCCCCAAATTCATTTGCTAAATTTCCAGAGTGGTGATGTTTGCAGGTGGGGCCTTGGGGAGGTGATTAGGTCATGAGAGTGGAGTGCTCCTGAATGGCATTAGTGCCCTTACACAAGAGACCCCGGAGAGCTCCTTTCCCCACCTTGTGAAGACAGAGCGGGAAGACCTGGTCTGTGACCCAGGAAGCAGGTTCTCACCAGGCTCTGAGTCTGCTGGCACTTTGATCTCAGACTTCCAGGCTCTAGAACTGTGACAATAATTGTGTGAAAAAGGGATATTATGTCAATATGAGAATGTGTTTAACTAGAAATAAAAAGCCAAAGAATATTTCTTTCACTTAAGTAGTATAACTGGATCCTTTTACTGTTGAACATGGCTTTTATAAATGCATGGTTCGATCATCTTATTTGCTGTCAGTATTTAATAGCTTATCAGTGTTTTCCTTCCCCTCTAATAATGAATTTTAAATTACAAAAAAAAAAAAATCATCCAACAGCTTCAATTTAAAAAAAGAAACTAGATATTGAAATAAATTTCATACTTTTCTATTTAAAAGAAAGTCTTGTCTAAGCCGTCCAGCCTCTGGTATTCTGCTCTAGCAGCCAGAAAAATAAGACAAACACTCAGAGCAAAAACAGAGGGGCCTACTGTAGTTGGATGGTGATGAACCCTCTTGGGGAAGGTACCATTTAAACTCTGGCTTGAGAGATGAAAAAGGAACCAGTCAGAGAAGAATGCAAATAAGAACATTCCAAAGAGAAGAGCACATGGGAAGGCTCTGGGGTGGGGAAGACATCAGGCCACTTGAAGAATTGCGGGACAGTGAGTGGTCTCAGCAAAGATTGGGGAGAGACCATGCTGGGCAAGTAGCAAGGGTCAGTCCTGCAGAATGAGAAGCAAGAGACTGGTGTCATGAACTTGCATTCTTAAAAGATTATCACAGAGAACTTCCAAAAATGAAGATTTACTTAGAATAAAACCCTAAAAGTAATTGGGAGCATGGTGAAGGAATTATCCTAAAAATGTAGGCTAACTATTGAACACCTAACATTTGGCAACTGTAGTGTTAGTAGAATGATCGTCTGGAAATGGATACACCTTCTCTTTTGCTAGGCCTTCAGCAGGGGGATTTGAGTCAGTTTAGTAGGGAATTTGCTGAGTGCGGGATTTGTTATTGCTGTCATTGTCCTTGGTGCTGCACGTCACAGGATTCCGGCTCCTCTAGCATTACTTTGTGCTTCAGCTGGGGCCGGTTTGCCTGATGGGTTTTCTCTGTTGTTTCACCATTAGTTTTAAGTCTTTACTTTATGCTTGAGCCTCAGAGAGACTCTCCCTCCACACCCTCACCCTGCCCAGTGGCAGTCCTCTGTTGTCCTGGTTAAGCCTGCATCTTGGGCAGGTCCTGTGACCCTAGTTCCCTGGGTGGGAACTCTAAGAGATGGATCATGTCCTCCCCAGCAATAGGGGATCTCTAATTTTCCAAGCCCAGGACATTTTCTCATACCCCCTCTCTGGAGGTAGAGTATGTTTTCTTCTGTTCCTTTGCTGTAGCTGCATTGGATTTCACCTGTGGCCTTGACACAACACGCTTGCTGTCTTCCTTCCAGTGTCTTAAGCCATTTATTCCCTAAAGGAGATGGTGGGAGAAAACTCTGGGTGGAGCTTCTGCCATTTGCCTCCCACCCACTTGCCCACGGGCTTCCTCAGGTTTCTGCCCTTCCACAGTGCTCTTGTGAGCACCTCCTGAGGTCCACAGAAAGAAAGTGGAACTCTGTGTGAACCTCTGTGTTTGGGGCACCCAGGGGTTCCATAGCCTCTGGTAGTGCATCCTTAGTTACAGATGTTCTTTAGTGCACCCTTAGCAACATCTGCTCCAGGAAGCCAGTGCTTACCTCCACCTCCTTCCCAGTTCCCATCTTTCCCTATGTTTTGAATTAGTTGGTTGCACTGAGACCTCAGGTCTCTTACTGGTTCAGGAACTTTTGTGATCTTCCAGGTTATCTGTCTTTTTTTCCTCTTTTTTTTTCCTTGAATTAAGGATGGGAGCAACATTTTTTTTTCCACATCCTAGGTCTCCTAACCCTTTTAATCTATAATTTTTTATAAATTTAATTGTTTTTTTAAATAATCTCTATACCCAACGTGGGGCTCAAACTCACAACCCCAAGATCAAGAGTCACACACACACTTTTCCTGTGGAGCCAGCCAGGCACCCCTTTAATCCATTATTAAAAGAAGATAGTTGGGCTTTGCTTTTTTGTTTTGTTTTATTTTTAATCCAATCTGACAGATTCCATCTTTAATTAGCAGGTTAGGCCTTTTACATTTAGTGTAATTACTTATATGATTGATTATACATTGAGGAATTACAGTTATGATAGAACCATAGGCTGTATTAAGAAGAGCACATGGCTTGAGGTCCAAGATTCGAGGCCAATTATGTAACTTGACACGTCTTAGTTTTGTGTAGTCACTTCATTTTCTCAACCTCCATTTATTTACTGTTAGAAGGGTCTTATGATACCAGACACAAGGAATTACTTTGGGGAGTGTGAAAATTAATGTAGCTGATACTGTATTAAAACTGTGTTCTATACAAATATTTGATGGTTTTATGATCAAGGAGGAAATTGTGGTCAGACAGTTCCATGGCAGCTGGATGGGTTTGTAGTTTTGTTCTGCCCTAGACCTGCAGTGATGGTGATTTAAGTGGTGCCTGTAACACATTTAGCTTCCTTTACGTAATTCTTTGTAATACTTGTCACCTCCCTTGTACTTATTTGCTTATGTTTTTCTTGTCAGACTAGGTCCTCATTAAGAGCAGGAAATACAGTTTATTTATGTCTATATTTCTCTCTCTTGCCGAGTGCCTGGCACCATATATGCTCAATATGGGCTTGTGGAATTGAAATACATTTTAAAAATACAGCACTGAAGCTCTCCGCACTAGTTGGAAAATGCAGCATTCCCTGGATACAGGATAGCTAAGTATTTAAGAATTTGACCAACCTCCGAGGTTCTTACTTCAGAGCCTCGATTGCCGTCGACATTGCCTGAACCCCTTGACACCCAGGACAGCGCTCGCCAGTCAGCAGGCATCATGGGTGGTGAAAATTCTTTCCGAAGCTCCTGGGAAATTTGCCTGTCAGGTCACGGTCAGCTCTACACAAATGCATTGCCAGTTTCCACGACTTCGTATGACCACTCTCCAAGCTATAGTAACTGTTGCGTTTGTGTGTGACTTCTCAACATTCCTGTGACATTACCACTGCCTTGCCACAGATGCAAAAGGGTGAGAATTAAGTGGGGATTTGCAAACTTGTAGAGAAGCTTGGTTTTTGTTTGCTCATGAAGTGCTCTCCCTTCTGCTGAGGTGGAACTGAAAGGTTCCTCTCTGAAACTTCTGTGGAGTTTCTGTGGTTTCGCAGCACGTGTCCAGGTCTGGGTCAGCTCTCACTTGTCATCTGCTTCTGAGTGGGGGGGGGGCCCTGAGAGGGGCTTTCTGAGTAGGGATATGCGTGCCCCACGTTATGAAGGTTATCTTCCCCACTCTGGCCATCTCCAGCCACTCCGAGCTTGCCCCAGCCCAGCTGCCCTTAGTCTGTTCCACATAACCGAGCACCAGGTAGATCCTCACCCGCGTTGTTTGTTCTCTTGTTACTTGTTCTTGTGTTGTTCCCGCAGATTATAATTTCCTCAGACCAGCAGTCCTGCCTTAATTTTTTTTTTTTGTCTTGAAAGGCCAGATATAGAGCAGGGTAAGTGGTGGCTTCTTGCTGAACGTGTGCTAACTCTACGTCTAGCTCCATCCTTACAGACTGGAAGCGTTTCACATGAGGATTATGTAGTAGTAACACTCAGAGAGTTGAGATTCAGCCATTCCACATATCCATTTTTGGGAAGCAAATTCAAGTTATCCTTTGTAAAACCGAGGGATGCCCAAGGTATAGCCAAGGTTGAATGGGGGAAGTAGTTTTGGCCCCCAGCAAGAACAGTTTTGACAGGCCGATAAGGGCAGGTCGGTATTGATCCACAGCAGTCCAGGCTGGATCCCCTTTTTTGTGCCATTGGCCTGATAATTTATGCTGTTTTACCTCTTCTTAGCTGCCCGGTGGTGGCAAAACTCTGAGACCTTTTCACTGGCTAATTGATTGCTGGCAAACACTGGCCTCTCTGGAGACCCAGGCGTCTTCACTGGGGAGATCCTTGGGTTTAAATTTTTTTTCTTTTCAGGAGACTTTGGATAAGTGCCCCCACCCTACTTCAAGCATCACTGGGCCCAGGAAAGGAAGTGTGGATTTAGAGGAAGTACTAAGGAAAAACTAGTGAAGCCTGCTGCCCATGGCAACGGTAAGCTCTCAGAAGGCAGGGCTGTGTCTTATCACTCTCTCCTCCTGGCAGAGTCAGCAATCAGACAATATTTACTGAATACATGATGAATGACTGGGTTGAAGGGGGGATGGGATTCCCCTGTCAATGAAAAGATTCAGTATATACAGAAATTTAGTCATGGAGGATAGAACTCTTGATATCTGCCTCGCCATGATATGCCATGATTTACTTGGTAATGGACACAGCTTAGCAAAATGTGTTTTATCCCCACACCTCACTCATTGTTTAAAGATGCTGGCCAGGCGTCAGCGCAGCCTGGGCCAGGGAGAGCAGTTGGCCCGTTAGTCATCATCTGTCATGCCTACAGACTCCAGGGACCAGGACATTTATACTCAGAATCACAAAGAGAATTAGCACATTAATGCCTTTGTTCCTAACCACCAGGGCTATTCATCCCGTCCCAGCCTGGCGTCAAGGTCTTTGGAAGCTCTGCCAGCCTCCTCACCTGCCTACCGCTTCCTTCTAAGACTCCTGCTCAGCAGCACCTTGCATTTGCTCCTTCTGGGTGGCTTTGTGATTGCGCAGAACTCCAGGGCATGATTCTTCCTTCTCTGAATGCACGTCAGCATTGGGTGTAATGATTCTAGAAGGCTCAATGTCTTCCTCTTCTGTTTTTGCCGTATGTTTTTAAATCAAATCAGAATGTAGTTTCAGTTTAATTCAAGAACTCTCTGTCTAGTGCTTCTAGTGCACTGTGATGGAGATAAAGAGCGCTTCTCATTCGTGATTGCTAGCTGCCCCAGGAATGCCTATCCCCCCTGTATGCTAGGCTGGCTTTAGGACGAGAGTGGATTTTTCCTTAAGACCTAACCTTCCTCAGTACTTTTCACATTTGCTTATTAGCCACATTTCTCGGAGTCTCCTATGAGCCAGGCACTGTGTTAAAGCCCTTACTGGTGTTCTGTCATTGACCCTCTTCACTCTGTCCTTATGAAGAGAGGCATTATCGTGTCCACTTTACAGATGAAGAAACTCGAATTCAGGCTCAGGGAGATTATGTGATGTACCCAAAGCAACCTGCACAGAGGAGAAGTAAATTTCTCAGGAACACAGAGCCAGTAACTGGGGGAGATGGGACTTGAAGACAGGCCTCTGGGGCTCCTCAGTGCTAGTTATTAGCACAGAAGGCTATCTAAATGCTTTACAAAGTGATTGGGTGGACGATCCATGCCATGGCATGGATGACTTTGCAATGTATTTGTAGAGATGTGATAGACCTTAAAAATAGGCAAGATAGAGTAATATATAATTAAGTACTAAAGTCGATCAGGGATATTTGATGTTATGTTCCAAGAAAGCTTTTCGATCCAGTCAAGTCCCATTATCTTCATATAATCAATGAAGAGTCTGAAGATTATTGACATTGCAGATCTTGTACAAAGCCACAGAACCAATATCAAAAAGCCGAGTCAGCACGTGATGGTAAGTTATTTTAATGTGAATCCATTATTCATTTTGATATATACTCCTGCCTTGATGACTTCCCAGAAGCAAATGTTATGAGGGTTTTAGAAGCATTCATGCAAAAGTGTTAGTTTTGGCCAAACAGTGTCTGTTGTGCATTTCAATCTAGGAGAACAAAGCTGGCATACTTACGGGAATAGAGCAAGTTGTTCCTCACCCTAAATTATGCAGCAATATCTGGGTGATTCCAGAAGGCTCAGTGTCTTACCAAAAAATGTGTAGTGTCAGTCTGAACTGGTATTTACAAATGAAGAGATGTTATTAGGGGGGTAATTTGGTTAAATGAATATTGTGCCAAATTATCTCAAATTTATAAGATAACACTTATAACAATTTTATGGAAAATTGCTTCCAAAATTATACCCTTATAAAGTGCACACATTAATAACACACCACAAGGACACGTAAATTATATAAGAGTCATATCCTTTTGCAGTTGCGTACATTGAATAATGTGATGTTTTTGCAAGAGCAAAAGGTATACTATGTTATTAAAACATACTGGCATTTTAAAGTGCTACATTAACACCACCATAGACAATCTGGAGATACAGATACAATAAAGACATAGTGTTTTGAGCAAGATGTGATTTGTTCCCTTTCTAAAGGGAAAAATTAAAACAAAAACAGTATCACACATATAGAGAGTGAGGTGAGCTCCAAATACATGTTAGGAAGGGTTGATGTAGCCTGTGGTTATTTTGTAAAGTGTGTTACACTGAAATGAAGAGATAAATGTGACCATCAGAATTGTGAAGTGCTTAGTTACCCGGCAACAAGGTGGAAACACTTTTCCCCCATTAATTGCTGGGATTGTGGCTGCTTTGTCAGCGTGAGACATGAGTACCACCCATAAGTCTAGAAGCCATGGGTCAGTACCCACCATCCCGCAGGCGGCTGGCCGTCTAGAGCGGCACACTGTGCTGTCTTGTGCACACTCCCACATCATGCCTTTCCTAATTCTAACTGCTATAGAGCACCTTTCCTTCCTGCTCCATATTCTCTCGTCCCGTAGATGCTCTGGTGAAGGCCACCTCCCCCTTCAAGGTCTGGATTGAGAGTCATAATCTCTGTGAAGACTTTTCTGACTCCTCTCATAGAATTACAGTTTGTTCGTTCGGCCTCCACTGGAATCCACTTTAGTGCACTTGTTGGTGTCCATGTTTGTCTCCCCATTAGACTATAAGTAGTCTTAATCATCTCTGTGAACCTAAACACCATCACTGCTGATGGTTCTAGAGGTCACTTGGGCTGGACCATAACATTTGCATATTTGTGATTTATCTTTGTGGTTTCTGGCACCTTCTTGCTTTTCCATAACTAGGGCACTTTGTTGACAGGCTTCAATTTTGGATCAGCTGTCTTCATTTTTGGGATGGAGCTGGTAACTGTGACACTGGGTCTCCATTGTTACAGGAATTTTATAGGGAGACCCCCACCCAAGTCATACCAGCTAAGCAGCTACCTTCTGTATCCACGTCTGAGGCATCTGCCTAAGTTCTAGAAAAACACTCCTCTCTCTCACACTCAATTTTTCTTCCCTAGTTCCTCCTTCCTCAAAGATGTTTTGAGGACCTACTGTGTTCAGGTCACAGAGTCAGCTGTTAGGGACACAAATACTAATAAAATCAATGCAACAACCACAACAACACATTTTTTTTTTTTTTCCCTCTGGCAGAGAAAGTTAATGCTTACCAACATCTGTCTCCTTCCTCTTGTTGTGTCTACTGCTAGACAGTATTTGTACTCCCCTTGCAGCTTTTTTGGGCAAATGACTAGATTTCAGCTAGTGCAATTGTAGGTGGAAGTGGTGAATGCCATTTTTAAATCTGACTCTTAAATCTTCTGTAACATCTGAGTTTTCTTTCTCTCCCCCTGTCGGCTAACTGGATCGAGCAGATCCAGGGGAGAACTCCTGA
The DNA here is from genome assembly GCF_054177405.1 of Leptonychotes weddellii. Classification (NCBI taxonomy): domain Eukaryota; kingdom Metazoa; phylum Chordata; class Mammalia; order Carnivora; family Phocidae; genus Leptonychotes; species Leptonychotes weddellii. The sequence goes on from NC_138378.1 coordinate 118,333,699, forward strand.
GCCCCCACCCTGAGTGAACTGACAACAACCCCTAAAAGTTACTTTGATGTCCACCCATATTTTTCCTCCCTTTGCATTATATTTAGGAAATGCTTTTCTTCTGGTGTAGGACCACCTCCTCCCACTTACCCAGGGAGTTTATTTTCTCTTCAACATCTTCTTCCATCAGCACTGAAACACGTTCAGATTTCCATCCTCTTAAAAAAAGAGAGACAGACCAGATACCCTTCTGTGGACACTTTGCCCTTTTTCTTGCTCTCCTCCCACACAGCTCTCCTCTCATTTACAGCTGAACTTTCTGAAATATTTGTCTACACTTTCTATGTTTTCTCAACTCTTGTCAACTTCTAAACCTACTGCAGTGTGGATTCTCTGTGCCCCCAACCTCCTGCCATGAAACTCCTCTTACTCAGACTACCACCAACCTATGTGTTTGTGTATGTGTGTGTGTGTGTGTGTGTGTGTGTCTCAAACCCAATAAATATATTAGTACTTATTTTACTTGTTTGTTTTTTTTTTTTTTTTACAGCATTTGGTTTTGTTAAACTTTCCTCCTTCTTGAAAAAAATCTAGTCCCTTGGTCTCCATATGGCCATTTCTCCAGGTTTTGTTTCTTTTTCCTGACCATCTTTCTGGTTTTCTTTGAGGATCCCTTTCCTTTTACCATCGCTGAAATGTCAGCATTCTAATCCAGATCATCTTTTCCCCTCCGTTCTATATGTATGCTCCTTCTGGGCAGGCTCACTCCACTCTCCTAGCAACATGAACTACCTAGATGCTGATCCTTCCAGCTCTTTCTCCAGCTAGGATGCTTTCTTGAGCTCCAGTGTTCACCTAATTAGCACATATGAGCATTGTAGTGGTTGCCTTCTTCTATCCCAGAGTATTAATATACCAGAAATTTTTAAACCAAACACTCAGTGATGGACATTTCAGTTATTTGTGTTTTTGTTTGTTTTTTCTTCTGCTCTAACAACATTGCAATAAATATCCTTAAACATGAATCTTTAAAAAGCAGTGATCTCTGTAGGATAAATGCACACACTGAAATGAGTGGACCATGTGTTATGTATGTTTAAGATGCTGATACGTGTTATCAGGTCATCCCCGGACTTGTACCAATAGTTCATGGGTGTGTCAATGTTTTGAATTTTCCAATATGGTCAGTACCTTTATCTCATCTGATATAGAAAAATATATGATTTAAATTATATTTCTTTAATTAGAAAAAGGGTTGAAGATCTTTTCATACGTATGTTGTCCATTTAATTTTTCTTTCATGAATTGTCCATGTTTTTGAAAATACTAGTATTTTACTTATTGTTTTTAAAGCACTCATGGTATATTAAGAATATTATCTCAAAATACCTTTTTCCTGATGTCATTTTTTTCTATCAGCTTTGTTTGTTGTGTTTTTTGGCCATACTAATATTTCTTTAAAATAGTTTTATAGCTATGTTGACATACTTAAAATGGCTTTTCATGTCTTAAGATTATGAACATATTCACCCAAATCCTTTATAGTGATTTTAATCTAAGTTTTTTTGCACTGTTGTTATGATCCACATGGAATTTATTTTGATATGAAGGATGAGGGGAGGATATGGCCTTATTATTTTTTTTCCCAAATGGATAGCCACATTTTCTCATAATCATTTCCCCAGTGACTGAGATCCTGCAGATGCAGTATTTCCTATCAGCATCCTCATCTGTAAAGCTGGACTAGCAATTTCATGAGCTGTCAGGAGCTGAGATAACCCACGGAAGCCCCGCACAGAAATGGAGATAGGGCAGATGCAGAGGATTCCTGTTATAGGTATCCCTCTACCCTCTACTGCTGGCTCTGAATCCGGGGCCTTGGTCACAACTTTAGGGGCTGATTTCATCATCACTAAGATCAGAAGATCTGGACAGCTGTAACTGAGGGACTGTGTATCCCAGAGCGGAAGCAGGCAGGGATGAAGAATGCCCTGAGGTACCTTCCTGTTTTGCATAAAGGGGATCTAGGATGTTGACTCAGGGATTAAGCTTTGAGGAAAATATACTTCTGCTACTTACTCATTGTGGGGACTTTTTGGAACTTCATTTCTCTGCAGGAAGATGCTGGGTGACTAGGGAAGCAGAGCTTAAACTGAGGCAGCCATAGCCAAGGAACTCCTGGGACCAGCAGAAGCTGGACAAGGCAGGGAGGATCCTTCTTTGAGGATTTGGAGGGAGCATGGCCCTGCCAATGGCTGGATTTCAGACTTGTGGCCTCCTTATCTGTCTCTCTTGTTTCCTGACATCTACGTTCACTTTTGCTAAGCAGCCCCAGACAAGGGGCACCGCACCTTTACTTGGTGGCCTGTCTCTCCCTGAGTCTGTCCCCGCCCCACTAGTATTTTCTCACCTCCCAAATCGATCTGTGGTCTCAGAGCTGCGGCCAAGGTAACTGGCAGCACCTGTTGCTGTTTTGTTATTTTCATTGTCACTGCAGCTGGGAGGAGCACAGAATTCCCTTATTAACCTGCAGATCTACTAGAGAATGCCATACCAGACCTCAGACACCTGAGGTCTGTTTTCACCTCTGTAGTTCTGCAACTTCTCAGGTGTGCTGATAGCTCAGGGTGGATGTGAGTCTCCGTGCAGCTTGACCAGGAAAGTGCTTTCAGTGCCCCTGGTTTCTGTGGGGAGTGGCATGGGCCACACCACGCCAGGCCTCAGCCTGATAACTCAGGCATCATCTTGGCCCAGAGCAGTTGGGGCTGGCTGCTACAGCAGGTCAGGTGTGAGGGGCACCCAGCGAGCTGGCATGGCTCCCCTTGGGACGTGCAGGCCCCTGAAGCTGCGGGAACATTATTTAAATAAGAGCCATGCTTGCAGGCGTAAAAACAGACGGAGCCATTGAATATCATAGTCACAGTGAGGAGTGCCACATAGATCTGTGCTGGGCTGAAGAGAGATGAATGAATATAGCCTCCATGCCTGTTGTGGCCTCAGGCTGAGCGGAGCCCCTCCCTGGGAGGTGGTGAGATCCAGAATTGCCTTTCCACTTGTCCTGAGGACGGAAGCCTCCCGTGGCTGGGCTGCAGGCAGAGCACACTGTCTGGCCCGTATGAGATGCTCACCAGCTGGAAATACGGGGGCCAGTTGTTACTAAATCCAATGGCGAATGAATTTGGGGAATGAAATTAAAACACACAGTATAGCAACAAATACCAGTGGTGAAATCTGATGCGTAAGTGGTAAGTAAATGCGTTTCCTTATCACTCCAGATATCAGCTGTCTGAATGTAACATATGATTTGTTCTCCACCACAGCTGTCTGTCCCCTTCCGTAGGTGCTATTCTGTCAGTCCACCTGATTAGGAGCTTTGGGAATCTTCATACATATACATACGCAGTGACTTTTTCTCTCAGTCAGTGTTTCCCCAGGAACATCAAAGACTGTGTCCCATTCATTAATTCCAGTGTGTACTTCCCTGGTGGAGAATAAGAGTGCAGAAATTCTGGGAAAGGACCAGAAGGAATTTGGGGTAATGTTATCAGTAGGTTCCCAGTATTGGGTCCTGAGAACAGAAGTGATAGTATTTGAAAACAGCTGACCCTCAAATCCCTTGTGGGGAATTCAAGGTCCCTTGCAAAGTAGTCACAGCTGTTTTCAGCCACACTGCCCCCGCGCCCCCCCCCACCCCCATCTGGTTCTCTTGGATTCTTATCCCAATATCAAGGTTGCTCTTCACCCGCACCTGCCTTCCATGCTTTCTGTGCCTTTGCTCTGCTCCATGTAGCTGCCCCTGCCTTGACTGTCCTTGTTTTCGGCTTCTCTCTTGGGAGAATTGTCTCCTCGCCTTCAGAGCTGAGGCTAAACAAGTATCTTGTCTGTAGTGTCCCTTTAATCCACCCACCCCACCCTTACCTGCTAAAACAAAACTAATTGTTTCTTAAGCTTTTCCATAACCCTGGGCCTGGCCAGGGAGTGTCTCTCATTCATCTTTGTGTTGTTTGGAATTGGTAAGTGGAGTTTTTCCAAGGTTTTCTTTGCAAGATAGGAAGGCTAACGTGGAGCGGAGGGCTGCCTGGGAAGTGTTGGGGGCTGAAGGGAGAGCGGAGGGAGGGATCTCTAGAAGGGCAGAGCAGCAGCACCCTCACTGCTCCCCACAATAACAAGTCAGTGCAACTGTCTGGGCTCACTGGGTTGACCTTGGCCGGGGAGGTAGGGAAGGGAGTGATGCCCCTGAGCTAACGTGGAGAGAGAGCTCGTGCCGTGGGCTGGCTCCAGCCATGCCTGCAGTGGTCTCCAAGGAAGGGCAGTTCTGGGTCTCTGAGTCGGTTGTCATGGCAGCTGGCCCAGACCCGCCTCGGGGGCAGGGTTTCACCCTCCGGTCAGTCAGGGCAGTTGAATCCAAAAACCTGCTTACCACTTTTGGTGTGGAGTCCCCTGGCTGAATGAGGTCCTCAGGCTGGAGAGACTGTCCTCGTTCGTGTCCGAAGGCCCGCTGCCCTGCAGTTTCGGGGTGGCGACCGGGTCTGGCTGAGGGCAGTGGGAGCCGAGACTCTGCTGCCTCTGGCTCAGGTGGACTGCTGTGCCCTGCCTGGTGACCAGGTCGAGTGGAATCCATGCAGCCCCGCCGTCTGCGTGCTGGCTCTCAGGGTGGAAACCAGGCTTGGGGTTTGCCTGCCAGTGGGGAGAGCTGGAGGCAGCATAAGCCGGCCAAGGGTCGCTGGGTGCTGTTCGGTCTCCGCTCCCTCCGGCTCTGGTGTGTCTGCTGGCCCATCCCCCGAGGGCCGGCTTCTGGAGCGGAGCGTCAGCGGGCCGCTCTGGGCCTCGGCACCAGCAGGGTGGCGGGGACAAGCACAGCCAGTGTGAAGGGGAAGGTTGTGTCAGGGGTGCCAGGGAGGGAGGGATCCTGGACCTCTGAGCCGGTGCAGAGTTGAATGTCACGCCTGGCACACATTTTTACACTGTAAAGTGGGACAACCCAGTTACTTGGCATTATTCATCTAGAAATCTGTATGAGTTATCCATTGCTATGTAACGAACGACCCCCAAACCTGATGCCTGAAAGCCCCAAACATTTGTTGCCTCACGGTTTATGCGGTCAGGACTCTGGGAGAGACTTGGCTGGGTGAGCCTGGCTCGGGGTCTCTGAGGACAAGGACAAGGCTGTTACTGTCTCAAGGCTCAAGCACACTCTTGTGGTTGTGGACAGGCCTCAGGTCTCAAGACCAGAGATGGCAGTTCTTTGCCATGCGGGCCTCCCCATACTGCTGCTCACGACACGGTAGCTTGCTCTTCCTGGAGCATGTTTCTGAGGGTGGGGGTGCAAGCTGGAAGGTGAAACCCAGTCTTTTCATAACTTTATCTTCAATGTGCCGTCTCCTCCCTTCTCCATGTTCGATTCACCAGAAGCAAGTCAGCAAGTCCTGCAGACTTCCTGGGGAGAGATGATACAAAGGAGTGAGTCACAGGAGGCGGGTTCCCCTGACAGCAGGCATTTTGGCAATGATCGTGCCCCGGTAAAGGTGCTGATTTTTGAGGATATGAGTGGTTGGAGGAGTCAGGAAACAATTCAGGAAGAAAGTAGCCTTGAGAGGAGCCTGGGGGACTGTGTAATTCTAATTCAGGTACTAACGACCAATAAATCATTATTGCCTGAATAAATGCACAAAGATACACAGCTCCGCCTTCTACCAACCTCCACCTATAAAGCCCTGCATTTTGAACCACAAGGTAATGATTCATAGGGTGTGTCTGTGGAATAAACTGCCCCTGATTGGGAGCTCTGTGACCAGTCCACAGTAGCACGTCTCCTCATGGCCATGTGCTTCCCCCACAGTGAACTCTAGGGACCCTGACCCCACCTCTTTGCAGCTACCCCCAAAGCACCGAGCTTAAAAGCATAAGCAAACTGCACACAAGGCCAGTCTGCACTTGGCCGAGAGCCCCGCGCTTGAAGTCTTGGTCTTCCAAGCAACTGTGTTCAGTGGAGTCACTTCCATTATCCCCCTGTACACAGAGCTGCGTTATGTCGGGCAGACACGAGAAGGGGACCTGTGGTAAACTTCTCAGACACGCCTGCACCTGGAGACACTCTTTGGCCTGGCTTTGCTGGAGGCAGTGGAGAGCTGTGCTGAATTGCAGCAATCGGACTAGACCTGGGTGCATCGGTGGTTCGAGTGTGGACTGTGGTTCCCCAGAGGCCTGACTGCAGCACCCACTCCGCCACCACCTAGCACGGCCTTGCTCTGCCCTCGGTGAGCATGTGCTCTCGTGCGGTGCCTCCCAGGCCTTGCTGGGAGGGCCCCAGACTGCCCGCTTCTAGCAGCATGCCAGACACTTGAGTAATGCCACCCCTTGTCCCCAGAAGATAGAGCCGGTTTTGATTCTGCTCTTTTGCTTCCAGATCCTTTCCTGGTATCAGAACACAGCTAGAAGTAAAGGGAGGTCTTAAGTGCTTTATCATCTCCCTTCCCCACATTGTCCACGAATCCCAGATAGTATACGGTTTGCTCATCGCGGCAGAAACCAGTTGTAGGGGATAAACAAAGCTTTTGTCTCCAGATCTCTGAAGTGTTTTAAACAATTAGTCGGGTGCTTGCTTTGGCAGCACATATACTAAAATTGGAACAATACAGTGATTAGCATGGCCCCTGCACAAGGATGACATGAAAATTCATGAAGCATTCCATATTTTTAAAGAAGACATACAGATGGCCAACAGATATATGAAAAGATGCCCAACATCACTGATCATCAGGGAAATGCAAATCAAAACTGCAGTGAGATAGCACCTCACACCTGCCAGAATGACTAAAATCAATAACAAAAGAAATAACAGGTGTTGGTGAGGATTTGGAGAAGGGGAGCCCTCGTGCACTATTGGTAGTAATGCAAGCTGGTGCGGCCCCTGTGGAAGACAGTATGGAGGGTCCTCAAAAAGTTAAAAATAGAGCTACCCTATGATCCAGTAATTGTACTACTGGGGATTTACCCAAAGGATACAAAGATACTAATTCAAAGGGGTACATGCACCCTAATGCTTACAGCAGCATTATCTACAGATATCTACATAATATCTCAAATTATGGAAAGAGCCCAAGTATCCATCAACTGATGAATGGATAAATATATATATAAATATATATATATATATTCCAAATATATATCTATATGGAATAATTTTCAGCCATAAAAACCGGACTGATGAATTACATTAAGTACATAATAAAATGATTATGAATAGGTCAGCGTTAATTTAATCAGGGGCAGTCTGCTCAAGCGCCTTCAGTACGCAGACAGTAGCTGGAATGTGGGGAGCTGCTGGGGGCAAGATGGTGGGGATGGAACAAGAGAGCACATATCCTGCCTAGAAATGTTCACGTTTAATATTTAAATAAAATACAGCACTGGCCAAAACACATTTGTACGCCAGAGGGCCTCTAGTCTATAGGCCCTAATCTGGCGGGCCAAGTGGGTATGGCTGTTTCTTGCACTGTATCGCTGCTGAACCGAGTGGCACAAATCCACAGGGTAGAAGGACCCTCTGCAGACCTCAGACCTACGTCTCAGTGATGGGCATGGCCTCAGGGGCACAGCTCTGTGGCTACGTGGCCCAAGTGAAACACAGCTGGGTTCCTGAGGTCCACCTGTGGGTTCTTCCAGGGGCGTGAGAACTCCTAATAGCACAAAAGGTGTTAATGGAGGTTAGAGTTGGGGCTCTGGGAAGTTTGGATTTCATTGCTTTGTCTCTGTTGACCCTGAAGCCAGTCAGATTTCTGAATCTTGCTCATCCTCAGCTCCCTCACTGGGAAAGAAGGGATGGTATCAGCACCTCCCCTGTGGGCTGGCTGGGAGGGTTCAGTGTGGAGAGAGATTCAGGGCATGCTCAGTACTCAATGAGGGGGCATCTCTGCTCCTACGGTCATTCCTTCTGTGCTCCCAGAAGATTTGAGGGAAAGGCGTGGGGAGAGATTCATGTTTAAATTAAAGAGCTTCAAACATTATTTAAAGGCTCCAACTGTCTTCCCAACTGCCTCGGTTTTCTGTCTCTGGACTCTGTGAGCCCTTTGCTTCTCTACCATGCCTCTAGATGACGGTTTTCTGCTCTTGTCCTCACCCCACATTTGCCACATCTTTCAGGGGACTGGCACGCTATTTGCTGAATGAATCAGGGAGCCAAACAGAGGCTGCTCTAGGCACTCCTGTGCGTACTTTAGGACTTCTTCCTTTCCAGACATCCAAGACCTGCCATCTCCTGCCCTCTTATGAGGTGACTTCCCAGCCTGGTGCTGGGCCCCTCCTACCTCCAGGGCTTCCTGAATCATTCACCTCTCCTTGCGATCCAAACCCCAGACGTCAGATGTGCTCCGCTTGACACTGCAAGTGCCTCTGCTTGTCCCCTGTGCCTTATGGTCACTCCCCCTGAATGCTGAAAGGAATCCTGTAGATTTGCTCGACTGCCTCCCACCGAGCCCTTCAGTGTACTCTGCTCATGGTGATCCCCACTGCCTAGTCCGTTCTTCATCTGCTCGTGCCCCTGTAACATAATCCTGCAGGCTGGGGGCTTCAACAGCAGACACTTACTTCTCACAGTGCTGGAGGCTAGAAGTCCATGATCAGGGTGATGACAGATCTGATTTCTGTTGAAGGCTGTCTGTCTTCTTGGCTTGCAGATGACCACCTTTGCACGGTTTCCTCCTGTGACAGGGAGAGAGAGGACGCAAGCTCTCTGTGTCTCTACTTATAAGGGCACTCATGCCATCGAGAGAGCTCCACCCTCATGACCCCATCACCTCCCTAAGCCCCCCCAATACCATCACATTGGGGGTTAGGCTTTCAATGTGAATTTAGGGGTATGCGGTCTATAGCATCCATGCTCACTCTTCTAGACCCTGCCGTGCCTTTCTCCCTCACGCACTGGTACTCAGCCGGCCTGCCTCTCCCTGAGCTTTCCAGGGTGAACCCCACAGTCCGTGGCACAGACCGTGGTTGAACCCCTCTCCTCCTTCCCCAGCATTCGGGTCTTTTCCCTTTGCACATGGATCCGTGTCTCTCTCTACAGCCTGCTTTTCCACATCACACATCACTTCTGCAGTTGTATGTGCTCTGGCTTCTTACATGGGAACAGCACACTTGATCCGTGGGAGGCACTGAGAACTGCAGAAAATGTGCCACACAACTTCATGAGGAGTCGATTTGACTTTAAGTTGGGGGAAATACAATGACATTAATTTGAAGTTAAGATGTATATACACACATGCATACTCATACAACTCTATATAGAATGTATTAGACTCAGGCAGTTTTTTAAAGTAAAAAATGTTTGAAGGCACGTCCTGTGTGTCGTGCACCCAGATTCTTAGGGCTGGATGTGTACTCTGCTGAGCCACTAGAAGTACTTTGGGGGCAAATGTCCCAGAGAGTGAGGTACAGGGCACTTTGTCTTGAAAATTAATCTCAGAAACCAAAGACATGGTTTTCCTGCCTGAGAGAGTTCCTCCCTGCCATGAGCCCCAGGTCCCCCTGCTGAGGCCCTGGCACACTCTTCATCTTTTCTGCTCCCAACCTATGACAAACACTAACGATCCCACCGCGTCAGTTCTCTCCAGGGTCCGCCCGTGTATTGTCCACTCCTGAGCGGCTGCCTGGGTTCAGACGTTCAGAATCTCACCCAGGGATTATTTCTACTTCACATTTGCCAGTTGCTCTGCTCCTTCTCAGTTCATTTCATCGTAACATTTTCCTTTTGCTTGTTTTGGATGGAAACAGACATACAAAGATCAGAAATACGTACTTTTTGATCTCTTGAGGAAAGGGCTAACGTGATGTGTTTGTTTCTCAAGGTTATAAAGTCCTACAGATAAAGCTCAGTTTTTAATAAAAAAAGGATGGTAGATTCTGGAAAAGCTTTGTTACAGTACGATCTTCCAGTGCCATGGCTCAGTGGCACAACCGTAGCAGGGAAGGCTTCGGCCCCAGGGTCCGTGACCGGCCGAGGAAGCAGGGGTGGCCGGGCTAAGTCCTGTCTTCCGTCTGGAATTATGACTACCTTTCTCCAGCATTGCTTCATGAGAGCTGTTGGTACTGCGTCCAGAACAGTTGAGTCAGGTAGCTCAGGCCACGCAAATTGTTCAATTATCCTTCCTTGGAAACCGTACCCTCTGTCCTGTCTGGCAAGGAGAGTTGTCTCAGCACCCAGCTCACTGCCGATCCCCTGGGGCTTGCCAATATTTGTTTATTGAACTGGTAATTTAATTAACGTAGAGTCCTACATGCATCTGGAAATGTATATTGACATATTTCAGTTCGAAAGTTCTTCTTAACAGGATTAGAAAATTATGTAAGTTCAGAACTAGAGTCACTCAAGAAGACCAACTGTTTTTATTTTATATTTTTAATAACTGAAAGTGTACGAAAGTAACAATGGGAACACATTTCCTACAGAACTGTTCATGTTACTCTTTGTTTTGACACTTGCTAAAAACTTAAAAAATCTGGGATCATGTGTGTGGACCATTCTATCTTAATCAATATCTGCTCATCACTTAGGGGATGGAAAATAAAATACAGCCAAAGAAAAGATTCCTGAAGAGTTTTTGATAAATTGCTTGTGACTGTCAGAAACATTGATTCCAACAGATCTCAGGCAATAATTTGAGAATGTTTTATCTTTGGCGGGTATTGCAAATGGGTTAAATTATTTTGCCAGGTCACTTACACCCTGTCATCCCACACTTCCATTGGATTCAACATATTTCTAATTTAGCTGGAAATATTCAGGTTTCCAAAACTTTGAAAAGTAGAATTGTTGCTACAAAACAAAAATTTCGCTTAATCTGCCATTTTGGAGCTCTTTGGGAGATGTGAGAAGGCCCTCACGAAGCACGTACTTTTAAAACCAAGACGGGGCAATGCCTCTCCAGTCCTGGCCCACTGATTTCCTAAGGAGACCCTCCAGGGGTCTTCCAGGGGGTTGTGGGGTGAGCAGCTGGAGGCGGCCTGGGTCACACGTGTTTCTAATACTGAATTCTATGCTAGACTTGAAACTGGTTCCCACACTTGAAAATCACAGGCAAATTTAGAAGAAATGCAGAAGTGTTCCAGCAGTAAGGAAAAAAAAAAAAAAAAAGCTTTATCTACTGCAGATTTCGGGGCGCTTGTGTGAATCAGGCACCTCTGTCTTCATTTTTTGCAGAGTGGTGAACTAATGAGGTTTGACTGGTTTTGCTTTAGGCAGTCCTGGAATTCTGTCCTGAGCCTTTCCAGTGACCCATGATCTCCAGGAGCACACTTCTGCGTCCCTGTGCCTTGTCTCCTTGTGTCTCACCCAGCAGAGTTCCAGACTTCTGCTGAGTCCCCAGTGTAGTGAATGAACCCATTCATTGGAATTACAGTGGTTTCTATACGTACATTAGAATTCCTCCAAACCATCTCTGCTGATCCCCCCACGGCTTCTCATCTCTTGATCTCTTACTTCAGGTCTTTACCTTTGCTTTTATTCCTGGCTACTGCCTTGTGGACCACTACTGACCCAGGTAGGAGAACCCCGCATCTGACCTTCCTGCTGTGTCCCCACCCATGGGGCGAGGCAGCCAGCATGCCCCAGGAGCCTGGGCCTGTCTGTTCCCCAACCCTCCCCCCACACGCCCTGAGGGGATAGCAAGCTGGGCCCAGCCCTACAAGGACAGCAGAAAAATTAAGCTTTTCTGATTCCATGGTCCCCCTCAGGGCAGGGAGTTCCCTTTGGGGTCTAGGCCAGGCTGATTTAAGACTCTTTCCTAATCTTAAACCCTTTAGTGGGAGAAACATCATTATGACCCCAGTTTGCCATTATTATCCCAAGCACTGTTTATCACTGAGAACTGCGTATGTACTTTGAGAGAGGGCTACTTGCTGAGTGTTGACAAGACTACACCCCACCATCAGCCCCCGTCCCAGCACTTCCCCCTCGGGCCCTCTCTCCCATTTATCACACGTGGACTGAACACTGCAGAGCTCTGGAGGTCCCCTGGGGGAGACACCTCAGAAGATGGCTGGGCAGGCGAGGGCCGGAGGGGCTCAGACCCTCTTGGGGTAGCACATCGGGCTCTCGGCAGAGGAGGTGAGTGTGCCGGGGACACTCATGCGCACCGTCACACTCATGCTGCCCAAGCCCCAGGGGATAGTGTCCATACCTCCCTCTGATACTTGGGGCACGGAGGGCGGCAGGTTCATGTGCTTCTCTAAGGCCAGGCTGCTGTGAAACAGTGGGGATTTGAACTCTGCTTTCCCGGTCCATGTCCCCATTCTTCCTACGATTTCCAGCATCTTCATGTGACATTGTCTTTCTGAAATGCTCTATGACCAAGAGACAGGTGTTTGGTTCTCTTTTCTCAGGTCCCTCTTGGGTCACACGGGACACTGGGTTGGGTTGTCCCACGTGCAGGACAAGGCAATCTGAAACAGGACAAGAAGTATGTGGTGCTGAGGGGCAGAGCACAGCAATCCAGGGATGACGCCCACCACGCCCCCCCCGCCCCCCTCGCCCTCCACACATGATTTTTTGACAAAGTGGTCACTGATTCTGAGGTTTGAAATAATGATCTTTATTTGGCCTTACTCAGCCTATTTGCAAAAATCCCAGATTTTGTGGCCTGAAGTGCCAGTGAGATCCAGTTTAACCAAACTTTTACTTGGTTCAACTTATTAGGAACCAGAATAGATCTTTGATGCATCCATAAAGAGTCACACATAAGAGGTTAGTCTTCTCTGTCTGCATTCTGGATCGTACAGGCCCCCAAAGAGCAGATATGCTCCATTGGTCTGACCATGTTTTTAGAAAATAATGAACACATGGCTGTACAATGTCACCAAGGTGAATGTTAACTTGTGTGGCACACTTTTGGGTTATCCAAATGGAACATAATTGCACATCCGCACTCCCTCGGATGCAGGCTCCACCCACCCCCAAGACACCCGTTCTAAATTGTGTTTCCAAAGCTGTAATCATGTTGTGGTTATCAGGACACATGGCGGCTGCCCTGGACTTCCATTTGGTATTTCTCAGAGGGTGGCCATTGTGTGTGAGGAGCCATCAGGGACTTGGTTCCTCTCCCCAGCCACGCTTCTCCCAAACCCTGAGGTTTGAACAGCAGGCCATTAGCCAGCTTTTTGTCCTGCCAGGGACAGCTTTGCTTTTTCTCCTGTGGCTCTTCTGAGTTCAATAAAGCAGAAGCTCAAATTCCTATCTCTCCACTTTTCAGTTGCCAACTCCCAAGCCAACTCTTACCTCATTGGAATAATAAAGCCCTTGCAACCTCTACTTATTCTTCAGTCAGTCTCCAGCACCCCGTTCTTGAGCAGTATCTGTCTCAGTTGCAGGGTGGCACTCTGGCCACAGACTCCAGCCTCCTCCTGGGTGGTGCAAACAAAGCTGCACAAATGTCAAATCATCAACTCTTACATTTGCTGGGGATCTTATTGATGATCTAAATAAACCCTTCCACTTTGACACGTGGTGCAGCTGGGTTCCAGAGAGGTGACAGTCAGCTCAACTTTAGCACTGCATGGTTGGTCACTTGGTCCGGACTCGAAGAGAGGTGCTTGGCGTCTCATGCCGTGGTCCTTCCCTGGCCCCATATTTGGGATCCAGGCTCGTTTCTTTCACTGGTTGTTGCTTTTTTATTTTCAAATCCTGCTAGTCTCCATGTTTATATTTCTGCCCTGCTTTGTTCCCAGAATGATTTCATGTGGCTTACAATACTATAATAAAATAGCAACACATAGATTGATTTTTAAGATTCAGAGTGAAGAGAAAAGAACGATAAAATGGTACAAGGAAACCAGAGGGAAAGATAGTCATGGGATTTTGTACTATAAAGTCCTGCTGACTTAGTGAAGTTGGATTGCAAGTTAAAACATGGGCTCTTCCCAGCAACCAGAGCAAAAAGAGAAAGTGTGCAGTTGAAGGTTCGCGCTATCCATAAAAATGTCTCAGTTACTCAGAAGTAAGCTTTTCCTGGCCATGTTTTGTCCTATATTCTGGATTTGGTTTTTTGTTTGTTTTTGTTTTCATCTGAGGACATAAATACCGTGTCCTTCATAAAATGTAAGTTTATTTTCCTGTCACACATTCCCTCCAGCTTGTTGTACCATTCCCTGGCTTCCTTCCTTCCAACTAAAGGCGAATCTCCTTATTCAGTCCGTGGCTTGCAACTTTTCTTTGGTAACCGAGCCTCCTGAGCTTTCTTTGCTGTGCCCCCCTCGCCTCTGCCCGGGGCTGTCATCCTTCCTCGGAGCAGCTGCTGCTTGAGATGTTTGCTGTGGTTCATCTGCATTTGCCTGGTGCCTGAGCAGAGCAGCTGGGCACATGGGCATGGAGCCCCCATCATCGGTGCGGTTGTGCCATTCTCCTGCTTGCTGGCAGCGAAAGGGGAAGACAGGCAGGGAACAGGGGGCTCCTGTTGCACTTGCCTCCTGCCCCTGGGACGCCTTGTCCCCTGGCCTGTCACCAGGACCCAAGGAATGCTCTAGGGCCCAGGTGGCAATGGCGGTTTAGGGGCCACCAGGCAGAACACATCCTGTGCCCGGCAGAAACCAGTGGAGAGTTGTTTCTCTAAAATTTTGATATACCATCTATTTGTATTGCCTTTCTGTCTCTTTGCTTACTTATTATCCATGTATATATCCCTTGCCTGATTCCATAAATTATGTGAAGGGACATCACATTTCAGATGATACAGTAGGGTGAAGGGAATATCCAAGGGAGCTGGGACCAAGTTTACTTGCCTGGCAGCAGGGTCCTGGCTGCTGGGTGAATGGAGACTTTGGGGTATGTTGAGTCCCATTACTCTCTAATGATGACTTGTTCCTGTTCCTCCTCTAGCGACTTCAACTGTGAACTTCTTTTCTCTTGGGCATCTTGTGGATTGACAGGCAGTCTGTAGACTGTGAGGGTTCCCATTAACACGCTCAGCCAGCACATGCCAGACGATCACCCAGTAATAACACGGCATTTGTGTAGTGCTTTACAACATTGACTGATTGATTCTCGGGGGAAAGGATCACTTATGTGTGCAGGGATTTTTGCATTCTGTTTTGTTTCCAGGCCTCTGCTGTGGTCGCTGAAGTCACTGGGCAGAGCTAGAGGACTTCACAGCGTGAACATCACTGTTGTACAGCTCTGTCTTTTTTCAGATGTTCCCCAGCTTGACCAAGGACGGCAGAGGTGGAAGTGGTGCTTGATAAAGAAAGCTGGGGGTGGGGAGAGAGACTTTATGAGACTGACGGGCTACCTACTGCGCTAACGAGGCACCTGGGGAGAGAGACTTTAGCCCCTGCTCAACTGCTAGCATGCTAGGGGATCTCCGGCTGGTCCCTTGGCCTCTGTTTCATTGGCTGCAAAAGGATGACATTGAATTCGGTGACCTCTGTGTACCTGTAAGTGTAAGCGTTTGGACAATAAAGATCTTTCCTGCAGGAACTTCATACTTCACCTGGCTCGCAGATCTCAGCATTCTGCCCCCTAGCTGGTTCTCGGTTCCTCTGCCTCACACTCCTTTACAGCCCCTTACAAAAGCTGAAAGGGCAGAAACAAAGATAATGAAACACAGTGCAAAGTGAAGCAGTCACTAAATCCCTCACTCCATACATAGAGAATTATCACCAGCTGTTGCCCATCTAGCAGAACGCACACACTGCGTGCCCAGCCAAACCACTTCCGGGAAAACCCAGAGGATCCGAGCACAAAGACACATTTTCCCATAAGCTACGTTTGTGTTTTCGTTAGAAGCATTCCAGCTCGGAGACGTGGTGCATAGGCACCGAGCCCCGCCCGCAGGGTCTCTGCAGAGCTTGTACGCACACTGTATCTTCAGCATGTCCAGAAAGGGCGTCCGAAAGGGTCCTCTCACGGCAGGTGCTTGCAGACTCTCTAAGCTCTTATTAGTGCTCTGCACGGTGAGCAGGTGGATGCAGTGTGGTCCGTAGCTGTGTTCTCCGTTTACACGCATTTGCCAAACGTTCACTGCCCAGCTTCTGTGTGCGACGCTTTGCTGCGTTTCCGAGTATAGAAATCAATCAGACAGGTTTCCTGCTATGAGCAAACCTAAAGTCTGGCTTAACTGACAGATGTGGAAACCAAAATACAGTATTACACCATTATAAGGGCTTTTCTAGGAATTTGGACCAAAGCAGCAAGCATCAGGATCCTTGGAGGAGCCAGAGAAAGCTTCTAGAAGGAGCTGTGTTAGAGCTGGGACAAAGGCATGCATGGCTAGTTCTTGAAAAATCTATTTTTTCTCTATGATTAGGGGTTTTTAAATTTGTTTGTTGCTTGTCTTGTGTAAGAAATCTTTTCCTACCCTAAAACCATGAAGATATTTTCAAGGGATGAAGATACCATTTTCTATTATCTTCTAAAACCTTTATAATTTTGCCTTCCCTATTTAGGATTATAAGACACATAGACATGATTTTTGCACAGGGTGTAAAGTAGAGATCCAATGCAATTTTTTTTTTTTCCCCATATGGATACCCTACTTCTAAGCACAGGTGCTGTGCTGAAAGCAGATCGTGAGAATGGGAATTTCGTTCATTCCGTCCTGTTGACAACTTCAGAGGAAAAGCTTTCATTGTTTTACTGCAGGTATTAGGATTTTTGTAGTGTTTGGCTGATGCTTATTATTAGATTAAGGTGTTCCTTTCAAATTCCCCTTTGTTTAGAGTGATTTTTATCATGAATTACTATTGAGTTTCATCCAATTGTTTTTATTCATTCATTAAGATCATATGGAGTTTCTCCATTAATCTGCTGAAGTGGTGAATTTCATGGAATTTCTAACGTTATGCCAATCTTGAATTCCAGATATTAAGCCATACATTTCTCATAGTGTATGAATTCCTTTATATACCGCTAGACTTGTAATGCCAACATTTCTTTTTTCAGGATGATTGCATTTATGTTTAAATGTCAGATTGTTCTATAATTTACCATTGTTTTTCAGACCTAGTCAAGTTTTGCTATTAAGGTTCTTCTCATCTGTTATTTGTGGAGAATACTTTTTTTTCCCCCCCTATTCTCTGGAAGACTTTGGGAGAGATTGATTGAATTTGCTATTGAAGCCATCTGGGCCTGGAATACTCTTTATGAGGAAAAAGTTTTGTTATTGATTCATTTACATTAATTGAGTCACTTCTAGTAAGTTTTGTTTTTTCTAGGAGCTCTCTCATTTTGTTTAAATTTTTGATATTGGTGTAAAGTGGTAAAATCACCTACATTTTCATTTTGGATCATGCTTTCTTTTCCTCTCTTTTCTCCTTCTTTCTTGAGCAGTGTTGCCACAAGTTTACAAATTTTCTTCATTTCTTCCAAGAATTAAATTTGTTTTTTCACCTTCTTTATTGTGTGCCTTAAAAAAAACAAACTTTATTGGTTCCTGCATTTAAAAAAATTCTTTCGGGGCGCCTGGGTGGCTCAGTTGTTAAGCATCTGCCTTCGGCTCAGGTCATGATCCCAGGGTCCTGGGATCAAGCCCCGCATCTGGCTCCCTGCTCGGCGGGAAGCCTGCTTCTCCCTCTCCCACTCCCCCTGCTTGTGTTCCCTCTCTCGCTGTCTCTCTCTCTTTGTCAAATAAATAAAATCTTAAAAAAAAAATAATAAAAAAATTAAAAAAAAAATTCTTTCAATTTTGTATGGATATCATTCTAGATTGTTGATATGGTTGCTTAGCTCATTAGTCTTTCTAATGAAAGTTTTTCTCTATTTCTTTTCTAATATATATAAAACCATTTCCTGAATTTTGATATGTAGTATTTCTGCATTATTTAAACATATTTTCTAATTTTCCCTTAAGTTCTTGATTATTGAGGCATGTAATTCTTAATTTCCAAACATGTATGTATTGTCAAATTATCTTTTGTCTATTTTTACTTCCAGTATAACTGCATGGCCATCAGAGGATATACTCTCTATAAATTCATTTCTTAAAAAGTGAGTCATTGGTTTTGTGACCCAATATGTGGTTTATTTTTGTAGCTGTCTCTGGTGTGCTTTAAAGGAGAATGAACTGTACAGTTTGGGGGATAACATTCTGTGTCTTTACCAGTCAAGTATGTTATCAAGTTGTGTGTATCTCTGTATCTCCACTGTTTTTTGTTTTGTTTTTCCTCTTTGAATCACTAATTAGAGTTGTGTCAAAATTTCTGAAATGGTGGTGGGTTTTTCATTTATCCTTGTAGTTCTAGCAATTTTCATTTTATGTATTTTGAGACTATTATTAATTGCATACAAGTTTCTAAGTTTTTTTCTTCTAAGTGGTTAGAACATTATGTTATTATGAATTGATACTCTATTAATTAGTTTTGCCTTAAAATATATATTATATAATGTAGTTACATCAGATTTCTTTTGGTTAGTGTTTACATAGTATATGGTGTTCTTTCTTTTTACTTTTGACAGTTTTTATTTACTTTTGACAGTTTTTATTTACTTTTTAAGTAGGCTCCACACCCAATGGTGGGGCTTGAACTCAAGACCCTGAGATTAAGAGTCACAGGCTCTACTTATTGAGCCAGCCAGGTACCCCAACTTTTGAAAGTTTTATCTGTTTGTTTTAGATATATGTTTATATAAACTGAGTATATTTGGATTTTGTTTTCTTATTCAGACTGTGGCGATTTTTATCTTTTAGCTAGATCACTTAGTTCATTTAATTAAATGAAATTACTGATACATTTGGTTTTTAGTCCTTCATGTTATTTTGTACTTTCTATTTATCTATGTTTCCTTTCCCTTTTATTCTGCATTCTTTTAGTGGCAACCTAGTAATTATAACTATTTAATTTATCTATATTAACAAATGCTTTTGTCCTCCTTTTGGACAAGACAGTACCATAGATCACTAACTCTATTTGTCCCCCTCCTGACTCATTGGCTGCCGTCTCTCTTGCCCTTGGAGATGACATGTTCTCTTAGTCATCTCCATAGCTCTTGGCAGATCAGGGTCCCCAAATGCCGTTCTGACTTTGCCATCCATTGCAATAATTGCACTTACCTTTTTTTCTAATGGTTAAGCATTGCCACCTAGCTTTTGGTATTCCGGGATCCTATTGTCATACTGATATTGGGGAACACCATTCTGTGTGAGCATTTCTTACAGTTCGTCATGACCTGTAGAATGCATGAACCTGATGTCTCCTATTCACCAGGGCATACCTTCTTGCTTTGGCAAGCAGAGGGCCTCCAAGCCCTCCTGCCTACTAATTGGCTGGTATTCCACCATTCCCTGTTAAAACCAAGGGGTTTCAATAGTATATCAACTTTAGCAATCCCAGTTCTCTGAGAATTTGATCCCTTCTTCCATGCTGCTAGAGAAGTTCTGAGATTTCTAGTTTACTTAACATGGGCCGTTGCTTTCTCCCAGCTCTCAAGTGCCATTATAATGTGTTATAGTGTGTTAGCACCATCTCCCATGGTCCTTGCCAAGGTGTTAAATCCTTGGTCACGGGAGAATCCTCTCTTATCCTCCTTTATGTTTCACCCTGACCTTGAGCCCACAATTCCAGGATCGAGTCCCATGCATGTTTTCTTGGCTCTTGCTGATATATCTTGGTGAGATCTTGTGGCTCTTTTGGGGTATCGTTCCTTTCCTGTGTCTGTATGTCCACCACTTCCCTAGCCACATATGTTGGGACTTAACCCTAATTATTGATCTGGTGGCTAGGAGGGCTGGTGGAGTAGATCTACCAGGGGCAGGGGTGGGATAGAAGTGGGATTGGATTCCTGTGGTCTTATGTGTTAGAAGCCACTTGATTTTAGCAGGAAGGAGTGAGTCACTTCTGCAAAGGACTTGGAATTCTCAAGTGCATCTGTCTAGATGACAGCACCCCACACCTCAGGTTCCACCTTCCCAAACAGGGATCTGGCCTTGGCATAGTAGCCTTGCTGAAGTTGAGAATTCAACCTTTAGAGCCTGCTACACCAAATATTAACTTCTGGACCCAGTTCTCTAATTTTCTACCCCAAATATCAGTAACATTCAACAATTGCCAGTCAAGTCCATTGTCCTTATAATTAATTACTGTACCCATACTTGAATTTCTTAAATGCATGTGATATTACACTCCTGGGGCATGCCCTTCAATATATCCCTTCCTGGTTCATAATTGTGAACCTTTCACAGTTGTACTTTAGTGTGCCCTGGGCCCTTCGCACTTCCTTTCCTGGTCCTCAACGATGGGGTCTTCACTGACAGTTGGCCAGGAGGTCGTCCAGTCCCAGAATCCCTCTTTAGAGTCAGCCTCCCCCCTAAACCAGATTCCTGGGAAAGCGGACTCTGAGCTATAAATTTGAGGGCAGGAAGCTGATTGGGGGTGTATTCTTGGGATCAACATCTGTGGAGATTAAAACAAGTAAAACTGAACAACTGAAATGCAGTCAACACGAAGGTCTCAGCTGATTCCACAGGGAACTCTGGATGCTATTGTCCCGCCTGGAGGCAAGGAGGCTGGGTTTTCACACGCCTTGAATTGCCCAGTCACCACGGGCAGGCTGTCCACAGGGAAGGGAAAATCACCTTGTGGAGATGGCTGTCGTGAATTGCAGGCAGTTGGGGCATTCCCTGGAGGGTGACTTAGCTGTGAACTGTCAGCAGCTGGTGGAATGGCTCCAGGGAGGGTGGTGGGGCCATTGCCTGAAACAGGTGGTGTTGTGACTGGCTTTCATTTTTGGAGGAGCTTGGACCATTGATGCCAGGTTCAGAAAATAAATGTGGACTACTTTGGGAGAAAGGTCAGTTAGGCTGGCTTTTCTAACCAGTAGGAGCATCGGATCCACAGGGATTGGGAAGTTTTGTGTTGCAGAGATTCTGCTAGAGAGATATATACCGAATAGACTGAGACTAATGAGAAGAGTGTCCATGTTTTCTCCCTTATGTACTCACTCTATTCCTGTGAATGGTTACAAGGAAAGGAACGGGCATGGGGTTCTAGTGGGAAGAAACCAAGCTCAGACCCCAAAATATTGTCCAATTGTAAGGTCTTAATGTGCAGTGTGAAAAATAGGAGAAGCTTCTCAAAGAAATTCTGAGTCTTGGGTTTTGTAAGAAATGGCCAAGAATGGGCAATAGAGAATTGGTGAGTGTTCTAACTAAGTAGAAATGACATAGTCTACAGGGGAGTGATTTCTGTCACGGATTCATGTTGTTTGTTTATACATCAGTAAGATTGTGGAGGGCAGCGATGATCAATAACCTGGTGTTATGGACTGAATTGTGTCCTCCCCTAAATCCATATGTTGAATCCCTAAACCCCGGTGGGACAGCATTTGGAGATAGGGTCTTTAAGAAAGTAGTTTTGATGAAATCAGGTCATGGGGGCGCCTAATCCAGTAGGACTGATGTCCTTATAAGAACAGGAAGAGACACCAGGGATGTGTGCACCCATAGGAAAGACCATATGAGGACACAGGAAGAAGGCCACCATTTGCAAACCAAGGAGCAAGGCCGTACCAGAACTCAAACCTATTCACTCCTTGATCTTGAACTTCTGGACTCCGGGACTATGAGAAAAAACCAAAAACAAAAAAACACACAAAACAAAAAAAAACTTCTGTTGTTTAAGCCACCCACTTACGATATTTTGTTATGGTAGCCTGAACAGACTGAGACACTTGGTGATTTCTGACCCATTCTGTGCACATCAGTGTGCCTCGGGACAGTGGTTAGAAACCTCTTCAATGTGGAAACATCATAGGAATATACGTATTTGAAGGAAAAGTGAAACAATACAAAGCATTGAAATGATTAAAATTCAATTTAATATAGTGGTTACCTCTGCATGATTGCCTCTAGGGAAGGTAGAAAGGGATGTAGGGGAAGAATTGGTACAAGGTGGGCTTCATCTCGGTTTGCAATATTTCGTTCCTGCAGCTGGTTGGTGGGGGCATTGCCATGTATAATTTCTTTTATGTCTTTATATCATTTTGTATACATGGAATATTTCATACGATGTTAGAAAAAGAATAGTAAAATATTTTGAATAGTCACTGATCAATTCAGTGTTTATTGAATCCTTTTTTAAAAAAAATATTTGAGAGAGAGCACAGAGGAGAATGAGAGGGAGAAGCAGACTCCCTGCTCAGCAGGGAGCCCCACACAGGGCTCGATCCTAGAACCCTGAGATCGTGACCTGAGCGGAAGGCAGACGCTTAACTGACTGAGCCACCCAGGTGCCCCTGAATCCTTTTTTTATAATATTAGTAGAATAGAAGGGAAGAAGTAATCAAACATATGCTTGATTTTCTTTTTCTTTCCTTCTTTTTTCTCCAGCTTTATTGGTATATTACTGACAGATAACATTTGTAAGTTCAAGAAATACAATGTGACAGTTTGAAACACATATTTATTGTGAAACGATTAAACAGTAAGACTAGTTAATACCTCCATCGCCTCACAAAAATTGTTGTTTTTCTCTACTCTCATAATAGCTTTCCAGTATACGATGCAGTGTTGCTAATTACAGTCACCATGCTGCACATTAGATCCCTGGAACTTGTTCATCATACATCTGGGAAGTGTGTGCTCTTGGACCATCATCTCTCCATCCACCCAGCCCAGCCCCTAGGAACTACCATTCTCTTCTCTGTTTCTATGAGTTTGGCATTTTTAGATTCCACATGTAAGTGGGAGAACATACAGCATTTGTCTTTTCCTGTCTAATATATTTCAGTTAGTATCATGCCCTCAAGGTCCATCTATGTTGCCACAAAATCAGGATTTCCTTCTTTTTTATGGTTAGGTAATATTAAATACACATATATAAATACATACATGTATATATATATAATTTTCTTTATTCATTCATCTGTGGATGGACACTTAGGTTGTTTCCACATCTTGGTTATTATAAATAATGTTGCAGTGAACGTGAGTGTGCAGAGATATTTTTGATATAATGATTTCATTTCCTTTGGATGTATACTGAGAAGTGTAATAGCTGGATCATCAGGGTAGTTCTAATTTTATTATTTTGAGGAACATCTATACTGTTTTCCCCAGTGGCCATACCAGTTTACATTCCCACCAACAGTGCACAAGGGTTCCCTTTCTCCACATCCTCCCCAACACTTGTCTTTTGTCTTTTTGACGACAGCCATTTTAACAGGTGTGAGATGGTATGTCATTGTGGTTTTGATTTGCATTTTCCTGATGATTACTGATGTTGAGCACCTTTTCATATACCTTTGTACTTCATGTACCTTTCATGGCCATTTGTTTATCTTTGGAAAAATGTCTATTCAAATCCTTTGCCCATTTTTTATCCAATTTTTTATTCTTTATTTTTATTTTTGCTGTTGAGTTGAATGAGTTCCTTATGTATTTTGCATAGTAAGCCCTGTAGATAGATGGTTTGCAAATATTTTCTCCCATTCTGTAGGTTGCCTTTTCATTATGTTGATTATTTCTTCAGCTGTACAGAAGCTTTTTAGTTTGATGTTGGCTTTATTTTTCAATGTAGTTGTCTTGCCATTAACTCAACCATGCTATGGCCTGGACCCTCTTACAGTTAGACTTCTGCTTTTTCAAGGTCACTATGTTCAAGGCTATAGGGCTAGCTTATTTAAAGAACTTACCTGCAAAGTCTAGTGTCTTTAGACAAAAGATGCACATTTATTATTTTTTTAAAGATTTATTTTATTTATCTTAGAGAGAGACAGAGAAAGAGAGAATGCATCTGTGCAGGGGTGAGGGAGGATAGAAGGAGAGGGAGAGAGAAAATCTCAAGTAGACTCCCCACTGAGTGGGGAGCCTGATGCGGGGCTCGATCTCAGGACCCTGAGATCATGACCTGAGCCGAAATCAAGAGTCAGATGCTTAAACGGACTGAGCCACCCAGGTGCCCCAGAGGATGCACATTGATGGTAAATTAGGTTTTATTTCTGCCTCGAGGCAGAACCATCAAGATTTTTTGCTGATTCCATTCAGTTGTCCTTGCAAAAGTTTTCATGCCCCATGATGCTTAAAATAATGCTAATTATACCTGACATTTATTAATGGCTTCATAATTATCAAAGTGCTCCAAAGGCCTTGATAACTTATTGGATCCGACCATCCTAAGAAGGAGAGTGTCTCACTTGGACTGCCTGCTATCCCAGGGAGGAGCCCCAGCTGAGGAATGGGAGACCCTCCCTAGGATGTTCTCTGGCAAAAAGAATAGGAGGAAAGGGGTGCAGTTAACCAAATGGCAGAGTACGCAGTATGTGATACCTCCAAGATCTTTCATAAACTGATAAACTAAATGGCCAGGGTGACTGGATTGAATGCAGAAGGCTAAGGTGAATGTCTGAGCACAGGGCATCGCGTGCAGAGGAACTGAGCTGTTGGCACTCACAGAAATCAGGGCTTTAACCTCTTCCTCCAGATCCAGAGTTTAGGCTGATTTTAACCAGATTTCAAATGCAGAAAAAGCCCCATCTAACACCTGGTTATGTGAACAGCAGTGAAAATACAAACTGGACTGCCCGTTATGAAGGTGCATTGACAAAAGCCCTAGGAGGGAAGGGGACAAATCTCAGCCAGCAGTGATGATGCTGGAAGTTAGAGCTAAGGCTTCTGCCTCCACACCATTTCTGCCTTCTCAGCGCAGACTAGCACCATGGAGTAAGCAGGGATCCTGAGAACTCACGTCCAGGATTCAGATACACAACCCTAGCTCAGTCATCAGCGAGGGAGGAAGGCTGATGGAGGAGGAGAGAGAAGCAGCAGGTCTGAGGCGGGGGTTTCAGTGGGATCACAGGGTATAAGTGAATGGTGCTGCAAGGTAATTTTCTTCTCAGATTCTCCCAGCCTCTGGTGACATTTCCCGAGGCTTTGTATTATCTCCGACAATCAGTCTTAATTACAGCCTTTCCAGTGGCCTGTGTCCTGACTGGGCTGGGTGGTGTGCTGAGTCAGCAGGAAATGATCTCATCAGCTCCATGGGAAGTTCCTGCATTGTAATGGAGAAAACAGAATCCAAATAAATTAGATTGAAAAGAAAGTCCTCATCAGCAAGAAAGGGAGTTTGAAACATCAGAAGTAACTGTGTTGGGATGTTGGGGGCATTTTAAACGGGAAATGTGATTAACTTTTTAGATTTTGGAGGACTTAACTTAGTGTAAAAACAAGGTAGAAACAGGCAGACCAAAGTCTCTTTTGTTGTAGTCACCCCTGCAGTGTATATTACTCAGAACTTATAAAATTATATAATTCTCTCTCAAGTAAAGCTTGGAACTCTTTCATTAAGGAAAGTAGGAACTTCCCTTAATAAAATAGGTAGCTGCCAGGCCTGAATTTGATTTGTATGTTAAAATGGGAAGGAAAAAAAAAAAGTGATCCCCTTAGCTTCTTGTTTCCAAGGGATTTTTTTTCCCCAGAAATATATTGCTTATTGGATGGTGAATCTCTAATTTTGGAGACCATATGTTCTAGGTATTCTGGGAAAGATCCGGGTTTCAAATACTGTGGCCATTGTTCCCAGAAGCACAGCATAACATACTTGAGAATCCCAGAAGTGATAGTTATCTCTCAGTGAACACTTTCTGTGCCCCAGGGACTTATGTGCAGTAAATCATTTCATTTTTCATGGTTAACTCTTGAAGTGGCTATCACTGTTGTTACAATGTTATCTACATGGAAACCAACACTCCTTCAGCATTTCAGCAGGCACAGGGCAGAGCTCTGTGGGTCCAGAGTCTGACATTGTGGCCAGCATCCTGCCTGGGAGAGTGATCGTGCTTTTCCACCTGGTTGTCAGCGGAGTTTCAAGATGACCCCAGGACCTTTGCACGTCCCTACAGTGCCCTCTCCCCACTGCTGGCAGAATCTGTGTAGGTGATGATTACTAATCACTCCCATGATAGATTCCTGACCAGTAGACTTGGAGTTCAAAATGGGGCTTATCTACGTAGGCTGACTTGATCAGGTCATCTCTTTACAGGCCTTAATGAGGTCCTCCCTGAAGTCAGAGGGATGGAAAACCTGTGAGGGCCCGTAGATGGGGTAGCCTGGCAAGGACATCACTCGGCCTTTGTCCCCAGGCTGACAGCTAGCAGGAAAGCATACTTGCCCTCATCAGCCTCTGCATGAGGATAAAGCCGGCTGACCTCGTGGCTTCAGTCCTGTGACACCCTGAGCAGGGGACCAGTTAAAGTGCACCATACTTGCAAGGAAACCGTAGTGGATGAGTCTGTGCTGTTCGAGGTCACCATGTCTGTGGGAATCTGTTTTGCACAGTAGAAACCAATACTCCTCCCTCCTCTTCTTCTCCTGTCCTTCATCCTTCCTTCTACTAATATTTACCAGCATTTATTATGTGTTAGAATATGTGCTAGGAGTTGTAGCCCCAATGGTCAGCACAATCAGATGAGGGCCCTGCCTTGTGAAGTTTATGACATGGCGAGGGAGACAGATATTAATCAGATAACAGCAGGATACAAGTAAAACTGTGCCCGAGGGGGCGCCTGGGTGGCTCAGATGGTTAAGCGTCTGCCTTCGGCTCAGGTCATGATCTCAGGGTCCTGGGATCGAGTCCCGCATCGGGCTCCCTGCTCCTTGGGAGCCTGCTTCTCCCTCTGCCTCTCTCTCTCTCTGTCTCTAATGAATAAATAAATAAAATCTTTAAAAAAAAAAAAAAACTGTGCCCGAGGTAACTGGGAAGACCTTCCATACAAAGGGAGAATATAACTGTAATCTTCCGTCTAGCAGAAAGGACAAAAAATATGTTCCCCAAGGCATGAACGGTTAGGCAGAAGTTGAAGTGTGAGTAGTAATTACCTTGGCCAAAGTACTGGGAAGGGCATTATAGGTATAGGGAACAGCAATAACCATGTCCCTGTGCAGACGAAACCACACATACAAGGCAGCACAGAGGGCCTGAGGTTGTGCGTGGACATGGGGACAGGAGGTGTAGGAGGCTAGAGATAGGAGACTAAAGCTGTTTGTTCCAAGGGGTTTCCTTTGTAAGAACAATGGAAAGCCCATTCTAGAAGCATATGAAGTGAAGGGGATGTCGGGAGGCAGGGAAAGAGCAGGACAGGTAGAAAACACGTAGCGCGGCCCTCAGGAGAATGACCAGAGTGTGAGCCAGAGCCATGGCCTGGGAAGAAAAGGTGGGCACAGGCTGGTGACAGATGGGAGGCAGTGTGTGCGGTAGAAGGGTAAGTCAGCAAGAGCTCCAACGTTTCAGGTCGTGGTGACCGAGAGGATAGGCGGTGGCATTAAGCGGGGCGGGGGGTGGGGGGGGAGGCAGAGGCCTTAAGAAGGAAGGTCAGGGTCTAGCCGACCCTCCTGGGGTAGAGCATCTGGGACACAGCCAGGAGGAACTCTGCATACTGAGAGCCAAAGAGGCAATTGGAGACATCTGATCCGTAACAGAGGAGGCTGACTTTATGAGAGAGAATAGGATCGCTGATGAGGAGAAAGCAGAGAGAAAAAGGCCAAGGGCAGAACTACCTGGAGACCATCTACTTCTTTCTCACCTGTCTGGGTGACCCACATGTTCTCCTTCATAAATAAAGAAGTAGGGAGCATGTACTCCATTTCCGCCAGTATCCAAATAATGAGAAATTTAAATAATAATAAGTAATTCACTATAAATTGTGCTATAATTTATATCTCTGTAATATAAAATAATAAAATTTAAATAATGGACTTTAAGAGACTATAATGTGATATAATAGTAATTGAGGCTCTGTTACAATGACCCGAAGACAATATAAAGGCTCAGATACATTAATACATATTTAAGGTGGGTACTTTATTAACTTTAAGCCATGATTTAACTGACCATGATCAGAGGACCTACAACCATAGGACAATACCAGATCTACTAGATACTGTTTGTTTTGTTTGTTTGTTGTTAGCTGAAACTCTATGTATTGTAAATTTTTCATGCAAGCAGATCTGGGAGGCAAATCTCAATTTTGATCTGAAAATGAATGAAGAGGAATACTTCACGTTTAGTTTTGAATTCACTGAATTATAGGAGAGAGTTTGTGTTTTAGAAATAAAACAGTATGCCATTTTTAGCCAGGAGATGGAGTGGTCAGTATCACATGACCCCCTCATTCCACTCTGATCCTTTTCCCAGGATATATTCCATTTCCATCCAGAATCAAGTAGGACGGGTTCCAATCCCAGCTCTGTCACAGACCATCTCTGTGCTTCTATGGAAATTATTTATTCTATAAAATATTTCTTGAGGCTGTCATGAAGATTATAGGGTATCTGGAAAATAATAATTGGTAAGTGGAAATAAAGCATCTGATTTAAACTCTGGTCTGCTCTTCCTACCCCAAATAAAATCCTATCCTCTCAAGAAGTAAAGGAACAAAAAGGTGAAAGTGACGGTAATATTACCTGAATACCTCCTGGGATACTGTGGATCGAGTGGGGGAGTTCATAAAAAATTCTAGCATTTCATTCACTTTCAGCTGCTGTGTCTGACATATGGGAGGCTGTAATTTCACAAGGAAGTGAAACCTTACCTCCTACCAGGTGCCAATATATTTTAAGCAAAGAGATATTACAACTCTGGAATTATTGAAAGCCTATGTTCAAGGAAGACGTAAAAAGTCACGTTTTTGAAATTAGCGTATGACGTCATTGGGACTGGGTGTAATGGAGGTGACACAGTGGATGTGGGAGACAGAGCAACACTTGGGCTGGGCAAGTCTGGAGGGCAGACCTATTTTTAGGTTTTTATGATGCAGGGCTATTCTGATGCTCTAAAGAAACCGAAAAACTGTTGTCTCTCAAAGTAAATTGATACTTCATTGCCCTGGATTCTAGAAACTTTTTTTTTTAAAAACTTGCTTTCTTTCTTTTTCTCAGCTGTCAATCTCTCCAAAGGTTAAAAATCAGAAGGTAAATTGCGTGTGTCCTCGCTATGCAGCCGATTTCAACTCATTTTAAGTGTCTAATTGACTTTTAAATAGTCTTCAGTTCATCTTGGAACTGTTTCCACGTAGCAAGAAAATATGAGGATGCGTATGATCTACTGACATAATAGCATCCTGGAAAAGTATGTGGAGAATGTGTGTGTGTGTGCTTGCATGATGTGTGCATGTGTGAGTGTATGTGCATGTGTGGGAGTGTGTGGGAGTATGTGGGTGTACATGTGAGTGTGTTTGAGTGCCTGTGAGTGTGTAGGGTTGTGTATGAGTGCATGTGAGCGTGTGGGAGTGTGTGTGCGTGCATGTGGGTGGGTGTGAGCATATGTGTGCTTGCGTGTGTGTGTGTGCGTGCGCATGTATGTGTTTACCTCCCCCAAGGAACGTCAGTGCCCAGTATTTACTCGGTTCCTATTTTTGTCCTTTGTCATCACTGCTGTAATGGAGCCTGCTGTCATCTGGTAGGAATATTTACCCGCCCGATGGATCTGACTTGGCCTGGTAATAGTGAGTGCACATCTGGAGTCTAGACTTGGCGGCTCTGTGGGCAGGCTCAGATCCCAAGGCTCCCTGGGCCCCAGGGCTCCACCGGCCGGCGCCCTGCTCTGTTGACATAGGTGGTGGGCCGCCTCATCTGTTTCGGCAGCCTCGCCTCCCTGGCTCACCCCCAGCCTCCGCGGCCTCGCCGTGTCCCAGCTCTGCTGTGCACTTTGGAGGGCAGCCACTGGAGGACCCCTCCCTGGCCCCCTTCCGTGACCCCCCTCATGCTCAGGGTGCTCTGCCAGAGGGGGTGGGAAGGAGGGAAATTCTGATGATTTGTGGTTCAGCCTGTTGGAGGTAGTGGGCTGTGTTGAGCTGGAAGAAGAGCTGTGAGAAGTGTATGAAAGAGAGGAGAGAGAGGAACTCGCGTGATGAAAGGGGTGCAGATGCTGTTACACAAGCTTCGGGTTCAGATCTGTGCTCAGCCATCATAGCAGATGTGTGAGCTTTAAGGTCTCTGAGATTCAAATTCGTGATCTGTAAATTTGGGGGAAGAGTGACCACCTTATACAGTTGTTGGGAGGGCTACATAGATTAATCCTTAAAGTGGGAAATAAAAACCAGTCCCCTTCTCTAGCAGGTTTATCACATTCACAGATGAGAAAGTGATTTTTGACCCAAGGCAAGAAAAACAGCAACAATTGCTGAAAATATAGGTGGCTGTTTGTCAGGGGCGTAGGCCTGAGCAGGGGTGCTGAGATCGTCATGGGCGATGAAAAGTTTTTGAAGCGGGTCCAACAGCAATACCTACTTTTAGATACAAGGTAACCAAGAAAAAGGCAACCGCATTCTTGTGGCTGCAACATTTCCCATGTGGGATTTTTTTCCTCTTGTTTCTTTTTATAAAATGAAAGTGTTGTGAGGCTCTGATAATGGACTGGTGACTTCCAGAACTGGGCTGGAGTCCCTCCGGAGCTGAGGCACCCGCCATGGCATGTTGGGTATTTGAGAGACTCTAAATGCATGGGCATTGCTCTATTTTTTTTTTTTTTTTTTTTAGTGCAATGGGTTATTTTTTGGTGTATCACCTGCGCCAGGATACTATGATAAACCGCAACAAAGACTTTATCCATATGGGTGTACTAATTAATCATATTTATAATAAAGTGACATCTAAATAAATTTCCCATAAAGAATAATTATTTGGATGTCTACCCAGCAAACAAAAGCAAGTCTTTGAGAAATTATAGGTTTCTCTCGGAAAATTTACTCTATTATATTGAGGTCGGCAAACCATGGCCTCCAGCCCACAAGACAGTAACCGTCTATCTCCTGCCAAGCCTAAAATATTTACTCCCTGGCTTTTTACAGAAAACATGTATTGATGCCTACAATTACATAAATGAATGGAATTAAGAAGTATGGTTTTCTCTCTTAAAATTAGGCATACCTATCTGTCAGTATAATCTTACCATGATACTACCTGCCTTAAAATCCATCTGATGCTCTCACTGACTACTGTTTTAACTGGCTTGGGCTGCTATAGTAAAATACCACGGACTGGGAGGCTTAATCAGCAGACAGTTATCTCTCACAGATCTGGAGGCTGGAAGTCCAAGATCAAGGTGTCAGCAGATTTGGTTCTTGGTGAGAGCCCTCCTCCTGGCTTGTAGACAGTTGCCTCCTTGCTGTGTCCTCACGTGACAGAGAGAGAGAAACTCTAGTTTCTTTCTCTCATCTTAATAAGGGCACTAATCCCATCATGAGAGCTCTATCCTCATGACTTTATTTAAACCTAATTACCTTCCAAGGGCCCCATCCCCAAATACCATCACATCAATATGTGAATTTCGGGGGTATACAACATTCAGTCCATAGTACCTCCACAAGAAATTGCTTACCATGGTGTGGCAAGCCCTCCCTTCCTTGATTTTAGCATCACATTCTGACTTCATTCCATGACACTCAATTCTGTCGGCCCTATAGGCCAAACGATCAAGTTCCTACAAGACTGCATGGGAACAGAAATGAGGAGGCAGATCATTTTGCCTGAGGTCCTCAGAGACATGTGGGGGGTGGTGTATCTGCTCTGGGCTTAGAAGGCTAGTGAGAAGAGGGAGGGCCACGTGCTGTAGTCAGGGAAAGCAGCACAAACCACAACCCGGTGGAAGGCGTGAAGCTCTGTGGCTTGCTGTAGGAATCGCAGGCATCCGCGGGACAGGACACTCGGTGTGTGAGGCCAGTCTGGAGTCATGGGTCTGTTCTGTTGTTTACAGCTGTCTTTGGGAAAGTGTTTAGGTTCACATAGGTCAAGATTCTCACCTATGAAATGGGACTGCTGACAACACCTATTTTCTAAGGCTACCAGGATGATGAAGTGAGGGGAGTGGTGGCTCAGTGCAGTGAGGGCTCAGCCAGCAGCCACCGCTGCCCTTGCCATGACCTTGCTGTCCCTATGACCCCATACCGTTCCTCGCACACCTGACCCAGCCCTGCCCAAACTTATCACCCTCTGTGCACTCTGCCTGGTGGCCAGGACTCAACTCACTCACGGTCTTCTTGCTCTTCAGAATCATGATTACAACACTGTGTAGTGATCATGGTTTCTCCTAAAAGAATCATACAACCTGAGCCATCTAAAACCACAACCAGCAAGTTGTCTATTGCCATTTCGGTATGAATGTTAGACTTGTGGGCTTCAAGAGAGAGTTGGAGCTTGTCACAGAGACCATCAATCAAAGATTTATGTTTGGTTGGGGTTTGGTTTATGTACCCATCATTTTCCAGTTTGGTAACTAGTAGCAGGAATCTAGCAGGTTGACCAAACCTAGCGTTTAAGTTTTAACAACATGAAAATGTATGAAAATACAGTCACTCAAGGGGCTAACATCCCTTAGTATGTTTTAACGTCAGTGGTCCATACAGTTAGGTGTACAAATAGATTTTAAAAGTCAAATGCATTCAGTATAGGTCCATCAATATTTAGGACTCTTCTTTAGACTGATAGATACAGGATATTTTAACTCTGGGTTATTTTTTAACAGTTACAGTGAAAATTCCTAGTACCCAAGCTAAGTATTTGTTTTTATTTGTTTCTTTTGCCTGTAAGTGAAAAAATGAGCCTTGAAGGAAAGAGGTAAACCTTAAGTCTTTTTTCTTAGTCACCAGAATAGCAACAGCTGACATCGTTCAATAATTGTGTTTGTGTGTGCACATGTGTGAGTGTGTTACATGCATGACTGTGTGCATGTGCATACATGGCTGTGTGCATGGATGCGTATGTGTGAGTGCATGCACGTGGGTGCATGCAAGAGGATGTGTGCCTGCATGCATGTGTGTGCACGAGTATGCATGTGTGCATGCATGAGTATGTGTGTGCATGCGTGAGTGTGTGTACGCATGGGTGTGTGTGTGTGTGCGTGCGTGCACATGGCAGTGGGTCTAAGCGTGACATATGTTGATGCTTGCAGATGAGGAAACACTTAAATACTAGGCCGTGTTGACTCCATGGAAGGTTTGCTGACTCAAGGGCTGGAAAGAAAGTGGAAATCTTGTCCCCATTGATTATGACAAGGCCCAGCATCCCTGATTGCACTCTTGCCTTTGGATGGAGGTCCTGCCGGGTTAGCAGCAGGATCTGATTTTGAGTCATGAGTTGCTCTCCGCAGTCGCCGAGTTCCTTCCGAGCCTGATGGACAGGAGCCAGAAGGCTGCGGAGCTGCTGGCGCACACTACGCTTATCTGTGACAGGCCTGTTTGGCACATGAAGTGGGAATATCTTCATTGTCACCAGCAGCAGCAGCAGCTTCTGCTTTCCTGCGGCACGCCCGTCCCTGCAGTAGGATTTCTTTTGTGGAGCCCCAAACCAAACCTCCTTTCAGGGGCTCGTCCCAGAGAAGGTCAGTCCTGGGAGCGCAGAGAAGAGTCCAGGTACCGTTATTTTAAAGATGCAGGATTGGAGGCTCGGAGAAGGGCTTTGCTCCACAAGAGGCCACACCGCTGTTGGCAGAGCCAGAAATAGAAACAGCACCTCCAGATTTATGTCTAGAGCTCTTTCTACCATAACGTGCTTCCTAATCTTCTGAAGAGACTGGTAAGAAGGTCTCCTATTTTAGCTTCATTTTTAGTTTTGGGGCCATTACCCATGGTACCCGACATGTAATACACCTTCAAAACTAATTGTTTGAATGAAGTACCGAATGAATGGATGGAGTTATATTCCAGTGGTCTAGAGAAAATGTCAAGGGGCTGGGAACTGTCCATGTTGTCCCCTGTCAGAAGAAGCCATTTAGATATTGCATTGAGCCCAGTGCTCTCACATGGGTCTCCAGTAATTCTGGCTACTGTTATCATCATTGTCGAGACTGGGCATGTACTGTTTTTTTCTGTTGCAATGCTTTCTTGCTTCTAGCTAGCTTTACTGTTGCTATTAGAATAAGATTCTACATGAATTTGGTAGGATGATGAAATGGAAAGCAGGCCCTACATTTGTTCCCAATGGAAGCTTCCATGGAAGGGGCAGCATGCCTTCTCAGATAGCCTTATGGAGCCCTTCCCAGATTCTTCTACATTGTCACCGATGTGGGCATGATGACATCTGCTGCCCCAAGCCCAGTGCACACCAAAGCCCTGGTGGTGGCCTTGACTTCTCTTTATTGCTGCTGTCATGGGTGAAGGGCTGCCAATCCAGAGCATCTGACTGTGTTTCAGTGCATTTCAATTAGTGAAATCCAACTATCTGTGAGTTGATTTATAACATCCTTACAGTTTTCCAAAGCCTAGATCTGTGTGAGAATAAGATAAATAAGAACAAAACTGAATTTGTGACTTACTCTATGGTTAAACAAAATGCTTGCACACAAATAATCTCATTTACTCGCAGTTCTTGTGGGCTATATTAATCCCATTTTACACCTTAGAAACAGGGCTTCAGACGGACTGTGATGAGCACAGAGTAGACCCGATGATGCCTTTCGTCAGTGTGTCAGGTTTGGGGCTTTGCTCTGCTGTGCTGCCACAGTGAGCATGGGTCCTGTGTGCTGGCCCATTGCAGGCCAGGCATGAGCTGATGGTACCAGGTGATCCTCAGCATCTTCATCCCTGGGCATCCACCATAGAGGGCACCCCAGCACCTGCTGTCATGCACAGTGTATCACGCACTCAGATCTCAGCAGGGTGGGGGTGCGGAATGGAAGCTCCAGGACAGTCAGAGGAAGGGAAGTGTATCAGTGAAATATATTTAGTTTAATTACTTAGTGGATAGAAACGTGGGTTCTCATTCTACCTCGGTCAGTTTACTGGTTGTGTGCAATTTGCTTCCGTGTCTGGGGGAGTTTTCTGCTCTACACAACATGGGGATTGTGTATGATCATTCAGCCAACTTAGCTCTAAAAGTTCATCTTTCTATTAATTCAAGTAATCAGTGGGACCTTTTAAGGTTCTTGCAATCTCAGATTCCGTCTTGTATCACCTCTGAGAAGCCATGCTGTAAGGACGAACATTTTTAGGAAAGCTCGGTGCAGAGGCCAGATGCACGTGGTCACGGGCACGGACTGTGCGGGTTCAGCGGTGGGACCTCCGGCCTGTGCTCTCACCTGTCCGTGCCTGCTTCCTAGTCCCTGAATTGGGGTTCACAATCCCAGGGAGTTGTTAAAAGAATGAAATGAATTGATAAATGCAAATGCTTGTAATTCTAGCACCCAAGTGCTAGCTACATTTTAATGATATGTATTATCCCTCTTGTCTTCTTATCCTGTAGGTGGGAGATTCCTCAGCCCAGGGGCTCAGTTGTGATTGGAGTAACACAGTCCTCTCTCCCTCTCTCTTTTTCAGTGATTCCCCTTGTGTATCCTGATTTTGGCCGATGGAATGCAAGAAGCACTCTGTCTGGTGACTTTGGGGAAAGGCTCTGCCACCTGACACCAGGGTGAGGTGACAAGGGGCAGGTTCTGTGGCTCTGGCATCCTCCATCCCTCCCAGATGCTGCCCCGTGAGGATGTAACATGAGAAGCCACTGCAGCTATGACCTTAAAAGGAGACGTTCTGGGCCCCACCAGGACTAAAGAGCAGGAAGGAGGAAGGACCTGGGTTCCAGGCAAGTTTGGTGAGCCCAGAACCAACCCTGCTACCAGCTCTATCCAGTCTGTTTTCCCATGGAATAATCAAGTGTCTTTGTTGGTCAGTTAGTTATTTTGTTGTATGCTCTCCAAAGCACTTAAAATACTGTTTCTTTTTATTTCTTTTTTATTTGAAAGGGAGAGCACAAGCAGGGTGGGGGTAGGGGGAGGGTCAGAAGGAGAGGGAGAAGCAGGCTCCCCGCTGAGCAGGGAGCCGGACATGGGGCTCGATCCCAGGACCCTGAGATCATGACCTGAGCCAAAGGCAGAGGCTTCACTGACTGAGCCACCCACACGCCCCATAATACTGTTTCTACATGCAGTAAACTTGTCCTTTAGTCAAGTCAGACATAGCAAAGAGGAGAGAGGTCCTGGGTGCTCAGTGGTGCTGGTGTAGTTGCTCCAAAAAAGCATTGGCATTAGTTCTGTACTTCCTTGCAGCCAGCTTGGAAAAAGAAAGCAAAACACCTAATTTCACATGGTACACAACACCAGAAAAAAGGAAACAGCCAAAAAAAAAAAAAAAAGAAGAAGAAGAAGCAGAAGGTAGCAGGAAGGGAAGAATGAAGCGGGGGAAATCGGAGGGGTAGACGAACCATGAGAGACGATGGACTCTGAAAAACAAACTGAGGGTTCTAGAGGGGAGGGGGGTGGGAGGATGGGTTAGCCTGGTGGTGGGTATTGAGGAGGGCACGTTCTGCATGGAGCACTGGGTGTTATGCACAAACAATGAATCATGGAACACT
>NC_138378.1:118370028-118435579 GCF_054177405.1 Leptonychotes weddellii
CAAAGCAAGGACATAATATTAAAGTGAAACCATTGCTGTTTTCTGTGTGTTTTCCTTCTTTTTCTCATTCAGAAATCCATCTTATTAACTTTATCCTCATTTGACTGTGTCTTTTTGACAAATTTGCTTTAAATCTTTTCAGGATCAGAGAAAAAAAATGATTTAGTGGCATAAAGACATGCTCAGTAGAGCTGTATGGATTCATGTCAGTAAGTGTAGACAAGAATGAGGTCTAATATCTGGACCAAAGTAAAGTGATTGCGGCCTCGAGCCTGGAGCCCTCACTGTTGACCGTGGGTGTGAGTGCTGGGCTCTCACAGCACCCGCAGGACAGTCAGGGCAGAGGGAGCCGTGGAGGGCACTGAACTAGCCTGGGTTGGTTGTC
The DNA here is from genome assembly GCF_054177405.1 of Leptonychotes weddellii. Taxonomy (NCBI): domain Eukaryota; kingdom Metazoa; phylum Chordata; class Mammalia; order Carnivora; family Phocidae; genus Leptonychotes; species Leptonychotes weddellii. The sequence goes on from NC_138378.1 coordinate 118,370,414, forward strand.
AACATGGATGGATCCACACGTGCTAGGAATCACATACTGTCCTGAGAGAGGAGTATTGGCAGGAAACGCCAATTGACTATTGATGACCAGTTGCTTGGGCTGTGACTCCCTGGCATATTTATACTTACCCTTTCTTTATCATGCCACAATCTCCACTCCCTCCCAGATCAGCTTAGAAATGGTCAAGGAGGCATGAGGGGATTTCAGGGTTTGTGACCTCTAGCTCTTCTAGGACATTCTGGACGTCCCAGAATGTCTGAACATTTGCGAAGAGCTTAGGAGACAGGGAGAAGCTCCTATTTATAGAATAGGCCCAGGACATGGTGCGAGAAGACAAACTGAGGAAAGGGGTCTTTGGTAACGTGGCTTCTGCACTGTGGAGCTTGGGTCAGCGCAGCATGGGAGTCCTGTTAGGTGTTCAGTGAAGGCATTTAGAAAGGAATAAGAGACCTCTGCTGGATTTTGAGTGAGGAAATGCTTCAGAAAACTCAGCCACATGAAAGAGCTAATGAAGTGGCTATTTGCAGGGCCTGGAGCAGACAGATGGCCAGCAACTCCAAAGGCTGCACACGTTAAAATATACATCGGCCAGAAAGAGGCTGAGGTCTTCTGTGACCACATCCAGTGCCCACGCAGCCCTGGGGCTCAGCCCGCAAGTTGATTGCATGAAGGGTCGAAGGCATCACACGTCCAAGCAACGTGCTTGTCTGCAGGAGGTTGGCTTGGCCCAGAATCGCCTTCTGCCTGATGGGAAGGTAGGCAAAACCAGTTCTTGCTGTTATTTCTTCAATTGCGGTGGATGTAGAGTTTCAGGAGAAAATCTGAATGAGGACAAACTCTGGGAGAGCTGGTGAGAGATCACCTTTGACAGAGTTTGCCTGGGAAGCAGTGTGAAGAGGGGTCCCAGGGAAGATGTGTGAATGCTCCTCAGACGGTACTTGCCAAAGTTGATGTTGTGTTTCGAAGTTGGAGGGTTTGTGAGCAAATTGCAGGTGTGGCAGAAAAAGAAAGTCTTTGCTGACAGGGTTTGAACCCTGTTACTAGCCGAGTGATCTTGACTGTGACCTCTCACCTCTTCGAACTTCTTTTCCTTTACCTCCTAAGTTGAGAGAGCTACCACAACATGGCTGTGTTGTTGAAAGGATTAGATATGGGTCTTGCATAACACAGTGGTGTCTGCACAGAGTGGGGAGGGAGAGTTGGGTCTTTCTGGTTATGGTTGAATTCAGCTCCTCATTTGGCACAGGAGGAAACAAACCTGTGGAGGTAAGTGCTCTGCCCAAGGTGGCTCAGCTCCCCCAGAGCAGAGCCAGAAATGTGCCCTTCTCTACCCTGCCACTCAGGCCACGGCTTTGGGGTTGGGGTACTGCCCCAGAATAAAAAATACATATTTGGTCTAGAGCTCCTAAAACTAGCAACTTACTCTCTTTTGTATGTTAAGGAGATGAATCCCAGGTGGACGATGGAGAGCTAAGTAGCCTGAGGATAGAGGACTGGTCACCCCCAAACAACCCCAGGATTAAGGATTAGATCTTTCAGTCCCATCCTGGATCTCCACAAGGGTGAGGGTCTGGAGGTTAAGTTCCACCACCAGTGGCCAATGAATTTAATCAAATATGCCTCTATACTGAAGCCTCATAAAAATCCCTGAATGATGGGTTTGGGGAGTTTCTGGGTTGGTGAATACACCTAGATTCTAGGATGATTATGTGCCCAGAGAGGGCATGGAAGCTCTGCCTTGCGCCCCAGCCCCCACACCTTGCTCTCTGTGTCTTCCATTTGGCTGTTCCAGAGTTGTATTCATTGTAACAGACTGGCTAACCTAAGTGCTTTCCTGAGTTCTGCAACTTGGGAGTGAGATGGAGTCAGGGAAGGCAGGAGTCTTGGGAGTGAGATGGAGTCAGGGAAGGAATGGATCAAACCCAATTCCTATATGAAATGCTCTGCACCCCAGTCCTCATGGGGATGGGCCAGAGTGTCCCCGACACTGACATTGCATCATTTAGAGCTTGTGACAGCTCCTTGCCCATGAAGTCGGACAAGTTAATATGAAGCATTTTAGTCTTGAAAAAATAAATCTACATTGTTTGTCTTAATAAAGAAAAAAATAACAGATAATGTTGACTGAACACTTTCTCGCTGTCAAGCACAGTTCTAAGACTTCCATGAATGAACACGTGCTGGCCTCTGGTGGCTGTGAGGCCAGTGCTCTTAGGGACCCATCTTATAGATGATGGTGCAGAAGCTCAAAGAGATTACATGGTATATCCAAACCACTAGGCCAGCAAAGGGGCAGTTGGCTTTGAGGGGACAGACTGAGTCCTCTGCATCTCTGCTCACCAGCAAAGAAAGAACGTGCAAAATGTGGAAAGACAGTTGAGGGACAAAGGCAGCTCTCACCTCTCGGTAAATGACACCTGCCTGGACCAGCTTCTTTTGCCAGGCTAGCAGATGGAATGCAATGTTGAAAAATACACCACGTAACCCCTGAGGAAAGTGTTGGTGTACCTAGAGTCACCGAAGTGAGCGGTGCAGGGACACTAAATGCCTACCGTTGGTTAAATGCAGTTAAGTGGCAAGGAGCCAGGGACCTAGTGATCTGGTTTCAACATGAATGTACACCGATGCTAAGACAACTGGAAATGCAGCTGATTAGGTATCTGGGAGTTGTGGACCCAGAACTGTGGCGCCATCCTCATGGGAATCTTGTTTTAGGACACGAGGTTGCCAGATTGATGGGACTCGAGTCATGGGTGCCTCTGCTGAGGGGGGAAAGAAGGAAGGAAGGAAGGAAGGAACGAACGAACGAACGAACGAATGAACGAACTCTGACAGGTATGATCTGAGAAGACACAGTTAGTTGATGGCTTAAGGTGGATGCCCTGGGCCTACCCGTGAAAGCGGAGCAGAGGGGATCCTCCCTGGAAGGTGGAGTGGGCAGACGATGGGGTGGACGTGGCCACACATTTGGGCAGCCCTTCAGTATTGAAGCGGGTGACTCTTGACAGGTTTGGATAAAGTCAGGATTTTGTACGGCTGGAATAAAGAGGGAGGAACGCAGGTGGTAGAACAAACTAGGAAGGAGCAGAGTCGGGGCGTGAGGTAGGGGAGGATATGGAAGTCGGACTCATTGAAATGCAGTGGGAGAGTTGAAAGCAAAGAGAGGGAAAGCATGGACTTTTGGAGGCAGTGGATGGAAGATCCTCTTATATTTAGTTGTATAAAGATTTGAGTTGGGAAGAAGGGAGGGACATGATCCCCACGTCTAAGTGTCTGCACTAGGCTTTCCAAACGAGTGATGGGGGCTGTATCTCTTTCCGCACTTGAAGAAGATGTCATACCCTTTCCTATATGTCAGTGCGGTGGAGCGGGGCGTGCAGGTAAGAATAAGGCTACTGCAGGCGCTGAAGAAACGTGTAAATAAGAAGAGCAGCCGAAGTCTGAAGGACCCCACATCCACTGAGGAGTTAGTGAAGGTGAAGAGGGGTTATTATTTTGCTCTTGCAACTTCCTGCTCCTAATGATTATGTTACATGCTCTGAAAGACATAAGAAACATAAGTTGGATACTTTATACACGTGATATATTTTGTAAATATAAGTTGTTACAAGAAATGTAAGTTGGGTGCAGAGGGATTTGAAGAAACAGAGTGGGTCTCCTCCAGCTTTGCCATTAGAGTTACAAAAAAATTAAACCAGTCGCGGAGTGGAGGATGAGGATGCATGCTCACGTGAATTAATGTCAGCAGCTGCCTTTAGTACTTTGGTGTACTAGCTGAAGGTTTTCCCAGTTTCAGGCTACAAAAACTGTACGCCATATGATTTTTACCTTCTGAGTGTTGGTTATTGGGCTCAAAGTTCATTTTGCAAGTAAATGGTATCTGTACCGTGTTATTCCTGCTCAGGGCTTAGACCGAGTGAAGTTACAGTTACCACGAATAATCTTCGAAAGAGAACAGAAAAGATCTGTTTGCAATTACTTTATTCAGTTAAGGGGAACTTTCCTTAGCAACTAAATACAAAACATCCCAATTTTATGTAATCTGCAGATTTAACTGCAGTCTACAAAAACTGCAATCAATTTTTAAAAACCCGATCACTGAGTAGATATGCAGAACACAGGCTGTTAATACAGGACATATGGTTTGGCCATGTTGATGTTTGAACTCTTTGTAATTTTGCATTTGAAACCCTATCAGGTATTTTTGAGGCAGAAACAGTATAATTAACTTGCTATGGCTTTTCGTAGTTGCAATTAGAGTGGAATCAGATAAGCATGTCTGTTGGATGACAAAAAAAGGGAGCATTTACATATTAGAGTCTCTTGGTTACAGCCCCAGGAAGACAATTGCAGAGAAATGCACTGATCACCCAATAGGCTTCTTTGGAAATAGTGGCCCCTTTTGGAGGATAAGAACACCAGAAATTATAGCTGAAGCTGTTAGACATCATCAGAGTGACTTTTTTTTTTTTAAAGACTTTATTTTTTAAGAGTAGTTTTAGGTTTATAGCAAAATTGAGAGGAAGATGGAGATTTCCCATATGCTCCCTGTTCCCCATGTGCATGATCTCTCCAGTACCAACGTCGCCGACCAGAGTGGGATATTTATGACAACTGCTGATCCTGCATTGGCACCTCATAAGCACCCAGAGTCCATAGTTGACATTAGGGTTCATTCTTGGTGTTGTCCATCCTGTGGGTTTGGACAAATGGATAATGACGTGTATCCACCATTGTGGTGTCCCGCAGGGTATTTTCACTGCCCGAAAACTCCTCTGTGCTCTGTGCTCTGCCTTCTCATCCCTTCCACTACCTAACCCCTGGTCACCACTGATCGTTACCTCTCTCCACAGTTTGGCCTTTTCTAGAATGTCATGTAGTTGGAATTGTTCAGGATGAAGCCTTTTCAGATTGGCTTCTTGCACTTAGGACCGTGCATTTAGGGTTCCTCCATGTCTTTTCATGGCTTGTAGCTTGTTGCATTTCAGTGCAGAATAATATTGCATTGTCTGGACGGACTCAAGGTGATTTTTTCATTTAATACATGGGGAAATGTGTCCTCAAAGGTTAGATGATTTCCCCAAATATACAGGAAGTTCATGGCAGGGCCTGACTGGGCCAGACCTCGCTCTCTCTAGCCCTTCTTTTCTCCACAATCAAGGGAAAGACTCTCACATTTGTTCTATAACATGGGCTTGCATACCTACAAGTTTTACCCTTTCTTTTCCTCTCAAGAGCTTCATAAGAAGCAAAGAGGTAAAATGACAAATTTGGGTTTCCCCCAGAAAAGCCTGTGTGGCCGGTCTGGGGGTGGGGACAGGCAGGCCCCTTCTCCATGGCTTCTCGGACAGCATGCCTGGAGCTTTCTAGACTCTCAGAGGAAATCTGTGCCTTACTGAGGAGGAGTTGGCTGGTGCAGGCTCACACCCAGGGACATCATCACTCTGAGGCCCCTGGCCCAGGGTGGACCCTGCAGTGAGTGAGCTTGGGGTCTTCCCAAAAGTGGCCGCAATTTCAGAGGCAGAGGCTTGAGACCCTGGGAGGAAAATCGTCTCAGCTCTCCGTGGGTTGGCAGCTACGCTGAGTCCTGGGCACCCGTCGGCCCTGATTACTGCAGCCCCTGCCCGAGGAGGCTCCCAGTCTGGGGCCCTGCCGAGAGGTGAGACTCACCTGATGTGCAGCACGCGCTATGCAGAAATGTGGACTGCATGCCCTGAGGCCCTCCCCAGGTTCCAGTCCTTCCTCTTGGCTGATGCAGCCCTTGGAAAACAAGCCTTCTGTTCCCCAGCCTGAGACGGCATGCATCATGAAGACAGAGCCCAGGGAGGAAGAAGCTTGTCTGTAGTCTCCTGTTGCATGGCTTTTCCTTTTCTACCCCCTGCACATGCATCCCTTGTGCTCCGTGGAGTGGAGCTGGGGGCTAAACAGCACTGACGAAGGCTGTAGAACACAGCTGAGCTGGAATATAACCTTGAGACAGTAGCTAGAACATCCTCTTTATTCAAAGGTAATATCAAAGTAAAACATGCTCATGGTAAAATACTCATGCAGCCCAAAGGGTTTAAAGTGCAGGACTCCAGATGCTCTCCAGTCTGTTCTGGAAGTGTGGAGCACAGGGCTTCTGAGGTTGTGAGCTAGTGGGTCAGCCTGAGGCTGGTTCCCAGACACGCACTCCCAGGTGGAGCTTCCCGTGGTGCAGTGTTCGCCTGCATCTCACGTCTTCCCTGAAACTCTCCCTGCTCTTAGGTGTGCGCCGTTTTGCCTGTAACGTGGGACTTAGGGATGTCATCATGTGGTAAGGTTCCTCCTCAGACTCCCAGCCAAGAACCGTTGTTACCCTCATTTCAGTCTATTGAAACCTCATGACAGTTGATCCTAAAGGCATTGATATTGCTGTCTCCACTGTATGGATAAGAAAACCAACGCCTCAAGTGTGAATTGCCCCAGATCATATTGCTGGATTGCTAGGAAGAAGTGAAGTTGTGTGTCTCCCCTGCCCCGCCCCCCACAGTGGGTTCCTTTAGAGCTGGAATCATGGCTCCAGTCTTTTTCCCTCAGAGCAAGTGTTCAGTTAACCCTCCATGACTGGATGGATGCATTGCTAAGCAGAAATGATCTTCTATGTTATTCTCACGCTTTGTTAGACATTATTTGTTAGAAATGACTCTTTGATTAAATTATCTGAGTGTTTCCCCTGTCCCCATATTAGGCTCCTCCAGGAAGGAAAATAGACCTTCATAGACTTGTGCTCTGCATTGGTTCTGCTATTTGCAGATGAATGAGAGTTGGGATGTGAGAAAGGGGTACCATTTCCCCTCTGGAGGAAATCACTATGTAATGATTTTCCAAATCCTGTGCCAAAAAAACAGACAACAACAACAACAACAAACTATGAGACTCCTAGTCCCATACAAGCAGAAGATTCCAGAGGGGGGAAAAATACTCTTCAAATTCTCTGGCATAGGAAAGTTGGCTGCATGTTTTGAATCTATATGGAGGTCAGAAATACCAAAACCCTCTACCTTCCATCCTCCAGTCCCTCAGATTCCCTCACCAACCTGTTCATTCCACATGCGCCGCCAGCCTGGCCAAGGCAAGTATGAGCTCTGGATCAGCACTGAACTGGCGGGCCCTCCTTCGGCCAGTGTTGATAAGGTTATACAGCTATGTCCTCCCAGTGCAATGGGCACAGTGGTGAGGGAGGCCTGGACTTGGTATTTAGACAAATTGGGCCGTGTTTTCTGCACTTTCTGTGCCATATGCCCATGTGAGAGTGGGGTAATGAATGCATGTGCAGAGCAGAACTAGGACGGCCACAAAAATATTATTTCCAAACCAGCAAAACCGCAAACACACGAAAGGCAAACATTTCTATGGTAAATGTATGCCCCCCCCACCCCAAGCTAAACTGTAAGAATAGCCATTATTCTCAGTATCACAAGGATTCCTCATTTGTTTTGCATTACTAGAAACAGGGAGTCCTTGTGAAGTACTTTTTCACATAAATGTGACTTTCCATTCCAAATATCAGTGACGATCTTTGTAAGTAACGTATCGTCTTCTCTGCCTTGCTGGTCTCAGAAGGGATAAAGCTAATGGGGTTTACTGACTGTACGGAAGTGAACGGAGTCCCCCTAAATTCATGTCCGCCTAGAATCCGCAGTGTGATTCGTTTAGTCTGCTCAGGCTGCCATCACAAAATACCGTAGACTGGGTAGATTAAAGTGGAAATTTATTTTCTTAGGTTCTGGAGGCTGAAGTCCAAGACCAAGGTGCCAGCATGCTCAGGCTCTGTTCCTGGCTTGCAGACGGCCCCTTCCTCACTGTGTCCTCACATGGTGGAAAGAGAGAGCGAGCTCTGGGTATCTCATTCTCTTCTCTTAAGGACTTGAGTCCTATCAGATTAGGACCCTATTCTTAAGACCGAATTTAACTTTAATTACTTCTTAAAGGCCTGATCTCCAAATATAGTCAGTCATGCAGGTGGTTTTGGCTTCAAAATTTGAATTTTGGGAGGACATATTTTAGTTCATAGCAGTGATCTTATTTGGAATTGGTGTCTTTGCACCAATTTTAACTTTTAACTTTTAGCTAATTACATCTAGTTAAAATGAGGTCATCCTGGATTAGAGTGGGCTTTATCTAATGACTGGTGTCCTTATAAGAAGTGAAAACAGAACTAGAGAAGAGAGTGCCACATGAAGATGGAGTCAGAGATAGAAAGGATGTCCCTACAAGCCAAGGGACACCAGGCTTCTGGCAGCCATCAGATGGTAGAAGAGGCAAGGAGCACACTCCCCTCTGAGTTCCCAAGAAGGAACCAACTCTGCCCACACACTGATTTCAGACTTCTGGCCGCCAGGACTGTGAAAGAATAGATTTCTTTTGTTTTAAGCCACCCATTTTGTGATAATTGATTATGGCAGCCCCGGGGAACTAGCACACTGACCTCGTCACCATAGTGGTGCCCTGCTGTTCGACTTGGCACCTAGTTTAGGGTGTTTGTTTGCTGGGCACGTTCTATGCTGTCACATAGTAGACACTAGCAAGGAGGTGTTGCTGAATGAAGATAGAGGGTCTTATTATCAGTTTTCATTGTCCACACTGCTGTAAGCAAAGAAGACCACTCATTAAGCCTAGAGTGGCTGGTAGGAATAAGTGGGTAGGACAGGGAGCAATTCCTGGCACACAGTGAGGGAGGGTTAGCTTTTATTTCATAAAGTCAAGGTTGCTGGTATCCTTCTTTCTTTCTTCCTCCCTCTCTCCCTTCCTTCCTTCCTTCCTTCCTTCCTTCCCAATGAGATACTATTTATTTTTTTGAGCCCTTTAAGTGTTTATAATGCATTTTTGCATTATCGCATTAGCTCTCCACATGTCCTTGAGAAGAAGACAGGACAGGTATTGCTACCCCCATTTTAGAGATGAGAAAACTGAGCTTCAAGAGCATCATTCTCTGATGAAAATCACTTGGCTCATTATGACATTGCTGAGACTCAGCCCTATATACTACTCTCATTTCTTTAACCTGCCTTTATAGGAGTATTAAATGAGGAATCAGAAGAGACAAGCTCCGGTTGGAGCTGTACCAACGTTATCTGGGGAGGCTGGTGCTCTAACTTCATGTCGGATAGCATATCCCATTGTTATTAATGTGTCAATGTATTCGAAACTCATTTGTTCCTCTAAGAAACGGTGATTGAGTCCACATTACGTGCTGCTGGTTTAGGCACTGGAGTGTAACTGGAGAAAGACACAGAACCTGCTCTCATGGAGCTTCTGGATCATTAGGAAGACAAGCAATTACTGAGATGGAAGGTGAAGGAACGCTATACCAGTGGATGCTCCCAGCAGTCTTTGAACCAAGCCTAGAGAGGGTAGAGGGAAGGCCTCCCAGAGATGCTCCCAGTCCAGAGTCTGGGAGATGAATAGCAACTGGCCAGGCAATGGAAGAATGCCAGTTCAGGCTGATGGAAGAGTCGAGAGGTGCATTTTGCTCAAAAAGAAGGAAGGAAGGAGAGAAGGAAAGAAGACCATGTGGCTGACAGTTAGACTTTGAACCTGGGGTGGGAGTGTAGTGAGAGGTGAAGCCTCTAAGGAGGCAGGGGCCAAAGTCGGGAACAGCCTGGGGCCCTCTTCGTGGATTCTCAGTTCCCTAGGCACTAGGGGAGGCCATCGAAGGGTTTTCTGCAGGGGCGTTGCGCTCAGATGCATCTTAGAAGCTTCGTTCTCACCGCTGGTGGAATCTGGGAATAGAGGCAGAGCCCCATCCGTTGGCTGCACAGGGATTCCAGCGGCCCGGCCGGGGTGGTGACCTGTGCAGGACGCAGGGTGCACAGGGCCCCCGTTTGGTTAAAGGCTAGGAGGAGGGATGAGGACGCGACAAGGACGACTTCTTCTTCTGGTGGAGGAAGCAACACAGAGACACGTTTTTCAATAAATTATGTTTTAGTAACCACAGGAGCAAAGTGAAGAGGAATTAGAGGCGAAGTGAGAATTCAGTTCTGCTGGGTTTTCATGAAGCCGTGAGTTTATATTTGAATCCTGTTTCCCCTGTTCATTTCTTCACTTGTCTCGTCCATGCAGCCGCATTTCTGATGGTTCTGTGGCGCCGTTTCTGTGGGGGATTTTATTTGGAATTACCGTTAAAGTAGTTCCCTTACATGTAGTAATTGTTTATATATTTCTATTAAGTGAATTTTCACAGGTGCATATGGCATGCCGAGGGCTGATTTGAATACCATATGAACTGAGAAACATATTGAAGACAGGCAAGATTGTGGGCAAGGATTTCCTGGGAAAAGGATGGTCTTCCTGGGGAGGGATCTGAATGTCTTCTTGGACTTCCTGAAAATACTCACTAGAAAACACACTAGGGGGAAAAAGAAAAAGCAACAGCAAGGAAGACTTCAGCAGCTGTGTGCAAGAGGGGCCGTGCCCTTGAGTCACGTGAACAAGACACGGGGCTTTCAGGGGAAAGAAAGGCTTTGGTTTGAGCTTCCTTCCATCGTGGTCCAATCTTGTCCAAGCCATAAAATTTCTCTGAACTCATTTCTTACAGCTGTAAAATAGAGATAATGACTTTAGTATTACAGTTTTTAAGTTGTGTATAACCTGATGCTTGGCAATTCAGTGCTGCAAAATAGTAACTCTTAATATGATGATTTCCCTAAGTATTTAGACGCCAGTACCATCTCCTCTTTGAGACAGAGGGACCCCTTGTGTGATGACTTACTGAAGGCCTTCTAACATTCACAAAGCCAACAAACAAAGCAAAGCTCTTCCTTAGGGGTGGAAACTTCCCCTACTTAGCCCAAGCCAAAAAAATAGATTTATTTTGGAAAGTTTTTTTAAAAATTCATCAGGCTATTGTTTCTGGGGTTGGAGTTTGATTTGGTTTGAATTATGGCAGTACAAAATAAATACTGTAAATAAATAACAGAGATACCCTTTAATTTTAGAGCTGAGGAATCTAAGTACACTCTGTGCTGGATTTATAAACATGTAGCCAGTTTCCAGATAGAGTTACTGAAAACCAGGGCTCTTGTAATTGTCCCTGTGTGAAGCCCAGGCTGGGCAGGAAGAGTAGTGCAGTCAAAACCTGGCTGATCCCGTGGGCAAAGTGTGAGCCATTGCCAGTCTTCAAGTCTAGGTGTCACAGTGCCTTTTCAAGAATCTTAAATATCCCCACCATTATGCAGTTGGGCCCATTGGTCGATGAAACTGGAAGGGGCTTTAGCATTTGTCAGATATGGGCCCCTTGATGATACGGTTAAGCTTCCACCATGAATTATTGGCAGAGCCCGGAGTGCTCACTTTTGCTTACATAGCACTCTACAGTTTGCACAGGGTTCCCATTTACAAGATCTCCCTCAAACTTCAGAGAGGTAGAGTCACCTGCCCGCATGATTGTAGGCTCTCATTGAACCAGACATGTAAGAAGTACCCTCATATATGTTCCCTGAGTTCATCTGTTTGAAATTGTTCCCACTGTATAGATGAGAGAATGTGGAAGTGATTTGCCTGCCTCACATTCTAAGCTGTGACACCAGGATGAGATTTGAACACATCTCTCTTTCTAATTGCAATCCAGTCATTATTTTACTATAACATTATAGTAAATTGCAAATAGAATAAGTTGTTTATTTACTTATTTCCATTCTCCCTCCTACTTGGAAAAAAATAAAACAAAGGAGAAGAAAGAGGAGAACAAAACATAGAAGCAGGGGTATACATGGAAAATCTACAGTACTTCATTGAGGAAGAAAAACGCCATATGGCCAAGAGGAGAAGTTAAATCTAACATCCCAGTGGTGGGTTTTTCTCCTATGTTTCGGGAAAACCATTTGCTTTCATTTCTGAACTGTATACCTACTTCCCAAAGTCGGAATCACGGACTACTTTGAGGATTTGCAAGCCCCTCTCTCAGAATGGACCCGTTTACCCCCTTGGGAATGGTAAGATTAGGAACCAGAGGCAGCACTGGGGGTCCAAGCCGGGATGAAAACCAGCATCTGGCGTCCTTTGATTTCTCCCGCCAACATACAGATAGGTGGTAGGGACAATGGGTGATGAAGTGACTCCCTGACCCTGGGAATGAGGCACTTGAGATGGTTGCTCAGTCTGAAGCTCCTGGGGCTGCCTGGAATCAGGCCCAGCTTAACAACACACGACGTTGTGCAAAGCTGATGGGTGCCTTGCATGAGACTGAGGCTGAAGGTGGGAGGTCCCAGCTGTGTTTCAGGAGAGCCGAAGGGCAAGGCTTTGGGTAGCAAAGAATCCAGCTGATAGGTGTCTGGACAAGATCCAGACCAAGGTAGCAAGGGAGGGTGGACTTCCTTTGCCCGGAGGCTCTGTAATCACCAGACTCTTGTGTGAAGCTGGTTCTTTAAAGTGATGCTCAAGTATGAAAGCATAGTGAGCTGTAGTATGGAAGGAAACATCTTGTTTACAAATGTCAGGCAGTAATTAGCATATTTTAAAGAGAGGAGCCACAACTGCTGGCTTTTGTTAGTTGAAAACCGCAGCGCTTTCTTGTGGCTCTGCTTTAAGAGGCCGGGTAGACATGGAGGCTCTGAACCCGGTTCATAAATAGTTGATTTCATATTTTAAAATCTTACACTAAAACTGTCACCCCCTCTCATGGATCACAGATGGTGAAGAACTAATTTGTTACTGTTTGATAACTGCTTTTATGTATCAAAGCTCTTATTTACTGCTCTGTGGGGGAAATGACAGACTAAGAGCGATTGTGTGTTTCTCTCTGCTTCTCTTCAACTGCAAAGCTTCTTGTTTTCTCCTTAGCATGTTTCTTATTTGAAATACAAAATTGTGAATCTTTTGCATATGCTTGCTTGATTGAACCCACTTTTGGGGGGGATATGAAGATGCCTCTCCAAGCACAGACCTGAGGCCTCCTTTCTGATCGTTTTTAGCGTCCTAATGCTACATGCAGACCAGTCTCCACTCCCCTCTCAAGTCATAAAATGTTTCTAATTAGAGATGCAAATTGGGGCTTTGCTTTTGAAAAGTGTCAGGGAAATGTATGAAAGTGCAAGAACAGTTATGAGGTGGATCCAGATCAGATGTTCCTAGTACCCAGGCAAGCCCTCTTTTTTTAACTACTTATTTTTATTCGTTTGTTCGTTTGTTCATTCATTCATTCATTCATTTTGTATTTAATTCACTTTTTCATCCAATCAGCCAGTTGAATTATTTCCTTTGTAGTAGGATGTTCTGGCTAGATTAGAGTTTAGCTTTAGGTAGGTACAGCGGGGGCTGATGTTGGTGTATGCTCATCACCACCCTTACCCCTGCCTGACCTTGGAGTGCCCTAAGCATAACACAAAATGTCTAGAAGAAAAGTCAGCAATCAGTTAGCTCAGGTTGGCAGACTATAGTGCATGAGTGAAGAATGACTCTTATATTTTCAAATGTTGGGGTTTTAACAAAAGCTTTTCTTATTGTGAAGATTATATGAAATTCAATTTTCAGTTTTGTTGGAACTCTGTGACATCCACTTGTTGACAAATCAGTTTGGGCCACTTTCATACCACAGTGGCAGAGTTGAGTTGTGATAGGGTCTGTGACCCACAAAACCTGAAATGTTTATTTTTACAGAAAAAGTTTACCAAACCCTGAGCCAGCTCATTCCCTGATTTCTTTGACACAATAGGAAAGAACTCAAATCATACCCCTGGTGGTGATTCAGACATGTATAAGCCATTCTGATAAAATATGTGTGTGTGTGTGTGTGTGTGTGAGTGTGCGTGTGTACATGAATGCACATGGATTAGGAGGAGCGGGATGTGGGGTGCCAGAAGTTGTGTTGGTATGATAGGTTTTATTCAATAGTAGAGACTTTGTAAGGGAAAAAATTGAAAGAAGAGGGAAAAGCAGAGATTTATGAGTTTGAGGTAATCCTTGAACTCAAATTAACCCATCCCCCCCACCCTACTTCTCCCAAATACAGAAAGAAGTGCAAGCATTAGAATTGAAATAATTGTATCCTGTAATTTGCAGCTCTTCTACTATAAGACCCAGATTCTAAACCTCCATGCATTAAAAGAAGGTCTTTCCTGCTGACAGATAGAGAGCTGAACCCCCGGGCCCAGGGGCCACAGAGAGGAGGGGGACTGCGAGCAGTGCAAGGGGCCTGGTTTGGGTCAGGCGGCCGCTGCATGGGTAAAAGTAGCAGCCAGGGTCTATTAATCAGGAAATTTAGGGACCACATCTTGAAGTTGTGTTACCTACACCAGGGCTAGCAGGCTGATGGAATTCAGGGCATGGTCAGGCTTTGCATTTGTTCACTGAACAGTTACTGTTCTCAAGGTTGCACTAGGTGTCAGGGATAATAGGAGGTGCCTGTTTCAAGGAGGTACCCATGGCATATTCCTTACTCTAAAGGCAAAAAAAAAAAAAAAAAGAAATGCAATCCAATAAATAAGCACAGAGAAATGGCCCTGTGTGTAATTTAGCCTCATCCTTTGTCGCTCTCCCTCCACTCATTGAGCACCAGTCATCCTGCCCAAGGTTGCCTCCTGCCTTAGGGCCTTTGCACATTCTGCTCAGTTTCTGTACTCAGATATTCTTTCTCCACACCAATTTCATCTATTCTTTTTCTTCTCCTTTTTTATCTAACGTAACTTCATCTGAGAAGACGTCACAACTCTTCAGACTAAAGTCTTTGTCTTTTGTGTTTTCGTTAACTTCATTTTTTCTTTTCTCTGATAATAGCACTTACCGAAGTTTGCGATTATATTTGTATTAGTGCTATTATTTATTTGATGTCCTCATATTGACTCTAAGATCCCTGAAAGCAAAAACAATGACTGTTCTTTCTGTCATCATATCCCAGGTGCCCAGGAGAGGGCTCGTATGCAGTAGTGAATTCCAGTTTCTGAATGAATGAAACCTGCCTCCCCTCTGAGCCTGTCTGTGTTTCAGGCACCGTGCTAAATGCTGTCCACATCATACTGTACTGCATGTAGCACTCCATGGTAAGGAATTAATCTCATTTTACAGATGGAGAAGACAAGGATGCTTTGAGGATTTGGCAGAGTTCTGACGGATAGAACCCATTTCAATCTGACTCCAAATCTCTCACAACTATTTCACAGATAAGGAAATTGTGTGTAACACATCATGATTCAAATCAATTCCCACTAGGAAAGAAAAGTGCCATGGAAAATATTTTATTCTATACACAAAAAGGTTTCCTCAGCATGTTTTATCAACATAATCATCGTCACATTATCATCATTAAGACATGAAAGAGAGGCAGACAATCGAGCGGCTCTCCTTCCCTTCTCTGTCACGCAGGGAGCAGACGGGACAGGGAATTGTAAGCTGTGTTTTGCTCTACTTTTAATCATGTTTCCTTTCTTGAATAATGACAAGGTGCTAGAGTGTTGGGAGGAGTTAGGGAAGAGCCCGCGGCCAGCTGATGTGTCCCACCCAGAAGTGGGAGGGGACTTCTAAGTCCTCCCGCCCCTGGTTGACTGGGAGGAACAGAATAAATACCCTCCTACATGTTTGTTTCTAGGACCCTTCCCATCTCCCTTATTGTAGGAAAATCTCTGATTTTTTTCTTTATTTGAGAATAAATTGCTCACGTTCAGCTTAATTGTGCTGTATTTTGAGGTTTGAGATTTTAAATACATTTTCATATAAGTAATTTAAGCTATCCCCGCCCCCCCCTCCCCCAGACACACACACGTTTATTATGTTGCCCAGGGTTAGATTTTGAAGCACTGAACATATGAAATCGAGAAAATGTATTTTCCATGACGCTCTTTGAAAAACACTCATGCCTCATAAATACTGGGATGTGGGCTTAGCCCACAGTCCGTGCATGCCTGGGGGTCACCCGCCTCTTATCGTGCATTTCTGCATTACTCTGCCCACGTGAAGTCTCGGGGTGAAATGGCCGTGTGAAGCCATTTGCAAAAAATGCATGTAAAGAAGATCAAGACTTCAGAATGTTCTTAACCTTCCTTAGAACAGAAAGTCATGGTGCTGATGATGCCAGGGACCATAATTAACACAACAGGCATTTAGGATGCATCTTACATTTGGCAAAGACCCCTCACAGTTAACTTTTGTCATGAAATCGTCATACTCTTCTTTTCAGTATTATTTAGTATTACTACCTCACTATGCAAATGAGGAAATGGAGTTACAGAGGGCTTATGGGAAATTGCACACATGATACAATAAATGAATGATGGTGCCAAGGAAACTGTCTTACTGTCTTCTAAAGAATAGAGGGATATTTCTCTGCTACCTGAATTCTCTCTACATCTATCCTCTAATTCCCAAAAAACACAGTAATACAGGAGAAAATCTACAAAAGAAATGTCTCAGTGAAAGATTAAAATCTTGACTTAAACTCACATTGAAGTAAAAATAAGATGACCACGTACTCGCCTGGGAGGGTCCCAGTGTATGCAGGTGTCCCTGCATAATTGTTCACTCCTCCCACCTTGACACTCCCAGTGTCCCAGTGTGAATAATAGGCCATGGACCTTGTGGACAGTAAATCACATGACTCCCTACCCCTCCCACCACCAGGCCCAGTTAGAAAGGACTGAGCAGGCTTGGTTGGGGAGGGGTAGGGAAGAAAAGGAGAGGTGATCAGGCACACCTGAAGAGGAGGGAGAGGGGCTGGTCACCTTCTCCTCCGTCTTTCTTATAGGCCTGGTTCTGAAATTGTGTAAGAACAAGACACATTCCACAGCAGTCATTGAAATCACGGGGATGTCTCCTCCCTCCTTTCGCTCCCTTCCTCTTTACTCCCTTCCTTCCTTTCTTCCTTCCTTCCTCCCTTCCTTCCTTCTTTCCCTCCTTCCCTCCTTCCTTCCCTCCTGAATAGTATCATTACTCTTTTTCAGTCTCATGGAGGTATAATTGACAACTAGAATTGTAAGCTATTTAAAGTGCATGTTGTGATGAGGTCCAGGCACGCTGTGGAAGGGCCCTCCTACCTAGTTAGTGGACACATCCATCACATCACATACTTATCTTTTTGGGTTTTTTGGTGAGAACATTTAAGTCCTACTCTCTCAGCAAATTTCTTAGACAATACAGTGTTATTAGCTATAGGTACCTTGTTATATTATACATCAGATCCTTAGATCCTGCTCATCTTATAGCTGACTTTGTACCCTTTTACCAACCTCTCCCTGCCCCTGCCAACCCCCAGCCCCTGCTTTTCTACTCTGTTTCTCTGAGTTTGACTTTCTTTTTTCTTTTATAGATTCCACATGTAAGTGACACCATGCAGTCTTTATATTTCTGTGGCTTATTTCATTTAGTTTCATGCCCTCAAGTTCTATCTATCTTGTTGACGGCATTTCCTTCTTTCTCATGGCTGAGTAATATTCCATGGTCTATGCAGCAGGAGAGGTCTTTCTTTTTTTTTAACTTTTTTAATTCCAGTGTAGTTAAAATAAAGTGTTATATTAGTTTCAGATGTACGTTACAGTGATTCAACAGTTCTATATACTGCTCAGTGTTCATCATGATAAGTGTACTCTCAATTCCCTTCATCCATGTGCCCCTCCCCACCTCCCCTCTGGTAACCACCAGTTTGTTCTCTGTATTTAAAAGTCTATTTTTTTGCTTGTTTCTTTTTTTCTTTGTTTTTTTTTTAATTTCTAAAATTCCACATATGAGTGAAATTATATGGCATTTGTCTCTGACTAACTTATTTCACTTAGCATACCCATCCATGTTGTTGCAAATGGCAAGATTTCATTTTTTATGCCTGAATAATATTCCATTGTACATATACACCACATCTTCTTCATCTATTCATATAAATGATGCTGCTCCCAAAATTGGACTATTGTAAATAACGGTACAGTAAACATAGGGGTGCATGTATCTTTTCGCATTAGTGTTTTCATATTCTTCTGGTAAATACCCACTAGTGGAATTACTGGACCATATGGCAATTCCATTTTCAAGTTTCTGAGGAACCTCCATACTGTTTTCCACAGTGTCTATACCAGTTTGCATTCCCACCGACAGTGCCTGGGGGTTCCTTTTTCTCCACGTTCTCACTAACACTTGTTTCTTGTGTTTGGGATTTTAGCCATTCTGACAGGTGTGAGGTGGTATCTCATTATGGTTTTGAGTTGCCTGATGATTAGTGATGTCGATCATGTGTCCTTTGGCCATCTGTATGTCTTCTTTGGAGAATTGTCTGTTCATGTCTTCTGCCTATTTTTTAGTTGGATTTTTGTTTTGTTTTGTTTTTTGGTTGAGTTGTAAAAGTTCTTCATGTATTTTGGATACTAACCCTTTTTTGGATATGTCATTTGCAAGTTATCGTCTCACATTCCATAGGTTGTCTTTTAGTTTTGTTAGTTGTATCCTTTTCTGTGCAGAAGCTTTTTATTTTGATGTAGTCCCAGTAGTTTATTTTTGCTTTTGTTTCCCTTGCCTCTGGAGACATCTCTAGAAAAATGTTTCTATGGCCAATGTCAGAGAAATTACTGCCTGTGCTCTCTTCTAGGATTTTTATGGTTTCAGGTCTCATATTTAGGTTTTTAGTCCATTTTGAGTTTATTTTTGGTGTAACAAAGTGGCCCAGTTTCATTCTTTTGCATGTAAGTGTCCAGTTTTTCTAGCACCATTTGTTGAAGAGCAGGAGAGGTCTTTATTAATAGGACTTGAGGTTTGCACAACATCTGTGACCCCTCATCTGGATCCTCCTCTCGCTTTCCCTATGGCTGTGCCCCCACCCGGTTGTGTGGTGTCCTGTTGGGCTTCCACACTTCTCTGTCCACCTGCAGCCATGGCCGATCACTCAGATTTGCCCACAATGTGTGAGGAAACACTTTCTTCCTGTCTGAGCCATGGTTTCTTCCCTTAGTCTTACTCATGCCGTCCCCGAGTCCGTCTTGACGAGGAGCCCCAGTCAGCACCCAATGAAGCATCCACCTCTGGCTGCCTTCAGGTAAGACTGGACTCCTCACCCACTCCTGAGAAGGGCCCCACATGCACCTCTTCCACTTCTGGAATCCCCTTCCCCCTTCCCTGCCTTCCCGAGCCTCAGCACCCTGGTCTCACTATCAAGCTCTGCTTCACATCTTTGCAGCTTTATGTGTGTAGCGCACACACATGTGTGTGTGCGTGCTCGTGTGTATGTGTAGGGAGTGGGGCAGAGAACAGAAAGCTCAGATAAAGGACCCTTTCTAAAGTCATGCTCTTACCCTCATGTGTTTCTGTTTGGGGGATAAAAGTGACAACATGTTTAATATTACATGGCAAGAGAAAGACTCATTTTATACATTCCTCCTTACACATTCCTCTTAGGAGGTATTAATGTGGATACTTCTCGCCAAAAAAGAATAAACAGTGCCTTCCTAAAGTACCATTGGTCCATGAACTGCAGTGCATGCATGTCTTAAATATGTGGAAGTATAGAAAAAGATTTCTGTATGTTCCTTGAAGATGTTTACATTTTAACATAGGAAACAGATGTGAGTATAAAAGAGAAGGGATGTGTTTCCACAAAGCTAAAAGTATGTGAGAAGTGTTTAAAATGGTCGCAAAACTGCTCTTGTAATCCTTGGTAGAGGACTGTGGCCTGCACTTCTCCTCAGTACACTTTATATTTTACTCTGGAGACCATATTGATTGAGTTTGCAAACCTTCGTGCCCTGACCAAGGTACTGCCTCTGAGCGGGGCATCATTACGGCTTCTGGGTTTGCTGATGCTGTGCTCACTGGCAGAGGTTTTATGACTTGGAAGGTATCGGTTTGCATTTAAGTGGAGGACTTAGAGGATGCCAGGCTAAGGCATTATTTGCCAGAATTTTAACATTTTATACAAATAGGGCTGAATTTCTGCTTAGAAACAGGAAAAGGGTCATTTAAACAGTTTAAATATTATTAACTTGCATAGAAAAAAAGAAGGAAAAAAAAAAAAACAACCCTGAAGTTATAATGGCATCCACAGCTAACTGGATAGATTTATTGAAGTTTTTGTTCCATGTTAGAAATATATCTACAGATGCCTCATGGTAAAATTAGGTAGGCTTATGGCACTTAGAAAACTGAAATCTAGAAACACATGGAATGAGTAAGATGATATTTCCAGCAATCAATGCATTCTATAAAATGATTGAAGAGAGCTTCTTCTACACAACAATTTTGGACTTATGGTCCAGTTCTGTGTTTCTTACCCTCATTTATAGTAAAGGCCAAATCCCATTATGACGAACTGTAATAGATCATCAAAATTCTTGAGTTAGACCTAGAAATCTGTTATGTTAATGTGCTTTGATCTAAATGTGACTAGGACTTGGAAATCTTTTTGTTATACTGAAAATTCTGGCTGTAAAGATATTTGGCTGATGTATTCAGTTCTTCCCATTCCTAGAGCAGGAAAAATCCTAGAGTATAAAAATTTCAGATTGTTTGGTGAGGCTGGCCAGACCCCAAGTTGGTCCCAGGTCCAGGCTGGGGGACTCTTGGTGCAGGGAATGTTGCTTTCATGTCTGTTTATTGCAGATCCAGTAGAGGAGCAGAGATGTAAGAAACTGTGGACCCAGGGGGTGGATGTGGCCCCTGGGGCTCCCTCTGTTTCTCACATAGGGAGCACTCGGGTCTGCTGGTCCTCCACAAGGATTCTGTCAAGTCACCTGACCTGGGAGCTCTTGAACTTCCTCCAGGCCAGATAGGAGCCACTTCAGCTCTCTGGGGGACACCCATTATCATACAGAGTTCTTCCTGACTCATCATTTCATAAAATCATGTGTGTCTGCTCAAGCTTTCAGGGCGGGACCAGCTAAAAATGCAATTGCTAAGATAGTCTTCTGAAATAGAGGTGTCAGCATCATCTTTTATCTGAGAAAACACTTCTCTTCTGAAGGGTAAGGTATTAAAGGCATGTAAAAAAGAACAGGCCAGCATTATGGAGCCCAGTAACGTCTTTCTTTTCATCATGGATGACCCAATTCCTTTGGGCAAGCTCAGAGACAACAAATAAACAAACATGGATAGGGTCATTTCCCCCAGTGTAGAATTTGGTATATGTGTCCTATATGGAAAAAAGATCAACTTGACCCTTCATCCACTAGAGGACTAGCAAAACAATGCATTCCTATGGGAGTTTGTGCTCCGAGAAATCTCTCCACGCGTGTCAGAAGGAGAAGAAATATCGTTTCATACACATGCGACTGAGCAATCTGGTCTTTTAACTTGGCCAAGTGTTGTCTAGGTTCTCAGAGCCTCACTCTGGGGGATGTTTGTTTCCACATCTCATTCTTACTTGAAAGTCTTTTGGGAAATTACTGGGATCTTTGAACTTTTTTTTTTCTGTAGGTCATACTAACAGTTCTGTCTGAGAATCCAGAGAGGAGGTGCATGAGAGCTTTCTAGTGTGAGAAAGATTATCTGAAATTTGGAAATATGCAAATAAGATTATTAGGTGTTTTCTCACTGTGGTGCTGGGTTTGCACCTTTGATTGACTTCCTGGAGACTGGGCTATTTTACAACTCTGTGGTGCAGAGATTAATGTGTAGATTTTTATCTGGTAGAGGTGCAAATAATTTTTGTCCAGTGGGGAAAAAATAGCCACAAAGATTAATGGTGTATGGCCCCATAGTTTGTTAACCAGTTACGTATCTCACCAAGCAGTCTTTTTCTAACATTCCTTTATTAAATCACACATAAATATACAGCTCCTCTAATTCTCATTGAATCAGCATTAACACCTTAGTGGCTTTCTCACTAATTAATGAGCTGACTAAATCTTTGGCGTGTGTTTACATTTGTATGAGAGTTGTGTTTTCTTTAACCTTTTGAAAATTAGAATATAGCCAGGAAATAATAGGGGATAGGGGCCTGGGAATTTCTCTGAAAACTTGGGCACAATTCCCTGAAAAGCATGACATTTCTATCCGTACTCCCTACTCCCATGGAGCTTTTCTGAGAAGGATTCTGTTACTTCCACTCTTCCCCAGAAAATGTCCAAATATGTGCACATGCCAGGGCCAACTGGATGAAGCTCAGACTCCAAACAACAGTGAGATGAAGCAAACAGAAGTTCAGTGGCTACTCCCTCGTGTCGAACCTCTCTGACAACAGGATATGGGAAGCCCTGATCAGAAGCAGGTGCTGCTCATGACCTTGACAAACTGTGGCTCAGAAGTCTGCACCCCACCCTGACGTCCTCCCTGTACCCTCCCTCCACGTCCATCCGATCAGCCCTCTGCCGGGAATGACTGGTGTTTGCCACATTCACCTAATGTCGCAACTGTAGCCTGCCCCGCTGGGACAGCTTGCCCCGGGAGCTTTGGCCTCACTGCCTGGGGACCGTCTTCCTGCCTTCCTCCTGCCTCTCTGCTTTGTCTCAGAGTGGTACGGGGCTAGTGAACACACCTTTTTCTGTTGGTTGTTCGTGATAATTTGCTCCTCTGGCTTCACCGTCATCTACCAAACGTGACTGTCCATGACTCACCATGTTTCTCCTGCTTTTTCTCCATTTTTCTGTGTGGGGCATCTTACATGCTTAGGGCGCCCGAGCATCCTCCAGATCCTTTTATTTTGTATTGCTGAGTAATTCACCTCTTTCTTTCCCAGCCAAGTCTTGGGGGCTTCAACTTTTCCAATGCAAAACAGGCCATCCAAGGTATT
Organism: Leptonychotes weddellii; assembly: GCF_054177405.1. NCBI lineage: Eukaryota > Metazoa > Chordata > Mammalia > Carnivora > Phocidae > Leptonychotes > Leptonychotes weddellii. Next base: position 118,393,062 of record NC_138378.1, read on the forward strand.
TTGCTAAGTAGAAGAATTATGGACGCCAAGAAATAAAATCACTTCTCTAAAGGCTGTGGTCAGAGTTTCTAGCAATCTGAAGATCAACATGTTTAACCTTCCTGTCCACTAGCATAGGGGGTTGGGCAGGAAGTGGCACCAGTGAACGAGGAAGAATCTGGAGAAGGACCAGATTTGCAGGGGAGATGGGAAGCCCAGCTGTGGATGATTCCAGGGGAGGTGCCTCTGAGACATCAGAGTATCACGTGATGGCTTCCAAGACTGGAGAAGTTTGCTTCAGTGTTGAAACGTTCTGCTCTTCCGCTCATTTAGGCTTCAAGGCCTTGAAACCATTTGCTTCTTTCTTGCTACGCCCCTCCCATTTGTCTCTGCGTTACAGAGAGGCTGAGTGAGGGTCTGGTAAAATAATCAGGAGTTCTGGACTCCTGAGCTGACCTACCACCAGACCCCCGGGCTGTGCCCACAGTAGCCTGCCCCACATTTTGCACACATGCTCGCCCCATTCTGTGTGGTCTTGGCTTCAGTGGCTGGACATAAAGCTTCAGCTGCTGTTTCACAGCTTGGATTTTAAGGAGCCCATAAGGAGAGATTGAAACCCGAATGTCTAATGCTGCCTTCAGATGCACCATCCATCACCCAAACGGTCTGCGTGGAGCATTAGTTGCTAGAAAACTGTCCCAAACATGCTTTTTATATCTCACCCTCAACCAGAATGAACCACTCAAATGTACTAGTCAACCAACCAGAGTGTGCAGATTTATACTGTTGGGACAGAGCAAACCAAAATAGTTTAAGTTCTAAACCTGCATTCTGGGCAGTGAAATTACCCTAAACTGTGTGTCTGGGCTTGTAAAAATGATGGCCTGGAGGATCTGGGACATTTCCTGGGAAATACTTAATTACATATTTTTGAGTCTGATTAGGGAAGTGTAGTTATTATGGACCAGACTCACTTGATATGATTTTGACCTGCCACAGACCAACCTGCACAGAAATCTGTATTGTGCCAAATCTTCTCGGAGGTAATTTAGAGAGTAAACATTTTCAAAAAAGGTAATTAGGAAGATAACTGGGTGGAGAGCTGGGGATTTCACTTCTAGTTTGAGCTTGACTTCCAACCGGCTGCGTGCCCTGGGTCGAGGCCCCGGTTTAATACGTAAGGGTGAGGCAGTGAGACCAGTTACCAATACTAGACCATAGGGGCCCCATGAACCTACCCCCCAGTGCAGAAGCTTCAGATGGCAGGTACTTGCTCTGATGACCTCCTTGAAGCTTGGGCGCAGACTTGGGGATCCGCCAGGAGACAAACTTGCCTCGGGTCTGAACATTCAGCGATGCAGAGACCCCAGAAAATCCGTGGCGTGTCAGTGGCGTCTGCAACCCAGCTGCGTCCTGGGAAGTGGAGCTAGTCGCAGTTCGGGTGCGTCTGGGTGCACGAGGGGGAAGTCACTGCCGGGTGGCAGCCACGGGCCACCTCCAGCAGATCAGCTCCGTGGTGTGATTTGGGGGCATTGCTCATGGTGAGCTGCCCGTAAGTCTGCTGTTCATGTCCTCCCAGTGATTTTTGCAAGTTCCTCTGCAACATTAGTCTCTTTATGCTTAACACGGCCGGACTCCGTTTCTTGGGCTTACAACTAAGTACTCCGACTGTCATGGTTATAATTGGACAAAACATGGAGTTGCCTAATTACAACCTTTTCCAGTTACCAACACTAGATTAAATCATAGCATTGCTCTATGTTTAAATTCCTGTCTCCTCCACTGATCGTTGGTTCTTCAAGAGCAGAAATGATGCCTTGTCTCCACAGCCCTAGAACTTAATGCTCTCTCTTACCTGCCATAAACTGAGCTCCATCACAGGAATAAGAGCAAAGTGTAACAGATGTTCGAAGGAGCTGCTTATGGATTCAAGAAAAGCCTATGAGAAGAGTATCGTTTAGGTGGGGCCCTAAAATAATAAATATATGTCAAGGAGGTGAATCTGGAAGGGGCATTCCAATAGAGAGAAAAATGGGTATAAAGACACAGAATGGGACATTCAGGGTGGGGCAGTTAATTTGATGCTTATGGCCTACATTGGAGTGTTTCTTCCCCCACAAATCTCGCGGTAACATTGTAGTGCTCCCAGTGAAATCAGCATAGGTCAGGAGAAGCAAATAGGCAAGAGCACTTCCATACATCAGAAAGAGCTTCCAAGTTTGCAAATCGTAGCTTTAATGAACTGAATACATTAATTGACTGCATTAATATCTAAAGGCAGAATTGGCACGTAAAAGTGGGTGGATCAGCGACAAATTGGCATCTGGTTTGTAAATCAGTCTTGCTAGCTTGGTTAAAGGGAGACTGCAAAAAAAAAGATAAAACCTCTCTATTTTGATGATGATAAATTAAGGCTTCTAAACAGGGAAGACTCAGGAGCAGACTAAGGATAGAGGATAACTTACTAATAAGGAAATGCCATCCTGTGGAAAATGATGAGCTAGGTATTCCATTATGCATTGTTTAGCCATTTGCACAATATGCCTTTATTTTGAGCTCTTATATTTGGCATGGCTAGGAAATAGGGTCTCTGGAAGGGTGTGGTGTATGTGGATAGTAGGTCCAGAAGGGAAACGTGGAGGCTTTCAAGGGAAAGCTGCCCTGAGGATGCATGCATCATATGCTGGGCAAGAGAGAAGGTTCCAGGCTCTGGAGTAGAATGAAAGCAAATTAGAAAAAGCACTTTCCTTCCACAAACACTATCTGAGTGGACTGTTTGCGATCATGGATGCATGGGAGCAAGATAACAAAGACCTGGTCCCTGTATTTCAGGGACCTTTCTGTAGAATGACAGACATATTTCAGAACCGCATGACAAGGTCAACAATAGATGCAACCCTGAGACACAGAAATCAGACTAATCATGTGTGGGAGGAAGGACTGTGAGGCCAAGGAAAGCCAAACTGACAGCTTCTCCGTAGGGAGGGTCAAGGCAGGGTGGCTGCTGAGTGGGGCAGCAGCCAGTGGCTAATGCCCAGGGTCCCACCTCCACTTCTCACCCACTTCCTGGTCCTGTAGGGTCAGCCCAGAATCTCCCGGAGGGTGACCCCACCCCACTCCTGATCCCTTCCAGCATTCTCTGGACTCTACCTTCCACTGCTGGTTCAGGTGCCAACAAGTGTCCAGCCATTTTCCATCTTTGAGAAAGAAGCTGGTTGAGATTCTGTACTGACTGACAGCCAACCTCTGCCCCCTTCCCCATTTTGGAGATCATTTGGGTTTTATGAATATTTCTTTAGTGTTGGATCAATGGTCCTTGAGAGGGAGGAGAGAGAAGGGGCTTGTTCGGCCTGCCCCCTCTTGCATCTCTCATTCAGCCTGCGCACCACACTCAAGAGGCAGGCGCCATTATTAAACTATTAGAGATAAGCTAAATGCCAGGGTGGCAGAGCTATTGAGGCAGGGCCGGATTAGAGCCTGCAGTCTCCCCACTGTGCTCCCCACTGTGCTCCTGCAAGGCGGGCCAAAGCAAGGGGACGGCAGCCTGGGTGCTCCAAAGGGTAATGTGTGGCATCCACACGAGCGTGAGCTGCAAGGAGGTTAGTGACAGTGACGTGAGGCTGGTGGGCGTCCATGGGACTTTTGAGGGTGGGGGGGGGCCTTAGAGCAGCGGTTCTCACACTTGGCTGAACATTAGAGGTTTAAAAATTCCTCTGCGCAGCTACATCCCAGACCAATTAAATGAGAATTTCTGGAGGCAGGACCCAAGCATCTGAAATGTTTGAAGCTCCCCAAGTGATTCCACTAAGGTCAAGTTTGAAAACCACGGCTTTATGCAGCACTTCTCAAATGCTGATGTACCCAGGAGTGGCCTGGAGACCCGATCATGTGGATTTGGATTCAGTACCTCTAGAGTGGCACCCGAGAGTCTGACTTCCTAACAAGTGCTGATGCGTCTGTCTCCCCCATGACATGTTGGGTAGCGAGACCTGAGGGAGGCACAAGGCCCTTTGCTCCAGAATTGACACTGGAGAAGCTGACCTGGTTCCCTTGGAGGATTCTGTGTCTGGCCTGATCCCGTTCCTGTTGTAGGCTGCCTCCACATCCCAGGTTCCTGGGTCTCAGAGCTGCTCTGCTGAGTTGGTGGATGTTTGGGACTTCACTTTTCCAAAACCACATGTCCTGCCGGGTCCAGCTCGAAGCTTCCCCCGTGCTTGGGGGTAGCGTCAGACACGTGCAAGCTGAGGAAAAGTCATTCATGGGGAAGCCCCTTTAACTGAGAGTGAACAGCCTCAAATCAGAAGAGGAACGTCTCAGCTGGAAACTAGAAAAGGTCTTTTTCCTTCGACCACGGAGCGATTCTCCTGGGCGGTAGGAGCCACTTGTTTCACTTGAAGAGTCAGCTTAGATGATGCACAAGAGGTGCTGGTACACGGATAGATGAGGGGACCCCAGAGGTTTCTTATTGCTCCAACTTGTCAGCAAGTGAAACTTGAACAGCTTTTTCATGCCTTAAACAGACCCACACAAAGCAAGTAGGAAGAGTCCATCTATTATAAAATACCTCCGTTAATAGCATGTTAGAAATATGCTGCTTGGGTCCCACTCTTCTGCGGTGAATGGGATTTGGACCATCCGGTGGGAGAGAACTTGAAACCCCAAGGGCAGATGATGCGGGGGTAGGAAGGTGGGTGGAGTGTGGCCCTCCCCCAAGGGGTCACTCCTCTTTCCAGGTCCCTGCTCTCCAGATCCTCCACACGGCCATGGGGGTGGGTGGGGGAGTGGAATCAGAGAGGGTAATGGTTTCTTCATCTTCTCTTCTGCCGCTTTGCAAAATGATGCTACCATATGTGCTGTTATATTTAAATAGCAGATGCAGAAAACTCACAGGGTAGAAACATGCAGAAGCATGGTACCATTTGCAAACAGGTTTTCCAGGGAAAGCTCACTTCCTTGCAAGGTTTAGAATTTATCGCATCCATTTTGTCTCTAATTGCAGTGGTCTATACAGCAAGGAACGGTTAGTGGTTCTCTCTCTCTCCTTCTCTGTCTCTGACTGGCTAATGAATGGAGTGTGCAGCTCTGAAATAGGCTTATGTGAAATTGCTTTTCACACCATTAGGGAGCTGGGGCGATCTCTTCAGCAGTGCAGCCTCATGCAAACACTGGCTGGAATGCTCTCATTTTAGAGAGGATGGCTGCAAAGATCTCACTTTACATCCGAGAAATGCCTGAGTAGGCAGAAGCCTTCATATTCTGCTTAACAAGGTGAGGGAAGCACTTGGGGGGGTTGTCAGGGGGAATGCACAGAACAGACAAAACTTGACAATAAAAGAAACTACTTCCCTGCCCAACTCAGATGTGTGGATTTAATTGGGGAAGCCAATGAGTTGTAGAAAAAGCAGAGGAATGATGAATCTGGGTTCAAATCTTGTTTCCACAGCTTATTGGCTGAGGGAGTTGGGGCAAGCACCTCAAGCTGATGGAGTTTCCAGTTCTTGGTGAGTACAGCAGGATGGATCTCCTGCCCTTCCTGATTGTGGTCAGAGCGCGATGTGACAGTGTCTGTAATGAGTCTAGTTCACCATATACAAGCTAGTGGTTATTGTAATTAATTAAATGTGCTTCATTAGCTCAGTTCCTAGGGGAGCAAAGCACCAGCAGTTAATTATAAAGCTGATTACAAGTTTTAAATCCATAGTATAATATGCTCATTCTGTAGTATTAATATTAATGCTCATTCTGTAGTAGCTAGAGAAACACTTTAAGATACTAATATATTACATAAAATGCCATCAAATGCGACATCAGTGGGAAAAAGTTTAGGTGGAGAATGAGGAATATTAGTCACACTTATTTAATCATTTATATGTAACGTAAGTGTTAAAGCAAGCACAGCGGATGTATTCGTGATGACAAGGTTGCTTTGAATCTGTGGGCATTTTCGTATTCACACCTAATTCATTAAAATAAAAATCACTTTAAATTATCATTAAGGAAGAGATATTATGGAGTAATGTAACAGAAATTCTCGCTTCCTCCTTGACCTTCAGCCCTTGCTAATACCAGGGTGAGGGCTGGGCTTTAGGAAGGGCCAAGGATAACATGGTAATTAAGGACTGGAGTAGTATGCAATTTAAAAAAATAAAATTTAGGGCGCCTGGGTGGCTCAGTTGGTTAAGCAACTGCCTTTGGCTCAGGTCATGATCCTGGAGTCCCGGGATCGAGTCCCACATCGGGCTCCCTGCTGAGCAGGGAGTCTGCTACTCCCTCCGACCCTCTTCCCTCTCGTGCTCTCTCTCTCATTCTCTCTCTCTCAAATAAATAAATAAAATCTTAAAAAAATAAAAAAATAAAATTTACATATAGTTAATGAGTATACATTTTACTATATTCATTGGACACCTGTTACTATACTGAAAAATTAATTTAAAAAGAAAACCTGAATGCTTTGTTTTTAGATTTAAAATAGATATACTTGTCTCAATGCCCACAGTGACAAATGTTTCAACACTCTCAAGTGCTGGAATGGAACTGAAGTTTGATCTTTGGTTAGACCGACCACCAGAGTCATTCCATCAGAACCCGGTATTTCAAAGAGATTAGGATGCTCTTTGACTTCTCTTTGTGGAGACCATTGTAATAATAATACACACCAAAAAAATGGCAGTACATAATATGCAAAAACATTGAGAGTAGTATCTGAAATTAAAATATGTGACTGTAAACTCCCTTCTTTCCATATTTCCCCCTGCCCCTATCAGCAGGGCCCTCTAATTATTAGAGAACGTCAGAGAGAGAGAGACATTAGTCATAACTTAGGTGAGAGTTTCAAACTTTAGTTTTGATTATCAGGAACCAACATTTGAAGGAATTAGCATCTAGTTTATCTCCAAATGACAGGATTTCATAGAACATGTACATAACTGGCTGCTTTTCTCTTCTGTAGCTCACCTGTGTCTTAGGGAGGGGCAATCGGAAATCTTTGTGGATTCGTTGTACAAGTAGGACTTGTTTCTTAGAGTTGCATACAGGCAAGAGTCAGAGTGAGTGTGGGTTTCCTGCTCCTCATGTTCACTTCACATTCCATCCTAGAAAGGGAACAGTTGGGCGTTAGTCGTAGAACCGCCCTCAGTGTGGGAGAATGCAAAAGCAAAGGAACCTGTGGCTTGCTTTTACAGAATTCAGCCTTAGGACTCAGTGGAATCTCCATCCAGCCCGGCACTGGAGCAGAACTCACAGAGACATCCACCTGGCATGGGGGAGAGCAGCACAGATTTTCCAACATGTCCTAAGCCTTTATTCCTTGCCAATGGAGATAAGAGCCAATGGAATGGTCTTTTGAGTTGTGACACAGACTACACGTGTTCCAAAGCAGAGATTAGGACTGGACAGTGGACATAGTAGGGCTACAAGAGGTCTAAAGGCCAATGAGGAAAGACTTAACAGGGACTGGGCTCTGTTCAGAGGGATGCCAATGGAAAGCACAGTCTGACCTTGAACAAGACCACCTTCCTCCAGATCTCATGTGAAACATCAGCCTACCAGGAGTTCTATCAGCCCAGGTTAAAGGCAGAAGCAAGGAAGGGGGAAAAAATCTGGATTTACTAACAGACTGAAAAAAAAAAAATCAGAAGTGACTGAATTATCCTTGAATTGGTGAGCTTTACTTTCCTGTGATAGTTGAAATGGAGACCAAGATGGATATTAAGTTATATTGTAGAAGAATAAAGTCGTATGTTTCATACCCAACTTTGTGATTTAAAAATACATACAGCCACAAAAAAAATGCCAGAATTGTTGCAGATAATTTGTGTTGGAAGGAGGGGCGCCTGGGTGACTCAGTCATTAAGTGTCTGCCTTCGGCTCAGGTCATGATCCCAGGGTCCTGGGATCGAGCCCCACATCGGGCTCCCTGCTCGGCGGGAAGCCTGCTTCTCCCTCTCCCACTCTCCCTGCTTGTGTTCCCTTTCTCGCTGTGTCTCTCTGTCAAATAAATAAATAAAAATTAAAAAAAAAAGTTTAAAAAAAAATTTGTGTTGGAAGGAAAGATGTGCTGGATGAGAGAGAAAGAATCTGAGTTCATTCCATGTCAGAAGTGCTTTTAGGAGGAGGAAGGATTTGAGCTAGACCTTGGAAATGGGCAATATCTGCATGGGGGCCCTGAAGTGCAGGAGTAGAGGGAGAAAAGAAGGAGACACATGTGGGCGAGCAAAAAGATGGGCAGCTTGGACTAGAACATTCACTGAGAAGTGGTCAGGAGAAGTGGTTGGACAAGCAAAGCGAGCAGGCGACACTGCAGACTTAGGGGATGAACAGCCCTTCTTGAGATGCATAAAAAAGTGCTGAGTAGCCAATAACAAAACAGTCTTTCAAAATACTGAGGCTTGCTCAAAAGGAAGAAAAGAATATTTTAACACCAAAACCTAAGAGAGAATGTAAAGCCTAAGCAGTGGACTCCCTCTGGTACCATGACAGTCCCTGGAGCTACTGATCAGACCTAGGTTCTGGAAGTTGGTGGCTTACACAGATGCTATCGATCTTGTTTGGGCCAACTGGAGATGAGAAGCTGGAGTTCCTGTAAAAAAATAGCATCCAGAAATGATCAGTGCTTCCATGGAACATACTAGAAAAACCACATGTGGGGGCCTAGAGAAGCCAAAAGGAGGCTTACCACTTGCCTCGGACTCTGGATGGGAGTAAAGTGTCTCTACGAAGGAACAGGCTTGTACCTGAAGCAGCATGGCATCTCATGCACATAACTGATAAAGGCACTGGGAAGTTACCATAGAATCTAGGGCAGGAAAATTCCCAAGTCCTAAGCCAACAGCAAACAAATATAAAACTGCTCCGTAGGCATACTATAACTACGTACGGTGTATGGGACACCCACAGAAACCCCAAACCCTGCTGAAGAGCGCTTATATGACAAAATTGCACACCATTTGAGACAATGAACCACAACAGTCAGCCAAAGCAATAAACAAGAAATTTGTGCTCTAGGACAGAAAACAAAATAATCTGAAAGAAACCATAAAATTAAATGTAAATTTAATTAAATTTGATTAAAAATGTAAAAAATAGAAATCATAGTGGAAGTATGTGGATACCACAATGAGAAGTGAATTCTAATAGCAAATCAAATGGAACTTCTTGGATTTTAAAAAAAAAGGTATTAAAATAAAAAAACACAATGGCAAGGCAAAAAGCAAACAGCATAAAAACACAGTGGCATGGTACATACATGTATAAAGTAAGTGCTCAAAGATTGCCTTGTAAAGGCCCAGGCTACTACACAGTGTAACTTCTTGTTACTTTGCCAACACACGTCATTCACTCTGGCTGTGATCAGTAAAGACCATCTCTTATGTACCTTGTCATATTTATGCACTACTTGAGATCGTTGTAGATTAATGTCTGCCTCCCCCTTCTCTTGGTGCTTGGAGGGATGTATTGAATTCATTGATTCAGCCTCTATATGGACCCCATGCAAGATAGGAGAATAGAACTGGGAGTTTCAGGAAGTTCTTCACAAAGTTTCGTTGTTGGTCAGATACATTTGAAGCAAAGGAAGAAAGAAAATTTGGATGTGTATAAAGAACATTGCCCTAGCAGACCCGGGTGATTAGGCTTCTTAGACACACCTTTCACTTCTCTGGATCTCAGGTAATTAATCTGTTGCGTGTGGGATGGCTGTGAGGAGACAGGATGTGGGCCCAATTGTTCTTTGAAATCACTTCCCCCTCTTCGATCCCTCAGGAAGGGCCCAGAAGAACTGTGTCTGAGGGTGGACCCTTCTGTTAGTGTTTTGCTCTTCAACTCCTCTGAAAAGGAAAACCTGACTATAGTAAGGTCAAGCAGGGGATAAAGGGATTACTTCCAGGCAGTTCCTTAAAAAGCTCCAGGTCCTCCGGTAGCTTCCTGGAACCTGGGCAGCCAGCTCTAATAATGTACCTTAACAGATTCACCTCAGACCTCAGGCTCACCTTCTCGTGTCTTATGTCTGTCCTGCTCTCAGTTGTCTTCACATTCATCTGATTTCCGTCCCTCTGGCTACTCTTTCTGCCTTCCCCCTTGAGCCTGATGGGGAGCTGGAGGCTCACTTCTAAGGATTTCCACAAGTCTCTGCCCTGGCCTCCTCTGGCATTTCACAGTGAGCCCCAGGGAGAGGTCCTAGACCGGAACCCCAGGTTCCCACTTCCTTGTGATGGGTGTCCAAAACCCCTCCAAGAGATGGAGACGGTATTTGGATTTCTGTAGTCCAGTTATTTAGAATGATCCTGTGACTATTCCAGAAAAATGGCCGGACCTTTACATTTCTAGCCCCATCGTGAGCTACTCACCTCACTGGATCCTCCTCACAGTGAATTTTACACTGGTTTTGAAAACACTCCTGGTGTTCAGTCCCACACTACACACCCTAACGCTAGGCTCTCCAACAGCCACTTCCAGCCCTGCCTGCACTGATCGCTCTGCTTGACCTCCTTCTTGTGAAAGTCATCCTCATCACTGCAGCCAGCATAGGCCACGCTCTCTCTTTGAACTTCTTGCACCTTGTTATGCAATCACTGAACACATAGCTCAGGCAAAATGTCCAGTGAGGCATACGCTTTCTTCTATGAGAGAAATGATTGATGGGTAGAACTTGGCGGTTATTGATGGGGGAGGGGAAGGAAGTGGGTGAGCAAATTTATATAACAGAACTCAAGGATCCTTTGAGAAAACAGAAACCCACATCCCAGCCCCTTCAACCCAAGATTCAGTGATCAAAACTTGGCCGATTGACTTAGCATGTAGCTTGATCCAGGGAGGCTCTGAGCAAAGCTTCCTGGAAGAGGAGCTTGATGGGATTCCTGAAATAGAAGCACTGTGGGCCATCAAGAGACACACCAGTGGCCTAATTCCTGAGAGAAACTTCCATTGAAAGGAAAACATGGGTCATTGTCTAAGAGTAGGTAGATACTCAGACCTAGCCAGAAGCAGCTCTCCTGGGAGCCCAGGCTGACGCTGGCGTGGTGTGTGCATGCAGAAGCAGCTTACCTGAGAAAGATTGTTGTAGTCTCAACTTGAGGAACCATTGTGTCTGGTCTAGTGAACCAAATCAATTATTTGAGCATGGCCTAGACAAGAGCCTTGGGTCCTGATACATCAACTGGGTGCTTTGGAAGCACTGGCTTGGGAGGTGGTTCAGATCCCTCCAATCTCAAGGGGCATTTCTGATTTCCAACCCCAACAATGAGATGAAAGCCTCCAGGGTGACCACTGAGCACTAAAAACACCACCTAGGAGATTCTGGAGATTTTCCTAAGAAAGGAGTACCTCACGACCTGAAGTCTTGTGACATTTGATGGGGACATTTAAAATAGCTGTGACCCATTTTACACCCTGGTTTCAAGCAAGTAGGATGCATAGTTTATACTTACATTGTTACTGAGCTTTTAAAGTATCTGTGGGCACAGCCTAATTGCCTTCCCATGAAAGGCAGGAGCTTAAGGAGATTAAGCCACTATTTCCTAATTCTGTATTCAAGAGTTTATGTGATTATCACAAATTCAAATTTTATTTTGGTTTCCCTGTAAGCTTCTCCCTGTTGTATCTCTGCTTGGACAAAGTCCATCTTGGGTAGTCTATACCTTGACACTCTGTGGTGGAGGCTTTCAGAGCCTGTCTGGATTTCGGGTATATCATATAGCTGCTTGCACGATTATCTGTGTACATCTCAGAAAATCTGCCCTAATTTAAATTTTAAAAAAATCAGCTTTCTGTACACAACATATCGATAATCAGCATAGCATTTCCACAAGACCTTTGTGGTAAAATATATTTGGATTTACTATTTGATCAAGAGGTTATATACATTAATGTACATATTTTATTATATATGTTCACATATATATGATGTATTCTATATTTTTATCCTGAGGCTTTTCAACATGCATATTAACCATAGTCATCATGGATCCTCATTTCAGAAATGGCATCTCTGGCCTAAAAGTAAAAATTTCATGTGTGCTTTTTACAGTACATAATTCCTCATACATGCTGTGCCTTTGAACCTGTAACAGTTAGTAAGATGGTGATAAAGACCAAATTTTTTGAATAAAGAAACTGAAACCTATAGCAACTTGGCCAAGGCCCCATGACCAGCAAAGCATAGAGTCAGAATTTGAACCCAGGTCCCATCCTGTAAACTCAAGGCTTTTTTCATTAGATCATTTTCAAGAAACAGTCCTTCTGCACTATTAATTGAGTATTTAATTGGTGTGCAGCACTTCCCAGTTCACTTAGCATTTCTCATATCCTCAGTCTAGCTTAACCATAAGGTGAAGGAGTGCTGTTCTTCATTTTGATGAGGATGGATCATGTGCCAAGGACCACACGGCAGTAATCGGGGCAGCCAGCACCAGTTCCGACTCTAAAAACACTTGGGTTTTGCTTTTGTTTCTTTACTCTTTTTCTCCTCACTTCATTCCTTTCTTATTTACCTTATCCCAACCTCCTCTAAAAAGAAGGGAAGGGAGATATATTCCATAACTCATGTTGATGTGTGGATTTTGTTGCATAGTGTAATTGTGATGCCTTAATTTTTTTCTGATTATAAAGGTAATGTGTGCTCATTTTGTAGGAAACTTGAAAAATACCTAAGTTTAAGAATGAAACACATACCCCATTATCCCATCACCCCCAAAATAACTGCTAGTAATATCTAGCTATCCACTTACCTGTTTGTCTCTTTCATCTGTCTTTTTTCTATCCATTCAGCTATCCTGTTATCTACTTATATCTCTCTTTTATTTGTGTTTCTAGATCTCTACAACTATAGCCCTAAAAAATTCACATCATAATGAAAATACTTTTTCATTTATAAATGTACTTTTAATAATTGCCTATGTAAGAATTTTCAGAAATACGATTTTAATTGCTACACAGTGTGATTTATTTAATCAGTTCCCTATTGTTGGCCATTTCTGATGTATCTGGTTTTTTCTTTAATGAATAACATTGTAGTGAACAGCCTTCCCAGATATGCTTCAACTTCCTCAAAGAATTGAGCATCTTTATAGTTCACTTGTAAGTTAGCTTTTCTTCCTAACACAGGGGAAGTGTGTGGATGCAGCCGGGCCCAAAAGCAAATAGCTAGGGCTTTGGTGAATGCTTTAAATCCAGAGTTGGCTGCACACAGACCACTGGATGTTCTGCAGTCTATAGGTTTGATGGTTTTGGTGAGCTCTTGGCTCCATCAGCTTCATAAAAGCAGACATTAGAGTCTCCGTCAGAATATCAAACGGGCAAGGATTATTGTTTAGAAAATGAGTTCCTTCTGGCCTTAGATTCCAGTTAGATAAAAGGACGGTTTCTGATCCTCCAGGGGAATAACATTACCTGAAAGCTCTTATCCATAATTCAGAGCCTTTGGATAGTATATATATATTCACCCTTGGGAAGTTTCTTTGTGGTGTGCTGGAATTATATTAGCTTGGTGGGATAAGTCTGACTGTCTTGTTCAACGGATATATTTAAAGTACCTACCATGTGCAAGGTATTTATAGGTGTCTGGGAATTGTAGTAAGCCCTTGACTTTCATGATCCCTTCTATCCTTCACAATGATTCTAATGAGGGAATTTCACTAACACTTCCCATTTTAGGCATAAGAAAACTGAGATAGAGCAAGATTAAGGAATGTTCCTCCAAACCATATATCTCATACATGGTGAAGCTAGCATATAAACCAGGTTTGTCTCATTCAGGGCTTTTCTACTTAGCACCATGAATATTTTGTGCTGGATCATTCTTTGTGGGGGTGGAGGTTGTCCTGTACATTTGGGGTGTTTAACAGCGTCCTAGATCTCTACTCACTAGATGTCAGTGGCACCTTGCCCCCCTCCTCAGTTGTGATAAGCAGAAACATCTCTAGACATTGCCAAATATCCTGTGGGGGCAAAAATTCCCCAGGTTGAGAACCACTGGTTCAGTTCCGTCATTAACCACTGTGCAGTGTTTCATCTCATGGGAAAACAAATTTTGCTTAATGAATTCAGTTTGTTAGAAAATTCATTTCTCCCAACATGGGTCTCAGGTTGATTTAGTGACTTCTCACAAAATAGGTCCGGGGGAAAGGGAAGAACAGCAAAAGATACAATCATGTTTACTGGCCTTTTAGGTCTCCAACTTTAAGGCAGCTTTTCCTTCTTAATGTGGATAATTTCAGTCCAGTCCTCAAAGAATGCACCTTTTTTTTTTTTTTTCTTTCTCCCATCAAATAACATGCTGGTCAAAATAGGAATCTTTTTTATTAACATTCTGAACGTCTGGTAATTTTATTCATTTCTGTCTTCATTCTCCAGATTGCTGCCTTTTCCTTTTTACAAGCTGCCTTGATGTTTCCCAATCATTTCATACCTGGCACTGGGGGGAAAATGGCAGCTTGCAAAAATGCCTACTTTTGCTTCCAAGTTAGCGTGCAGGAGGATGGAACTTTACTTGAGTTGAAAAAGTCATTCCCTGAAATTAAATGGCAATTGCTTCTCCTTAGTTGTCCAGGGAGGAACCAGAAGTTGCCAATGATCTCTGTCCAAATTGGTCATTAAGGGGGTCTGATGGCAAAGTGAATATTACCACCAGAAACTGCAAATTTTATTGCTACGTGGGCCTGAAAGCTCGTGTTCTGCATTCAAATATAGCTGCAAAACAGCTGTGATAGAAAATTGGTCATTTACCAGTGCTTAATGACTAATGCCCTACCCAATCTGAATTAGCAAGATTTATGACAGAATTGCTTTGTTCAGCTGAACTCTGCTGTTTGCAAAGAAACCAGAAAAGCCCGGCATGAGTGAGCGATAGTGCTGCCTGGGCCTGCTGATGGGAGACAGGTTTGTCCCACACCTCAGAGGAAAAGGGACTGGATAACCCACCAGCTCTGGGCCTGTGATAATATTGAGCCACATGTCTCAAGACTGATTCAGTCATGGACTCTGAGGGGTCACCTTAGACCATCCTGGTTGAGACCTATCTGTAATCAACTCCCAAGTTCGGAACTGTTGTCAAGGTGAAGGGATTAACTCATCTACTCAGGCCAGATTCCAGCTCATCTATTCTTACCCATAGGGGCTCTACAGAGAAGGGTAATATTAATTGAGAAGCACTATAATCTAGTAGCAAGAGCTTGGAGATTGAAGCCAAACTGCCTGGCTCTGTCACTTGAGAAACCTTGAACAATACACCTAATCTTTCTTTGTCTCCATTTCCTCATTTGTAAAATAAGGACAGTTAGAATACTTTCTTAATGGAAAGATGGGTAGGATTGAATGACAGCCATGGAAAGCTCTTAGAACATTTCTTGGCTCATGGTATGTGTTCAGTAATTGTTAGCAGCTATCATCATCGTGAGCATCATCGTGATCATCAATTTGTTTTTTATTTTAAAAACTGGCGATCTCCAATAATGTCAAGAATTCATCTTCCATAAATAGAAAACATGCTTTTAAAGGACAGCGATCTTTTAAATATATAGACTGAATTTTTTATCAATTCACATGTTTATTTATTTGCTCACTCTTTTAATCATTCATTGACATATCCACATAACCTTCATTACTTATTTGCCAATAAATATGTACCCAACACTGAGTTGGGTTCTTTGGATACAGAGGGAAGGAAGAGCTCCTTCCTTTCTACCTTTGTAGAATTCAGAAATTAGTGGAAAGATCAGCACGAACAAGATTGGATGCAGTTATGTCAGGAGCTGAAATGGAGGTGTGCATGCCATCGTGGGGAGACAGAGGGGCAATGGTGCTTTGCGGAGACCTTGACTGGGACAGTCTTTGGTGCCAGAGGCTGGAGCAGTATTATTTCACTCATTATAACAAATCTGTGAAGGGCATTTTTTAATCTCCATCTTACAAAAGAGGGAAGCGAGGCTTTAAGTCTACACACTACCTACTAGTGGTAGAGCAGAAGTCACCCAAATCTGGGCTCCAAGAGCATTCTTTCTTATTGAACCCCCAAACTGATGAGAAGGGGTAGATATTCAACACAGTTGCCACAGATTAACCATAATTTTTTTTCATTATCTTATTCATAATGAGCCAAGAATCCATGAAACCATCTATTCAATCATTTTTCAATACACAGTATTGAATATGGAGAACTACCATCATCAACTGTCTTTTTCCTTGTCTCCCTAGGGTTGACCTCTGTGAATAGTACATGGTACATTCTTTCAGGTCTTTTGTGCATTTACAAAACACGTGTGAATATGCCCATATATACAGACATCCCCCATATCATCTTAGATCACAGGACAGACCTTAAGGGCTTATGAGTTGATAGACAAGATGGTAATCTGTTCCCCCACCCCATTTCTTTTACCAACTTAACTTTTCCACATGACCAACAATTATTTCAGTATTTTACCTGATTTGGCATAGGTATCCTCAAGCAAAAGAGCAGGAGACCATCATAACCTGAGAGCTTGGCCATGTTTTAGCTATTTATGAGGGTAAGAGTGCATTGTTGCTCAATGCCACAAGTTCAATAATCCTGAGCATACGTCCCCTGGGAGCAAAGGACACCCACTGTGCAAAAGTCTGCTCTAGTGGAATTAATAAATAACACAGTCGTTTCCTTTTGATGGCACATACCCCTGAGCCAGGTGGCAAGCTCATGACAGGCAGCCTTTTCTCCTGCAATGCTTTGGTCTCCAGCCATAGGAGGTGATTCACTGGGGGACCCGCACCTGTCAGACTGTAGTGGTTGTCATTGATTAGACCATCCCTCCAGGCTGGCTGGAGCCATAAGTACATCTCAGAGAGGAATGGACAACGGCTTCCCAGAACAGATGCTGCTGCTGGAAGCAAGGAAACCTCACTCTCTGCCTAGTGTGCTGGAGCCCAGCTGGGCACGAGAGCCAGGCTCCAGCCACACACACGCCTTGGGCTCCAGCCCCTTGCAGGTAGCCAGACGTGCAGAGGCCAACAGATGAAAGGCTGTTCTCCAGATGTCCCCTGCTGAGGGTGAGACAGCCTGTCCAGAAATGTCATGTTTGGCAGCTGCTGAAAACCCCCTCCTACTGCTACTGGCTCGTAGCTCCTATAGGGCAAGAAAGATGCTTGCAATAATGTCTCCTAAAGAGACAACATTAAAGGGAATTTTTGGCTTCACTCATATTGATACTCAGCTGACAATGTGATATGCTTTCTTGGTATCTCATTAATGGCATTTTATAATGTAATGAGAACCACAGTAATTCTGCTAAAATGTACATCTGATTACATTATCCATCCATGGCTTCCCAATTGGTGGGTGCCAGGATAGAACTCAACTTGTAACATGGCTTCAGTTTGAGGATTGAAAATCTCATATATTCTAGAGTCACACTTGTGAATAAAATACAGCTATTTGATTTTCTACAGTTTATACAAGCTTTCTCATGAGCCTTCACCCTTCTGGGTGGCAAGAAAACTTAAAGGCTTGCCAGTTGATGAGTCTGCAGCCTCTTCTAGTCCAGACACATAACTTGCAGTTGAAATGTTGGCTATTAACAAAACTCAGCTCTTTCTCATTGCTCCTTTCAGGGCTACTTTTAGATATTGTAGAGTCTTGTAAATGCTCAGATTTTCCAAGATGCCCTTTCAGTCCTTTCTCCCCAAGATGGCACTTAGGATGTGTGAGGGCACCGACTTGTTCTCATGGGGGCTGGGAAGAAGAGAGCTTTGCATCCACAGAGCCTCATTCGGATCTTCACTGGTCCCTCCCTACTCTGGGCTTTTTGGGTTTGCTCTCTGTACTGGTGACCACCGGCACTATTTGGGCTTTTAAGTAATTTTCTGGCACTTGCTACAGAAGTAGACCCACTTTTAGTCTGGTCCACAACCTCCACATATTTTCCTCCCCAGCTCTGACTAGAATCCTCTTATGTCCTACCAGCTTTTCAGCACTTTTGCATTTATTTGTTGGGCACACTGAGACCTCGGGATACTCTCCATGCTATGTGTGGCCACAGGGGACAGGAACTGTGTCAGGCTCATCCATTTGTCCCTTGCAGCCAGCTCCTATGCATCATTTCTTCTGTTGGGGATGGTGCCAAGTCAAAGGCAGGGGTTCCCCTGAAGGCCTGAAATCTGCCCTCAGTTTGACAAGTGGGCCACTACCCCAGGCGACTTTATGCTACTCTCTGCTTATCTAGATATTCCTATAGCCAACCCTGCCTCCCAGGATGCAACTCTGTCTGGGCTGGTGGATGAAGAATCTGAAGTCTGACCTCACTGATTTAGTTTCCTTCTGTCTTCCCATAGACTTCTTCAAACAATGGGTCAGAATGTGTCCCCCTCCCTATATCATGTCTTCCTTATTAATTCAAGCCTGATGGACACTGTAAGACTGCTACAGAGGGAGAATCTGACTCTCAGAAAACATTTCAAAAATAATATATACATATATATGTATATATACATAACATCCCTTGACATGCATGTAAATCTCCCTTCACAAACACACACACACACACACACACACACACACACACACGCCCATCTACCTCTCTTAATTTCTTAGCCACTACCTATTTCTCTTGCCCCATCTTTCCCCTCTCCCTCATTCATAACTTTGTGGTTTAGCCACACTGCTTTTTCTCAAAGCTACTCTGTTCTCTCTCACCTCTAAGACTTCACAGGTGCTGTTTCTTCCTCCTGGTCACCTGGTTGACTCATACCTATCTTCTAGGACTTCACAGATGCTCTTCCTTCCTTCTGGTCATCTGGTTGACTGCTACCCACCTCTAGATCAGACCACAGTAGTGCTTTTGCTAAGTTTCCCTTATTTGGGGAAGCTAAGAATGGGCTATATGCCTCCATGACTGTGTCTCCTAAGATGACCCATCTCACACCTTATTGTCATTGTCCAAGTGATATCCCCATTAACTGTAAGAATGAAGAGGCTCTACGTATGTTGTCACCCTCTGTGTTACCCATGCTTGATATGGAGTGACCTAAGAACAAGTAAATAAAGAACTGACACAAGGCACAGAGAGATACAGGAGTGAATGAGTCTAAAGGGATCTTTCAGTGGTTTGATTTAGGTGGAGGCTTATTAGGAGTGTGAAGGGCCAGAGAGGACACTAAGATCACGTGACTTCACTGGCATTACAGCCCCCACAGACCTTCAATGGCTGGATTCTTTTTTTTTAAAGATTTTATTTATTTATTCATGAGAGATAGAGAGAGAGAGGCAGAGGCAGAGGGAGAAGCAGGCTCCCCGCGGAGCGGGGAGCCCGATGCAGGACTCGATCCCAGGACCCTGGGATCATGACCTGAGCTGAAGGCAGATGCTTAACCGACTGAGCCACCCAGGCGTCCCTAATGGCTGGATTCTTGATCTCATTTTTCTGTTTTGGTTTCCTTTTAGTTTTGCTTTGTTCCTATGAATATGGCTAGAAAAGTTGCTCACATTATTAGACACTGCCCATGGCTCTGAGTCTCATGCAGTTCTCAGCCGTGACGGCGGCGGGTTTCTCGGTGAAGTCTGTGTCCAGCTGGAATCTGATGGTGGGCAAGGAGGTAATTGGGGGCAGGGTCATGGAAATGTGCAGGGCTCATCATCTCACGCAGTGGACAGTGTCGGAGAGTAGCTTCATCTCACACTGTGTGAAATCTGCACAGCCAGCTTTCACGGAGTTCACCTAGACAATTGTTTCTTTAAAATGCTCACTTGTAAGAGCACAATTGGTTTCCACTATTTTCATGGTAATAGGGAAAATTAAAGAATTTGGGTTGCCTTCTCCTTAAACTTTTTTCTGACAGCATTTTCCCATGTCATTACAATTTTCTTCGTAATAATTTTCTTACCAAAAACATTCACATCAACTGTATAAGAAACAAAAGTTACAGTCTATTGCTATTTGTATCTGAGGTTTTCCCTGAAATATTTTTTAAAAACTACATCAATAGTTAATACTTAATTGATCTTTGTCACTATTCTAACTAGCTTCTATTCATGAACTTATTTGATCCTCACAACAATAGTTATGAGGTAGGTCCTCTTATTATCTCATAAACAGCTGAGGTCAAGAAATTTCCCTGAGGTCACACAGTAAGTGGTGAAATCATGCTTCAAACCTGGCGGGCTGGCCCAGAGTCTGTGTTCCTAACAGACTTCCTATATTGTATCTCAAGAGAAAACTCTATGATATGTTGTTAACACGAGAGTGGACATGACTGCAAGTTAGTTTGCTCCCTGTGATCTGAGAGAAGGGGCCAGGTAACCTTCTTCCTCTGCTCTTTGAAAGAGAGTAGTTGGATCCCTCAAGATATTCAAGAGACCCAGTGGCTCACTGAGGCAGCCCCTGGAAGAAGCTTCATAAACCAAATTTCACACATCCTATCAAAGGCTTTGGGTACCTAAACACAGTGCTTGTTGGCATCAGACTCTACCTGTGAACTGGAAGGATGCTTTGGGCAGGACAAAAGCCAATCATTCACGATTAACCCAGTAAGAGTCATCTTCGAAGTGGGGAATGCCTATGTGTATAGCACAAACAAAATGGCGGAAGCAAGGCCAACTGTGAAGGTTAGGCAGGGATTCCCTGGGATGTGTCCGCTCCACAGTAGCTTACTCCCAAGGACCACTGCAGCTTCCTGAGATGATACAACTCCCTCTCAGCTGTAGCATGAAAGGCCTGAAGAGAAAATGATCAGCATTCTTGACTAAAGGCAAACATGTATACCAAGGTGTGCCTACACATTCTACTACTCCTCACACACAGGAAACATTGTCATGATAATCATGGAGAACAGAATAAGGAAACTGCTGTTTGTTTTGTCCCATACCAGGTGTTATGTGGCACCAGAGATGCTCTCACAAGGACGGCTGCATTCATTTGCATCGTAAACCTCTGAGGTTGCGTCATCAGCTTCCTTGTCTTCTATAAAGAAACAATCTTAGAGACCTAGAGATCACATCTAAGTAACCCACCTAGTCACTGTCACAGCCAGGGTAAGATTTCAGGTCACACAGACTCCAAACCCTTGCTTCTCTCCCTTGCCACACTGATTCCTAAGTAACCGCAAGTGATAACCCAGAGAGTGATCCAGGGTAATAATGATGGAGTGTAGAGGGGTTGCTTGTCTATTTCAATAGGACTCCGAGCCTTCAAAACCAGACAGTAAAGTTGCTAAGCTCTCCCCTTTCTGTGGATAAATGAAACTTGATTTTCACTGGGTCTGTTAACACTCTACCTCTGCCTTATAGAGAAATATGAACCACAGAGGAAAAATTAAAAAGTCAGTAAATGCTCACACCCTCTGTGGCTGACTCAAAAATTTCTACAAGTGCCCTGCATTTATAGCTGGAGAGAGGGAGACAGAGAGAAGCAGCTGCTTGCTGTTATTTCGAAGAACTTCAGGCTTCCGACCAAAATAGTCTTTGAACTTTTGAAACTCCATTCTAATAGTCTCGAAGAGGAATGAACCAATATCCTAGAATTTGAGATGATATTTTTAGTCTTGAAATCAATTGTGCACTTTGCTCCCTCCTTCCATCATAATTCCCTCATGCTGTGCGATGAGCATGTTGTTTTGCTCAGGGGAGTGTCTCATGGTATCTCGTGTGGGGCTGGTGCCGAGCGAAACTTGGATTAGGACTCAATTAAAAAAAAAAAAGAAAGAAAAGAAGACCTCAAAATATTTATAAGTAAAAAAATGCTCCATGGAATCAAGAAATAATTTAAACTATGTTCATCAAATTTAAAAAAATAGGAAAACTTATTTTTAAGCTTAATAAAAGTGCTTATTAAAATAGATTTGCAGATGCTGTGGCCCATATGCATTTGCATATCTGTGTTCCCTATATGAATATATTAAGCTCAAAATGTCATATGCCATATGCACATATTCTTTCCTTTATTAAAAGCAGTACTAGCAATAGAATTAAGGCGAATCACAGACAACTGAGTCCATTGATTACCATCTTCAACCAGAAACACTGACATCGGACTTTATTCTTACCCCTTTTCAACTGCCATCTGCAGCCCGTCGGTAAGACCTGCTGGTTCTACTTCTAAACTGTGTTTCAAATCTGCTCTCATGTCTTTATGTCCGCCGCCATCATTTAGTCCAGGTCACCTTTAGCTCCTGCCTGGGTCTCTGAAGCAGTCTTCCAACGGATCACTCCCTTTCCACTGCCAATTCCCTCCACCCCATGCTCCCCAAATCTATAAACGTGATGACCATCAGTGCTGTTTCTGCCCTCCAAGAATCAAAACCCCTGACTTGGGCAATGACACCTTAGCTATCCTTTGAGAACTCTCGCCTCTGCTGCATCAGCCTCAGGGGGGCTGTTGATGGGGGAGCCCTCCCTCTCCCCCTTCCATGGGTAGAGCAGGTGATCTAAGCTGGACAATCGGTTGCTGACCTGGGAGCTGGAATCTAGAGCAAGGACAGCAAGAGCTGGGAATGTTCGAAGCTGGTGATGGATTTCTTCCTGCTGTTTAGATGTCCGGAGTGCTTGGTACCCAGCCTTTCTAAGAGCTGCTTGTTCAGAGATTTTATCATCTCGAATTCCTTTACTTTGTTTTGCCAGAATTGTTTTGTTTGTAGCTGAAAAGCCCTAACTGACCCTAGCTGCCTTTGAGAATATAGTGAGGAGACATTACCCCTCTGATTAAAATTTTAATGGTTTCCCAGTGTGTTTAGAATACAGTGTAAGCGTTATCATGGTGCTGGGTGATCTGGCCCTGCCTGTGCCCCCGATGGCAAATTTGATGGGCACCTATGGGGCTTATTTACAGACCAGGGAGGTGAGGTACTGATGGTTCAATGACTTGCACTAAGTACACAACTGTAAGCAATCGAGCAGAGATTGAAATCATTCAGAATTATTCCAGAATAATTTTAGTCAGAGTTCTTCAGAGAATCAGAATCAATCAGAGATAGATGATAGATAGATGATAGATAGATAGATAATTTATTATGGGAATTGGCTCATGCTGTTATAGAGGCTGAGAAGTCCCATGATCTGCCATCTGCAAGCTGGGAACCCAGGAAAGCCAGTCGTGTAATTCAGTCCCCGTCCGAAGCCCTGGGAATCTAGGGACCAATTGTGTATGTCCTGGTCTGAGTCCAGAAGGCTGAGAATCAGGAGCGCCATTGTTTGAGAGCAGAAGATGGATGTCCCAGGTCAAGCAGAAAGCAAATTCTCCTTTCCTCTCCCTTTTTTTTTCCATTCAGGCCCTCAAAAGATTAGATGATGCACATTGGTGAGGGTGATTTTTTTTTTTTTAACTCAATTCAGTGATTCAAATGCTAATTTCTTCCGGAGACACCTTCACAGACACACCCAGAAAGGATATTTCACCAGCTACCTGGCCATTCCTTCGCCTAGTCACGTTCACACATAAAATTAATTATAAAAAAATTTTGTCTCTTTCCTTCATTTCATAGGATATTTGACTTCTTTTTCTCACTAACTTATTCCCTGGGACCAGGACACAGCAAGCTACATTCAATTTTGCACATGGCAGGATGTATTTTCAGAGGCTCTGGAAGAGCTTGTATATCTTTCTTCTACCAAACTCAGTGGGTGTCAAATGACCCTAAACTCCAAATTCCTTGAAAGTTTATCCTAGTATCAAATTACTTGCTTAGTTTGTGTAACATATTTGAAGATGTTGCATAGATCTTTTTAATTACATGGAAAATTATGTTTGTGACAGAGTGATTATGGAGGAATTAGTTCAATATGGCACCATTTGGGGGTATGAAATAGGCATGGCAGAGATCTCGTTGCAGACCATTAAATATTTGTCCCTGTGAGTGGAAGGGCATTGTGAAATGCTCCCACACTTATAATCCCTAGTTTTCCTTTCTCGGATACATTATTTGCATAAAATTGAAAGAAGACTTTACAGGAACCAAGGCTGGGAACAAAATGGGCCATGTCTCTCTCGTTTTGCTTCTGCCAAATAATCTGTAAATTATAGTCCATTGCCGTTTTTTCATTAATTGCACATATTCTTTTTCATTTGGCTGCAAATTCCATCACTTTGGCCAAAAATGTGTACTTCTGCGACAGCACAAAGTAAGCACTTTGAAAGGACAAGCAGTTCAGAGAGAGTAGGTAATTATACCAAGAAAACCAAATGCAAGAGGAGAATAAAGCCCCCAAGACTGAAATGAGAGAAAACGATTAAATAAAATGAAGTCACCTTACAAGGTTTTAGATAACCGGATACATGGTGCAGGAGTTAAGGGCCAGAGGGAGGACCAGTCCTTCTTAGTGTTTCCATGTCTGTGCGGTGGGATTCTTTCCTATAGTCCTCCTTTCTCTTTGGCCAGGTACACCCCTCCTCTCCCCCCACCCCTCCCGCCATTTGTCCTGGGTCATTTACTGAGCACCTCTTGTGTGAGAGACTTCCCCTTTGCTGCTCGCTATGCTGCCTTTTCCTGCTCTTGGCTGCACAGTGTGTTAGCCACTCTGTTGCCCATCTTTTTTTCAGAAGAGAAAACAGAGTTAGAAGCTCTAGTGGATTTTACTGACTATTCCAACAGAATCAGGCTTTCAGCCTAGACTGTCTGACTCCAGGGCTGGGCAGACTTATTGCTTGAATTCTGAATGCCATTCTCTTCCTTCATCAGAAACCTCCAGAGACAGTGCTGGATGACATGGGGAAAGTGCCTGAGCACATTCTTCCAGAGAAGGCTTTGCATTTGTATGTTTCAGATCAGCTAATTAAACTCTCTTGTGTTTTTTGGGGGAGATTTGGGAGGTAGGGTAGGATATGACTACTCTCTGTTTTAATTTTGCTGAATTGTCCAAACTTGCAAACTCTCCACTGAAAGAGTAAATTTTGTTGTATGTAAGTTATATCTTAATTATAAAAACAGAAATAAATATCTTATGATTACTCCTTTTTGAGATTCAAAACCAGAGCCCTGCTATTGAGCAAAGTCTAAGTCAAGTTCTCATGAGAGAATCACCAGTGCTCTGTCTTATCTCCATAAGTCTGCCACCTTTACAAACTCAGTCTTATAGAAGAGTAAAATTTACAGTTGGTTAAAAACAAATGCAGATCCTCTAATGTATAGTCCTAGACCACCCTAGAGAGGAGAACCGCTTTTTTTTGTTCAAACAAACACTTTGAGTTGCTTAGGATTAGTAGACTGGAAATGTTTTGCAGGACATTACTTCCCCATATTTAATCACGTAATTATATGTATTTTAATAGAAAGCTAATTTGTAATTTCTAAACAATCCACATCCTGCTGGGTGAGGGCTTTAGGAATAGTGGAACAGTTTTCTTTGACATAGTACCCTTCTCTCCATGGGTCTCAGAACTCATTCCAGAGCCATTGCAATACCAATAGAGGAGCAGAATTTCATGTTATATGTAACTTCTCACATGCTTTGGAAAGACCAGAGAAAGACCAACAATATCTGAACTTTTCAGACATGTTGGATCTTCATTGCTTCCTAAAAGTAAAAGCTTGTGGAAAAAGAAAATGTGTGCAGACAACTTCCAAATGTTTCAGCACTAGTAGATCTGATATAATATGGAATTTTCTCAGAATAATATTCTAAGGCAATAGTGTTTTGCTTTTTATTGGCATTCATTTAATGACTGTGTTGAGGACTTTCCTTCCTTAAGACCTTCTCATGTCATGGGGCACCTGGGTGGCTCAGTCAGTTAAGCATCTGACTCTTGATTTCCATCTGGTGTTTGATCCAGGGCCATGAGATTGAGCCCCCCGCCCCCCCCCCCCAATGAGCTTCTCGCTGGGTGTGGAGCCTGCTAGAGATTCTCTCTCCCTCTCCCTCTGCCCCTCCACCCTCTCTCCCTCTCTCTCTCTCAAGAAAAAGAAAAAGACCTTCTCATGTCATATCAGTGTGGGTTCAGATAGGAAAATAGAGCCATTCTAATTATTCTGAGAATAAAGAGACTATATATGGACATTAGGGCTTATGTGAATATAGGGATAACTCTGGGAGAAAAGATCAAGAGAGCTTTAACTGGAAGATGAGGACAGACATGGGAGCTTAGGCCTGAAACATAAGAGGTAGTAGTTACCAGAGGTTCACTGGAAAATGCTGTGGTTCTCAAAAGTACCTGAGGAAGCTCCTGCCAACTGCCTTTGTCTGTAACAGACAGGCAGGTGGGTCCCAAACACCTGTGGAGAAGCTCTGTGAATCCCACCTCTGTTTCCAGGTCTGGTACAACTGCCTCTGGAAAACCGAGGAGTCCCTCTTCTTCTGCCACCAGATACACGTGGGTTTCTTTCACTAGCAGACTCTGTCCTGGACCAGACAGGGAAAGGGTTGCTGGGAGGTATCATTGTCCCCAGCTTCTCCTCCCATTGCAGAGGGATGGTATGGGTGATGCCTTGCAATAGATCCTCCTCACACATGTGCCATTCCATCCTCCTGGAACACTGTTCCTCTCACTCCTATCCTTCAGGTCTCACTCTAAGTGTCGCAGACTTAGTGCAGCCTTCTGCGGTGACCCCATCCAAAGCCTGGCCTTCCTAACTAATTTCTCATTAAATTCTACTCTTTCCCTCATAGAGCTTATTACAGTTTGTAAGTATGTAATTGCTGGATGTATGGAAGTATGTAATTGCTGTTGTCTAGCTCCTCACTGGAATGTAAGTTTCCGTGAGGGCAGGTACCAGACTGGCTCTGTTTGCTGCTGTATGTCTACTTCCTAGTATGGCACTTACAAACAAATATATATGTTGATTAACATTCTGAATTTAAAATTTTCTTCTGAGATATTCTGGGACCACTCCTTACCATTTACAAGGTATATGCACCCATTTAAAAAATAAAAGAAGAACTACTAAACATCAGTTATTTGCAAGGCAGTCCTCTGGATACTGTGGGAGGCGCATGCAGATATTACACAGAATGCAGTTCATGTCCAAACTTTAAATAATTTAATCTTGGATACACTGCTTCCAAAAACCTCACCCCAAAAAAACCTTTTACTTGTTTCCCACTTAAGTTTGATATGGCCTCCATGTCTCATAGAAAAATATGATCCTTTTTATTTATGTAATTTATGCAGTGGTCCAGAGTAGAAGAGCTTATATTAGCTTCCAAGGTTGGGAAAGGGATATATGAGCTGAGAAATTTGGAATTGGTCTGTGTAGCCTGGGTTTCCAACCAACACAAATACTGTTGCCCGGGCGGGCGGGGGCGGGGGGGGACTTATAAAAACGAGGCCCATGGCGCCAGCTTGCTGAGTCTTGAAGCTACATATTACTATTTCAAACTTAGTTTCAGTCAGGCTTAGTTAGTTCTCAACTTGGGGAGAAAATAAAAGTGTGTGAATCTCTTCTTTGGTTTTGGATAACACAGACATACTATAACTTTGAGATTATTTTTTTCCTCTGGAGGGGGAAGAATAAAAAAAAAAAGTCTTCATTCGGATGTAGTATTGCAGCATCTACCCACCAGGTTAGATGTCTATCTAGTTAAGAGGGGGATTTTAATTAAAGAACATAAAATTTAAATGGTTTGGAAAATGTCAACATGGTTTCCTATTTTGAGCCCAACACAGATGATAGAACAAGAGGGTATAAATGAAAATTAAAGAAAAACAAATTCAGAACAGATGTCAGGAAGTGTTTCTTCTTTTTTTTTCCATGCAGAGAATCATAAATGTGTGGAACAGCTTACCAGGCAAGATAGTTAAGGCAAAAAGAGGGAGGTCATTAAATAAACAATTAGACTGCAAATAGATTGCAAAAACAATGAGAAGTGGTGAACCAAATGGTCTGTCTCTTCTCCGGTGTTTGGATGTTGCGGATAAAAGGAATCGTGGACATCTCTCAAACCTTAAATGTCTAGACCATGCAAATGGAGCTTGCAGATATTCCAGTGTCTATATTTCTGCACTTCAAATGAGAGCTTGTTGAGTGTCATCTTAGAGATTTTCATGTTGGAATTCTTCCACTCCAACACATGTGCTTCAGGAGAAACACGAAGTGTGAAAACATTAAGTTCCAAGTAACAAGAGGCATGGCAACTAATGAATAGACTCTGAAATGATGAATAGATATGGACAAAGAGTTGCATCTACTGCCTGTATTAAATAATAAGACCTAATATGAACATTTTAGCTAATTACACTTATGATTGTTTATGTTGGCATACGTGCTATGTTGACAAAACGTTCACTGTAGTAGATGCCTTACTGCAAGGTTGACAGGCATCTGCCTATACAGGGCATGTTCTGTTTTTAATGATTTTTTTTTCCTATGTCTTATATTGACTTTGTCAGGAAGTCCTAATTGTCCCATATTCAGCTTTTATCCATGAATTACAAAAGTCAACAGAGTTATTTCCCACTATAGTAACTGGGGCGTGTAACTGGCAACGCTAGCTGACAATCATACCTCTACAGTCAAAGTTCTGGGCGATATCTGCAGTCTAGCCCACAAGATTGGCTGATGGAAAACAAAAGAATGAACTGAGAAGAATTAAAAGGACTTTTTTTTTATATTCAAAACAGGGAAAGATTGTTCTTTGGCTTAAGTCCCAAGTTGTGAACAAGTAAACTACTGTTAATTAGAGATAACCCTATACCACTGACCATGCTCTGAAAATCAACCAGTCTGTAACTGCCTCACTCCAGTGGTGGGTCATGCTTCAGAAAATCAGCAAACCAATGACAGCAGCAAGCTTCAGAAACTAAACAAATTAAAGACAGCCTTACAACTGTGGACAAGAGCCAGTCAACAAAGGCTTTACCCCAGTGACCTTGCTTCTGAAAGTTAGCCTTACTTCAGTGACCACAGTGGCACAGCTGAAAGTTCTCAATGGCTGAACACAGCCACCTCTCAAGGTCCACAAACCCTTGTAGGCGAGATCCCCAAACGTCCTGTAAGACTAGCTCTGATGTTAGGAGACTGTACACAACGGTCCCTTTCAAGCAAACTGGTAAGTTCACTGCTTTCACACAGGTGTAGAGCTTAATTTTTTGTTAGTTCACAAATTTGCAACCCTTTTAATGATTCATTCAATCTGTTTACAGTTAGGAGCTCAAACTTATGAGTGACCAACACACTAATGTGGCACTGACGAGCTCAAATTCAATCTTTTCAATCCCTGTGGTAGTTGCTATTATCCTTTTTTTCCCCCTCCATTAAGACTTAATTTTTTAGAGCAGTTTTAGGTTCGCAGCAAAATTGAGAGGAAGATACAGAGATGTCCCCTATATCTAATACACACACACACACACACACACACACACACACAACCTCTCCCATTTTCAACATCCCTCAACTCTTGGTGATGTATGCCATGGGTTTGGCAAAATGTATAATGATATGTATCCATCGTTGTAGTATCACACAGTATTTTCACTGCCCTAAAGATCCTCTGCATTCTGCCCATTCATCCTTACCCCACCCATTAACTCCTAGCAACCGCTGATATTTTTACTGGCTTCATAGTTTTACATTTTCCACCGGGTCATATAGTTGGAATCATTCAGTGTGTAGCCTTTTTAGATTGGCTCCCTTCATTTAGTAATATACATTTAAGTTTCCTCCATGCCTTTTCATGGCTTGATAGCTCATTTCTTTTTAGTGCTGAATAGTATTTCATTGTCTGGCTATATCACAGTTGATTTATCCATTCACCCACTGAAGGACATTTTGGCTGCTTCCAAGTTTTGGCAATTATAAATAAATCTGCTAAAAACATCTGCATGCAGATTTTTGTGTGGACATAAGTTTTCAACTCCTTTGCATAAATATCAAAGCCTACAGCTCTGGCTTGTGTGAGAATAATGTTTAGCTTTGTAAGAAACTGCCACTCTCTCCCAAAGTGGCTACACCATTTTTGCATTCCCACCAACAGTGAATAAGAATTCCTGTTTTTCCATATCGTCATCAGCATTTGGTCTTGTCAGTGTTCCAGAGTTTGGCTACTCTACTAGATGTGTAGTAGCATCTTATTGTGCTTTAATTTGTATTTGCCTGATGACTTATGATGTGGAGCATCTTTTCATATGCTCATTTGCCATCTGTATGTCTTCTTTGATGAGGTGTCTGTTCAGGTCTTTGGTACATTTTTTAATTAGGTTGTTTTCTTATTTGTGAATTTTGAGAGTTCTTTGTATATCTCAGACAGCAGTCCTTTATCAGATGTGTCTTTTGCAAATATATTCTTCCAGTCTGTGGATTGTCTTCTCATTCTCTTGATATTGTCTTTTACAGAGCAGAAATTTTTAATTTTTATGAAATCTGGCTTACCAATAACTTCTTTCATAGGTCATACGTTTGGTGACTTATATGATGAGGCCTCACCATACCCCAGGGCATCTAGGGTTACTCCTTTGTTATCTTCTAGGAGTTTTATGGTTTTGCATTTTACTTTGAATCTATAATACCTTTGGAGTTAATTTTTGTGACAGTTGCTGGGTCTATGATTAGATTCACTTTTTTTTTTCTTTCTTGCCTGTGGATATCAAGGTGTTCCAGCATCATTTATTGAAAAAGTATCTTTGTTCCACTGTATTGCCTTTGCTCCTTTGTAAAAAATCAGTTGACTCTATTTATGTGGACCTATTTCTGGTCTCTCTATTCTGTTCATTGATCTCTTTGTCTATTCTTTCACCAAAACAACATCCTCTTGGTTATTGTAGTTTTATAATACATCTTGAAGTTGAGTAGCACCAGTCCTCCAACTTTGGTCTTCTCCTTCAATACCATGTTGAATATTGCAGGTCTTTTGCCTTTCCCTGTAAACTTTAAAATCTGCTTGCTGATATCCACAAAATAACTTGCTGGGATTTTGATTGGGATTGCATTGAATCGATACTATATATCAAGTTCTTATCCATGAACATGGAATATCTCTCCATTTATTTAGATATTCTTTGATTTTGTTTATTAGAGTTTTGTAGTTGGCCTCTTATAGATCTTTTACATATTTCATTAGACTTATGCCGAAGTGTTTCTTTTTTGAGAGTGTTAACATAAATGGCATTATGTTTTCAATTTCAAATTCCACTTGTTCATTGCTGGTATATAGGGAAGTGATTGGCTTTTATATATTAAACTTGTATCCTGATACCTTATTATAATCACTTAATTAATTCCAGGATTTTCTATTGATTTTTTTTATTTTCTACACAGATGATCATGCAAACAAAAATAGTTTTACTTCTTCCTAATCTGTATATATTTTAACTTTTTTTCTTGTCTTATTGCATTAGCAAGAATTTCTGGCACAATGTTCAAATGGAGTGGTGAGGGGACATCCTTGCCTTGTACCTGGTCTTAGTGGGAAAGCTTCAAGTTTCTCACCAGTAAGTATAGTATTAACTGTAGGTTTTTGTAGGTATTCTTTTTCAAGTTCAGGATATTGTCCTCTATTTCAAGTTTACTGAGATTTTTTTATCATGAATTAAACACTTGTCAAATGCTTTTGCTGCATCTGTTGGTATGATCTTGTGATTTTTTTTTTTCCTTTTTAGTTTGTTGATGATTTTTGAATGTTGAGCCAGCCTTGAAATATAGCTGGAAGAAATCCCACTTGATTGTTGGGTAAAATTCTTTTTCACATTGTTGGGTTCAATTTGTTATTTTGTTGAGGATTTTTGCATCGAAATATTGGTCTTTAGTTTCTTTTCTTGTAGTCTTTGTCTGGTTTTGGTATTAGGGTAACACTGGCCTCATAAAATGAGTTAGAAAGTCCATTTTGTATTTGTGTATATTTGAAGTATAAAATGCCAAAATGCAAGTGTAATTTTCATGATGAATTCTCTGCACAGTGGACATTATTAAACAAGGAAAACATCCTTCTGAAGCTCTTGATTCAGTATACAATTGTTCATTCAATATTAAAAATGGTGGAAAGTAATGTATAAGCCAGTAAATATCGGGAGCTAAACCTAAAAGATGTGTGATTTCCTCAAGCAGTATCAAAGAAGAAGATGAATAACAATTTTTTTAAGAGAATTTAGATGCACAGATGACAGAATGGCAGTAGAACTTTACGTGCTTTCCATGTGGTATGCTGTCATTGGTACCTCAGCTTTAATGACTATTTGAATGTATTCCTACCAGAAGTGTTTCCCATCCCAAAACTGCAAACAAAATGTTATGTGTTAGGACAGAATCTACTTCAATAATAAAACATGTGATAGTTCCATTTACTATTACAGGGATTATCAAAGATCTAAGTGCCTCACCTTTTTATGACAAGCCATAGGTACATGTAATCACAATGCAGAAATATTTTTCCTTTAACGTGTAATATTTTTTCTCATGTAAAGTTAGCCTTATGAGGCTATTGAGAGTAAAAACCCTTCCAAATGAGACTTCAGAAACAATAGTAAAATTTTGCAGAGACTTGTGCATTGTGTTGAAGAAGAAAGGAATAAAAAGTGGTAATTTTTGTTTGTTTTGGGCAGTGAACAATATTTTTAGAAGTTAATTAAGAGATTCAATATAATCCTGAAGAATGAAAAAAAAAAAAGTTATGCCATGAAATATGTGGTTGAGCAAGTCAAATTTGTCAGTGTATGTTCAGTATACTGGTTCATAATGCTAATGTTGCATGTGATTTTTCAATGGAAAAAATGAAATAAGTAGATACAATCTTTGTAGGAACTGTGTGGATGGACAGAGACTCTAACTGAAAGGAATTGCGTGTGGAAGTTCTTAGGAGCAAATCATTGAGGGCAATGAGGTGGATGTTTGCCTAGGTGAGAATAGGTCTGGTAGGGACCCCTCTCCTGGTTTGCAGATGAGGTGGGTGTTACTGACTGAGCAATGGATTCTGAAATGGACAGTGTCAGCATTCTAGATTGGAACCCTAAGTCCAGAATTTTGAGGGCTCTATTTGAAATTTGTATCCAAGCAGTCTAACTGAGAGAGAGCAGGCTGGAGCTGGAGGTATGTAGTTGGCAGGTCAAGTTGTTGACCGAGGGGACATTGAGTCCTGAGCAGTTTGAGAAACAGCGGAAGAGCAGGGATGGGAGAATCTCTATGAAGTCCAATTGTGGAGAGTGTGAGAAATATTCTCCTAGTGCAATCCTGAGTGTACGGTGTTCTTTTCTATGCCAAAATTAGTGTGCCCACTGCCCCCTGAACTGATGCCCAGTGTGGTGTGTGGGGAAGGGGAAAGGACTCCTCTGCACAAGCATAGATGCCGAAGCGGAGACAAAATATCTTCATCCTCAGTAAACTGCACTTACTTCTGTTGCACCATTTCAAGCACAGATTCAGCACCTCTGTTTGCGGTAGCTCCTGGTTTCAGGATCCGTATCGTCGAATTACAGGCTCTCCAGGAAAATAAAACATATAAAAGAAAGTGGTAAAAAATAGACCCTGCTACTCTGGTATTTAAACGCAATTAACTTTGTCTAGAGATCTTTATAAGCCGGTCCAGGAACAATTAAGGAATGAAAGATCTAAGTAAGAGGAGGGTAATTGTTTATTCCTGCTCATACCTTCCCTGTATCTCCAGGCATTTCTCAGAGACTGCATTTTTTTAATTTTGAGAGTTGGTTTTGAGGGGAATGTTTTAAACATTGATTCTCATGTTATCATTCTCCTAATGCAGTCTGCCAGGATGTTGCATTCAGCTGCTGCAATCTGCTCAGTCCTATTTTATAAAGGGAAACTCATCTCAAATGAAACTCTCTTTCTCTTTCTCTCTGTTTTTGCAACAATATAATTCACAAAGGAATAAAGGTGTCAAATTTCATGTTTTTTTTTTAAGCAAAAAAATATAGGCATTTGCTAAAACCTATTTTTAGATGATCAAACTTAAGATATTTATATATTTTTTCCTCTTCCTTGAGTATCATTTTGCTTCATCACATATTATTCATTAATTTATTTAAATATAGAGGGCAGTTATCATGTGCAAGACAATAGTCACTATGCCAAATACCGGGACCAGAGATCTAAAAAAGATGTATTCCCTGTTATCATGGAGCTTGTGTTCAAGGGGAACAGTACTTGTTTTTCTTGTAAATTCCTTGTAAACTTGTAAATTCCTGTAGGAAAACTAGTTCAGTGAGAGAGAAATCCACAAGAGCAAATTAACCCAAGTACAAGCAAAGTGTGCTTGGAACTTCGGTCACCTGAGTTCCTCAAGACTGAGCAAAAAGAGGCTCTTGAAGCAGATCTAAACTTGAACCCCATCTGTGACTTATTAGCTGTGTGCTCATAGTCACATGTTTAATTTCTCACAGCCTGGGTTTTCACAACTATAATTTAGCTACATCTCCATATTGTCATAGAAGTTAAGATGTCAAAATATTACTGACCATGGTGGGTGGTTAACAAATGTTAGTGATCTTTCTTCCTCCCATTTTCTTCAAGAACTCCAAGAATATCTTTATACCCTGCTTTATCCTGTTCATATTACTGATTTGTCCTGTCAGCACAACTATTTTATTATGCTACTCAATGGATAAATGCCTTCAAAATATTGATAATTACTTGGGGCGCCTGGGTGGCTCAGTTGGTTAAGCGACTGCCTTCGGCTCAGGTCATGATCCTGGAGTCCCAGGATCGAGTCCCGCATCGGGCTCCCTGCTCGGCAGGGAGTCTGCTTCTCCCTCTGACCCTCCTCCCTCTCATGCTCTCTGTCTCTCATTCTCTCTGTCTCAAATAAATAAATAAAATCTTTAAAAAAAAATATTGATAATTACTGAATCAAAATGGAAAGTCAAGGAATATATCATTAGAATACTTGAGCAATTCAAAAGGGTGTGTATGAACCTGCCAGTGTGAGTTTGTATGATTAGAAGAAATGTATGATGCAGTGCTTTTTCGGCTGTTGGCAAGCTTTTGATCTAGTATGTAATCGTGTATATGCACAGGAAGATTTTCCGCTCATGAAGATTTCTTCCTTTATCCATTTAGCACATTCAGAGAAAGACTCTGTTGGTTTATGTAACAACTGTGTGTAACAGGTTATTGGATAGGACTTTGCTAGTTTGGATATCTTGAGTGGTGCTCCAAGAGAGAAGAAGTAATTAATCCCCAGTATTCAAAAGGGAGGTACTAGATTTCTCCTCACTGGGCTGAGTGACACAGAGCTCTTGTGTCGGGGCAGCCTCACCCCCGCACTCCGTGTAGCCTGAAGAATGTGCAGCGGGAGGATGAGAACAGGGCAGCCTGAGGTCGTCTGGACCCCCAGGGGTGGGGCAGTGCTGTGTTTGGCAGGTGCTGAAGAAAGTAGCCAAGCTTGAGCTGCTTGGAAAAACTAAGGCCGAGAGAGTGCCCGGTGCTATGAGGCTTCGGGGTAGGAGGTGTGCGGGTGGGAGCTGGTGACTGGTGATGCGAGGGAGGGAGGGCACAGAAGTGAGTTGAGGAGCTCTCCATGTGTCTCTGGGAAGCATGCACTGTCCATGGTCCACAAGGCTTCTGAGGAACCCAGATACCTACATCTGGGGAAAAGCCCAGCATTTGGACACCTGTCCCTCGAGGGGCCCCAGTAATTTATTATAACAGAAGCAGTCAAGTCAGACATGTGTGTGTTCTCAAGTCTTTCCTCATCCTGGCTAGTCTCAGCAGAAGGACCAGGTAACTAAACTCGGCGGGAGCAGAATGTCTTCTCTTCACACTGAAGGCCCCTGAGCTGGGGGTCAGGCCCGAGCCTGGGAATGGGGAGAAGCTTTGAGTCAGACTTAAGGGAATTTTACATCCCTTACAGTAAGTCTTACTTTCCCAGAGTAGCTCATAATAGAAACTAGCCAGAGATCAATGGCGATTAGGGTGAAAGGTGATGCTCCAGAGCACACTGGGTAGGAAACAGTGACCAGAGGAAATCAAGCTCTCTGCTTTTTGCACTCACCCGTTGAAGCCCTCGATACAATACTGAGACCCTCACTGAACTCTGGTTATGGACCACGAGGGGCCCAGTCTGCAGATGCTGATGGCACTGAGAAAATGGGCCTGACGGAAGGAAGTAACTCATGCTCCAAATCCCATTCCTGTGCTTACTGCCAATATGGTTCAATGGCTTAAAATCCCACATCCTAATATAGCTTTCTGCAAAGAGATTAGACTTTGTATTATTTTCCTTATGCTTGACATCAGCCCAGAATTAATCTTGTAAGACTTGAGTAATCAGAGCCATGTAATTAGAGACACTTAATACTCGAGGGATGAAGGGAGAACCCCAACTATGTCACACCACTTCTTCCATTCACATTACTCATGGAGCCTTGGATGCCCACAGAAGGTGCCCAGGGCCTGCCTGCTGATACTTGTAGTTCAAGAGACTCCTCCCCTCCAACACAGTGACCGTACGCATAGATGCGTTATACACATTGATTTGCAAGTAAAGAATATGTCAGGGATCAACCTCAGAGGCAGTAGAAACCCGACAGAAAGACTGAAAAAAAATGCTCTTTCTATAATTTTATTGCATGTGTCTTCACTCAGCTCTGAGTTCTTTTGAGTGAGGGGCTCAGGGACACCGATTGCATACTTAATAGCTTTAGGCTCTAGATACAAAATATCAAGGCTAATGGTCATGTAATTTTTTAGTGATTCACCAGTATACTTTATGAAGGAAGGGAGGATAAAAATATACCTGATAATAAAGTACAAGAAAAAAACAATTTTCCATTCTATTATCATCAGCATAGTAGTTAGTATGTACAAACTGAATAAGTATCTACCTTGTACTTCCCACACTTGATTTCATTTAGTCTTCATTACAGGTATTATCCCCAGAATGAGACTAAAATTTAGTGTCGTTGGATAACTTTCCCAAGATCATGCAGCTATTTGGTGGCAAAGGCTGGATTCTCTTCCAACTGTAGCTGATTCCAAACCGGATGCTCTTAGCCACTGAGTTATACTACCATTCACGTTTGGGTAGAGCTTGGGGGTAAGACCTCTTCAATCAAACCTCAGGGTGATGCCTTGTCGTTATTTCTTAAAAGAGTTTGTACCCAGTCACAACCATTTGTGAGATGCCTACTATTGTAATAATTCACCATCCCCTACAATCCATTTCCTTAATGAGAAAAGCAGTCTGAATTCTTCTTAGTCAACAGAGAATTTTGGCTGCTGGGTATTAGAGTTGCCAGTTATCTCTGTTGGGGGCAACTGAAAGAAAAGAGGGGAGTGACATCTTCAGTTGAAAAGAGAAATAGGGTGGATGGCAAGAGAAGAACGTAATTTTCATAGTGAAGTCTTGAGAGAGAGAGGAGGGAAGGCACATGGAAGAACCAGCAGCCACTTCTGCCCTGCCTTGGCTGATTATCTGGGAGGAAAGGAGAGGTTGCAACCAGCCCACAAGGACCTGATGGCAAATGCCCACACATGTACTCACGGGGAGAAATTTAGAAAAGCCTGAGAAGAGGCTGAAAAATACCTCAAACCTTTTCGTATCTCAGACATCTGGAAAATTTAGCTTATTGGAAATCATGGCATATCTCAGAAAGCAAAAAGGAAAAAAAATCTTAGATTATGAGATCAGAAATGTGTTGAGCATTTGAATGGAGGACCAGATAAAGGCAAAATAAATGACCCCTAATCTGTTGTAATCTACAGTTAAGCCAGGTGGATAACAAGCATTTTATTGACACTACAAAAAAAAAAAAAAAGATAATTCTTTAAAATTGGGTGGGGAGGAAGGAAAAGGAAAGCAAAGGAATAAAAGGAAATTAATTTATAAATACAAGTTTCTTGTATTCTTCAGTATCTTGATGATATCCATATTCATATTGAATATCTTGTATTTTCATCATGTTGTTGTTGTTCTTCGAGGGGCATCCAGGTTGTAGCAGGTGTCAGAATTTCATTCCTTTATAAGGCTGAATTATATTCCATTGTGTGTATATACCAAACTTTGTTTATTTACTCCTCTGTTGATGGATACTTGGCTTGTTTTCACCTTTTGGCTATTATAAATAGTGCTTCTATGAACATGGGTGTACAAATACCTGTTTGAGTCCTCACTTCTAATTGTTTTGAGTATATACCCATAAGAGGATTTGCTGGACCATATAATATTTACATTTTTGAGAAACAGCCATACTGCTTTCCTCAGTGGCTGAAACATTTTACATTCCTATCAGCAGTACACCGTATTTTGGTGTATTGGTTATAAAAACATTTATTTTCTAAGGATTTGCAAACTTTTGCACACCCCCCCTTACTGCATTTTCCCCACACAGATTCAGTGCTAGCCCTTAAACCGTGGATTCTTCTTGGCTGGAAGCTATTCTAGAGTAAAATTCCTATGGTAGACCAGAAAACACTCTCCTAGCAGAGTACTTTTTCAGATGTTTTCCACAACTATTATTTCATATGATCCTCACAATCCTGTGAAACAGGCATCATTATTATTGCAATTCTCATAGGTGAGTTATTTCTGCCGCCTGGCTTGTGTGACCTGCAAAGTGTTGCAGAAAGAGTGTGGGATGTGAAGGTGAACACATCTGCCTGTTCTTCCGCTCTGACCTTCAGCAAATACTATGGCATTTTGCTTTGTCCTGAGCACCTATCTGTGCCCTTGTGGCCGGGTCCAGGCTTGAGCTGGCCTGATATGAATTGCCCGCAGGCTTGCTTCTGCCTGGATGGAATCATCTGTTCTTGCTGTTATATTCATTTATATTCACTTATCAAAAATCTAGTTTCTTTGTGAAATAATGTCTAAACCCCCCCCCCCACCACCAACAAAAGCCAACTGCTGGAACGATGATGAAAATGAAGAAAAAGTGAGACAAGCTATGGCCCTGAGGATTCTCGGCCAGAATTTAAAAATGAGTCAATTAAAGAGAGAAATGAATTCAGCAGTGGCTTAGATCTGAGGAATGAACAAGTTCACCAATTTCTCCCTACAGAAATGAGAAAAAGACATTTGTGAAACTGTGGTAAATGATCCAGCCAGTGAAAAAATTGCTCATCAAGTGAGAGATAAGACTTAAGTGAAAGCTGAAAAGGGGGTTAATGTGTAGAGTGAGAATATGCACAGGAAACACAAGACTTCTGATGGAAACGGGACTAGGCAGAAAGCCCAGATCCTGTACAAACATTTCCACGAAGCAACAGATGGGGAAGACTCCAGTGTGGCTCCTCAACCAACCTTTGCTGTGAGTAAAGTTGATTAGAAAGCTTGAAGAAGCATTTTTTTTTTCCCCTTGGATTATACAAAGTAAGTAGGAGAAATGGCACCAATAAACCTCTTGGTCGATGATCAGTTTACTTCTACACCCAGAAAGATCCTAAAAGTGAAGTATGGTAGACCGGAACAAGACTGCAACACTGGTTTTAAAACCTCCATTGGACTAGAAGTGTCTTCATGAACCTAGGAATCCACGAGGAGAGTGAATACTAAGATTAAGGGCAGCCAAAGACAGTCTTCCGGGCTTTGGGGATGTGGTAAGCTTTGTGGGTGAGCCAAATTTGCTCCACCCTTCCTCAGACTCCAGGGCACTTAGAATCAAGGATGAGAACTTCATGTCCATATAATATCCATGCTGAAAAAACTGTTGGGAACATGGCATGTTTCCTTTTGTGCAGGACAGCTGTTTTGGCCAAGTGGAATTTGGACTTCTAAGTGTCTCAAGACCTTTGCCTCATGTTATAGATATGGATATGGAGAGAAAAATCACCCTGGTAAAAGATGACTGAGCCTCCATTCAAAGACAGATCAAATTGACTCCAAAGTCTATGCTCTTCCCTACCAACTTTCAGTAGTTGGGTCAGGCAAACTTATTTCCCCAAAACTTGCACTTGGGGCTGAGAAGTGGACAGGTACAGAGCCCTTCTCTGGTTGCCTTCCATCCACCCCCATCCCCAGTCTACTATTGGGGAGCAGGAGGGAGTTGGTGGAATGATACATCTACCTAGGCGCATCATATATAATAGAGCAGACTCCCATAATGTGATAGGCTCCATTTTGATTGTATATGTTTTAAAGATTTTTTTCTATCAATACTGTTCACAATTTAATTACAATAATTAACATAGTTTTCCAATATTATTTTTGCATTTGATTATATGCCTAAAAATGTTGCAGCTGTGTTTACCTATATGCCTTTTGTCTTAGGCTTCATTTAAAATGAGAAGTAAATATCATTTTTATATATAGCTTTCCACTTGCTTTGTGAACTATTTTCATAATACCCCAATTTAGCCACATACATCCTCTGCTGTGCTCAGAACTCTCCAATTAGGGTAAGAGCGGGACAGAAATCAGGGGACAGCATCAGTTCCCTGGCCCCAGCAGGCAATGTTTCCAAGTGCTAGCAAAATAAATATATTTTTCTTCATAAAAACAATGTAGATAATTTGTAGTCATATTTGGCTACCCATAGCTTTGCAAGCAAAATGGAACAAAACAAAATCTTTTTTTTTTTTTGGCTACTCTACCTCAGAGGAGGGAAAAAGAAAACGAGTTGCTGACCAGAAGCCAATTTCATCTTGACTGTTCAGGGAAAAAAAAAAAAAAAAAAGGAAGAAGAAGAAAGAAAAAGCCTTTTAAAGACCACATGGCACAATTAAACAGCAGAACAGAGCATCAAGCTGCTTCTCAATTTAGAGTCTGGGTTTGGGCTGAAACACATTGGTGGTCGATAAACAGCAGGGAAGAAGCAAGGATTACACTTGTCAACTCAACTTACTTCTTGAACCTAGACTAGAGGTGTCAGTGACTGAAACTATTGATGGAATCCAGGGTCCTGAATGCAGAGAAGGAACAGTGACTAAGTCAAATACATGTAGGGTACTTTGAACACATTAATTGCTGATTGTGATTAATTATTTCAGTGAAGGTTGAAGAGACAATTACAATATAAATGCCTAAAAGCCAATCATATAATTGTGAAACATACCTAAATAATACATCTGCTGCAAAGTCTGGGCATTAGCATATTTTTCTCCTTAAACTAGTTTAGTATTTCAAAAAGTGTAATGTGTTTAC
This sequence comes from Leptonychotes weddellii, assembly GCF_054177405.1. Classification (NCBI taxonomy): domain Eukaryota; kingdom Metazoa; phylum Chordata; class Mammalia; order Carnivora; family Phocidae; genus Leptonychotes; species Leptonychotes weddellii. The sequence goes on from NC_138378.1 coordinate 118,433,944, forward strand.
CATGGCAATGCAGGGTGATTTTAGATAGAAGTGCTGGCAGAGGGGACAGAAGCTGGGGCTGGAGGGGGCTGTAGAAGGCCAGCGGGTTGAGAGGAAGGGAGAAAGGACAGAGGGGAAACCAGGAAGGTGGGAAGAGCGCACACACACACACGGGCTCACAGCCACCCTTGCCAGCCAACAGCCCCCTGCAGGTGTGACTGTGGTACCTTGAGCCATGAGTGCCAGGGATCCCCTTGTCTGCACGTTCTAGGGGCCCTGCTGCCTGAGTAGGGACCCTCCCCCCAAGGTAAGGCCCAGTTAAGGAGGGGACATGACACTAGTGTTTTGCAGGGATTGGGGCGGAGCTACAGCCTCTGCTTCCAACTTAGAAGAGAAGAGGATAGTTGTGTAATTTAACATTCCAAGGTTCAGTTTTTGATGCTGATGCTTAGCTATAACTTCTTAGCTACTTGACACCAGGCAGGTCACTTTACCTTCTTGAACCTCAGATTCTTAATTGTATAATGGGGGCCCCAGTGTGGGATAGGGTGGGAATTAAATGCTAGTGGGTGCAGACCGTTGACTATGGCATCTCAGTTAGTAGAAAATGGTGTCTATTTTAATTATAATTGTTTGTCAGACAAATATGCCCAGACCTTGGGAGTGACTCCTCTGAGAAATTCACCCGTTCAATGAAATATCTAAAACATTATTGTTGATCAACTTGGCTATAAATTCATGTGAAGTAGCTGAGAACTATTTTGAACATCATGAAAAGACAGTTGAAAAACTTACTACATGGTGTTTGTGGGTTTTTTCTCAAGTCAGATGACAACAGTGAGTACTGGATTCGACATTGATATTTGTACTCTTTTTGGATATTGCTATGTAAACGGACATAGTTGGGAGAAGACTGATTTTGTAGAGAGTGCAGATCTTCCAGAAAGAAAAGTTCATTGGACAACTCACTTCTTTTGGAGAAACTGTGAACTCTCAGTATTTAACAGTGTCTGAGAAGATGTTTTATCCTTCCCAGCTGTATGTGAGTGAGGTAACTTGGTGCTGGTTAGCTAAAACTGAAGAAATTAAATTGCCTTATTGACACAGACTCCCTGCATGTCCAGCTGCGTAGACCCTTATCTAACTGCTCAAAAACATCTTCCTCTCTAACGTTGAGTAACTTACGTTCAGGCAGTCATTTGAAGGAAATGTTTACATTTATTATATTTGCATTATATAATTGATTAATTAGTTGCACAGTTTTCTTTTAAATTGAATAAGTTTTTTGCATTTATCATTCCAGTTATATTTCATTTGTGCAGTGGCTTTAACTTCAAAATAAATTTGTCAGAAAATAAAAGTGAATTGATTTAAAGAAAACTAGTATGTAAATATAAGTATGTAGGCATACTGCAAAATTCAGGAGTATATTATAATAACAACTGGAGTTTGGAAAACAGTAATCAAGGATATACACATGTACTATCAATTTAGTAGGAGCTTCTGCATATTAGTTTTTATTCAGTTGACCTCTGTCTTATTTTTTCATTCTTTCTTTCAAGAAAGTGTGTGTGTGCATGTGTGGGAAAGGCAAAGGGAGAGGGAGAGAATCTTTTTTTTTTTTTTAGTTTTGCTTTTGAGATACAATTTTTAAAAA
>NC_138378.1:118436079-118560628 GCF_054177405.1 Leptonychotes weddellii
TTTTTTTTTTTAAAGATTTTATTTATTTATTTGACAGAGAGACACAGTGAGAGAGGGAACACAAGCAGGGGGAGTGGGAGAGAGAGAAGCAGGCTTCCCGCCGAGCAGGGAGCCTGATGCGGGGCTCGATCCCAGGACCCTAGGATCATGACCTGAGCCGAAGGCAGACGCTTAACGACTGAGCCACCCAGGTGCCCCAGAAATACTTAATTTTTATACAGTCTACTTTATCAATATTTTCTTTATGGTTTCTGCTTTTGCTCCAAATTTAAAAAGGTCTTTCCCATTATTTTTAGTGGAGATTGAAATCATCAGATTTGAGTCTTGAAAAGATCACTCTAGCTACTGCTCAGAAAACAGGTGGGGGGAGGCAATGCCAAGATGGAGGGTAACCACGAGAAAACTATTGCAGATGTCCATGTGAGTGATATTAACAGCTGTCCTTATGATAATGGCAGTGGGAGTGGAAAACATGGATGAGAAAACATGGATGGGCTCAAGATCTGTTTAGAAGGCAGAACAGATAGACAATAGATTGGGCATGGGGGAGGAGAAAGGTGTTTGGTTTGAACAAATGGATAAAGGATGTCATTCACTGAGTTAAGGAAGCCTGGCAAAAGGACCAGTTTGGGTTCTTTTCTGTTTCTTTTTTAATTAATTAATTAATTACTTTGGTGCAGGAGGTGGGGGAGGACATGATGAGTGTGGTCTGATACACATTAGCTTTGGGTGGTTTTAAGACCCCCTAAAGGAGTTGCTGAGTCCACATCTCAGGTTCCCAGAGAAAGGGATCTGGCTGGAGGTGAAAACTGAGGAGTCGTGAAGTAGTCCATGGTCATCGAAGTCTTGGGTGTGGATGAGGTCGCTTATGAAGGCAGCACGGAGTACAAAGAGATGAGAACCCAGAAGTCTCGAAGAACTCCAACATTTCATGGCTGGGTCAAGAGGATGATCCTATTCCCGATGGCTCTGAATGCTAGCCAGCTTTGGTGTTGTGTGCTTACCAGGGGTTAAGAGAAGGACAAATCTCAAGCAGTGAGAGGGGTGCCCTGCAGCTGGGCTGGACACCCGGTAGGAATCTGCGAGGGCCGGGCTGGAGAATCCACTGGGCTGGGTGGCTTTGTCTACTGGGACACTCTGGGACATCTCGGATTTTGCACATTTTCCTGTCTGCCTTTGTGTTACCATTTCCACATTATGAGAGGAGATTCAAAAAGCAGATTCCTCTCACTCTTCCCCAACACTGACATCAAGTGTTTTCTTGCCACCTTAACTCGTTAGTGATGCAAAAAGACTTATTCAAGAGAAATATGCTTTGTTCTTTCCAGGCAAGATGGTAGAATACATTAAAGGCACAGCATTTATACTTCCAAATTGGGGTGTGAATAACATGGGGAAAAGGGTTTTTCAGCGTTTCTACCTAAACACCTGTTACCGTTTTTCTTGTTGTTAGTGTAGTGTCATGGAAACAGCCTGGATGTTAAAAATATCTAGACCTTGGTTCAAACCCCAGCACTATCTCTTGCTACAGCTGCAACTTAAGACGAGTTGCTTAACATTTAAACTGAAGTTCTCTCATCTATAAGGTGAGGATCGTCGTACTTGTTTCCCCACGTGAACGTGAGAGCTGCGAGAGGGACCGTGATAGAGAACCTAGTAGCAGAGGGCTCTTCACTGACGGGGCATCATTGCCTCCAGCATCTCTCCCTCCCTCTCCATCATTGGCACTCCGGATCTTAAGCCAACCTGCTCTGTCTCATGCACATATGCTTCTTTCCTTCCATCACAAAACCATTGAAAGCCTCTGTATTTCCCTTTGAGCAACAGAGGATTTCTCAGGTGAAACGGTGCATTCGTGTTGTAATTAACTTTGCCCCCGGTTTCTGCGTAACCGTAGTTGATGAGTAAATATTCAGAGCTGGAAGGGATCAGGCTTCACGGTCTGGAACATCCATGCATTCAGAGAAAGGAGACAGCGGCACAAAGTGTGGTGGGAAAGGGAAAGGGGAGTTAGGGACATGTTAGCCTGTGTGGTAGGCCTGGAGGCTGGAACCCGAGGCTGCCCACGGCTCTCGGGTCAGCGCCCTGTCTTCAGAGAGGATTGTGTGGTTCCTCGTTGACATCACCTACACCTAGAGGAAAGCCTGTGTGACATTTCTTCCCTAAAGTCTGGTTCATGTACATCCTGTTTCAAAACGTTTGGGCATGAGACCACATCTGATTCAAACATTCCAGTTTTGTCATGTTTGGGGAGAGAAGAGCATCCTGTGTGGGTGGAAAAGGTCCCGGAATGGGGTCCAGAGATTTAAACTGTGTCCCCAGCTCTGGCAGTCGCTTGCTGATGGAGTGGATTCTGCCAGACATCTGCCCTCTCTGGGCCTTAGAGTCTCCATCTTTCATATGATAAAAGGATGTGCCTGCCCTTTGACCTCTAGGGTCCCTTCTGGTTCTGAGGAGCTGTGAAACTAAAGGCCAGGAGATCGTGTAACTTCACTGGTGCTGGTGTTGGTGCTCCAATCCCGATATGGATCCAGCTCTCATATTAGCAAATCTCACATTTTTATTATTTGCATCTCATTGTGCAGCAAAGCATGTATTATTGGTTAATTAATGCTGCCGACACAGCACTCTGCTAAACGATTGTTTAGCCTAGAGTGGAATAAAATGCTGCAATGAGTAGTACAGTATCATTATGTAACAGAAAATTAAAAATCTGATAATTGATTGGAAGTCTCAGGTGAGTTTTTTGTATAAAAATGTTAACCTCAAGTAGCTATAAGCAGGTAAATGTTTTATTCATCCCACTGATACGAAATAAGTGCTTATGATATAAATTATGTATAATTAATACCCCTGGGGTAAAAAAAAAATGTATGCTAATAGGTTGTCAGTTAATTAAGGAAGGAAAAGGAGGTAAACAAAGGTGATTATAATTTGTCCTGGGACCATAAACAGAAACCGTGCCTTAAATAATCTCTATAAAAAAATACATGATCCAGCAAATCCTTCGTTTCCATCCGGAGCAGCCGGCTAATGGTTTACAGCCACTGTTCAGCGGAGGTGTGGAACCGAGAAACAGCTCGTGAGAGGGGGCCGGGCCTGGCCCTCCAGCCACAGGGGCTCGGGACTTTTATGAGCAGCTCCGGTCTTTTCGGGAACATTCTCTGAAATACAGCTGTTTGGGAAGCCAGAGGCTACATTCAAAGAAAAAAAACAAAGAAGACATCCAACTAATGAAAACTTGGAAAAGTATGCACATATTAAATGGCAGTCTTGTGCTTTCTGGCTAATTTAATCCTCCTCTTTGAAAGTGGGTAGCAGATACGTGGCACTCGCCCCGACCTGTGGCTGGGTAAAGTCGTAGTGATGGACGGTACGCGCCAGAAAGAGGTATCATCTGAGTCTCTCTGAGCCTTCTTCACTACTCACTCATATGTTCATTCATTCAACAAACATTTATTGACCACATACTCTGTGGTAAGCATCAAGATACACATGCCTTCTGAATGCTGTCAGTCTTCTCTCCTTTCGTCTCTTTTCGCTAACCTATGGGGTCTGGATGTTCTGATGAGAATATATCGCAAAGAGCTGGATATGAAAATTCGCAGCTCTGAGGAAAAGTCTGGCATCAAAGTAAAGGTTTAGGTTACCTGAGTGATAAGAGCAGGGAGATGAGGGGGAGCTATCCAGGGGTCATGAACACTCAGGTGCTGGATGAAGCAGAGCCCCACTGGGAAGGAGGACCAGCCAGCAAGTCAGAACAGTGCTTGGAGGCTGGGTGTCACAGAAACTAATGGCCAGGGAGACCCAAGAAAGACAAAGCCATCCACGGTGTCAGTGGAATGGAGGGACCCAGCCCATAAACAAAGATGTGTTCTCAGTGGATTCTGAGCTTACATGGGCATAGGAGCCCCCACAGCAAAGTGGAGGGTGCGGGCTTGGCTGCTCTGTGTGAGACAGGTATCAAGCTAGTGAAAATGATCCTCAGAGAAGTTTGGATACAAAATGGGGGAGAGGGTTTGGAGATGAAATAGATTTGGGAGGGTCAGTTGAGAGGGCAGTTCGGTTTAAGAGATACATGAGGGGGCCACATACATTTTGGGACTGAAGAGACATGCGTTTTTAAAAGCTGTCAGAAAGAGGCCTGGAAAGAATTTGGGAAGGTATTGCAGGCATACGGGGAGGGCTTGTCCTCTGGGAGCACAAGGCCATCTCCCACCGATGAGGCATGAGGAAAAGCGAAAGGCACTTAGGATGATGCGGGACTCTCTGTAGGTGTGTGGGCAGAGGCGCTGGGGAGGGCAGGTTGGCCTCAAGGCCCCTGAAATAGGAGTTCCCGATTACAGGCCAGATTGGAGCGAAGGAAGTTGAGCGAGAAAGTAGGATCATGGTGAATATTCAGAATTGTCCTAAGAGGAACAGGAGACAGGAGAGGAGGTTCACCAGAGACAGGAAGAAGCCTAAGTGCATCTCTTCCAGGTCCATTTCCTTTCCTCTGCCGCTCTTCCCAACCCCACTGGGTGCTCGGTCTTCCCTTCCATGATCCAGGAGAGATGGAAGGTTTTGAGGGTAATTCCTTTATTGTGTATTCCATCGGCCCCTCACCGTGGGTGTTTAGAATGCTCATTTTACCAAAGTCTTTCCTACAGCCCTGTGAGTATTCGTTCTTTTCTTTTCTGTTTTCAAGGGAGAAAACAGTGTTTCCCCTGATTCCAAAGATTCACAATTCCCAATTATGCTGGATGATCAGAAGGCATTTCTGTGGAATAAGACCCAAAGGCAGCCATCAGTCCCAAAGGTTGTTTGTTTCTGTCTAGTACCAAAAATGTTTTTAAGTTCTCCCTGAGAAAAAAGGTTTGATGAGCTGTATAGGATGGGCATATCTTATAGCTCTTGGATTATACACTTTGACAGAGGTTGTTACAAGGAACCGCAGAAAAATAGTTGATGGAGGCTACAGGCTGGGGACAGGAATCCTGTCACCATTGATCCTTGTCTCCTTTAGACAGAGACGAAGACTTTCCAGCACTTGCATGTCACCATCAATACTAGCAACAGCTTGAGTGAGTTAGTATTTCCAAACTCAGGAGAACTTCTGAAATACAAATGGAGACTAATAACATTATTTTATCAAGCTAACCATGCTGTGGGGTGGGAAATTCCTGGTACGTGGATCAGACAGACTCTCAGATGGACGGTTCTGACTCTGACACTGGTGGGTGGCTCTGAACAGGTTAACTAACTTGAATTTTCCAGTCTGTGAAATGAGGATAATGATCCCTACCTCCTAGGATAGTGTAAGATTAAAAAGAAGGAAATATCAAGGTGGCACATCTAAGATGAGGTCAGTAAAATCTCCAACCTATTGTCTATCACCTAGTGTAGAGTAGACACTGCTTTCATTGTATTTGAAAATATTTATCCATTGTCGCCTTCATCACCATCTTCATAATCATGGCCCCGAAACTTATTATCTGTGGACTTTAAGTCATTTACTCTATTAGGAAACTAGATGCCACTCTATGAACCCCAGTCAGAGGGTTTGTTAATGTACACATTTAACTAAAGTTTAATGTGCATAGAGAAGAATACACAAACACTAAGAGTGAAACTCAATGAAATTTCACAAACGAAATGTGCCATGTAACAGGAATCCGGATTCAGAATTTGGACATTCACAAAATGTAGCCCCTGTAACCTCGTGTCCCTTGCAGTCATTACCTCATCAAGAGTAACCGCTCACTACCCTAACTTCTAAAATCACAGATTACGTTTTCTGATTTTTAAATTTTATACAAATAAAATTATCTAGTAGGTATTCTTTTATGTCTGAGTTCTTTTGATAGTGATTCATCTATTTGTTGGAGGGAATTATAATTATTTACTTCTTACCACTTTATAGTATTTCATTTGTGAATATGCTGTAGTTTATTCTACTACTGATTGGCAGGTCTGGGTGTTTTCCTAATACGAGCCTATTCAAACATTGCTGCTGTGAATATGCTTGAGTATATGTTTTGGGAGATATATCTGCACATTTCTATTGATGCATATGTAGGGTGGAATTGCTAGAATATAGGATATATTCATGTTCAGTTTTAGTAGATAATGCCAGTTTTCCAGCCATATGAAAGTGTGATTGTACCAATTTAATCTTCTATAAACATATGAATTCTAGTTGCTCTAAACACAACTCCTGGTTTTATCTGTTTTTAAGTTATGGGCTTTCTCTCCTGTGATTTTTTTTTTAAAGATTTATTTATTTATTTTAGAGAGAGAGAGGGAGGGAGAGTAAACATGTGCACGTACATGAGTGGGGGGAGGGGCAGAGGGAGAGAATCTTCAAGCAGACTCCGCACTGAGCCCGAGTCCCATGTGGAGCTCAGTCTCACAACCCATGAAATTACGACGTAATCCAAAACCAAGAATCGGATGCTTAACGAATTGAGCCACCCAAGCGCACTTCTCTCTTAATGATTTGCATTTATCTGGTGATCAATGAAGTTGAAGCACCTTTTATCATTTTTGTTTTGTGGTTTTTGAGATTCAGATCTTGTTTTCTTATGTGCCTGTTCAAGTCTTTCTGTTATTTGGCATGTCTGCCTTTTTCTTACTGGTTTAAAATATATGTCTTATAAATGTATTTTCCTATTCCATGCCATGCCTTCTACTTCTCTCAATGGTGTCTTTTGGTATTCAGCAGATCTTAATTTTAGTGGAGTTCTGTTTATCAATTTTGTCTTTTGTGGTTAGCATTCTTGTGTGTGTGTCTTGTTTCAGGTTTGCTTACCCCAAGGTTACAAAGAAGTTCTTGTGTGTTTTCTTTTAAACCTTTACTGTTATACTTTTCCCATATAGATCCACAATCATCTGAATTTGAATTTTAAGAATGTTGTGAGGTATGGGGTCAAGAGTCACTTCCCTCCAGCATGGACATCCAATTGACCCAGTACCATTTATTGAAAAGATGACTCTTTTTTCATGGACGAGGGATTAAAACCTAACAAACCATTTGGGAGGGCTAGGGGTAACAGAGAAAGTGAAAGCATTGCCAAAGTTCTCCGCTTGCAGCACTGAAGCAGGAGATGCGCAGGGGTTTGTCTGGGAGCTGCTGAGAGGTCCCACCCCCTTTCTACCCATACTCTTATCAGGGAGTCCAGTTGTACCTCTGGGTGTGACTGCTTCTGGGGAGACTGACTTCGGCTTCCCTTCTGAGGTCAGAGGCACCTGGAACTTACAGGGAAAGGGATCCTGGGAAATGTAGTTCTGGGATTCTTCTCTGGGCTGTAGCAAGGACTAGAGAAGGGGACAATGATGATGCCAAATTGGAAACACAGTTCAGCCTAGACACTTAATGTTTTTGTGCCTCAGATGAGGAAATTAAATTTAAGGTTGGATTAGAGGCTCTCTAAGGACTTCCTGGCTCTAACAGTTATTAAAAGCATATTAGAAAAGCTCTCTCGGTAGCTTTAATTCATTCATTCAGGTATTGTATCCTAGGCCAAGAATAGAAAAATAAGAAGGAAAGCTACTTTTCCTAGAGGCACTTTGAACACCACTGAAATAGGGGCTCGCCCCAGACGGTACAGCATGGTGGAGTCGTGGCTGTGACTGTATGGAGGGCTGCAGAGGGCAGGCAAAGAAACAGCCCGTCAGCCTGCGGGCTTGCCCCGTGGGGTCCTGGAAGGCTGCGTGGGGTCCCGCCCAGGGAGCAGTGTGGGGATTGCGAGCCCCAAGGAGAGAACAGCAGGTGCATCCAGGAATGCCTGTGTTACCTGGGAAAAATGTAAACTCAAGGTTTGTTTCCTTTTATCTTGAATTTTTTGAGGAAAACCACAGGTGCCTTCAAGGAAACAGATGGAAGTTGTAATCTGTTTTGTGTAACAAAAGCATTAGGCAGCGTTTATGTGGCTTTGGGCAGGTTCCTTCCTCTTTGTGCAATGATCTCCTCTCTCAGTAAAATATCCATGTTTCTTCATTCCTTCTCGGTCAGGATTTCTAGGGCTCCTCAGTTTTCTCTTCCCCTGCACTCATTCACAGTAGCAAAACCCGAGACACCTCGGCTTACTAGGTGGATTTCAGTGGTGTCTAGATTGGCTTTATTTTCCTTATAGGTTTCTCTCCAGAACCCTTGGGAAATGGGGTAGAGTGGAGGCAGAAAGGGGAAGAGGGAACTCGGGGTGGGTGTCAGTCAATCACAGCATATTTCAGTGATTTCACATGGATTGTAAAGTGTTGAATCATGAGGAGGCTGGCAAAAGGGCTTGCTCCTCATGAGGTCTGGTTAATATTAGGAATTATTGCCTCAAACGCTGCAGGTGTGGATCGATCTCTTTCAGTCCCAGTAAATGGGGTTGCAACTGCCTTTGACAGCCTCAAAGCCACACAGTGCTTGTGCCCCAGGGCAGACAATGATGTGGGGGAGCTGCTGATTTTAGGATAGAAAATTGCAATGCTTTATAGTAAACAGCACCTGGAAGTTTACTAATGATTTTTACAATTAACAGCAGCAGTGTGGTCTGATTATTCATGCACGCTTTCTATGAAAGAAAAGAAAGGAAGCAGATGTTGAAAAAAGTCACATGGCTTAGATTTTACTGGAGGGGGGAAGTGGTGGTGAAACCAGGATGGAAGGGTAGGGGCAGAAGGAAGGAAAGAGTCTGAGGTGGAGATTGCTTCCTGTTATTTTCTTTAGGCTGTCGTATGCAAATCAGCCCCTTCCAAATCTGGAAAATAACCTTCAGATATGTTTGATATCATAATGGCTCTTTTCTATATTACACAGATTTAAAATCCTATATATTTTACAGTGTTTGAGCAATTTTATAGAAGCATTAAGTATTCACCGGAAATATACACGATCGGGCAATTCTCTGTTTCCGCACTGAGGACTGGGGTGCTCCGCACGCGTGCAGGGTGCTGGCTGGAATCTTCTGGATCCCACCAGGTGGCCTCATGGTTAATTTCGGAAAACTCCTACTTTCTACCTGGAAACCATCCGTATTGTATTTTAAAGCTTGATGACTGCTTCCACTTCTCTGCACCCGTGTCAGATCAAATTCTTGTAATCCTTTGCTCAGCCTATGGTAAATTTCATTTCCTTTATCCTTGTACCTATTTACTTTATATATTGAAAATGTGATGCAGCCATATTAAATAGTCTTCTGAAGAATTAAATGTGCTCTTATCTCAATACACATATGCAACAGATAATTTCGTTTTTCATATTTTTGTCCTGGCCTCTGTCTATGCAAAGACTTCTTTTATGTAGTTGCAATCACAGGAAATATGTCATTTGTGTATTGCCTTTTTTTAAGTTATAAAAACAAATGGAAATGTTTCCTATTTCCACATGGAAAACACATTTTATTTTCATGTACAATAATTCACCAATTATTGATGGGGAATTTTGTATTATTTTAGGCAACACTGTAGTGAATGCATTTGAGTAGATTTTCACTTCTGTTACACCGTTCCTTAGGGAAGTTCCTTCTTCCCCCTTCTGCTTCCACTAGATGACGGGATCATCTGGTCACAGGAAAGGGGTGATCGTAAGGGGGCTCCAGCTTCTTGTCACCCTTGGACTGGAGAGTATCCTCAGGACGTGTGTATACCATATTCAGCACAGACTCGTCAGTACCGGAACGACTGTGTGTGTGTGCATGTGTGCTAATTTTTCCGTCTATAAACTAGTATCACAAGGGGGTTTTTCATCTGAATACTTTTGATTATTGTCCAAGGAAATGTTTTTTATTTTTTATTTATTGAATTTTATTCCATCTGTCAAGGGACCTTTTATATTTTCCCATTTATCCACTACTGAGATCCTAACATTTCATTTAAGAATTGCAATATACAATAATCTTTCTGAGGGCAGGAATATATGTGTATATATATCTTTTTTCTTTTTTTAATTTTTGTTCCGCTAATGCTTAGAAGTATCCCTGGTACAAAGACAGTGCTATAAGAGTACTTGTTGAATGACATAGTAGGATACACATATGTGAAATTCTTATCAATTCCTGACTATTTGGGAACAAAATATCACATGGATGTTGAGTTCCCCTGGCAGCAGCAGAGGGTGGAAGAGAGGGTATATAACGCCTGGAAGAGAGGAGATTCATGGCCCACAGACAAGAGGAGAGATGGACTGATCAGGCTTTGATGGTGTTTTTTGCTTTTTCTTGTGCTTCTTCCCAGGATGAATGTCTGCTGGCCCATTAACATCCACAGAGTAAGACAGCATCGGTCCGTCCCCTGTTGTCGAGGCCAGACGCTGGGTAGAGGGTCCACAGCAGACAGTGAAGCATGGCTGGCCCAGTTGGTGCGGTCCCCGGCCGCCACCTTCACCCCTTGTGATGGGCAAAGACGGAGAAGCGCTTAGCTGCAGGGCAAGAGCAGAGCCTGGGGACTGCGGTTGGAATAAGGGGCAAGAAATATTTAATAATAGCATAGGGAATCTGGGACTGGAGCTTAGGTTAGAAATCAGGAATTTCCTATGACCTCCTTTCCACAGTCAATAGTTCGTTTTGCAGTTAGGTAAGGGCCACCCATGCTTCCCCGGTAAACCTGAGAAAAGTGATACTTGGGGAGGACATAGTGGAGTCCTTCCCAGAGCCACCAAATGAATCCTTTTTTAATGTGTATCGTGTGTATCCAGCACCCAGAGCCTTCTCAGAAGTTAATAAGAGGTCTCAGCTGTATAAACCAAAGCTACAAGATTTTAAATTCAGGAAATCTCATTTTACACTAAACAAACAAGGAAAAGGGCCCAAATTAGGTCCTACTATAATCAGATCCTATTGCCTTCTTGGGTTCACAAAGTTGTGTTGGGGCCTGGCCCATGGGAGTGCATGCTGCCTGGGGTCCCTCTTGTCTGTCCCTGCAGAGGTTGAGACAGAAGAGAGGAGGAGCTGGGATATGACCTCGGTGGGAAGATAAAGCTCGCAGAGGCATCTGCTCCACAGGAAAGGGGCTTTTAAAAAGACTACTTTATTAAGGCTGTGGAAAAGAACTAACTCTTGGAAATGGCAGTTTTCCCATTAGATTGAATATTGCTTTGCCTTTGCTTTCATTCCTTAACTGATTTAATTCTCACAACAACCCTATGAGATAAGTAGAATTATTACCCCAGCTTTATAATGAGACTGAGCCTTATAGCAGAGCTGGTATGGAAACTCCTATCTCTTAAACATCAAGGTCCCTGATGTAAAGATCATGTCACATTGCTCTATTAGTCAGGATTTGGCAGGAATACAGAAGCAACTCTGTATTTTAAGGAAGGGGAAAAAAATGGTTCAAATCTTTTATCAAAAAAATGAAACAAAATAAAGATGCAGGATTTCCAAACAACTAATGTTAAATAGGGTGTATGTAAGCATTATCTATTTTTGCCAAGAGCAGGTTTTTGCTCTGCTTTTTGGAACAGACTGTGGCAGGGACACATTTGTGTGTCCTACTTTGTGACGTTTCCAGGCATCCCAGGAGAAATACATTTCTAGCCTCCCCTGCAGTTAGGACAGGGCTTGTAACTATGTTCTGGTCCGCGGAACATGGTGGAGAAGCCATGGCTCTCGGTTTCAGACCTGGCCCTTAAAGGCATCCTGAGCTGCCTCCGGCTTTCTTTATCCTGCCAGAATCCTAGGATTCCAGGTTTTCCAGATGGTATAGATACCAGATAGGGGAGACCCCTAGACCTGCAGGATCCTTTGTTGAGAATAAACACACCTCTATTGTGCCAAGCCCTGCAGATTTGGTCACTGTTATAACAGCTAGTTTGTATTAATTACTCTAACTCTTAAAGGGACCCCAAAACATTGGTACATTCCATCTTGCGGAAGAATAACAGGCAATTGTCATTCTATTTCCTCCACTTCCCATAAAGAGAAAAAAATTAACACATGGTAATATTAAGGGGTCCCTGACTAGTTTTGTGAGCTCCTTGTGGGCAGGGATTTTGTAATAATCACTTTGGTATTTTATGATCTCCCTTCCTCCCAGCATGGTGGCTGGCGCATAGAGGGTACTCAGGCAATGTGTCAGGAGGATTTAATGAAGGACCAGATGAGTCTTGATTTTAGCACATTGTTCTCATCAAATGCATTTTTATTTTTTTATTTTTAAAGATTTTATTTATTGGGGCGCCTGGGTGGCTCAGTTGGTTAAGCGACTGCCTTCGGCTCAGGTCATGATCCTGGAGTCCCGGGATCGAGTCCTGCATCGGGCTCCCTGCTCGGCGGGGGGTCTGCTTCTCCCTCTGACCCTCCCCCCTCTCATGCTCTCTGTCTCTCACTCTCTCTCTCTCAAATAAATAAATAAATTAAAAAAAAAATTTAAAGATTTTATTTATTTATTTGAGAGAGAGGGAGAAAGCATGAGAGGGGGAGGGGCAGGGGGAGAAGCAGACTCCCCACTGAGCAGGGAGGATCCCAGGACCCTGGGATCATGACCTGAGCTGAAGGCAGACACTTAACTGACTGAGCCACCCAGGTGCCCCTCAAATGCATTTTTAAATACATTTTAAAGTACATTAAATATTTTTAAATGCAACTTTTAAAATACTTGAATGGTAGATATGACTTGTTGATTTACTCAAAAATAATAAGCAACTAAAAAGAGGGCTAAAATCTATCTCACTTGTATAAATAAAATAGATTTATCTGATTTTTATTAATGTTAAAATTCTATTTTTTATTAACTCATTCTTCATCATTTGCATCAATCCAAATTCCTGTGGCCCACAAAGAAAGGGAGTTTTGATCACATGTCATCCTTCTGATGAATCTGAGATGTTCTGTGCTCATCCATCTTATGAGGTTCCCTCAGCTGAATGTCTCATTTTCCTACAGAGCTGGAGGAAGGCTATGATGTTCCTGCCATCTATGACTGCCTTTGAAATGGGTTAACTTTAGTTAGTTTCACATGTGTGTTTTTTCTTTTATGATTTGATTAGTGTGTGGATATAAAACCGTTAATCTCATTTCCTAAACTACCTTCTCCTCTGTGCATTTTTATCCCTCCGATTTTGAACATTCCTGAAAATGGCTAGCAGGGAGTATCTAAAGGACCTAATGTAAGTCAGAATGACACTACACAAATGCAGCTAGAGTGGCCTAACCCCTCCTCTTAGTGACCCTGGGAAGCTATTTCAAGGAGATGAAATGATTTTAATTAACCAAGTAGGTATTGCTAAGCCACATATCCCACTGTCTGCCAGAAACTGTCGTAGCTAAACTGTCCCAGGGTTTATTTTATGCCAACAAGACTGATGAAAAGTGACCAATGTTACATAATTACCCTTGTCTTATTTGGGACCACTTTGACAGAGAAGCCACTGAGCCTGCTCCAGTTCCATGATTATTAGCTGCTTCCCCCACCTCTGGGGCGGTGTGGTCTCGAACTGGCATCTGGAGGGAGTCCTCAGGGAAACTTTCACTTACCAGTCTGGTCTGTGCTAGCGGGGTTAGTGTTTGGATAGGCCTGTGAGGGATTAAAAGGAAGAATGGCAGGTGGATACATACGTTAACCGCTTCTTTGGAGCAATGGTGATCTTGAAAAAGAAACTCCGTAGCAGGCACCCCAAAATTTGACTCTTATTTGTATTCCTAATCATTGCTGTGAATAACAATAATTTTAAAAATATAACCAGGTTAAGAATATAATTGCGCTGAAGACTATCCATCCATCCATCAAATCCCATCCTTTTGGATATTTGTCACCCCAATGATCTATTATTAATGGGTAAAGAATCAGAAGTGATTAGGAAATTATTCATTCATTCCATGCATATTTGCCGATCCCCCTCTGGGGGCCAAGGACTATGAAGGGCATTGATGACACAAAGCCAAGTGAGGCAGTCTTTGCCCTTAATTGCTTACGTTTAATGTGAATGCAATCTTGGGAACTCACCGCTTCAGCACAAGCGGTTTTCAGGTCGTACGGTACTGCTCTCCCGAGATATGACTCAGCCCAGAATAAATACATGTGCAGCTCGGAAGGACTGTACTCTTAGAAATTCTATTCCTTGTTTTCACTGATGCCCAGATGAGCAAAACTGAGTGTAAAAGTTTAACTCATCCTTTTATTAGATACAGCCTTACTTTTCCAACCCAGTAATAGAGTCTTGCAGCTAGTCCAATGTTTAGGAGAATGTAAAACACAGAACTACAATAGACAGCGATGTGCTGCGTGTTTGCAGCCACCGAAGCTTTAAGCTCAGAGTTCTAGGCCTTCTAGTGACAAACATCTAGTGAGCTCTTTGGAGCTCTGCTGGTTTCCTGCTCGGTCTTCTTAGCTGGGAATCCTTCTCCTGTGGCCCAGTACCATTCTCTATGTCTTAGGGAGTTCTCTCTCCCTGAAGTTTGGCTGTGGAGAAGGGAGGGCATGGCCTCTTGTTGCCCCGGGGACTGAGTCACATATCATTTGTGTTTTAAAGTTTGAAGCCTGGGAATCAGGACCAGTCAATCTTTTGTGTTTTAAAGATGAAAGCCCAGGACTCAGGACCAGTCAATCTGGATTTGAACTGTATCTCCATCATGCAAGCTGTGTGGCTTTAGGCAAGATGTTTATCTTCTTTTAGACATTCAGCTTTAGCTTTCTCATTTTAAAAAGCAAAGATGAAACAGTGCCTTGGAGAGCATCTGGCATGGCATCTCATGCAGAACAAGTGCCCAAAAAAGGCACTGGCCCTCCTTGGCCCATCTCCATGTCCAAGCCGCCTCTTTGATAATAGTAAGAGGGTATGCTAGGGAGAAATTACGCTCTGCTAAGTGCATTGGCTAACTTAGCCTTCCACACAAACTTAGGAGAGAGGTGCTTTTATTACCCAGAAGTTATGGAAGGGAGAACTGAAGGCACAGAGAGGATGAGAAGTTTACTCAATTTCCCCCATCTTGTGAGTAGTAAAGTCAAGATTTAAACCCAGGCAGTTCCAACACAGAGCCCTTGCTCTTTTTAATCTTTCGAGATTATCTTTGACACTCATGTCCCTCTATTTTTTCTGATCACAATTATTGGATATTGATGAGCAGGAGAAAGGAAAGAAAGCACACGCACAGACATGGTGCTTGACGGGAGAACATGATGTTCCTTCTCTCGTGTTTCATGTTGTTTAACATCAACACCAAGGTGGTGGCATTGATCAGAGCCACACGCGCGGCTCTCTGTAATGTGTGCACTGGCCGATCTCCTTCCACTGTCCTATAGTCTCTGCCTCACACCTGTGTGATGGTTGTGGAGGCTTTACCCCCACCTGGCATCTTGCTAAAACAGAGGGAGATGAATCAGATCACCTTCTAGGAGGTCTTTCCATGGCAAAGTCCATCTTGGCCTTGGAAATGGCAACCGGAGGCCAGAAGCACCAGGATGGAACTGGGAAACTTATTGTCTCACAATTCTGGAGGCTGGAAGTTCTAGGTCAAGATGTTGGCAGGGTTGGTTCCTTCTGGGGGCCAGGAGGGAGAATGTGTTCTGGTTCTCCTTGGCTTATACATGGCTCCCACCTGCCCATCTCCCACCCCAAGTGATTGGGTTGGGTGAGCCCTGTGGGTCAGAGACATCCTAGCAATGTCCCCTGGCCTCTTTCTCTTTCTCCTTTATTCATGCAGTGGATATTTTTTGGACATGCACTGGGAAATCCCTCCTAGCTGAGCCTAGGCTCAGCTGGGTCAGGCCTGGTCCTGGCACTCAGGTTGCTCACAGTCTCTTGGTGGAAAAGCGCTGATTTCTGGAGCTGGTACCAGGCCTGCCCTCCAGCTCCCAGTTTTGGCCTTTTCCTCTGGGAAACCTTCCTTGAACTGGGAGTTAGGTGGGTTTCTTCCGTCTTCTAGATTCCCCTTGTACTTGCCTTCCCATGTCTAACACAAAAGGTCTCTGAGATCCACTACACAGGCCCAGCCCCACGCCTGACGTTGTGTGTATAAGGGGCTGCTCACTTGTACAACAGAGAGCAGACATGCATGAGGCTCCACTCTCTATTTCTTGTTGGGTGGGCTCCCGTGCCCTGAACTGCAGGTCTGCCTGAGCTGAGACCACCCTTGGGGGGAGGAAAGAGTCCCCAGCACTGACAGCACTGAATATCCTGTGTCACACGGTGCTCTTGAACCTGGGCGCTAGCCATGGAGAGAGACCCTCGAAAATAAATGTACAACCATAGCTGTGGTTATTCTGCAGGACGAGCTAGACAGAGTGTCTAAGCTCGTGAGCCAGCCTTGTGTCCCGCTGCCCCCGGGAGCAAGGCAACCTGCGTTGGTTTGCTGTCTCCTCAGTCTCCCAGCACCCACAGAGCAGGTCAGGCCTTCAGCATCATCTCGGAAATGCAGCCTGGCCTCTGCCCTGATGCTCAGCAGGCAGGTGGGAACCTTGTATTCTCATATCCACCCTCTAAAACACCTGCATCCTTGGGGCTGGACGTACTATTGGCGTTTTGCCCATGCCACTGAGCTAATAGGAAAGAGACCTTTTGGAGAATGTAGCTCATCAGAGAGGTGATCCCAGAGCAGAGAACTCACCAGGAAGTCAGAAATTCTGTCTCGGCATCCTGATTCTGACTCTGTAAATAAAGGCTCCCCCTCTCTGGAGTTCTCATGCATCTCCACAAAAAGGGACCCACGATATGGACCTTTTTCCACCTCACAACCTCATGAGAGGATGGGTCACACAACACTGGAAAAAGATGGTAGGATTCAGAAATTACTTCTTTCATCATCAAGTCTCTAGCTTAACTCTGGGACGTGGATTCTCAGCCACATCCTGTTGTGTGACCTGTCTAACTTAAGCTGGTCCATGGGCAAGATTTTATCAAGTTATATTAGTGTTGTGTGGTCTTTGTATGAGGTTGGAAGGGAAAAAGAAGGAAGGCCCAGGTGTTCATGCAGACTTTCAGAAGGAAGGGAATGTTTTCGAGCCTGCATTCCCTATTTAACCACATATAACGACAAACATACTGCTTCCTTATCTGCTGTTCAAAGAAGGGAATATTACAGCATAACAAGCCACAAACTGCAATTGTATTCTGTTTGGGAATGGTGTTTTTAATTCTGTACTTGAGAGGGATTGTATTGTTACACCATTAACCCACTCATAGAAGTTTTGTTGTCTTAATAAAATAATTACTATATTATGGAGACCAAATACTACTATTAAAAAGAAGCTTAAAATCTGTTTAATTGATATCTAACAGAATAGTACTTGATATCAATTATATACTATTCTAATGGCCTGAAAGCTCCTTTGAATGTGTTCCTTTTATCTTCTTCCACCTTCCCCCTTCTTTAAAGCCTCTATTACTGTTGATAAATATGCACACACCTAAGCACACATGCACCACAGCACACACAGCACACACACCCAAGAAAAGAAAGAATCTGCCTCTCCTTTCTAATTTCCCAAGTATCCATGCCAATGAGTCTTGATTCTTAAATTTAGTGTGGATAAAATACCAGAAGTCTTTTAAAATGCAGATTTGGGGCTCAAACCTCCTAGGGACTTCGATGTAGCTATAATAGGGGCATGAGCCCTTTGCCTCTTCATTTTTGCCAGTGTCCCAGGTCATTATAGTACAGAGGGCCCATGGGCTACGCTTTGACAAACACCACTTGACACCCACAAATTCAGTGCCAACCAATTCTGAAGGTCAGCCTGCCCAAAGTAAAGCATTCCGCAGGGGCTCCCATGACAGCAGTGGGGGGCACCTTTTAAGCTGACCTTTGAGGGCCTTGGTCAAATGTGTTCACTCTTCGCTTATCACACACTCTTCTGGTCTGACTCTTCCCCACCCCTCCAGGACTGTATTGAAATGAATTCTCCATACCCCTGTCTTCTCTTCCTCTTGGCTCTTCGCTCAATATTACAGAAGTTCCCACGTGGACCTGACAACTTCTTTTTTTTTTTTTTTTTAAGATTTTATTTATTTATTTGACAGAGAGAGGCAGTGAGAGAGGGAACACAAGCAGGGGGAGTGGGAGAGGGAGAAGCAGACTTCCCGCGGAGCAGGGAGCCCGACGCGGGGCTCGTTCCCAGGACCCTGAGATCATGACCTGAGCCGAAGGCAGACGCTTAACGACTGAGCCACCCAGGCGCCCCAGGACCTGACAACTTCTAATTCAAGGCATAGCATGGCACTTACCTGTGAAAGACTCTCAGTCAAAGTCCCACCCTGTCAGAGGAGATCTGGACAGGATCTTGCCGAATGACATCTGTCAATTCTGTAGACTTCTGTATGTCCTTCTCCTGTGGCACTTACCCCTCTACCTTGCTTTGCGATTTGTTTAGTTCATGCTCCCAAGGTCTCAGTTAGATTTAGTTTGCACCTTACTTAGCATGGCACCTGGCACCAACACTAAAATCAGTAAGTGAATCCATACAATAATTCAAATAAAAAGCAACCATACTTTAAATCTCTCTGACCTCCGAGACAGATTAATAACTTAATGCCCCAACTCAGCCAAAGCTAAATCTCAATTGAAGAGGCTTTCTCATTATTTGAGTGTTGAGGTATCCTTCAAGACCAGTGGATTAGTCAGTGGATGATTTGCCTGGAGAGACAGCAGATTTCTGTTCTGTTGTCCTGAGCTGAGTGGCTTCTACCTCCCATAAGGCTTGAACTCTTCCAGCTGGAGGATGATGTATTCATTTGGTCATGTGACAAATATTTTTTGAGCAGTTATTTTGTGATAGGCAGTAGCCTAAGCATGGGGAAGACAAAGAGGAAAATACATCATCTCTGTCCTGAAGGAGTTTACAGTCTCTCGGGAAGGAAGGAAAACGGGATGAAATTACCACCTGCAGCTCTGTATAAGCAGCATGTGATCAGCCCTGTCTAGTGGGCTAAGGAACGGATTGGCAAGACTCTTTAGGAAAAACACGGCTAAGTGGGAGAAAGGCATTCCAGGTAAATAAGATGTACAAACCTAGAGTGAGAAAGTGCAAAATATAGTGCAACAATCGTAAGTGACTTCCGCTAGGCTTCCCAGGAGACAGATCTTTGAAAAGGTGATGCGCACATAGGACATTTTTTGCGGATTTCCTCCAGGATCATTTCTAGGAGAATAAGGAAGTTGGGTTGGTCAGAGGGGGCCTGTGACCTGTGATACAGTTGTAATGCAGTGGGCTCACTGCCGCTGAGCCTGCCCCTGCCCCTGAAGGGCATTGCTTTAAGCTAGGTAGTTCTCTTTGACTGGAGACAGTTCTTGAAGAGGCATTTTGTTGAAAGCTGTCAGTTGCCGACATTACCAGGGCCTGGTGAAATGAGTGCCTCAGTCCTTGCTGGAGGTCCAGGAAACACGGCAGCATCCACTACAGTCAGCCCAGGGAATAGGAAATGTGAGCTTGCAGATGCCAGTGTAGAGGTGACAGAAATACAGGGAGACAGTGTCAGGAGTCAGATTAAAAAGGACCCTGTTCATCGGAGGCAGAGGCCCATTCCAAGAACCCAAGGGGCCATGCAGAAGTGTGAAGAAAACAAGCAAACCAAAACCACGACCAGATTTCCTTCTAGAAGGATCTCTGGGTAAAGCATTGTGAAGATGGTTTGGAAAGTCCTGACAAACTTGAGAAAAGGATTTGAGAGCTGTTTAGAAGATAAAAGAATTAAACATGAGTGGCTGATTTTTGTGGTCAGTGAGGGAGAGGAGCTGAGTTCTGGAAACTGGTGAGTGCAGAGCACTTCAGTGCGCACAGTAAAGGCGTCGAGAACCGTGCCCATTCTTGACATCCAGGGGTTAGTTCGCGTAGGAGGCCAAAGAGATGCATTATGTGTGGGATGCATTCATCATCCAGTTGCAAGAGAATGAAGAATATGAAAGTTCCATAAAGGGAGATTTTGTTTTGTTTCTTGTTTTGTCTTGATAAGTCACATGTGACAAGAAAACTATTGGATGAGGCTGGTGGCACTTGCCGAACAAATTGCATATTTTTCAAGATTGCCAACTCAAACTAATTAGAATTATTATAATTAAGATCATGTGAACACATGTGAATGCCTATGTGTTTGTGAGGCTCTGTATTTATTATCTTCATGGTCTCAGACTAATAGATTACTCACCTCTACAGCAGTTCTGTTTATGGGTGATCTAGTGGAGGAAGAAGCAGCAGAGGAATTGAGAAGAGAAGATGTGCAATTAATTAAAAGGGTATTAGTTCTTCTCCTAATTAAAAACCAAGTAAAAATAGGGACGCCTGGGTGGCTCGGTCGGTTAAGTGTCTGCTTTCGGCTCAGGTCGTAATCCCAGGGTGCTGGGATCAAGACCCGCATCAGGCTCCCTGCTCAGCGGGGAGTCTGCTTCTCCCTCTGCCTGCCGCTCCCCCTGCTTGTGCGCTTGCTCTTTCTCTGTCTGACAAAAAAATAAATAAAAATCTTTTTAAAAAAAGTAAAAAGAGGGATTTAACAGGTGTTTGGCCATAAAGAGCATATCAAACAATTTTTAACCATTGGGGAAAAGTAGGGAAAACCCACAGAAAGCATTCCGAGGACATTTCCTAAACAGCCCTCTTTAGTGATGTGATGCCCTCAACACTTTTTAGAGATCCTCTCTCTTTTTCCCCCAGAACCAGTAGTCACCTATCCTGCTCTACACAGCTAGATCAGACATTCCATAGATCATCACAAAATGTTAAGCCATCTGCATCATAATTGAACAGAAAAGAAATTGGACAAAGCACGTGAGCTGTCAATTTGATTATTCCTAAAACTCGATTTCTCATCAACTATTACTAGAATATAAACTGCACAAGGGCAGAGATATATCTTCTCATCTGTTCACTGATAGGTCCTCAGTGCATAGAACTATGCTGGTATAAAGTATGCATTCAGTAAATATTTGTGAATCAATGAATCAAGAGTGAATGAATTTAATTTCTCTTAAAAAAAACCAAGATGACTCAAGGGGTCAGATTCCTGGCAGCATGGAACTGTACTGTTCTATGTGGCCAGTGAGCTTTCCTTGGTGGCACTGGCTATGAGGTTCTACAATGACACACAGGCATGGGCTCTTCTCTGTTTACTGGGGTCCGAGCATACCAAGGTGATGTTTCATATTTGACAAGTGATGTCTGTATTAGTTTCCTAGAGCTGCTGTAACAAATTACCACAGACTGGGTGGCTTAACACAGCAGAAATTAATTTTCTCACAGCTTTTGAGGCCAGAAGTCTCAAGTCAAGGTGTTGGCAAGGCTCTGCTCTTTTTGAAGTCTCTAGGGGAGGATCCTTCCTGGCCTCCCCCAGGTTCTGGAGTTCTGCAAATCTTGGCATTCCTTGGTTTGTAGATGTGTCACTCCAGTCTCTGCCTCCAGCTTCACATGGCATTATCCCTGTGTCTGTGTCTCTTCTTCTCTTCTTGTGAGGACACCAGCCATATTGGATTTGGGGCCCACCCGAATCCAGTATGACCTTGTCTTAACTAATTATATTTATTTATAAGGACTTTATTTCCAAGCAAGGACACATTCACAGTTCCCAGAGATTAGGACTTGAACGTATCTTTTCAGACGACACAATTCAACTCACAAAAATGTTCTTCCAAGATTGACTATACTTAGGAATTATACTCTTGGGGTCTGTCTTCAAGGAAACCAATGTCTGCTGATCCCTCCAAATATTTTCCCAACTCCCTATTGGATTTCTCTTTGCCCATTTCTTGGAGGTGAAATACATGCAAAATATCTCCATTTTCCTGGGACATGACACATACCAGGATATTTTTTGAAAGTAGTTTAGGCACAGAAGGGGCAAGACAAAAAATACTTCAATGGTTGATGTACAAGGGATGAAGACACGTTGAAAGGGGTACATTAAAGAAGGACAGAAGTGTATAGTAAAAGAATATTCAGGACGAATTTCACCATTTTTTTTTCTCTAACCAGCTGTGTTTCTGATGATAACCTGAATTGTCACTTTATTTGAATTTTACTGGGGAAATTTTATATAAATTATATATATATATATATATAAATACCTTCATAGTGGGTTTTTTAAATGTCTGTTTTTACTTTAGCAGATCCTTATGAAATATTCTTTGCCATGTGTTACACTGTATCAGGTACTGGAAGAACAAAGAATATATCAATGACTAAGTTGTACCTAAAAGGAACTAAAGTGTACTCATGATGTAAACTTAAAAGTGCCAAAAAATAGTGTCTCTTTTATTCTTATCATTCTGACATTAAGGCACTTGTTCAATAATCCTAGTAAATCTGATAAATCAAATAGTTTGTGATCTTCTCTCACTTCAAGTCTGGATTAGGCACCTACTTCTCCAACCCTTCGTTTCTCTGCGCATATCCTTGCATAACATTTGGCACAATGCTTTGTAAATATTATGCTTATTTGCTTCCTCCACTAGCCTGGAAGTCCCTGGCAGATGATCATTTCTCTATAATTAGTGGAATGACTAACAGATATAATTTGCTACAAAGTGGTACCAAGTACAAAATGATAGCTGTAGATCAAGCACTTTGACATTTAAAGGAGAGCCTCTACTATCTGTACCTGTGTTCATTAGGGAGGGATTCTTGGAGAAGGTGGAAATGAAGTAGGGCTCAAGGATGGGGGAAAGTAAGTCAAAGAGTTTCCAGAAGTCATGCCACTTGAGGGTAACCACGGTAGTTGACACATGCCTGCCCTTGCCCTTTGTCTGCTAAAAACTCTCTAGTTTATATTCCACAACAAATAATTGGCCCAAAGAATAAGAATTTGTGTTTAACTTAGTCTCCTTTTACTCAGTAAAGGCAACTACAGTCTGTGGACCTCAAATTGATTACAGATTTTCAAATTGATTAAGATCTTTTAGATTCTATTACACAGAGGATATTGGGTTATAATATATAGATAATGTTGGATTCTATTGTCAGGGAAAACACTGATATTATTTTTTAAAATCCCCAAGTGAAACAAGGCTAAAGCAACTTTGTTCTCCCTAAGATAGCAGGTGTGGTAGGCACATAGGCAACAACCAACTAGAGAGATGATACCATGTAGTTTCATTCCATCAGTTAATAGCTGGCTGTAGAGTACTAATGATATGCCAGGGACTGAGCTGAGGGCTATGAAGCCCAGATTTTAAGGAGCTCATAGTTTAATAAACACAATATATAAATACAGTATAATGTAGAAATGACAAAATACCATGGGTTCTCAGAGGAATGGCTTCTAGCTTTGTTCGCTAGGGAAGTTTTCTTGGAGGAGTCATCTGTGTTTGCCCTTAAAGAACAAGTAAGTTCTGGTCCTGGAGAAATACTGATGTTAAGATATTCTAGGCAAAGTTCATATTGAGTTCACTTTGACTTTAGCGGGCTTGCTAAGGGGTGTGCTTATTTTAAGGCTGGAAATATAGGTTAAGACAGATCATGGCCCCCTAAGAATTAAGGAATACTGAATAGATAATAGGGAATGTCAGAGATTACTGAACTTGACTGGCATGACTAGGGCTGCATTGAAAGAATATTAGTAGGGTGCTGTCTGAGGAATAGGAGGAGGGGAGACAAGGCAGACAGGTTGGGTGAGGAGGCTGGTTGAGATGGTCTTATAGTAGCTCAGGTGAGAGACCTTGAGGGACTGGATAACAGCATAACCACAGAGACAGAAGAGGAGCCAGGTGAAGATATTGATAAGACTAGACAGGCAACATTGCAACACATTGGTCGTAAGGTGCTGAGAACTAAATGTAACTCACACTACCCTTGGGATCTATTTGTTTTATGAGGATATAGGTCATCCTGACCATATATTCCCAGTTTCAAAACCCAGTTATGTCCAGGACCCTCCCTGCAACATTTGTCAGTCGTGGATTTTCCTTCCAAATGGCCACGTCTCTCTCTCCTTCCGCATCAGCTTCAGCTACTCAGGCTTCTGATCCCCCTGCTGACCTACACACCTTAATTTGCCTCTTGACTGATTCCACCATAAATGCATTCCCACACAACCTGTGTCTCTTCATGGATGATTTGTGAGGTCCTAGCAAAGGGCTGTGTGATCAGAGCACATGTGGCCAATCATGCTTTTGTGGGAATGCCCCAGATCTCTCCCTCGACCACCATTCTCAAGCTCTCCGCATCTCACGTATAGTGGGATTCTCCAGACACATGAGCATTTCTTGATTATTTGCAGTTTGAACAGAGAAGCAGACTCACTATCAGTGATGCAGATAAAGGATTTCTTGTATCGTATATACATATAGTTACAGGATTCGATATTGAGCTCATGCAGTTGTTGTTGCTAGTGAAGAAGTCTCCTTAAGACAGTTGTTTCTGTGGCTGGTGTTGGGTTTGAAGCCAGCGGAGCTGGTGGTTGAGAAGGAAAGGTGAATGTGAAGTGGAAGAGAGCAGGGGCAAATTGGACCCACATCTGTCTCTCATCACCTCCAGTCTCAGGGGTCGGGTACAGATCTGCTGGTGCCCTTCACTACGACACTGTACATGTGCCTGGCCCAAGACTCAGAGAAGCTAAAGGGGAAGATTAGGCAGGAGCTGGAGAAGCTGCAGCCTGGTTGCTGCCCTAGTCCCACAGGCTAATCCACAGATGATCGACAGTGGGCAGCAGCTATAACAGACCCTGGCCCCACACCAGCTCCTCAAGCAGAACCAGGGTTGCTGCTCCCTTCTGGATTCCAAATCCCATGCAGATTCCTTTTGTGGCAAAACTTGAATATGCGGAGGAGGCGGTTCTGGGACAGCAGCTGCAGCTTAGCCGAATAGATCCAGGGCAAAGCCACACACTCTCCTCTGCTCGCAGTCTTCAGGCTGTGGGGCTCAGTTCTCAGACCCACTGAACCAGTGCAGGAAGATGGCACAGCTCCGCTATGCCTTCAGGAAATCAGAAAAGATTTCCAGGACTGCCAGACTCTCACAGATGACTGGTAATAGGAATAGTGAGCAAGGGAAAGGCCACTGGGTTTTAGCTCGGAGATTGTAAGGGTTGAAGAGTGAGCAACTGAGTGTGGGGAGATTGCATGTGAAAGATGTGTGCATCGGCACTAATGCATCCCGATTAGGAATTCCATCAGAGCTGTCTCTGCTTCTTTCCTCTGATTTGTATCTGGAGACATCATTGCTGAAAAGCATTGCAAATAAAGTTTTTATTTTTTTGTTTTTGTTTTTTGTGGTTTTGTTTTTGTTTTGCCTTGTCAGTTTAGAGCGGTGATTGGAGAGCATTGGAGGGAGGAATGTGTAGATCACACGTGCCTACTCACCTGAACTTCCGAAGTGTATGTGGCTTGGAAGTTTGACTGGATTTAGGTATCAAATACCATTAATAAAGAGATGAAGTTTTTATGTCTATTAAAGGGAACAGAGTTTTAAGAAGTTTTTATATATGTTAAAAAGAATTATGAAAGAAAGGCTAAGTTCAGAGAAGGTGAATCTTGATTTGACTCAAACCCTTAGAACTTACTTGTTAATGTCTGCTTTTGACTTACGGCTCAGGGCTGCTCTCCAAATTAACCGAGCAAAGGACGCTTTAATTAAAATAAGCACAATTTATTAAACACGTGCTTTATAGGTTTTATTGGAGAATGCTTTACACATAATTTTAAGTCCCACAACAACACTGTAATGTAGTTTTATGATCTCTCTTATATAGATGAGAAACTGGTTCTCACCAAGGTTAAGCAACTTGCCCCCAAATCACACAGCTTGTAAATGGCTAAACAAGGAACCATATCAATGATCTGCCTCTGACACACATTTAAACAACTTTTCCCTGCTCTTTCTCTCACCTAAGCTCCTGGGGCCAACCTGAAGCTCATCTGAGGAACATGTATGAGCTAACATCACTGAGATTTATTGTGTGTGTGTGTGTGTGTCACATTTCTCTGCATATGCACGCACACATATACATACACATGTATATACACACATACGCATACTGAGGATGGGGGCGATGTCTGTCAGAAGTATTGATATATTCTAATGCCTAATGCAAAAAGTATTTGCTTTTTTTGTCCATGTGCCGAGTACCATGTTAGATGCTAGGTAAATGATGGAGAGCCTGGTCAGAGCTATACCTACTATCAGAAGCTGATAATCAAATGGAGGAAGGAAAATGACCAAAGGTTTATACTAATACATATGTAGTTACCACTTATTGTAATCTCAGTACAAAGAGATCTGTAAGAATTTGTGCCAGGGGTGCCTGGGTGGCTCAGTCATTAAGCGTCTGCCTTTGGCTCAGGTCACGATCTCAGGGTCCTGGGATCAAGCCCCGCATCGGGCTCCCTGCTCAGCGGGGAGCCTGTTTCTCCCTCTCACGCTCCCTCTGCTTGTGTTCCCTCTCTTGCTGTGCCTCTCTCTGTCAAATAAATAAATTAAATCTTTAAAAAAAAAAAAAGTATTTGTGCCAGAGGAATCTAGCCTGGACTAGAGAAGTCAGGTAAGTTTTCCTTAAAGAGAGAGGGTCAAGGTCAACTGAAAGAAGAGTCAGGGGAAGATGGGGTTCAGGCAGCAGAATATTGAAGACAAAGGAAACGGCACATGTGAAAACCCTGTGTTGGGAATGAATGGATGGTTAATTGATTAATTTAACATTGGGAAACATGGGTACCAGATTTTTTATTGACAGCACGTGGCAGGACCTACCATAGCCTAGAGTTCACTGGACAGCCCCCTCCTGGGATTATGTGGATGTGAGGTTAAATGACACATAGGTACTAATGGATGTGAAATTAAGTTTATTACTCACATAGTAACAGAAAAAGGTTTCCTGAAGGAGAAGGTCAAGAGTGAAATAAGAGGGAGGGAGCGGTACATAGGCTTTGGATTATTAGTGCAGATAGGGGTTGGAGCCAGGGTGAGGAATGCCCTCCCAGGCAGGTGTGTGTATTACCTGAAATGTCTATCAGCCACACGATGCCGGGCCCAACCAAAGGCTCCCCACTTCAGGTTGCCCGATGTAGAGCACAGGGAGGGCAAGACTGGAAAACTGTCAGAAGTCATCAAAAACAGTCTTTCTTGTGATTACATGGGTGGAAGTTACTGCAGAGTGATTTGTCATAATTCCAGTGCAACAATTAAAATGCCAGTAAATTATCAGCAAAGGTAGAATGAACGCCTCCAGAAGTTGAAGTCATATAGTCAAACAGAAAAAAAAAAAAAAGGTTTTTCCTGTTATCAACATTATTATCTATTCCTGCTCTTCCTGTGGCATTGATGGGGCTTTATACTACAGATCACAGGTAATCCTGCCTGCCTGATCACCCCATCCATCTAACTCCCTGGAAAAGCTTATTTGTGAAGGATTTAAGCTACTTTAATAAAAGCACAAAAGAAAAAAAGAAAAAAAATATTATCAGCAAAGAAAGGAAAACATTGGGTGGGTGGGTGGGTGTCTTTGGTTTGTTGTGTCTGTGTGTGTCTTCAGCTGTATGGAAAGTATATAAAAATTAAATCAATCATTAGTACAGGACTAATGAAAACATTTTTTGTGATACTCCAAAAAAACCCAAATAATCTGATTAAAAATGGGCAGAGGACCTGAATAGACATGTTTCCAAAGAAGACATACAGATGGCCAACAGACACATGAAAGGATGCTCATCACTAATCATCAGGGAAATACAAATCAAAACCACAATGAGACATCACTTTATATCTGTCAGAATGGCTAAAATAAAAAAAGGTAAGAAACAACAAGTGTTGGCGAGGATGTGGAAAAAATAGAACCCATGTGTCCTGTTGGTGGGAATGCAAACTGGTGCAGCTGCTGTGGAGAACAATATGGAGGTTCCTCAAAAATTCAAAAATAGAACTGCCCTACTCTCCAGTAATTCTACTAGGTTTTTACTCACATATATACACACATCTTCTTTATTCTTCTATTGGAGGACACTTAAGCTGCTTCTGTACCTAATGTTGTAGCATTATTTACAAAAGCCAAGGTACAGAAGAACTTAAGTTTCCTCCAATAGAAGAATGGATAAAGAAGATGTGGTATGTATATAATGGAATTTTACTCAGCCATGAAAAGGAATTAAATCTTGCCGTTTACAACATGGATGGATCTAGAGGGCATAATGCTAAGTGAAAAAAGTCAGTCAGAGAAAGGTAAATGCCATATGCTTTTACTCCTATGTGAAATTTAAGAAACAGAACAAATGAATGAACAAAGAAAAAAAGAAAAAAACAGACTCTTAAATATAGAGAACAGAAACTTGGTTGCTAGAGGGGAGGTGATGGGAGTGAAATAGAGGAAATGGAGAATACACCGGTGCGGATGAGCACTGAGTGACATATGGGGAAATGTTGGATGACCATATTGTACACCTGAAACTAATACAGCACTGTATGCTAATTATACTTCAATAAAGGTTTTTAATTAAAAAATAGAAATAGTTCTATCCTACAAGTAGTTTTTAGTCCTGTTCCTCTTAATATATCTCAGGGAAATAATGTGAAATATGAAAAAATCTATTCCTGTTGATGTTCACCACAAATTTAAAATAACAAACAAAACTAAAAACAGTCTAATTACCCAGTAAGTGTTGATTGTTAAGGAAACAAAAATATAGTGACTTAAATGAAACCTTACATTTTCATTAAAAAATATGTATTCTTAGTAATACAGAAAAATTATATGATGTAATGTTTAGGGAAAAGAGCACTATGGTAAATTCATACTTTAATTTTCACTGTCAAATTACTTATATATGATAAATTTTGGAGACAGTCACAGAGAAGTCATCATAGTTGATGTGTTAGGATGTTAGGTTTTATATGCATTTTTATATATGCTTTTATTTTTATATTTTTCAGACCATAATGTTCACTTTTTTATTAAAAAACAAAGGAAACATTATTTATATCAACACTCCTGGTGCCCTATGAGGTGTGGGATTATAGAGGTAAAGAACAAATAGGCAAAGAAAAGGAAGATAAAAGAGGTAGAAAAGAGATAAAGAAGCAGCTTTTGAATCCTACAATATACCACTGTCTGCCAGGTGCTTTGCATGAGTTGACTGTTTAAATCTTCATAAAGAGCTATTATGTTAATATCCATCTCATTTTGCAGATCAGTAACTGGAAATTCAAAGAGTTATGAATGATCACTCACTTAAGAAGTTATAGAGTTGGGATTGGAATTTATATTTGGATAATCATGACTAGATTTTCACTAGAGCCAACCTGTTGTTTCAAGTGCATCATGCTGAGCTTACCTGGATGATTTTTCTGCAACAATCCATTAAAAGTTTGAGAAATTCCGCCTTAGCTCACTCTTGCTATTGATTAATTGAAAGGAATTTTCTTGCATAAAACTTTATATTTCCCAACTCTTCCATGAACTCAAAGTCATTTTGAAACACAAATCTCCTTAAAACCCAATAAACACTTTTTAATTTATTCCACAAAACCATACAACTTTTCTCACTCTTGGAAATAATCATAAAAATGCTAATTTGGTCAATTTCACTCTACAATTTTGTCAAGGCCCTGTTTGGAAACTGTATTGACACTGCATCTAATTGTACAATATTCCTCTGAGAATAGCAATAAAAAAATATCACTTAGCCCTGAAGTCTCAACATATTTTTCTTTCCTTTTCAAGTTTTATTTTGTTTATAATTCCATTCCAGTCACCCTTCCTCTCGTTCACACCTTTATCTTTATACTCCCTGTCTAAAGAGACGAAGTTGGGACCTCGGGAAACATAGAACATTTGTGTGTTTGAGAAATCCCTGGAAAGATTTAAGTCAGAAGGTTCTTTTTTCAGAACTTCTTTGTTTGAAAATGTGGTTTGATAATTTGGGGGCTTGTAACTTGGGGAAGTCATTAGCTTCATCGAGATGAATTATAAGACCCGCCAGTTGTTTGAGAGGTGGAAACAGTGAGCATGTGTCTGTCCACCCATCCCCCCCTCCTTCCCATCCCCATGCAGTATCTCTCATGCCATCCTGCCATCACGTGCATGAGTCTGCTGGTCTTCCAGGGGATGGTGCTCTTGTCTTCCTTTTACCCCACGGACCTTTCCTTTCTGGTTTCCTTTATCAGCTGCTGCTTCTGGCCTACACGTCTGAAGGACTCACCTCCTCCTCTTTCTCTTGTCTAATTATACTACCTCCTCAGGCAACTTCATCCAGTCCCGTGTCTTTCTGGGCTGCTAAATCCCCAAACTCTGTCCCCAGACCCAAAATGCCCCCTGGTTTCTAATTTCCTACCTGAAACCTCTATTTGAATATCTAATTGACATTTTAGATTTAGCATCTCCAAAATAATTTTTGATTTCTTCATTTCTTTCTCATTTTAGAAAATGTCACCAACATTCAAGAGGTGAGCCTTCTGATGTCTCTCTTTTTCTTGAACCGCAAATTTGTAACACTCATAGGCTCTACCTGATGGGCTGCTTTCCACCTACACTGACCTCTCCTGTCCAGACGGGCGGCACAGCCTCCACACTTGTCTCCTGCTTTCAGTCCTGGCTCCCCCACAATCAGTTCTCCAGCCAGCAGAATACTTGCTAGAAAATGCAAACTGAGTCATCAAACCATCAGCCATCAAACCCTCTCGTCTTCTAATTACACATGGGTAGAACATAATCCCCAATGGTGCCTCCTACCACATGGCCTGCACCACCCGGTCCTTGCCTTTCTTCCTACCCTTGGTCTTGTGTTTGCTCCCCAGACTCACTGGCCTTCTTGCTGCCCCCAGAACAAACTCCTGCCTCAAACCACTTGTACTTGCTGTTTCTGAAGATAGAGCTCATTCTCTGACTTTGAACGTCTTCCTGTGCCCCACCCACAAGTCCCTCCTCCATCATGTCACCCCCCACTGCCTCATCCCACCAGTTCTCCTACATTGGACATGTAACCACATGACTTTAAATTCACTGAGTTGTGCTTCTACTGATGTGTCGGTTCATTGTTTGTCTCCCTAGCTAGCATGTAAATTCCATGAGGGTAGGACCTTGGTCTTGTTTACTGCCCCAAGAGTGGCAGATGCTTAATAAAATATCTGTCGCATAAGTGATCAAATCTGTCATTTCTTCAACAAAACGTACTGATCGTTGTAATAGTTGGGCAAGTATTTGGCTGCAAATAATTGAGACCTCAGTTACTACTGTTTAGGCAGATAGCAGAATGTCTCATTAAATAATAAATTTGGAGGGCAGAGTCCAGGCCTTGTTCGACCGCTCAAGATTGTGGTCAGGGACCCCACTCCTGGTCTTGCGGCACTGCTTCCGGCGTGGCTCTCGTCCCGTGGCTGCAGGCCGAGTGCTGCATCGTCAAGGCAGTGCACCCATGTTCCAGTCTAAAGGGCAGAGGGCTTGCCCTAAGTGGACTTGCCCTTCTTATTTCACAAGAAGTTTTACGTCTACAAGTCTTTAGCCAGAACCCTAGCTGGCCACATTTGTAGCTGAGCTCTGCTCTGAACTTCAGAACAAAATTGGGCTCTGTTAGGAGAGAGGAAAGGGAGGATGGAGAGCTGGTGATCAGTGAGCTGGATCTGCCATAGGCACCATGAGCACCAGCCCCTTGGCTGTAAGACACCACAGCGACATCTTCTTTTGAGGGACATATAGTGTAGAGAGCATGAAAAGTAAAACTAGACATCGTAGGAAAAACAAAGACTCTTCTGAGAACCCAGCAGACGGAGCCATTGGCTTCTTGGTCTGGGGATCAGGAAACACTTTGCAATTTTTTTTATTGCATCTCGAGGGAGGTTCGCTAATTGGAAAGGTCTGAGAAGGGTATGCTGAGCAGAGGAAGGACTATTTGCAAAAGTATGCAGTTTGGGTGCTGAGGGCATGTTTAGAGACAGCAGTTAGTGTGGCTGAAGCCAAGAAGAGCAGGGCGTGAGGGTGGGCAGGGGGACTGGAACAGTGGGTGATAAAGAACTCTGAAAGGACTTTCAGTAAGGAAGTAGTATTAGTAAATACATTTTGAAGGCTTGATCACTTTTGGTGGGGAGGAGGCATTAAAGAGAGAAAGACTAGGGACAGGGAGATTAATTTGGAGACTATTGTCTTTGCTCCCAAACCCATACGGGCAGGCTCCTTTACTACTCAGGCTAGATGTGAGCACAGTTTAGACTAGTGGTTCCAATCTCAGATGGCCTACAGGAGCCAGCAGGTGACATCCCATGTGAATCAAAACCGATTTGTGGCACTGGGGGTAAGGAGCCATTGGCAAAGGGAAGAGCAACCCCCCACACACCCTAAGGACATGCAAATTTAATTTAGAACAAACCAAAAAATGCTTCACCTGCCAAAAATTCCTCAGGACGGATTTTGCCCAGGGATGGCCAGCTTGCAAGCCCTGGTTTGGGGTAACCCTGCTTAAACACACACAGTGACAGTCACACGTCATGTGGGGACACAGAGGTGCCCACCCCCAGGAGATGAACTGAGTCAGAGAGAATTATCATTCTTGGCTCATGTCATTATCATTCTTGGCATAAGAATAGGCCAAATGGAGGAAGAAATACTCTCAGTGAGGGGATTCAAAGTGTGGACGCCTGAGTTTCTTCACCGAGGATGGTTTTTTCACAGCACACACAACACAACCTCTCTCACAGATAAAGAAGAATACAGGTAGAAAAGCTGAGTCTCATTCAATACAAACCTGACTTTTAAACCACAATAGCAGCACAAAATTTCAAAAACAGTTGTTGAGAGCTTACAATATGCTAGACATTCTTCCATGTATTACTTAATTTTCATAATCTCTCTGCAGAAGAGGTGGTCTTACACCCATTTTACAGATTGTGATACTGGGTGCATGCACCTGGGGTCACACAGCTGGTAGAGCCTGGTGTCAGGCTTCAGGAAGTGCCAAGCCCCACACTGTTCCCAGCATGTTGGGTTTTTATTTATGTCCCCGGCAATTAGAACAGTGTTCATCTGAGCCCTTTGGAGTTAGGCCTAAATTATTTATTTTTTTTTCCACTGAATTTTTTTTTATTACAAAGATTAAAATGTTCATTCCTTTTTTTGTTGTTCCTTTTTTTCCTTTTTAAAATTTTATTATGTTATGTTAATCACCATACAATACATCATTGGTTTTTGATGTGGTGATCCACGATCCATTGTTTTCATATAACACCCAGTGCCCTCCTTAATACCCACCACCGGGCTAACCAATCCCTCCTCCCCCCTCCCATCTAAAACCCTGTTTGTTTCTCAGAGTCCATAGTCTCTCATGGTTCATCTCTCCCTCCAATTCCCGCCCCCCCATTTTTCCCTTCCTTCCCCTAATGTCCTCCATGTAGTTTGAACTTACTTCTCTTCTGCAAATACTCCTGAGCACCTCTCAGCTGGTGAAGGACACTGCCCACTGCTTGCCTATGTAGTGGATCCGAAGGGTGAAGGGAGAAGCAGAGCAGAGCCTCATCCAAATCTTCGTGTGCTGAAGATTGTACCAAGAATCTAGGTCAGACTCAGACTTAATTTCACATTTATTGAGAACCTACTACTTGCCAGGTTGGATGCCAACAGAAATCATCAGTAGCTATTTTTGACTGATGCTTGACATCTCCACCCAAATTCAGATGTTAAGACCAACTAGCCACCCTCTCTTCTGTGTTTGGAGGGTACGATTTGTTACACTGCTCTGGCATTCGCCTTATTTTGGTGTAACTCGGGTGCGTAGATGGCCGTGAACTTCTGCAGAGGAAGCTCCAAGGATGCTATCATTTCGAATCCCCATCTTGCTCAGCACCGGTTCTGGCCCAGAGCAGAGGCTCCATTTAAAAAATAAAAATAAATAAAAATAAAACAAAAAAGCTTCCCATTGGATACCAGTCTCCCTCTTTATGCTCTGTCCAAGCCACCTTCCCGCAGCAGAATAATTTTATTTTCACATGGAAGGAGCAACCACCCGTGGGGATTTTCTTCTCCTACAAGGGTGGGGGAGAAAGGAGAAATAAATAATATACTTTCTGAGCCTTCTATTATTATTTCTGGGAAAACATAATAAAGCTACAGCTGGCAGGCACTTATTTTTTTCTTAGCATTTAATAATAGAATTAATTGCTAAGTGGAAAGCTTGCAACCCCCTTTCTGTTGTATGTTGCCCTCTGCTATCATTATGAATAGATGTAAAAATCAAAGCTAATTATCATTCAGAATGTTTGAAGAAATAGACTGAACCACACACACAAAACTCATTTTACCCCTACCCCAGCTCCAGGTTACAAAGTTGAAACACACACACACATACACACACACACTATAGGGTAGAGGCAATTTCCATGGATACTCAGTTCTTCCTTGGATGTGCATCATTTTAGCCAGAGCCATTAATTGCAGTGTGATGATGTCCTAGAGCCCTGATGCTTTTCATTGTTCCTAGGAATTGGGTCTGTGTCAGTTGGAGGTCCAGGACGTGGGTTGTCCCGAGAAGCTCTTTATCGAGCCAGTTTGTGGCTAACTGGCTTTGAACATGAAATGAGTGACCCTCTGAGCTCTCAGTGCCACCATGTAATGTCAAAAAGCAAGAGTGGAGGCCACGAAAATGGGAGAGGGGAATGGAAGTACGTCTCAGCATAGAGAGGAAAGGCCATAACAGGGCATGAGTGCGGGCAACAAGGGAGTTTAGAAAGGGAAGACCCTTTAATGTTACAGGACACGCAACCATGTGGGGCACATAGATCATGATAAGGAGGACACCTGTTGCCCCCTTAGCTATGGAAGCTCTGAAGGCCCCCAAAAGAGAGCTGGGATCAATGAGGGCTATTAAAAAACAAAACAAAAAAAACAGTGGTTAGGAATGGAGGTGAAAAGCTACTTTCAAGGTGTTGGTTGTAGTTCATTTTGGTTTTTTTAAATTTATTTTAAGTAAGGGATAAAAGTTAAAGTCACTGTTGTCAAGAAAATATGAAATAAGCACAGATCAAAGGTTTATTTACCCATTAATTAATGAGCAAGCCAATAATATTTTACATCAGATTCCAAGAGCATTTCAGAAGCCAAATGTGGAAACAGGCATGGCTAGAGCACAAAACAGGTTAGTGTCCCGCAGAGCCACAGGCCTCCGGGGTTATATGTTTCAGCAGATAGAAATTCTTAACATCTCTAATGGGCAAACATTTACAAGTTAACAAGCAACTTCACAACATCTGAGTCCCTTCATTGCGAAGGAAGTCAAACAGTTCATTTTTCTAGAAAATTTTTGGGCAGCCCCTTCCCCCGTGTAACATTGAGAGGTCATGATGCTTACTTCCTTGCTTATTTCCAGGTTTTGGATCTCTTTCCAGACCATCCACAGGGTATGCTGCCAGCAAGGTGCTGGGGCAGGGATGGGAGGGGGCTTTGAGAGTGAAGCTGCTGGCCACTGGAAATCAGTTTTGGGTGAATTATGTGGTGATTATGTAGAGTTTTTCCTGCATGTGATATTAACCTTCTTTAAAAAAAAAAAATCTACCTTTGAAATCTTCAACAAATCTACATGGCTTGATAATGTTTTGTAGAGTGGTGGGCATACCAGGACCCACTGGGGGCTGCCCATGGGAGGTATCCATGTTCCCTCTCCCCCATGCTGGAGTGTCCAGGAGTCCCATTACAGTAGGTCATCAGTCCTGGTAAGAGTCCTCAGAGGTGGGTTTCGTACTCAGCATTTTAGAGATGAAGTAACTGAGATATAGAGAGGTCCAGTAACTTGCCATCTGGTGAGCTAATGCCAAGCCAAGATTCAAACCAGTTCAGCTAACCTCTAGAGCTCATTCTGCATTTTTTCCATGGGCTTTGTAGATGACAAGAGTCAAGGAAGTGAGGGAAACTGCCATTCTTCAGCTTGGAATCCAGTAAAGTAGGCTAAGGCATTTTGTAAACTACATTCCAGGAAACACATGTAGCACTATGTTAATTTGAAATACCACTTCATATATTTTCCTTCAGTCATTTTGTCATGAGAGCTAAGACAAAAATCTTGGCTTGCTGCCCCATATAACAAAGACCACCTAGAACCTGGAGCCTTTGCTCAGCTTCAAATTTCATACTAGACTTAAAATGCTCTAGCAAGACAGTGGCATTTCAAGAGAGAAAAGAATTTCACTGGAAACTCTCAGGAAACTCTCAGGCTAGAATTTTGCTTATCAGGAATCTGTGGAAAAATGTACCACAGAACAACCTGCAGGGATGGACGGCAGAGAGGAAGGAGGAGAAAGCTTGCTGGAGTGGGTGGGGCTTCCATTGGGCCCAATGTGTGAAGAAGACAGGTTGACCAGAAGGGTCTAAAAAAGAAGATTCCAGAGCATGGGAGACGTGTAACAAGGTGCGATGGACGGCCTA
The DNA here is from genome assembly GCF_054177405.1 of Leptonychotes weddellii. Lineage (NCBI taxonomy): Eukaryota > Metazoa > Chordata > Mammalia > Carnivora > Phocidae > Leptonychotes > Leptonychotes weddellii. Next base: position 118,472,285 of record NC_138378.1, read on the forward strand.
AAATCACCATCGGTGGGCACGAGTGTAGTACTGAGAAGAGCAGGTGGGACCAGCCACACCCATTGGTCCCTTCACCATCTCTCTGTTGTGTCCCCTGTTCCCACTGATCTCCAAGTACGGGATATGAGTCCTTTCCTAGTTAGATACACTGAGCAAGTATCTTCTCTCAATTTGTGGCTTGCTTTTTGTTTTTATATTTTATAGCTTCTTTTGGTTAACATAAAATTTTAATTTAAATATGGAGCAATCTGTCATCCTTTTCCCTCAAGGTTAGTGCCTTTCATGTCCTAGCTCAGAGAGCATTCACCACCCTAACAACAGGAAGAGTGCATCTTACGTTACCTTCTAGAAGCTTGTTTTGCTCTATACTGTTGAATCTATTTATTTAATATAGAATATGAGATAAAATCATGTATCATATGTATTTAAACAGCCTCACCACTGTTTATTGAAATGACCTTTCTTTTCCTTCTGTTGTGTAGTTTCATCTCCAACAAGTGTGTCTGTATATGTAGGTTATTTCTGGGTGTGCTTTTCTGTTCCATTGGTCTTTTGTCTGTCCTTGTGTCAATGTCTCCCTGGTTTATGATAAATTGTGATAGCCACTAGAGTAAGTCCTTCCACTTTGTGCTTCGGATATGCCCTGGCTGTTCTTGGCCTGGTGCTTTGTCATATATGCTTTAGAATGACCTCTTCAGGTTCCCCCAAAAAGTCCTATTTAAGTTTTGATCAGGATTGTATTGAATTTTCTGACCTTTGGGGAAAGCTGTCATCTTCAAAACGTAGAGTCTTTCAATCCATAAACATGGTGTATCTCCCTATTAGAATTTCTTTACTGCATCTTTATTTTTATTTAATATTATTTAATATTTATTATTTTCTCTACTGTATCTTGATTTTTAAGTGCCATTTTAGTTTTATAATTCTTTCATACATATTCTGTTACTTTTTTTACTGAGTATTTAATTTGCTATTTTATTGTGATTTGTATCTCTTCTTTCACATGTTTATTCTTGGAGTGCCTGGGTGGCTTAGATGGTTAAACATCTGCCTTCGGCTCAGGTCATGATCCCAGGGTCCTGGGATCCAGCCCCACATCGGGCCCCTTGCTCAGCGGGGAGCCTGCTTCTCCCTCTCCTTCTACTGCTCCTCCTGCTTGTGTTCTCTTGCTCTGTCAAATAAATAAATAAAATCTTTAAAAAAATAAAATAAAATGTTTATTCTTCCTGATTGTTGATACATAGAGGTGAAATAATTTGGTTTTCACTTTATATCCAATACCTCATTAAGCTTACTTATTTGTTCCAATATTTTATCTGTAGACTTTCCTGTATTTTCTTTGTAAGTAATCATTTCACCTCTGAAACGTGGTGTCATTTTTTTTTCTAAATAGTATAACTTGTTGTTTTTTTTTTCCCCTGCGCTTGACATAGACTAGAATCTCTAGTTAAGTTGAATAGAAGAAGCCATCCTTGTCTTCCCTCAGGCTTCCAACCGGAAATACTCACTGTCAGCCCTTCCCTCATGGCCCTTTATCAGGGCTTCTCAGCCATCATGCAGATGTGCTTTGCTTTGCTTGTTTCCTTTCTCCCTTCTTCTTTTCTTCACTTATGAGGTTTCTTGTTTTAAGCCACCAATTTTGTGGTAACTTCTTATGCAACAATAGAAAATCAACACAAGGAGGGATAAAAGCGATAGCAGAAATTAAAAATGTCTAGTAAATAAATCACCCAGAAATTATTTTTGGAAAAAAGTAATCTAAAGGCATATCCTCCTCATCAACTGAGAGATGAATAGAAATAAATGATTCAGAAACGGGGGAATTAAAATAGTAATAGTGAACAGCTCTTTGAATAACTCCTGGATCAAAGAGGTAATTTAAAAAAATCAATTGCCAACTATTTAAAAAATAATAGCATTGCAGGTATTATGTATGAGTAGTTGAGACGCATACATATTCTACTCCAAGTCAGATTTATAATCCTAAGAATTTTTATTATTAAGCCATAATGATAATTAATAAAACATTTAACACAAATGATGAGTGAGAGAACAATATCAAGTTTATGAAAAGGAAATGGAGTATATTTAATACAAAAGCAGACATTAGTACATTAGAAAAAAGAAATGTGAAATACGTAAATATCAAGAGTTGTCTCTTGAAAGAAAATGATAAAGTATATAAAACACTAGCAGATCTAATTAAGCAAAACAAATGGAAAGCATCAATTCAATTAGGCATAAGAACAGGAGGACATATAAACTGATACACGGGAAAAAATTCAAAAAGAAATTCTCTAAATATCCTTTTAAATCTATATTTTAATGACCCATATATCTCTTCAATAATGTCTACATCTCCTTGATATATCTCTTAGTAATCTGAATAATCTACCTCTTATTTAATAACAAGTAAATTCTTCCTTCTTTTGTGCTTTCCAGATTTTATGATGGAACTGCATAATGTTTAAAATCAGAAGAAAATGATGCCTGCCATTTAGTGCCTGCCTCCTCCCCCAAATAACAAAGAACCACTGGGACTAGAATCTACTCTTTGTTTTCCTGTATAAAATCTGGCAACTCTCTCACCTTTCTGGACCTCCATGAGGAAAGTGAATAGTCTCAAGTATCCAGCAGTTTAACAGAATGAACCATTGTGCCCCCTGCCTCTTGGTGTGGTCAGGATAATCAAAGCTCACTTATCAATGTACTTGGGATTCCTTGGTTAGCTAAGAACTGAACAGAAGCCTCTTTGCTCCAGCTCTGCTAATAAAAGAAATATTCCAAAATGTAGGAGAGGAACAAATATTTTTAAGTGTATACTTGATAGGATGAAATCACATATCTAAAGAAAAGGATCCCATATGTGGGGAAAGATTACAACAAACCAGTGGAGGAGGCTGCCTAGCAGAGGGCCACAGGGCCATCCAAGGGGGCAAGAGAGAGCCACCAAAGCCATCAGCTAAGTCAGTGCTTTGCTCTTTTCCCCTTTGTCTGCTTCCTGCGGATTCTGGAGCATCCAGAGGGCACATAAGGGGGGAGGAGGGGAGAAGAGGAGAGACGGAGCAGACCCTACCCTCCTTCCTCCGACACCTGGGGAGGGAAGAGCTCCCTGAACTGGAGGGTTCGATTTAGGCACACTAGTCTTTTAAAATAGCTATGACTCTTAACTGTCTAAAATAATTGTATATATCTGGCAGAGGCTGCTTGACAGCAGTGACCAAAAAAAAGAAATCAGGCTTTTTGTATTTATTCTCAAGCTCGATATACATTCCCCCGTACAATAAGTAATTATTGAGAAACTATTATGCAGAAGGTAGGTCCTGTGGATAAAATGATTATGGTGGCCTCTAACCTTGAGGTCCTTAACCTAATGATGTAGGGAGGGCATGACAAGTGAACACAGCGCAATCTGGGAAGGCCTGTAAGAATGGTACACCTAGGTGCACGAACCAGTCACCCCTGAGGTGGGTGAGTCGGCGACTCTGGGGGCTCAGCTCTGGTGCAGGCCTTGCGTGGCTGTCCTGTGGTCTCTGCCAGCCTCCTGTGGTGCATTTGACACTTTGAAGCGGAGTAGTGTGTGCTTTTGAAAGAACTGAGAGTGGGGGCAGGAGACAAGCTAGGAGGCCACTGGATGTGGGGCAGGATCGAGTGTAGGAACCAAGAGATAAGACAAGAATTCATTTTCATAGAATTGCTCATTGGAAGCATTATTCTTATGAAGAGTGAACTTATGCCCGTAAAGTCAGCATGGATTGGAGTGAGCCCAGTGGGGGTATGCCCAGCTTAAATGGCTTAATTACATCTGCTGCGTGATATTCTGTAGTAGCTTAATGCTTGCGTTTGCGGACACTGTCTATCATCTGGATGCCAGGCTTATTTCACAGTGGGGCCCAGCTCGTGGCATCAGACCTCGGGGACTGAACCCGTCTTCGTGGCCCCACACACAACACCTTTAAGATGAGTGTGCCAACCCGCAGGGTGGGTTCAGGGAGGTTGAAGGCGAGTTCTCACTGTTGTGGTTTCGGGGCCCGGGGACAATGAGAAAGCAGAGGTGAGAGTCGGGAAGAGGGTGATAAACAGCTTCTCAGACGGCTCCATTCACAACATGTTCAATGGAAACCCGCTAGTGCTTTCAGCAACGAGGGACATCTTATCTGCAGCCAGGATGAGAAATTTCACTTGTAACAAAGCTCGGCATAGAAAGGGCTCTTATCTCGGAGTCCAGAATGAGGATATTAGTAACAGCGCCTGCTTCTTTCTCAAGCCCTATTAGCGTCAGGTAATAGGTTTCCCCGATGGTCTTAGCATTGGCTCAGCTGCAGAGAGCTACTGAAAAAGAAAGTTTCTTTGGAAACAAGGTAGATTTATACTGAGAAACATCCCGAATCATCGAGGTTACTACCGATTCAGGTATTTTAGAAAGGTTGCCTGTGAAGAGTTTCTGGGGAGTGAGTCAGATGCTTCCCATTGACTTTCATTACACAGATGAGAGCGGTGTACCTCCGGACGAGGTTTCAGGTAGCCTCGCAGAAAAACTGCATTTCTGTGAATGTAGTGCCTTTATGATTGTATAATGCTTTACTATGACAGTTTGAAACTTTGGGGATATGTGAGTAAGCTTCAAGGGGCCCCCAAAGTCCATAAAATTGTATCTAAGAATTGTGTGCATTTTGTAGGGGAGGAGGGGAGCCATGGCTTGAACTGGTGACACCTACATTATTGGAGAAGAGCCTGAAGGAGGTCCGTGGAAGCCATTCTTGCTCTGAGGTTGGAGCAAGCAGCAGGCGTGGAAGCCTTGAGTCAGTCAGGAGTGCTCCTGAGATGCTCAAGAAATAGCTGGGAGGCCAGTGTGAGTGGAACAGGATAGGGAGAACTATGGCAGATGAGCTCAGAGAGAGAGCTCATGTATGTATAGGGGAAGAGCATGTCCTAAGGAGCCCACCGGGCCATTCTAAGGATTCTGTGTCCTGCACCATGACTGAGGTGGGAAGCCAAGGGAAGCTTTGGAGCCCAGAAGTGTCCTGACTGGATTTTTATTCCAGATGATCCCCTGGCTGCCATGTTGAGCATGGAATCACTTGGGGGGCAAGGGCAGCAGCGGGGCGATTGATTGATTGGGAGGCCATCACAATGATCCAGGTGATGGGATTTAGATCATGGTAGGAACAGTGGCGGTGATGGATGAAGTCATTTCCCAAATGTGTTTCATAGAGCCATGAGGGTTGTTAATGGATAGGTTATGAGTGTCATAGAAAGAAAGGAACCAAGGATGACTCTAATTTTCAAGGCCAAAGCACTTAATCCCCTTTCACTTGGAAATCCTGGAGCCCAGCTGCCTTTGTGTTGGCAGCTATTAAGCAGCTGCGTGCTACTCAGTCTAGGCAAAGGAATGGCTTAGTGCCCTGGTGTTCACCCTCTGGAGGGGTCACGTAGGGGAAGTCTCGAACCTACTGATCTGTCCTGATAACCTCTTCAGATCATGAACAGACTCTGTGGGAGAAGTTAATATCCATGTCACCTTTGTACTAAAGGTAGAACAAGAAGGAAGCAGTGAAGGTGAAGGAGAAGAGCTGGTGCCCCCAGCCCGAGAGCAAAAGCAGCGGGTGGATGCTCAGTTGGGCCATGCAAGATAACCTCCTGTTTGCCTTTCACACCCCACACCGTGCCCTTCTGCATCCTGCACTGTGACCCAGGACATTGACCCATATGGACTACACTGCGGGTCTGGCTTCAGGTTGAATTTGGGTCTTGAGGGGCACTCGCATGAGATTGAAGAGAGGGAGCAGAGTGGGGCCAGAGTTTTATTTCCCTAGCTCTCTCTGTTGGGCCCAGGGACTGGCTACATCCCCTGACTTACGGGGCTATAGCTGCTGTCTGGTAACCCTCCTCATGCCCCTACCCTCTCCTCTCCTCTCTCCAGACTACAAGTATTAACAGCTCTAGGATGTTACCAGCCTCAGGAAAGTGAGCAGTTCTCATGATTACCCCATACCGTGTGTGCTTCCTTAGAACAACCCCTTTATTAAAGTATACTGCAGTTTGTCTTGCCATCTTTTTCCTGCAGGGACCTTGACTGATATTTTGGATCTTCAAAGGGAGTTGAGAAGTACAGACTGAAGATTATAACTTTGACAGTTGATTTCAGTAAGCTTAATTGAAGGATAATTTATATGCAATGAAATTTGTTCGTTTGAAGTGTACAACTTGATGAGTTTTGACACATGTATACAGTCATGTAACCAACAATGCAATCGAGATATGGAACATTTGTGTCAAGACAGAATTTTCCTACCACCCTTCCCTCCAGTCTGTCCCTTCGCTCTACACCCTGGTCCCTGGCAACCGTTGCTGTGGTTTCTGAGGTTTGTCGGCTTTCTTACTTCAGCAAGTGTGTCCTCTGCGTGATGCCCCAGCCAAATGGAAGAGATTAGCAATAGAAGCTTTTAAACAGGAAGACCTTGCCCATGTCAAGAGCCGGGGAGATTTTAACCTGTTCCAAAGCCAGGCTCCATGAATAATACTGATGTTGACAGTCACTGGAAGGCAAGGGGCAGAAGAGAATAGGAAGAAAAGGTCACTGCTTGGGAAGCGGGTCCGAGCCTTAGATGGAGGTTTGAGGTAAGGAATAGAGAGGTTGGCCCTAACATTTAAGAACGGGCTCTGGGGTCAAACAAATGATGAGTTCAAATCCTGGTGTTCCTGCTGATCAGCCTGGTACTTTCAACTCTGTAGACCTCTATGGTTTCTCGGTAAAAGAGGGATCTTTATACTTAATTTATGTATTCTTGTGAACATTAAAGTGAACTTGTATATGTGATGACCCCAGACCAATATGAAAATATATTCATGCAGCACATAGGCTTCCAGTGAGTCGTTATTACAATAATTATAACCATGTATGTTCTTGCTCACTTTTACCCATCAGTAAGATTTGTAAGACCTTCATGATACATGTTTTAGTTTTTTATTTATCAACCTTGCTAAGTTTTTGCTTGTTTTAGTGTAAAAAACCCAGTATTCATTTCTAGAAATTTCAACAAGCCTGACAAGATTTTGAAATGTCTTATTGAGATTTCTGGCATAAACTCTGGCTCTGCTACTCACTAGTTGTGATGAGGGGGGCAGGGGTCCCCCTGTGCTCTGCTTCCTGATCTTCAGTTTCTTCCTCCTTAAAATGGTTTGGTTGGGCCGAGTGATTTCTATTGTCTCTGCCAGATCTAAAATATTATAGCTCTTGGATTCAAAACAGGAATATATAGTATCTAACGGGAAATGCTTTGAGTGACTCCAGCTTGATTTGGACAGAACAGCCTGAGCATCCACTGCACCTGTTACTACTGTTCAGTGGGATTTTCCTGTGGAATCTAAGAAGGAAGCGTGAAGGAGAAGTGCAGTAGGATGTACTGTATCTCTGTGTAATTCACAAGCCAGGAACATACCCATCAAATCTGAAGATGCTAGAGGGCATTCTCCGTCTCCCCAAATAAAGAGAAAGCAAACCTTTTGGAATTTCTCCTCAGCAAATCTCTTCTTTAATAATGCTAGTTAACAAAATGGCTACTGATGCTAACAGCTGTCAGTGTTCAGACGTAAAGAGCCATTAACCAGGGAGTTCTTTCTAACTTCACACATGCAAAGTTAATGGCAGTTTGGGCTACCTAAATGGTAAGTTAGAATTCAAAATATGGACTTGGAAAACAATTAGGGTTTTTCTAATTCATTCCCTAGAAAGTTCTTCCACTGGGTCCCTCAAGAGAAGATGCTCTGATTTATTTTTTAAGCCACAGTTAAGCTCGTTTCAGTGTATCCAGCTTCTCTACCAGAATTATTTTTCATTAGCCCTTCTAACCTCGACAACAACTCGGAGTTAGGTACTACTGGACTCGTTTTACACAGGAGGAAAATGAGGCTGCCTAACGTGGCCAGCATCATGGTGTAGAAAGGGCATAAATGGGGATTTGGCCTCAGGCCTCTCTGATGTCCCGATCCCAGGTTGCTCTTTCTCCTGAGCAATAAAGAGCCTTTGATACCCTTGCTTTTTCAAACCAGTGAGCCAGAAATGCCAGTGCAGGTATTCAAGCAATGCATTCATGCTCAACAATTATTAAAAGGCAAAATGGTAGGATGAGCCAGGAGGAAACCTGAGGGCTAGGTTACCTGGGAGGAACTGAGCCTAAGAAGGGCTTTTTGATGAGTGCTTTGCAGACTGGCCTGAGCCTCCCTGACAGTTTTACTTGCACTTCTGTGACACAGTGCAGAAAGGTCCATACATGGAAGCAGTAGATGTCATGGCCCCTATAGCTGTCCTGTCCATACTGCTCAGAAAAAGAATTCCCCAGTAGCCCAAGCTGGAGCACTTCTGAGCTTTATTTTCCTTCTTCTTTCTAAGTGGGTTTACATTACAAAGCCCTAAAACATAGTCTTAGCCAGATAAAGAGTCCCTCTCTAGGTAGAAAAAAGGGATACTTAGGGTGTCTAAGCCGGAAAACCAGAACTCTTTTGGGGAGATTGATATTTGGACACCCACACTCATATATGAATTATTTTGCAGTAATAATGGTTGTCTTTAATCAGTGGTGTACTAGTAAATGTTTAACAAGTGGCTCTCATGGTGGGGTGGGGTGTTGATTTTGTAGCATTTTTTGATTTCTGCCTTGGTTGATTTCAGGCTACCAAGGTGATATCATTTAAGAGAGAGTTGCGAAGACATGCTCAGAAGCACACCATTATATAATATTTCCACTGTACAGATACAACAGAAGCAAATAACCTCAAAAGCATAGATAGTAGTATATAGGCCATACACCCGAAGCAGGAAAGCATGCAAATTTCTATAGAGAAATGAATCTCAAAACGTGATCCCAGATCAGTGAGCAGCAGTAGCAAAATATGGGTGTTGCAAATTCTCAGGTGCATTCCAGACCTACTAAATCCAAAACTTTGGGGGTGGGACCCCAAAATCTGTTTTAATAAGCCCTTCATCTGATTCTGAGGCACATTACAGTTTAAGAAGCACAGATGAGTCTTAAGAACAATATTTAGAGAGAAAGTGTGGTGTGGTAGAAGGCAAAATTTACTCTTAAAGCACTTGTTTCAACAGTCTTGTGCATGGGAAACTGGAAAAAATAAATAGCAAAACCACACCTCCCTACCCACTGGCTCCCACGTTTCCCTTGAATCAGAGCTGTTGGAGAACATCTTGGTTACAAACCTTAAATGAGAAAGGTATTTCTTTTAATTATGTTAGTGGTATATACATACATCACATACATTCATTTCATTAAAAACTGTTCAAGCATTACTTGTAAGTTGACAGTCCCCTTGACCACAATCTGAATCCCAACACACTCTCCTGAGATTTCCATGCTCCCTCTCTGGTGTAGACCCTTACCATTTTCTATTGTGCCTCTGTATACATATGATGGTGACGATGATGTTTTACAATAAGTGCATCATCCTCTATATATCTTTCTGCATTTTTTAATTTTGATTTAAAATACATCTTAGAACTACTTTTGTAATAACATGTGTACATTCACCTCAGTCTACATGTATGGAGACATCATTATTTATTTAGACATCTCTCCATTGTTGGACAACTGGCACCTATCCATTTGGTTTTGTCGATTATAGTAGTGAGCCTGTTGTACCCAGTGCCGGTATATGAGGCTCCTCGTGACTTTTCACTCAATAAATATGATGCAGAGATAACCCGTGGTGCTGGTCCTGCTCCTGTTGTGTTTCTCTTGAGTACTTAGATTTGGGATTGCTGGGCCAGAGGTTATGAACATTTGAAATGTTAGTACAATGTGCCCAAATTGTCCTCTGCAGTGACTGGACCAGTTTACATCCCCTCTGTACAGCACGAGAGTAACAGCTTTACTTTTGTTCTGTCCAACACTCAACATTGCCAGCCTTCTAGAAATTGCTGATATTATGGATCTAAAATGGTCTCTGTTGTTTCTATAAATTTTCTATTTACTTCTGGGATGATTGATGCTTTTTTCATATTTTGTTATCTATTTACATTTTTTTCTTGTGATAATTGCCTGTTCATCTCTTTTGCCCATTGTTTCCATTAGATCTTATATGCACTTCTTATTGATTTTCAAGATCTATTATTTTCTCCTGTCCCTTTCTCCCTTGTGCTTAAATATTTAATGACATCTTTGGTCACATAAGAATTTTGTCTTTTAATGTAGACAAACTGATTATCTGTCACCTATGGACACTGTCTTTTTGTCTCAATTATGAATCCCTTTCCTAGTCGTTTTTTTTTTTCCAATTTTTTTCCTTTTATGAATACTACAAGGTAGGAATAAAACGACTTTTCCGAAATTGATAATTATCCTTTTTTGACATCACTTATGGAATATCTTCTGCTTTCCCCACAGATTATCACATACTAAAATTTATGGGGTGTTTCTAACTCTGTCTTAGACATTGACCTACTTTTTATTCCAGCGCTATTATCATATTCTTTTAAATATTATGGAAAAATATTTCAACTTTATTATTTTGAAATGTGTTTTAGGACTGACAACAATGATGGTATTTTTTAAATTTTCTCCGTGTGATGTATAAAATATTACTATTGTTACCTCACTGCCAAAACTAGTTCTACTAAGTCAATCCATTTTTTGAAAATTGAATCTTTTCTAGAAATTACTGAAGTTTGAGCTCAGCCCCATTTATTTCCATATTCAAAGGCAGGATAGCAAATGGCGTGCAAGGAAATCTTCCCAACCCGTGTGAGACACAGGCTTCCTGATGTCTTCAAAAGGTGTCCTGGGAGCATGAACAAGATTTATGACTCCACAGAAAGTCTTGGATTCACAAAATTATATGTGATTTCCTCAATGGGCAAAACCTGAAATCTATTCCCTGACCATTTATGTTTAATTGATGATTTCCTAATAATCCAGACTGTCTTAAGTATACCACTTACCTTGAATTTCAAGGGGATTAAGAAGCATCGTGTGTGCCCACCTGTGTGTGAATTTTGATTGGATCAATAAAAATGTCTTAGTTCCGTAGATCAACACCACTTAAAATTTAGTACATTACTTTTTTGGGGCACAAAAGAAAATTTGAGGGAGGGGCGCCTGGGTGGCTTAGTCGTTAAGCGTCTGCCTTCGGCTTGGGTCATGATCTCAGGGTCCTGGGATCGAGCCCCACGTCGGGCTCCCTGCTTAGCAGGGAGCGTGCTTCTCCCTCTCTCACTCCCCCTGCTTGAGTTCTCTCTCTCGCTGTGTCTCTGTCTGTCAAATAAATAAATAAAATCTTTAAAAAAAAAAAAAAAGAAAGAAAATTTGAGGGACAGTTACCAGAACATGCTGATTCTCTTCTTCAAAGGCTCTAAAACCGTGGCATATGCTAAACAGAAGAATTTAAGTTTATAACTTAGATGACTATTTCTCAGCCTACCTGGGAGAGTTACCATTTACATCTGTTGTGTTATAATGGGAATTGATAGTGCTTCTTCATTCTCTGAAGGCCTGTTTTAGATAATAAATCCTATGGCTTCCCTGTGCATGAGGTTCATAAGCATATCTGTGCCTGCTCAGGCCTGCGATTTTGCTGGCTGAGGGAGTTGGGCCTTGCTCTTATGTTCCGAGGTGTTTGGGGATTCATGCATGAAGCTGAGCATGAGCTCAAGGAAAATGCAGATACTGAGGATGCAAATCCATCATTTTTGCTTCTCAGAAGGGATATGCTAAGGGAGAGTAGGATTGTTGGGTTGTAGACATCTGCCTTCAGGGGCCCTGTATTTGCAGGGAGTTTGCTGAGTAACACAGGCATGGAGACTTTAGAATAGAAGGTCTGGGGCTTTGATATGACAGGCAGCTGTGCCAAGATGGGAAAGCATGGACCTTACTCTTAGATCTGTCACCTACTAGCTATGTGGCTTTAGGGATACCATGAAGCATTTTTGAGCTTCTTTAAGATGGGAAGAATAAAGCTCACTTCACAGGATTGTGGAAATTAAGAGGTATAAGTGTGTGTAGCTGTGCACAAATGTACTTGCTGGAATCGTATATGAGGAAGGAAATGAAATGTCTGCCAGATGAGGACAAGTGCAATGACTTAAAGCTTCAAAACATGTTGCAGATTTTAGTGTAAATCTCTCCAGCAATGTTAATGTTGATTCTCATTAAGTGTGGGGTGGAGGAGGGAGACGAAGAGATCTTTGTTACTATGTCTAATTGCTTTGAAGAACATGGATTGAAACACCCAAGGTTGACCTTGATATTTTTGTTTTTGAAAACACTTGCTGTCATCTAATTCAACCCCTACTGTCCTGGTTTGACAAATTCATTAAGCCTTGCACAGAACCTCATTGTTTGGTGACTGGACAGAGCTGGAAGATAGATATACAGAACACTCCCAACACAGAATGTCTGTGCACAGTGTAAGTGTTGGTCCTAGAGGGTGATTCAGAGGATCCTCTTGAAGGATAATAACAGAAGTGCTACTTGTGGGTCAAAGAAGACCATTGTAATTAAAAAGAAAAAAGAATAATAAAAAAAAGAATTATATGTTTAATCAAGTCTAGGGATGGTATACCATTCCTTGTCTGCCAGCAAATTTATCTGCTCAATGGGCACAATGAGCAGCAATTATCTTCTCCAAGCTATGAAAACCTGGTGGCAATTATCAGTGACAGTGGCATCCTATTGGCTCACAGTTTGAGGGAGCCTGTTACTGGTAATCTCATCAGGTCCCCTCCCTGGGTCAAATTGTGATTATGTTGTGTCAGGTTTTCTTCTGCATTCCCCCACCCCAAACATGATTCTCATAAAGGCCACGGCTTGCTGAGCAGATGGAGACATAGGCTTCTAGCCTCAATTCTGCTGGATCATCAGTTGTACATTTGATCTGGCACCAAAATAGGGCAAGTTTTATGACCAGTTTGCGACCCCAAACACCTAAAGAATTATAGCAGCACAGGAACTTTGTTTCTCTTCTATGTAGACATGGCCCGAGGCAGGCTCTTTACTCTTTCCCTAAGCCCACTCCGAACATTGCACTTGACTTCTAACCTCTCCATGTTGGAGGAAGGCCAATTTAAGGAAATACAGGACAGTCTGCAGGAAGCAAAAGAGGATTTCCTTCAATAATGGCATTTTTTTTTTTAAAGATTTTATTTATTTATTTGAGACAGAGAGAATGAGATAGAGAGAGCATGAGAGGGAGGAGGGTCAGAGGGAGAAGCAGACTCCCTGCCGAGCAGCGAGCCCGATGCGGGACTCGATCCCGGGACTCCAGGATCATGACCTGAGCCGAAGGCAGTCGCTTAACCAACTGAGCCACCCAGGCGCCCAATAATGGCATTTTTAAAGTCCTCACGGTACTGTTCTTCACCTAAGAATGGGCCTCGGTGAATGTTCTCAAATTCGATGAGCTTGATTGCCTCTCTTCCTCCCTGACTATGGAATCAGAGAACAGACCCACAGGAAATGCTCTTTCTTCTAGATCAGAGCCTTGCAGCTGGTTTTGCGGTGGGTACAGGTCTGCTGAGATATTCATCCCTCTCTTCCCTCAGTGTAGGAGGGATTCCTGAGCCTGGTTTTTGTTTTAACTGGTATATTTTACAATACTGCTATTTTCTATATCTATCATAGCATGAAAACTCAGAAGCTCTATTCTAGCAATTGGCCAGCATTTTCATTCTTTTCTATGTCATCCTGCTTGTTCTAACTTCCAGATCCAGAGTCAGTTAGGATGTTGTCTTGCTCACTTAGGTTGGAAGGTCTCTGGAATGTAAGAATATCCTACAGTCTCCACCATGGAAATATTCTCCAGTCACACTCTGCCTCTCTCCGTCCGTCCGTCCATCCATCCATCCATCCATCCATCCATCCATCCATCTACCTGTCTATCATCTATTTCTCATCAAAAAAAACATGGGGACCCTAGATCAATACTTTGTGAATTAATGGCCCTTTGATAATGATGCCCCATGTTTGTGAAATAGGTCAGGATCAAACATTACTTAAGTTTTCCCATAAAACCTGCTCCGAATTAGGCTGACTGACTTGTTGCTTCTATTCCCTTTCTTAATTTATGCTCAACAGCATTATCAGTGTCCAGGCTCACAGGTTGTGTGTGATGTATAAAGTATACCAGATTTGGGTGACAACATTGCTCAAAAAAATATGTCAACCCTGAGGTTTGATGCCATATTATGTAATGTGACAAAGCATATCCTTTACCAGTAGCTCATCTCAAAAATGAAATATCCTCCCACCTTTCCCACAGAGAAATCAGAGACCAAATGGATCAATTTCCTTCCCCACCACCACAGAGACATTAGACCTGAGAGATACACTGAAGTATCTTGTCTCCTGTATGTCTCCCTGCTCAGCCCCAGTTGGAAGAATATGTCTTGAGTGCCTGGTTAGAGTCTGTTTCCTTCTGGAAATTGCAGTCTGGACCTTCCTGCACTGAAATGGATACAAGGCACATTTCAGAAAGTTAATGGAACACAGATAACTCCAAGTCCCAGTCTTGAGAACTTAAAAGCAATTACAACTGCCCAATTCCTGTCTATACCGTCATGACTTTATTCTTTGCACTGGCATAATTTTCTATTCCAGGAAACTTCCTGGAAACTCTTATGTAGGAAGATGAAATTACAAGTAACTTTATGGCTTGTATCAGGAGCTTCCCTAAAATCTATTTCTTTAAAGAACAGACCACTCGACTAGTCCTCATTATCCCCTTCTTGGCCAATAGATTGCTTACTTTGTCCCATCAAGCAACTCTTTTCTCACCAAACAATTGAGTATCTTTATGACTCCCTTCAAATTTTCTTCTTTCTGTGTTCACCAATTCTAACCCCACCCCAGCCAAAACCTTTCTCCTCCTCTCAGCTGCTACTGAAACACTGTCAGAACTGTGTAGTAGATTCTCCCGCTGCCGTAAGCAATAAACTCAGCTTCAGTTCATCAATGGGTTATGTTGGTGGTCTTTTGAGACAGTACTTGATGGTTTTAACCACAAAATGTAGAAAATATAAATAGTTGCCATATTCATATGTTACTATCAAAGCAATTTATAACCTAAATATCAATTCCCTTATATAATAATATTTCTCAGACCTAAAATTCCCAAAGCTCAATAAACAAAATCATCTGGAAATTCTGGTCAACAGTGAAGATTTCTGGACCCACTTAGATGAATTCTGATTCATTATGTCTGGGATGGAATCAGGGATATTCAGTTCCAACCTCAGAGGTAACAGGCTAATGGTCCCCAGACCGTTTTGGAGAAACAGTGATCTAGACCCACATGGCTGTTTGCAGCCACAGACAGTAACAGAGATTGTTATCTGGGGAAAGAGGTGAAGGAAATATGTATTTTCTTGTTTCAGCAAAATCAAATACGAGTCACCCCCAGTGGACACACTTAGGTTAATTCTATGGACTTCAACTCAACTGAGAACATAATCTCATATCCAATGGTTGATCGAGATCTTATGCTGCCATTTCCTATGTGGGGGAGTAGGGGTTGGAGTTGGCAAATCACCACTCGTAAAGACTATTTCCTCTTGAGTAGCATCTAAAAATATTTTTTTCAAACATAATAAAAGTGCTACACTGACATGCATATTTCTCCAAGTATTTTCTTCTCCAATTTTATAAAGCCTCTGTGTATCTCTTTTTTTCCTTATTGCCTCTAACATCCCAGTATTGCCATGCTAAATCAACTCTAGTCTCTAACAATGGACTTGACTCCACTTTCTGCCTGAACTCATAGGGGACACATTCACATCCTTGCATCCTGCATGTTGCCAGGTCTTGGTCTTTCTACATTTGTTCATTCTCTGGTAGGATGTCAAGGTTCTGCTGGTCGTTGATACCCCGGTGGCTGCTTCCTGCTCAGGCATGAGGTGGGCCTTGGTATCTGTCAGGCATAGGACACTTTCCTTTTGCCCCTGTGTGTTTGTTCTGGGCAGAGCGTCCACCTCAGCACTTTGATGACACACACATTCTCACTCTCAGGACGTCTGTGTGGGGCAGACATGTTTATTGTTCAGTGTTCAGTTGCTGGGCATTTAGCCACAGGCACTCCATCCCTTGCTTGAGATACATTCATTTGCTCAGGCACACTCTGTTCTTGTCACATGCCACCTCGGGGGTCACTGTGATTACATGGATGGGATCTGAGTCTGTTGGGTGCATTCTTTATGGGGCAAGGCACACCCACTTTGCGTCCTTTGGCAGGGTGACTGCCCAGCAGGTGTCCTCAATGCACCGAACACCTAACCTTTTCTGACTCCTGAGTCATGAACCTACCTGGCCCATCCGTGCCCTTCACAACACCCTCCACTCCTGGGAAGCTCCCCGACTAATGCCTGGAGTCATCTTCACTAATCTTCTGGACGTTCCTTCTCAAATCTGCCAAACCTTTAACTGCCACTTTGTGTGGTGCTCACCCAGAGTAATCAAGGAGACCGGTCCAGGGCCGCTTGCCATCAGGGCTGCACACACATGTATGCCCCATGTGGCACACCCTGAAGCTCAGCTTATCGCCCGGTGATATGTTATTTACATATCTAGAACTCTGTCTCTTTGACATTGGGGTATGGAACTGGCTATTTATTCATGTATTATTATTTTATGCAGTCTGAGCTCCCACCCTGTGCCTTCCCAGTTGGACAGATCTTTTAACCACGTGTAGTAACTAACTTATGTCAGGTGACTTTCTGGGTCTTTGGGGTTTAATTAATTCTACTATTACATATACATCCTTGACTTAAAATACAGAGACTAATTGGTGTGATAGGCAGCCTTTTTGGTCACTTGTATAAGTTAGCTTCTTCAGAAGCTGACCTTGGTAGGAGGATTCACGAGCAGGAATTTAATAGAACGTGCTCTCCAGGGAGATCCGAAAGGAGTGGGAGCAGCATGCCAGAGAGGCCTGGAACCAATGTCTGGACCGTCTCATCGGGGGAAATGCATGTCCTCTGACCGGGACAATTGAATTGCCCTGACCCAGGGTGCATCGTATGTGTTCTACTTGAACCTTGACCTTTAATAATAAAAACCAATTACACATTCTGCTGAGGAGAGGCACTTCAGCATAGATTACCTGGAGCTGTAGAAGGAGCCTCTAGGAATAACAGAACGTAGAATATTCTGTGTCATTATTCCATTGTCCTCCAGATAATGTGGCCATTGCGTGTCTTTGAAATGGTGTGTGTATGCTGGAAATGAATATATTCTCCTCTGAAATCCCTGAAATTATTAAACCTATTTATAAAGCCTATAACTTCTAATTGGTTCTAAATCACCACTTCCCAGACTATAATCTAGTACAATCTTCCATTTCCAATTTTGCTCTATTTCTATTAGAAAACATTTGGATTTTCCTAAAACATATTTACTGTTATTTACAATTTATCTTTTTGATTGAGGATATTAATTAAACATGGCAACCCATCTAAATTTTCCTATATTTTTCACATCATTCTTTCTGCTAGGTGTAATCTTTGTATTTACAATTTGCAAACTCATTTTACTGGTAAATGTCTTGTCTCAAATTCCCTTCCTAATTGGGTTAGCATAACTGCAATACTTGGCATAGTTTTTTAATTTTGTTTATGGGAATGTTTTCATGATTACCTTTTAATACATTTTGAAATTCTGCAGGCATTTTATCTGATCCAGAGTAGAACTTAATGCCAGGCACTCTGCCATCCTAAATTTCATCATCTTATTTTACTTATGTTTTGCTAGAATTCACAGGACTCCAATGTTAGATATTTCCTGTAAGACTCTGAATTTGCAAAGGATATCTGTTCTTATGTTTTTCTCAAATCTCTCTTCCATAATTGTCAGATAGGGTGAAAACAAAACAAAATGAAACAAAATAACGTGTAAGGGAACTTTATGTGTCAGTTGGTGGTTTAAAAAAAAAAGTGGGAAGTACCCCAGGGATTTACTTGAATATTGCAATATGTCACGTAAGAGAAGCTCTTCCAACTTCCGGTGTCACTGGCTAATGTGAAGAAAAAAGGAAGATTCGTGGGAGAAATGAGTCACACATTTCAGTTTTCATTATGGAACAACAAAGTTACCAAATTCTTAGAGCAATCTCATAGACCAAAACAGGACATAGGCAACCAAAATAATCCTGCAACCATTAAAAATAAGAATCAGTAATTTAATATCTTCCTTCAAAGATCATAGCAGCTTCCAAAGGGGCAAGCCATGAGGTGAAGGGGTCGAGGGAGGGAGTGATGAGAATATCTGGCAGAAGATTGCAATCAAGAGGTGCCCCCAGTGAGAGACGGTGAGGAGGCCGGAGCCCTGGAGTGGCGGGGGGGGGGGGGGCGGTAGTGGGAGGTGCCATTCCTGGCCTTCCGGGAGGCAGAAATCACCTAAGCCCAACGACTAACTTAGGAACCTTGTCATCATCTACAACCCGGCCATCTTGCTCCTGAATATACCCCAGAGGAATGCAACATATGCATAAGATGACTGATCCCAGAATACCCGACCACCTCAATTTTTGTAGCCAGGGAACCCCAGACACAATCTAGTGCCACCAGCAGGAAAGTGGGTAACTGCGTTGTGGTGTCTTTCCACAATGCAATGTGATAGACGAGTTCTAGAGCTGCATCTACCCACATATCAGTAACTGGCACAAACAGTGTCATTTATCTGAGTGTTGTTTAACACTGTGTGTGTGTGTGTGTGTTCTACTAAATTTTTTAGAACCTTAAAAAGGATGATGGAATTGATTGCAAGGATATAATGAAGAGATTTCAATTTTATGAGTTGCCTAAAAGTGCAGAGGGTGTGTTTTGCCCCCTAACTCTGTTAAGGACTCAGACTGGTTGAACTTCACTTATCCTTACTGCTGGAAATCAGAGTTCTTCAGTGGGTTTTAAAAAGACAATTTTAGGGTTTCCTGGCCCCCTGAGATGTTATTAATCTCTGGTTTGGGGAGCTGGTAGACGGATTCTCCCTCCCCCACATTCTACCGTCATTACTAAATGTTCTCACAGCTGGGAGGATTGTTGGGGAATACTCAGAAAGAGCTAGAAGAATTACCTCATTTATTCTGTATGCCCAGATAGCTTCCTAGAAGAGACACTCAAGGAAACTGGGTCACGTGATTCAGTGTTGAGCACCTGATACATGCCATGTGTACGTTCAGGAAAAGTGGGTCACTGTGTATGTGAACCAGAGAAGAGTGCTTTCTGGGGGAATGAAACCGCCCAGATTTAAGATGTAGGATTCTATTTACGTAAATGTTTGCATGTCTTAACCTGATTTTCTCATTTTCTGGGTGTTTTGCATGACAGACAGCAGTAAGGTAACTTCACCTGCTCAGAGACCTGGTCCTTCTCTCCCCTCTCTTTTGCACGCCTGTCCTTTGGACCCTTGTCCCCAGCCACCCGTGGCACCCTCCCAAGCCCACTCCTGCAGAGGTTCGTTCTTCTCCATCTTGGAATTCAGAGAATTTGACAAAATCCCTCATGACCAAATCATGTGTCAAAGTGACCTGAAGGAAAACCTGCTAAGGGGGGAAGAGTGGGGAAAAGCTTTTCTAAAAACTAAACTTCTACCCGCACTTCAATGTATCTTACGCCTTCTGAGAGTACATTACCGCCCACAGCACTGCATCTCGGGTGTCCACATCCATGTAGTTCTAAAGCCAAATCAAGTTGAGACAAAGGTCAACAGTTTTAAAATAACTTTTGTCTTCAAAACTCATTTGGTGATAAAGTACCTCCTCTTCTTACATGAGCTGTTTGTGTATCTCATTTAGTGTAAATATCCACGTTTAACTGGAAATAGGAATGTATTTAATGACTAAGTGCAGCCCCAGATACTGATGGGCTGCCCGTGTTAAATGCCCAATCTTGCTTGCTTGCTTGCTTTCTTAAAATCTGAAAAACACTGAATTCTAAAACAAATCTGGCTGAAGCATTTCCGGTAAGAGAACTTATCAGCTCCCATTTCATCTACATCAGTGCTTTCTTTCCTGCTTCCTGTACTCCAGATACTAGCGTGGAACACTATCCTTTTGTAGCAAAACAAAACAAAAAACAAAAAAGCGACCTATTTGTACTCCACTGTACTCAAATCTTAAAAAGGACTGCAGTGTTTGGCGCCTGGGTGGTTCAGTCACCTGAGCTTCTGACTCTTGATTTAGGCTCAGGGTCGTGAGATCGAGCCCCAAATTGGGCTCTGTGCTGCACGTGGAGCCTGCTTAGGATTCTCTCTCTGCCTCCTCCCCAACCCCCACTCTCTCTCTAAATTAAATTAAATTAAATTAAATTAAACTACAGTGCACTAAACAGTTTTGAACAAGTTGTTATATAGGATCTCTTTATTTGAAGTATTTAGCAGATTTCAGCTGTGAATGTTTAGAGTTTTAGTTAATCTCACACTGGAGTACATAATTATTAAGCATGATGGATTATTCCACATTCAGCTTAAATAATTTAGACTAGCACATTCAGTAGTGCTAATGGTAGGCAACTTGACTTTCAAAATGATGGTACGCATTTCTGAAAATAACTTTTTACTTTAAATTGTAGTTCACTATTTTCCATTCCAAAAACAGAAAAAAAAAAAAATGTGAAGAGGCCGTTGTGAGCTCCAGGTAGCGATGGGGATTGTTTCACTTACATTGTAACTCACACCTGCAGGCCAGGGGTGAAGAGCACTCACATAAACGTCTCGAGAAGTTGTTTTGAAGTAACCAAATCAAAATTTCATAGTGAATTCAGTTTTACTTGCTTCTCCTAAATAAGACAAATTTTATATGGAGTACGCTCTTCAGAGAGGGTAAAAGTCACACCCTTTTTTGGACTGATAAAAAACGAAGAGTCAGACACAGTGAGAAGAGTAGGCATTTTTTTTTTTAAAGATTTTATTTATTTATTTGAGAGAGAGAATGAGATAGAGAGAGCATGAGAGGGGGGAGGGTCAGAGGGAGAAGCAGACTCCCCGCTGAGCAGGGAGCCCGATGTGGGACTCGATCCCGGGACTCCAGGATCATGACCTGAGCCGAAGGCAGTCGCTTAACCAACTGAGCCACCCAGGCGCCCAAGAGTAGGCATTTTTAAAGCAACCCCTTGCTGCAGAAGGAGCATTCCAAAGCAGAGTTTCAGTTTTAAATAAAAATGCTAAGAGATCACACAGATTGCATATAAAAGGCAAGATCTCCCATTTACTGCACCTGAAGAGAAGAGAGAGTGGTTGCTTCAGATACGAGAGTGGAAAGAACGGAGTCTTTTATTCATTAGCCACTGAGCCTGGGAAAGGCTCTGTCATCATAGTTCTGGCTCAGCCTGAACCCGAACTGGCGGCACTACTTGGAGCAAGAATAATGTTAATAATCATAATGTCTGCAGCTAACGCCTATTATGTGCCAGGTAGGGTCGTTTCTCGTTTAATTCTTGCAGTGTTGTGTCCGTTGTTTAGGAGTAACTGAAGCTTAGTGGGACTGCCAGGAGGCAGTGACTAAGATGTGATGAGCAGCCTCGCTGTCTCTAAATCTCACTAGACCATGTCTTTTTCCCAGAGAAATTGTGTCAAAATGCCTACTATCTCCCTCCCACCTTCCCCCACCCCCCAGCAATCTGGCTTTCAAGTATTTTCTAACATGTATGTGCAAAGTTGTACTTGATATGGCTCAGTGATACTAACAACAAAAAATCCCTGACGTGTCTTTTAAAAGTAAGATGATAATGGCATACAATTAATTAATTTAATAAATACTGATTAAATTCTCATAGTGGGCCAGGTTTATGTTTCATAGAGATCAAATCCAGATATGGTCCCCACCCTCGTGGAACTGCTGGAGAGTGAAAGATATTAATTAAACAGTCACATTAACAGATACATAATACAGACAAATCAGATGACTGTAATTCTGGGTGAGCAGATAAAACTGGGAGAGGCTTATCGGGGAATGATGACCAGAGGAGGCTGGGCTGGTACGAAGATTTGTAGGTGCTAGCTAAGCGAACGAGTATCATCCCAGGCAGAGGTGGACAGCCTGACCAGGGCAGAAAGAACACAGACGTCCAAGGAACTGAGAAGTATGGTGGGGCGGTGCGCCAAGAGCAAGAGAGAACACAAAGGGAAAGTAGACAGGAGCCAGACAAGGGAGGGTGTCCTGGGGTCCCGTGTGAGCAACGTTAGACCTTATTCTCAGAGCCATGGGGCGCTGTCAGCGAATCTGACAGGACCAAATACACCTTGAAAGTGGTCACTCCAGCTCTAGTCTGGAGAACTGGATGGAGCAAACAGAGTACGTGAAGGGGCACTGGTTAGAAGTGTCCGTAGCTGAGAGATGATGTAGCTTAGGCCGGATTTTGCAGGGAACACGGAAAGAAATAGATGGGATTGAGAAATGTTTTGGAGGAAGAACTTGACAGGACTTTCTGAGGAACTGTACGTGGGGTGAGGGTGGGAAGGAAAAGTCGGATGATCTCTAGATTTCTGTACTGCATGACTTTCAGAGATTGGAAACACTAAAAATATCAGATCTGGAGGAAAGTCATAATTTTGGTCTTGAAGTTGGATTTGTGATTCCTTCGAGACATCCAAGTGAGCGTACCAAGGCAGGGTTGGAGCCAGGGCTTGTGCTTAGGAAGCCACAGTGGGGAGGAAGGAGGTGTGCAGGCTGGGGGAAGACGGGGAGAAGCAGCTTCCTCAGAGGGCCCCTCAGTGGCTGGACGTCCTAAAAAGGGCTCAGGAGACCTGCTGCCCCGCAGAACAGAGGGAGGAGCTGGGAGTGGCCAAGACGGAGTCAGAGAATATACGGGCACTGCACATAGAACCAACACTGCCCCCGTATCCCTCCTACTAGAGGGGTTCACACACTGGCCCCCGGCAGCAGCAGCCGTCTGGGGAGAGCCTGGGCTCTTTCCTTTTCTAGATGTGGCTTCTAAAGCTCTGAGCGGGAGAGTGGCTGGAGCAGGGCCCTCAGCTAGTCAGCACCACGCCTGACCCTTCCGTCAGAGGTCACTGCCTTCCCCACCCTCTGTCACACAAGTCAGCACAGGGCCAGCTCCCCGAATCCTAGACTTTCTTCCGGATTGTGCTGCAGCTTTGCACAGAGATGACAGTGACCGCGTGTGCATCACGGCTGCTCTGAGCCCCTCCGGTCAGTAGTC
Organism: Leptonychotes weddellii; assembly: GCF_054177405.1. Classification (NCBI taxonomy): domain Eukaryota; kingdom Metazoa; phylum Chordata; class Mammalia; order Carnivora; family Phocidae; genus Leptonychotes; species Leptonychotes weddellii. Next base: position 118,495,437 of record NC_138378.1, read on the forward strand.
AGAGCTTGGTGTCGCCTGGCTCACCCAGTGTCCTTGTCCCTGCGCCCAGCGGTGTTCCCGTGCAGTAGCTGGCTTTCAGGCTGTGATGAGAAGGCCCTCAGTGCCGATGGGACGTGCTGTCATGCTAGCCGAGCTCTGGGTTGTTAGTGGAAATTAGCAAGTGGAGATGGATGGGATGCCCCTGGTGGGGTGAGGAGACGAGGAGGGGAGAGGCAGAGAGAAATGTTCTGTGACTGTGCAGGGTGGGGTGAGGGGCTGCAAGTTAAAAAGAAAACACCCCAGAGATTTCATTTGTTGCAAATTGCAATTAAAGGGTATCAATTTTTTTTACATAACTTTAACTGAGAAAATTAGAGTAAAATGATAGGGGAATAACATTCCCTGCTTATTTACTGACTCTCAATAAGGTAAGTACATTAAAGTGTAGTATTTTAACAAGAGAAAATGTAGGAAATGTCAACAGGAATAAAATCTAGAGTAGAAAAGTCAAGAGAAACCTCTAATATGAAAGCCATATATTTGGCCAGTAACACTGGGCGTGAGAAGCAAAAATGAGTCAGGTATCAGAAGAGACTCTGACAACATGTCCAGAGGACACTAAGCTAATTGTAAGAAATAGATGTATATGTGTGTGTGTCTTGTGTGTACATATGTGTCTGTATGAACACGACGTATAAGGATAATTACCACAGTGCTCAACACACAGTAAACCCATAATAAGTGCTAACTATCACATACACACAGATACACACACAGACACAGGACCTGAGGCCCCGTGCTGCTTGGGGTCTGGCACCTTCTTTTTTAATCAGATTGTTCAGTAAGACACTATTATAGTAAATGGGCCAACTGAAAAAGTTAAACCAAAATTTATTTTTTCTTTTATATGCCACAAAGAGAAATCATATCAAAGAGAAAAGAGTGAGATTACAAAACTGCTAAGCTACTATAAAAGCTTAAGAACCTCTGGCATCCGCTATGAATAAAAACATATTTTCCCAAATACTGGCTTTAAAAACTGGGAACACCCACAGCACAGAGACAGTGGCCCGCAGCCTGGCACTGTCTATGGGTATGCTCCGTGATGGTGTGGTGTCATACAGGAAAGCGAGTTTCTAGAATTCTTGGTGCATGCATCAGAGAGGTACTTTCCTCAGTGTTCTTTGTTCTGCGTAAAGAGTTGCTAGGAATGAATCAGGACGTGCACATCTGAGTAGGTGGAAGTCCGGGGTCCTGCCGTCCAGAGCGTGGTCCTGGCACCTATGGAAATGCTTCTCCACCATGTGGGAGCCAAATGCTGCCCCGGAAGTGGGACCGAAACCCGGACAGTGTTACGCCCGTTCTCAGTGGAACAGGTGTCTTAGAGAGGCTTAAGTCAATGTCCCATCTCTCCTGTGTGAGAGCGTTCTGGAGAAGAGGCCATTTCCGTTCCTGCCCACTACCTTCCACAGCTGCCCACGGTCAGAACTAGGCTTAGAGCCTGGTGAAAACACGTCCTGTTCCTACCAGTGATGGTTCCTCAGGCAGAAACCTCAGGGAGAGAACCACTTAGTGCCTGTGACCTCTATACCTGAGAAACTGCTTCTTGAGGCCGAGGAGCCGGGCTGGGGGAGGACCCTGTGCCCTCCCCAGGCATCACTGGAAGGGTGGCCCTGCAGCCCCTCCTCTTTGTATACCTAGTACATTCAAGGACCTTTAGAAAGGGATCCATGGCTGAGGAAGTTCAAAAAAATGTTACTTGATAAATTGTGATACAGAAAGAACCTCCTTGAATTCCATTGATACTTTTTAGTTGGGAGAATTTATGTTGTCACAATTAGCATGACTATTTGGGGGAGTGTCTAGGTTTGTATTTGCAAGAATACTAACTGATTTGGTTGACAGGGCCAACAGATACATATTTTGTTGAGCACGGGATTATTCAGCTCACTCTGCCCTTTTATCTGCATGCCCATCATTCCTACTTCTGAAATACTAATTTTGCATGCACGAGAAAGTTCTACTTCAGGAATGGATTGCATCTGAGCCTTTAACGTGTAGGTCATTTCTTTAGGATTTGAAACACATACCCCGATAAAGACAACGACGAAGAATACAAATAGAGATGACTCCTACGGTCACTTTATTAGTGCTTAGTTTTAATTGAAATAGGCTACCGTGGGGGCTGCTTTGAGGACTACATCTGTAAAAAGAGAGTGAAAGGAATGAACAAACTTGGTTTTGTGGGTACTGTGTTTCTCAGCACAAAAGAGCACCTGTTCTTTACTTCCCATCCCTACACCTCTTGTAAGCCTTGGTGGCCCCGATTCTCCAGTCCACAGCGGGAAAGGCATACAGGAAAGTTGTTCAGGAGATGGGTGGGCAGGATAAAAGTGGACTTACAGAAAAGAAAGAGTAAAACTCTCCGGTCAGTCCGGGTACTCAGTGTAGGCCAAATTTTCAAACATCTAGACTGTTCTAAATGGATAGTAATTTGGCCAGCATCCAACTTTAAGGATCAAAGAAGTGAAGGTCATTCTGTCAGTGTATATTTGCATGGTACTTTATGATGTGAGAAGTATTTTTATCTACCTTATATAATTTAATTTGTCCCAAACCTTGTGAAATGGTTGTGACTTACAAATGTAACATTGGTGGAAATAACCAAGGTTTAGAAAATACATTTACTGTATCCAAGCCAGAACTAAACCCAGACTTTGATTCTAATCTATTCACTTAGAGCATAATTACTACCTAAAGAGAACACACCCACTCTTAAAATGCTTTGGTCAAAGTGAGGACAAATTTTAATTGTTCAGTCTGCATTTTTTACCTTTCTTTTTTTTTTTTTGAAAAGAAAGAATATCTTCGTAAATTATCCTGGTCCTGCTGCAGATGCTAAAAATTGGTCCCCATGTCTCTGCCTCAGGAAAGACTGGCTTTATGCGCTCACCTGTGTCTTCTCCTTTGAGAAAAGTCCCCAGACGTCCAGCATGGAGGGAAGTACCTGAGAACCGTAGGCGCCATGCAGCCCCGTGCTCTGCCTCTTTACGATGAAGTGACCCTAAGGTCTTCAGGGATCAAGCCCAGCAGAACCTCATCTTCCTTTGTGTAGCATATGTCTTGGTGCTCCCCAGCCTTCCCATTGAGTTAGTCTGCCCCACATCAAGGCCCCCATGAATGTAGACTCTAGAGATGGCATTTGACAATTGTTCAGTAAACTTTGAATTTTACTTCAAATCTATCAATGCAGAAGGATCCTGCTAAAAAATCAGTTAAGCACATTTCTGGAGAGTATTTATACACACAGCTTCCAAAAAAGATTATTCTTTATAAATAGCAAGATGGCTTTTTCATGGTAACTCAAAAGAACTCAGTTCAGCAATCGTGACCCAAGTCACACACGCCCCTATGAAATGAAATATAGTTATGACCTAATCAGGGAACGAGGGCTGAGGCTTCCTAACCTGTGGCATGGCAGAAGTTCTACCTACCTATGTGCAATTGGAAATAATGCAGTTCTTTTCTGAAATCCCATGACACCCGTGTTTGCCCCAGACACCCAAGAAACAGATGCCGAGGTGGCTTTAACATGCAAGAAATTTATTGGGTAAAGACTAAGACAAAATGAAGAAAGAGCCAGGAGGAGCTGGGAGAGCCCTTAGAACACTCGCCAGTCGGACCCTGCGTAGAGGAGAGAGGGACAAAGGAAGAAAGTGTCTTGGGTGGCCATGAACTTCTCAGAAAAGTTCAGCCAAGCTGCCGGCAGTCCTTGAGTCAAAGATGTCTGTCAGAGGAGTCCTGAGTCCCCTGGGGAAGGGCCAGCCTTGGTGTCCCTGTCACATGCAGACATTGCTAGGAGAAGCTGTTGGGAGTTTGGCCTTGCAGTGATGATTTCAGGTGACAGCAGCTGGATCCTTGGTCATTTGGAGATCTGAGAGGTGCATTCTCAAGGCCACCACCGTGCCTTTCTGATAAGACAAACAATCGTGAAAACGATGTGTGGTTTGCTGAATAATCTCCTCTCTCTGAGATGTCCACGTCATATTCCCTGAAACCTGCAGATGCTTCCTTACGCGGCAAAGCGGCTTGGCACGTGCTGGAGATAGGGGGACTTTGCTGCGTTGTCTGGGTGGGAATGGTGTCATCACTAGGGTCCTCGTAAGAGGGAGGCAGGAGGATCAGAGTTAGAGTAAGAGGTCAGAGAGAGTGAGCTTAGAAGATGCCATGCTCTTGGCTCTGCAGGTGGAGAAAAGAGTGCGAGCCGAGGAGTGCAGAAGCTTCTAGAAGCTGGGAGGGGCAAGCAAGTAGGTTCTCTCATGGGGTGTTCAGAATGTTCACTTCAGCCTAGTGAAACCCACTTCTGACATCTGACCTCCAGAACTGGAAGACTGTAAATTTACACTGTTTTAAGCCACAAATTCGTGGTGATCTGTTATAGCAGGAATAGGAAACAATGACATGTCGTTCACTAAAGGGAGCAAGCCAGAGGAGACCAACACAGTGCTGTGGAGTTCTAGTGGAGACAAGAGTCCCATGGAGTCAGGGCGAAAACAAAGGTCAGGGGCTCATGAGCCAGAAAGACCCACTCTGTCCCTTGCTCTGTGGCCTCGGACAAGCCACGTCACTGCTCTGCAGGGCGGGTTCCTCATTGGGAAAAGGGGATTTTCAGGGTTGTTGTGAGAACTAGATATTCAAAGGTATAATAATAATATGGAAGGATCCCAGGAAACCAGCTTGGTTTGTAGGACAGCTAGAAGTAATAATATTATTATTATTTTTATTTGATCTTGCTGAATGGTTTTCATTAATTGATTTAGTCAAAGCTCTATTTACTACCTCTTCTATGCTGAGTGCTGGGCTAGGTATTGAGGGTAAGTTCGGTGAATAACAAAAAGCTCCAATCCTGGGAAACATGCATGTAGGCAAATGAAGCATTAAAGAAATTAAATATTTTTGATAGAGGACTGTGACATCTATTGAATATGCAATGATATCTATGTCCAAGATGACTGAAAAGTACCTTTTCACACACTAGACTCTACCTTTTCTTCCCTATAGCTGCCGGGCTATCTTTCACTCCCCTGAACTGGCTGCATTCCTTTCTAGCCCCAGGACATTTGCACTTGTCAGTTCCCTCTGCCTGAAATGGTCTCCCCAGTCTCACCTGTGACATGGTTAATTCCTTGTTATTCTTGCCCAGGTGACTGATATCTCACCTTCAGAGGCCTTTTCTAACCACTCAGGTTCAAAGTGGCTCTTGTTCCATCAGTTTCTATCTCTCCCCTAGTTCTTTCTTATTTTATTTTATTTTATTATTTTATTTTATTTTATTTTACTTTATATTGCTATTTATTTTGTAGAAGAACAGTTAATGTACAATGTTATATGAGTTTCGGGTGTACAACATATTATTTGATAGTTCTGTACATTGTGTGGTACCCACCACAATCAGTGTAGTTACCATCTGTCACCATACAATGTTATTACAATATTATTGACTATATTCCCTCTGCTGTACTTTTCATTCCCATGACTTACTTCAGAACTGGAAGTTTGTACCTCTTAATTCCCTTCATCTATTTCGCCATCCTCCCTTCTACCCTCTGGCAACCACCAGTCTGTTCTCTATTTATATCTGTTTGTTTGTTCATGTGTTTTATTTTTTTAGATTCTACATATAAGTGAAATGATATGATGTTTGTCTTTCTCTGACTTATTTCACTTAGTATAATACCCTCTAGGTCCATCCATGTTGTCATGAATGTCAAGATTTCATTCTTTTTTATGGCTGAGTAATATTCCATTGTGTATATATACCACATCTTCTTTATCCATTCAACAGTTGGTGGACGCTTGGGTTGATTCATGTCTTGACTATTGTGAATAATGCTGCAATAAGCATAAAGGTATCAGATATCTTTTCAAACTAGTGTTTTTGTTTTCTTTTGGTAAACACCCACTAGTGGAATTACTGGATCATATAATTCGATTTTAATTTTGAGGAACCTCCATACTGTTTTCCACAGTGGCTGCATCAGTTTGCATTCCCACCAACAGTGCATGAGGGTTCCCTTTTCCTCCACATCTTCGCCAAGACTTGTTTTTTCTTGTCTTTTTGATACCAGCCATTCTGAGTCCCTTGTTCTTTCATTTGCATTTAGCACAACTTAATTTCTTTCATTTATTTGTGTGATCACTTGTTTGTGTTTGCTGTTCTCCTGGGCCCATACACTTCAGGGAATAGTGACAATGTCTGGCATGTCCAGCATTGAATGTCTACACCTGGGACAGTGCTTGGACCATTGTAGGTGCTCAGGGTATATTTATTTTGTTTATGAAGACACTGAGGCTATTATTGGGAGTGCTTGAGTTATTTTCATTACTTAAAAACATCGAGTAGAACTAACAAGACCCGAATTTTATTTAACACTTGCTCTCAGAAATAACTCATGATAAAGCGACATAGACTAAAATACAAACAAACAAAATTACTTATAGTCACTTCTGATTATTCGCAGTAGTTATGTTCTACAAAGTTATCACAAATAATGAATTAATAAATACTGAACCATTGCTCCTGGGAAATACAGGGTTAGGTTCCTGAGAGCTTCCAGTAACAGCATTTTTGTCAACGATCAGTATATAATTTTGCTTGATGTGTGTTTCTGTTTAAAGAAACCTTATTCAATATAGAGTATTGATTCATTAACATTGAACTGAACAGCACTACACCTCATGCCTGAATGAAGCTTACCTAATGCACTGATTTTCTCCCTAATGACATCTTACCACCCTCTTGCACTCAGGAACACCAAGCAGCACTTTGGTACATGCCTGTGGGTAATTTTAAGCAGCAAAATCACCAACAAAAAGCACCGAAATGTGAAAAACATGACATAAATCAGACCATGAAAAGGACACTTGTCCACATTGAGAGAGTGAAAACAAGAAGCAGACCGTTGCTGTGTCTAGCCTGGCTGGGAATGTGCCCGTGGAGTGACTCAAATATTGTACAGCTCTGCACATGTTCCTGAGTGACCACGGAAGACTTTCAGGGCTATACACAGGTTTTAGAGAGTAGACAGATTCACACATACAAAATCTGTGAACAATGAGGGTTGCCTGTATTTCCTTTGGGCCAAATGTAGCATCTTAGGGTAACAGTAGTGGATATCTTCTGTCAACACAACCTCTGACAGTCATTAACACGGGGATTCCTGGAATGTTCGTGTCCGGCATATGAGTGTTTTGGATAGTCAGTGTGGGAAGTGTGTAGTCACAGCCGCAGCTGAGGGCTGACCTGTATACTCTGGATTGGCAGTCGAACGTGCCTTTGGCTCCTGGCTGATCTCATTCTGCTGCATCCCGTTTCTTCCATACAAATGGATTTGAAAACGGCGCCATAAAATAGTTCATGATGCATTCTAGAAAACAACTTAAAGATTTAAAGGGTTAAAAATTATGCAGAAAGGCAGCATAATATCGGGCAGGTGAGGCCAAGTGGGCCGGAAGTTCTACATTTTCCCTTCAGTCCTGGCACAGACTGGCTATTGGACCTTGGGCGCATTCGGACCTCTGTGAAATTATAAACTCGTTTATTTGCAAAATGGGGGCTATACTACCACGTCCTTCAAAAAAGATTCTAATGATCAGTGAGATAATGAAAGTGTTTTGTAAATAGTCCCATAAAATATACATGCGTGTGCATGCATCTGAGTGTGCATATAAACTTGACCCTTTTCACTAGCACCTCTTCCATCACATCTGTCGCCCTTCTCCCACTCTGGTTCTCTTAAAGCTTGTGCATTATATGCACAAGTATCTGAAGGATAAATGGCTGCTGAGAAGCAGAGTCTGGAAGAGGCAGGCGTGGGTGGGGGCAGGTGCGAACCCGGGGTGCAGATAGGACACGAGCACTCTGTGTGGGAGGGCGGGGAGGATGTGGGCTGGGTGTTGCTTTAGCAGGAGATGTAGGTGCCTACTTGCCCTACGGGGAAGGGATGCAGGATCACAGCCTTCAAGTGTCTTGTTTTCTTAGCTAAATCCAGAACACACTGCCTTCTTAGACGTGTCCTGTATTTCACTCGCATATTCTGTGGAGGAAGCCTGCAGAGTTTCCCATCAGCCAGCGACACGGGGGCTGCAGAGCAGGACCGTTTCATGATGTGTTCTCCGCACAGGTCGTTGGTCCCCGAGCTGCCAGCCAATTCTCTCAGGGAAATAGCGCTGAGCGCTGTGAACCTGCCTCCTCAAAGCACCGAGGCCTCAGAGCAGAATGTGTGCTGTGTGCACTTCAAACGCATCCCAAAGAGGCCTGGGCCCCCAGTGTTCTTTCTTGGTTCTGAAGCAGATGGAGGTGGGGGGGGGGGGATATGAAACCAGAGGCATGGGCTCTCCAGGCCCAGGCTGGCCCTGAAAAAGAAAATCTGTCACTGCCAGTGTTCACCCCCCTTGACATGTGCAGAGCCCCCTGGAGAGTGTGAAGGATGAAACAAGGTGATTCAAAGAGGCAGAAACAGAAAATGTGACCAGAAGCCTGCTTCTACTGCAGACTGCGGTGGGCTGGCCTCACTGAGGTAGACAGGACATTTCCTCATCCCACACTCAACAGGCATAGAACAGGACCCGGGTTTGCTTTCCCTGAGGAGGTCCAGTCTAACAAGCAGAGTCACCTGAGAAATTCTCTGGTTGTCACACTCTCTTCCCCCTCGTGGGTAACTGGTCAGCAAGGACAGGATACCACTTGTGGTCAATCTTCAGCGAGATAACTGAGAAAAACACTGCGGCTCACTGAGCAGTGGGTAGTACATGAGTAAGATTGACATTACAGAGGCTGAACGATGGCAGTTGCTGTGAGGTTAAGAGAAGTAAAATTCTGAGAGAATTTAACAAAACAGAACTAACTAAGCTCGGTGACCAGACAGATGGGGTGGGGAGGCTATTGGGTTGAAGGAGAGAAGACACGTTAGATTTTGCCCACTTGGATTTGATGTGCCGGTGGGACTCCTAAGCGAAGGGACTAGTGGGAAGTTTGATACATGGGCCAAGAGTCCATGAGTGGCCGTGCTCTGGTATGTTAGGGGCAACAACAAATCGCTTTGTTTGGAAGCAAGTGGAGGAAAAGAGAGAGATCACCCAGGGACAGCACGTGCTGGGGGAGGGCCCTCACCTTCTGTGCCGTGTGGTTTATGTGAACGTCTCCCAGCCCCTGTGTCCTGAAGGCCAGGAATAGATTCTTTCTGCATTACCCGTATCTGACACAGATGTTTTTATAATAATCTGTTGTCTGTTCCCCTCTTTTATTCAGTAAAATATATCTATTGCATGCCTGTAATATGCCAGGCTCCAATCCGATCAGTCTCTGGCAATATATTTGATATATACGGTAAAGTATATTTTAGAGGAAGAACAAACTAATTTACGAATGAATGAATTCTTCCTGGAGTTTTAGATTTGTATTAGTTAAATAAAATAATTCCACTGGACTTTCGTACAACTGCCCCAGAGTACTGCTGAATCCCTAGCAAAAAGCTATTGACCAGTAACTACATGTTGATGTTCCCTGGAAAGTAACTTGGCCTTAGTTTAGGATGGAACTCCAGGCCCCCTCTGCGGCCCAGTTGAGACGTGAGCAAGTTCATGAACCACATTTGGGTGTATTCTCATACAGCTATGTCTGGACATTCCTCCTGAAGTCTGTGGTGATGATGCAGGCTCTCTCTCTGAGGAAAACACAACCTGTGTCTGGCTTTTGTTTCTCTTTTCTCTTTCTGCAAAGCCTTCCGATCTCTGCTTTATTGTTTTCTTTCATAATCTCCTGATTTCAGCCCCTCTGCCCCGTGCACAGATGTGGCTGGCATCAGCTCTGTCCTGGACTGTCGCTGACAGACCATAGTAGCCGAGGACACCAGCTACGAGTTTCCAAGGGTGTCTGGATGGTGGGGGCTGATCCTGGTCTTAGGCAAAACCAGGGTCAAGGCCAAGTCGTGGATGGCTAGCACACACATGAGCAGGTCATTAAACCAGGTGGATCTGGAAGGCCTAAGGTGCTTCCCTACTTGCAGGTTACACAGATGCCATGTCAGGGTGTAATGCTTCTGAGGAAGGCTTGTTGCTCTGATAAAAAATTGTTCCATTGCTTCTTCCTTTGTTTTTCACAGAGTGATCTTGGTTCTGCCGTCCTGGCTCACTTTATCAAATGTCCTTCTCCACAAATGACCCCCTGTCCAGATATGCGTGTCATTTGTTGTCTTCTGCATGGGTCTGTCCTCCTTGGAGGGCTTGTGGTCAGCCTTCTCTGCGTCTTGAGTTGATCTCCATTAGGATAATGCTCATTCAGAGATTCACACTCCCAGGAGAGGGGCGTTCTGGAAGTGGAACTTAGGCCTGTGTCTCCTGCTGACCTCAAACTCCTCTAATGTTAGGAATAGTCCATAACTGCCTCCAGATCCCAAGCTGCCCTCCATACAAACATGTCCATATAATATATCACTCAGCCAATTTTCTCTTGATCTTGTTATCAACTGGCATCAATTCTCGGGAGAACAAGGTTACTAGCAAGATCCCCATTCTAACGAGTACCCCAGAGGTGTGTGTGTGTGTGTTGGGGTGGTGGTGTTGCTGTTGTTATTTTAACTACTCAAACATTTTAAGATATGTTCCCTAGAACTAATGTTGGATTATTAATGAAAATTATTTTTATTGCAGTGCTGATATTTCAGTCTTTCAAATAAAGTTTCTCTTTTAACTTCTTTGACAACTAATCATGTTAGTCGAGTCTGTGTTTAATGAGATACAAAGGGCAATGACTAAGACTTAAAACATAAATATTCTGGTCCAATGTTGTGACTTAGTGACTGTGATCTTGAGTGGGTCGCAAAACCACTGAACCTTAATTCTTTTCTTACCGAAAAACAGCACAATCTTTTCCCAACTGGCACAGATATTTTAAAAAATAAGTTAGATAAAAATGTTCAAATTGTTTGTTAACTCTGTTGAACAGTATAAATGAAAGGCAGTGTGATGTCACTGTCATCCTCTTTATAACTACTTAATTCTCTTGACCTTGTAGTTGCCTTTCTGTAAACTTTCATGAAGATAGAGATCGCATTTGAATGAATATGTTGTACACAGTCATATTAAAACACCCAGCACAGTGTGTGACCCAAAGGAGGCACCCCATAAATACTAGGTGCAGAATTTAATGGGACATGCCTAGCATTTAAAAGAAAAGGCAGAACAAAATGAAATGAACAAAATGAAAACAGACTCTTGGTGTAGCGCAGCCAGTAAAGTTGGGGACCCCTGTGCTCCTGTTGTGATTTGTCTGCCAGAGATGCGCGTGTGTATTTGCATTTGTATGAATCCCAGGATATAACGCGCTCACGCTACCTACCCAGAGACGTGGTCAAAATGTGTTAAAAAACAAAACAAAACAAAATAAAACTATGTCTCTAGACAAGAGGAATACAGATTTTCAAATCTATGGAGCATTCGACAGTAGACAATATGAGTGAAGAAAATTCTGTGTTGGAAGTAGTCAGGGTACGTCCCAGGAGAGGGTATATCTGCACAAGTCAGGCTTTTTCCTTTTCTCCTCTCAGAAGATATATAAAAGCAACAGGGAGAATGTAAAAAAAGATAAAAGTACAAGCTCCACTTTTAGTTGAATTTAGCCACACATAAAATCCACAGATTTCTAAAATATACATAAAGCCTGTCAAAAAGAACCCAAGATCATGCAGAAACTCTGGTGTGAGGAGTGGCAGAAGAGAGGCCAGAACTAGTGAGAGACGCAGCAGGTGACCTTGAAATAGGCAAGAGGGTCATCCTGAAATGACAGTGTTTACTGCAGGAGTGACAGCAATGGTTTGGACAGGAAGAGCAGGGATGGTGGTGGAATTGTTTCTGGACCTGGTCTGAATCCAGGAAAAGATAAAGTAGGGCATAGAATGGTCCCCACATTTTATTAGAAGGGAATGATGGAGCCTTTGAGCTTTGAACTTTGCATCACTACCTGCTATACTGGTTTCTCCCCGACACCCAGCACTCTCAGAAATCGATGATGGGATCTAAGAAGATCTAACCCACCCAATACTAAGTAGTAAAAAGGAGACATAAAGATACTTAAGAAATGAATGCAAAAAACCTGGCAGCACATGATCACTTGTCAGAAAGTGTTGCCGTGTAGCAATGAAAACTTTCCCAGTTAATCCCTGATAAAAACAACGACAGCAACACGGAAAGCAATGAAATAGTTAACTCTGAGAGGAAAGATCACAATTCAGAAGTCTAAGACCGGAGGAAAAAATTGCAAGCTGGTGAGAAGATCAACAATGCTGGCATAACTCCAGAACAAAATGGGAGAAAAGAAACAAAAGCAGCATAAAAAATGAAGTGTGGGAGGGTAGACACTTCACCAAATCTACCAAGAGACAGGCTGCAAATGAGAGATGTGGAAAAAGGTGAAAGGAAAACAAAGGATTAAAAAGGAGAAAAAAGAACAAGATAGTTAGTGAAAGACTAGAAAAGTAATGGTAACTACACTTACATAATTGGAGTCCCCAAAGGAGCATCGGAACACACTGGTGTACGACAAGTATTTAATGTTGCAAGGGAAACGGTTACTTTCCTGGAATGAAAGATTTAAATCTACATATTGAAAGTCTCAACTCTGTGGAATGGAAAGTTGACAGGTGACGATCAACTTGAATGAAGTTAATGGTTTTAAAGATAAAGAATCCATAGGGCAGCTGGGCAGAAAGCCACGAGTAAGGGTAAAAAGAATAGTTGGTTCCAAATTCCTCACCCTCTTCAAACAACATGTTTCTCAAAAGAAAAATGAAGGGTGGGCCCATACCTTAAGTCATACACCAGTGTAATTCCAAAATGATCAGATATTAGAGTATAAAAAATTAAACCATCAACATGTGAAAAGAAACAGAGGTACTTAACCTTACAGCTTTGTATTGAGGAAGACCATTTTAATATGGCTCAAAATTTAAAAATAATACAGGAAAATAATGATAAATTGACTAAGTAAAAAAAAAATCTACAAAAAACCCTTCTGCATAAAAATAACCATGTAAGCAAAATCAAAAGTGAGAAAACTAGAAAATGCTTATATTTCCTATCCCCAAAGGACTGGCATCTGTTATATATAATGAACTCTAAAAAACTTTTTGTAAAATGACTAACAAAACAGTAGGAACCTGGGCAAAGGGTAGGGGAGTGGACAGTTTATAAGAGGGGAACTACCAATGGCTCTCAAGCATGTGGAAAGATGCTCAGCTCCTCTCATGCATGGGAAGAGTAACTGAAAACTACACCAAGGACCATTTTTACCTCTGTGTTTAGTAAAAGTCAGGAATTTCATCATACTGTTGGCAGTCTGCATCAGTGGCCACAGTCAGACATAGAAGACATCCGCAAGTCCTTCAAACCCTTTTGCAGGACAGTTTGGTAGTAGCTGTCAGAGTTGCACGTACGTGCAGTCTCACATAGTTTCCTACTTTTGAGGCTTCCATGGCTGTATCCGCATGTAAGGGAATGATGGAGGTCCAGCGCTGTCCGCCCCAGAGGAGTACTGAAATCTAGCGACATGCCCATCAGTGGGGACTATTTGAATAACTAACTGGTGCTGTCTCTATTCCTGAGATTCTGTCCAGCTGTTAAAAAACGTAATGATGGCACTCTGCTGGTACATATAAATATATTCCACACACATTCAACTCTTCCAGAAAAAAGAAGTATATATTTGTATCTTGTGCTTGAAGAGATTCTGGAAGGATACCCAGGGAACTTAGCGTTTCTTTGATCTTGTATGGGCCACCAGATGGAAAAATATGTATACCAAAACACATGTTCCTCCTGATAAGCTTCATAAATCTAACATTGGCACATATACACACCTGCAAAATCTAAATTGATATAAGGATTCTGGAGGATAATTTGGAAATACATTTCAAAAGCCTTAAAAATAAATATACCTCAAGGGCCCAACAATCCCATTTATAGGGAATTCCCATAGATGCTAAAAACAAACTTTATAAACCTTACAATTCCTTAGAAGTACATTAATGAATTGGAACAGAAAGCTATTTTCTTAAGTAACGACAGGTATCTCAAGCGAAAGGCCATCATTTTTCTTATTGGGAAACACTAGAAGCATCATAGGTAAAATCAGCTGAAAACCAATAAAGTGAAGTCTCATTACTGTCATTTAGCACAGAGTCACTCACTAGCCACTTCAACTAGAGAAGCAGTAGAAACATATAAAAAAAATTCAAAGGAATGAGCAAAATGATCTTTATTTGCAGTTATTAACTGTTTAATTTTTCCCACTGTCTTAAATTGAGTACAACACGAGGCAGGAATATGACATTTCCCCCAGCTTGATGGGTTTTGTCCTAACATAACGCATCCAGTACACTATCTGTTTGCCCACTACTTGAAGGACAGATCATCTATAATAACAGTACTAGAGTTTACTTAGGGGTGCACTTGTGACTGCCTAAAACAGATCATCTTTTATTCAATGGGAAACTTTGCGATGGTAACAAATTTCACATCCGAATAATGGTTTTAAAAGATGGGAATAAACAAAGCAAAACTAGCTATGCTTGATTAACAAGGTCTGGGAAATAATGTTGACATTTTCATCAGAATTATTACATCATCCAGAAGAAAACAGAAATATTCTGATGAGAGGGAGATTGAAGGGGGAATGATCAGTATTTCTCTGGGCCACTCTGGAAGCCCATTGGTCGGGACCTTTCAGTGAGTAAATTAGTTTAATATGTGTAGAGAAATAGTTCTCTGAATTGGATTTTTTAAATGTACAATTATAATAATTCCATAGGTTCAAATTCCCCCCCTCTTTTTTTGCAAATAAAGTAATAAAAGGGAACATATGTAAGTTTTTAAAGAGGAATCTCCTGGGGTGGGGGGGAAGCCACCACCTCAATTTTATGCCTTTTTTCCCCCCCAAGTGTTTTGGACTGTGAAACAAGAGCGTCTTCCAAAATCACATTAGTTGAAGCCTTGGGTGGTTGGGGAGTGGAGGCCAGGAGAAATGTTGCAGTGAGTTTTGCTTTCCTGAAGCTGTTGTTGAATTACACACAGCCCATCTGACTCATGTTCTGCATTTTGAGCTCACCACGAGGTCCTGGTGCACTCATGTTCCCCTGCATCCCAGGCTGCAGAGATCAGGGTGAGACCCAGGAGAAAAAACACTATACCAGCACTGACTTTGAGGATTTTCCTAACACAAAGGACATTCAAGAATAGACTGTGGCCCCCTGAGTATTTGGAGAGAAGAGCTAAGTTGTAACCACTGGGGGTAAAAAGGGGGTGAGAGGCACAGAGAAGAACCCACACAGGTAAGAGGCTGTTGTGAGGGAACTTGGGCCCTCAGGGTGGTAGGTTCAACCAGGGATTCCCATATTCTTTTGCCATATGCCCAACTACAGAAAGAAACAATAGGAGGAGAGAACAAAATGTGCAGCTACACATAGAGGTTTTACTGCTTTATACGAGGGAATTGACATCCAGCCACACCAGGTCTCCCCCTGAGCTCTTCTCCAATTACTAGCACAACAATTAGGACCACTTTTCATGTAAAACCTTCATGCCTGCATTTTTTCCATGAATTTCCCCCAGGAAATTAACTGCATCAAATATTGCTAAGTGGTTTCTTTTGACCCCATCCTCCCAAAAGATCCAAGAATAGGTAAAGTCTACTCAATCACAAAAATAGATCACATGTCTACTATGTATCAGTTGTTTTTCTAGGCACTGAGGACACACAGCACACAGAAACTAAGTCCCTACTTTTTCTACCAGACGTCCCAGGGATGGGAGGTAGTTGAGATAAACAAATAAAAAATGTGTGTGTGTATATATGTTAGAGCTTAATAGATGCCAAGAGCTGAAATAAAGCAGGATAAAGGGAGAGGAAGTGATGTGGGTGCTGCTTTAATTAGATTGGGCGGGCACATTCTCTGATTAGAAGGCCTTGGGAAGAGGCCTGCAGGAGCCGGAGTGGAGAGCCATGCAGACATATGCAGGAGTGGATTCCAGACACAGCGGACAGCAATGTCAGAGGCCCTGAGACTGGAATCTGCGGGGCAGGTCTGAGGAACATTCCAGGGGCCAGTGTGATGGGAGCCTCAGTGAGGGGAGTCTGCTGAAAGGGTGGCCCCTGGTGAAAAGGTAGTTTGTAAGAAGGTAGTGTGCACAAAAATGAGTTATAAAATGATATTATGCAAGACCGATGAATAATTATGTTAATAGAACTTACTAATTGAAAATCACATTTAACAAAATAATAATTACAGACTTAAGAAACTTGGAGATCATATGAAATTAATAATTTCCCAGTTCCCAAAATTGCTTTAAGAAGACAAAAGAAATTTAGGGGCGCCTGGGTGACTCAGTCTGTTATGCGCCCGACTCTTGATTTTTGGCTCAGGTCTTGATCTCAGGGTTGTGAAATGAAGCCCTGCATCAGGCTCCATGCTTATCGGGGATCTGCTTGGGATTCTCTCTCACTCTGACACTGCCCCCACCCACGCTCTCTCTCTCTCTCTAAAAATAAAGAAATAAATCTTAGAAAAAAAAAAAGACAACAAAGGAAATTTAAACAGAAAAATAATTGTGGAGAAAATTAACTAAGGCTCTCCAAAATAGGGCCTGTCAGTTATCAATCCCTTGCCCCTCAGATCCAATCACACCCTTTCTGTGATAACAGAATCCCTCTAGGTGTCTAAGGGGTGTGATGGTAAGCTTTCTCAGTAGAGGGCGCTGGAGGGGCACTGCAGGGAGAAGAGGCTTTCCCTAGAGGGTGGGAGGCCCTGGCCATGTGGGATGAGGACCCCAGTAGAGCCAGGCCTCACCACCAGCCCCTCCCATAGACCCTGTGCAGTCTCACAGACTTGGTTTGGTAGTGACCTTTCTGTGGCTCTCTTGACGTGGAAACTAGAGCTGTGTATGACCCTCTGTCAGTAACCTCTTGTTAGGACAGCCTCAGCAAGCTCCTATCTTACATGTACACAGCTCCCTAGGGCCAGGAAGGTCACTCACAGGCCAGTTGTTCCTGCTGCATCTCCCCCACCCCGTGTTGGTCCCCTTCCTCTCCCAGAGCAACCCTCTATCTCTGAAAGCCTTCTGTGACCACCTGTTTCCCATCTACACCTGAGGGACCTACCTATTGTCTGCCAAGTGATTATAATCCAGCTACCTGGCTAACCCAGAGACTTTCTCTATATGCAGGGCCTAAAGTACACCTTCTCCAACAAAGTTTGAAACCCTTCCAAATTCTTTTCCTTTCTTGGGTGCCCTCCCTCAGTCCTAGGATGCCAGAGAGAGTTTCTTTATATCTTGTATCAGTTACTCTTACCATAGTCAGTAATTATTTATATTAAATTTCCCTATGTAATCTGTTGTGTGGTTTCTGTCTCCAGATTGGACCAAGATTGCTGCAGAGACCAAACTAGACTTTTAAAAGCCTTTAACTTAGATGATTTTCTTTTTATGCAAACTCTTCTTTTGTGTGTGTTTTTATAATGCCAGCATAAAAATGTAAAAATAAAAAAGCCAGACAATTTTCACTGGTAAATGTTGATATAAAGATATTAAATAAAACAATAACAAACAGCAGTATGCTAAGAAAAGAGCACAGCACGTTGGTCAGTCTCCTATGTCAACTTGGCCAGGCTACAGTCCCCAGGTATTCAGGGAAACATTCATCTTGGTGTTTCTGTGAAGGGACTTTGGAGTTGTGATTCAAGTTCATAATCCATTGAAATTAAGTAAGGGGAGGGCGCCTGGGTGGCTCAGTTGGTTAAGCGACTGCCTTCGGCTCAGGTCATGATCTCGGAGTCCCGGGATCGAGTCCCGCATCGGGCTCCCTGCTCAGCGAGGAGCCAGCTTCTCCCTCTGACCCTCCCCCCTCATGTACTCTCTCTCTCTCTCATTCTCGCTCTCTCAAATAAATAATCTTAAAAAAAAAAAAAGAAATTAAGTAAGGGGAGATGATCTCAGATGCTCTGGGTGGCCTGATTCAATCAGTTGAGAGGCCTTAGGAGCAGAGCTGCATCTTCTCCAGAGAAGAAATCCCACCTACCTACCAGCTTCATGCAATGCCTGAGAGTTCCAGTGTGCCATTCCTGACGGCCTGCTGTGTGGGGGCTGGGCTTGCCTGACCAGCCCACAGAATGGCATAAATGATTTCCTTGTAGTATATCTTTTCTTTCCAACAGAGTGACGTTCATTCCAGCGATGTAAAAAAATTATTTTATGATCATGGGAAGACTGGATTGACATCTCAGTCCTTACATCAAAATAAATGACTAATGGATTTAAAAATACACAAGAACACTACTGAATAAAACAACTGGTTGTTAAGGAGTGGTAAAGTCTTTCTAAGTATGATACAAAACTGAAAAAGCCATAAAGGAAATAAATGAGACATTTTACCACACAGAGATTTAAAAAAAATCTGAATTGCAAAAAATTCACAAAATGAAGTTGAAGGTCAAAGACCAAAAGGACATATTTACAAGAGGACAGCTTATTTCCCTCCCATGTAAATAACTAGCACAAATCAGAAAGAAAGAATTAAGCAACCCATTGCAAATAGGTACAGGTAGAAAGAGGCAGAACTTAGAAGTGGAAGGGTCAATGACCAGGAAGCAAATCAAAAAAGACTTTCCTCAGTATCAATTCAAGAAATTTAAATTAACAAAATTTTAGAAAAACTGATGTAAATGATCTGGGTGAGGGTTCAAGGAAATAGAAATGCTCATACACTGCTGTTAAGTATCAACTGTTGGAGGAAAATGGGCAATATCCATTGTAATGATTTTTTTTATGTTCAGTTAGTCACTGTACAGTACATCATTAGTGTTTGAAGTAGTGTGCAGTGATTCATTAGTTGCATATAACACCCAGTGCTCATCACAATGCGTGCCTTGTATAGTCTCCCTCTCTGATTTCCCCCCCTTCAATTTTCCCTCCCTTCCCCTATGGTCTTCCATGCTATTCCTTATGTTCCATATATGAGTGAAACTGTATGATGATTGTCGTTCTCCCCTTGACTTATTTCACTTAGCATAATCCTCTCCAGTTCCATCCATGTCAATGCAAATGGTGGGTGTTCATCCTTTCTGATGGCTGAGTAATATTCCATTGTATATATCTTGTACATCTTCTTATCCATTCATCTGTTGAAGGGCATCTCGGTTCCTTCCACAGTTTGGCTATTATGGACATTGCTGCTATGAACACTGGGGTGCATGTGCCCCTTCTTTTCACTACATCTGTATCTTTGGGGTAAATACCTAGTAGTGCAGTTGCTGGGTCATAGGGTAGCTCTATTTTTAACATCTTGAGGGAACTCCATACTGTTTTCCAGAGTGGCTGCACCAGCATGCGCTCCCACCAACAGTGTAAGAGGGCTCCCCTTTCTCTACATCCTCGCCAACATTTGTTGTTTCCTGTTTTGTCAATTTGTTAATTGTAATGATTTTAGAATGGTCATGCCATTGGAATCAGCAGTTCTATTTTAGGAATTTATCCTAAGGAACAGTCACACTGTCGTACAACATCTATGTGAAATCACAGTCCTTATGTGTTTATAAACAGTGGGAAATTTGGAAACCGACCAAAGATGTGGTTCTGTTCACCTCTGATCCATAGGAGTGTCATTGAGCCCATTCATTGCACAGTTGCCCTCAAAGCTCTCCTTCCTTCTGAGACATGCAGGTCTCCAAAGCCACGTCTCAAATCACCAGAGTGATCCAAAATTAAGGAGAACTTAATTTTGCTGGTATTTTTTTAAATTCTCCTAGTTCTAACAATCTCCTTATCTTCACCAGAGAATCCTACCTATCCCCAGTGAAACCTTCTAGGATGTCTGTCCCAACCTACTCCTTCAGTCCCCTCTCTCCTCAATCTTCATATCAAAGTCTGTCATTCTGTCTCAGATCAAAGCAAACAGTGAAGCTGGTGCCGGATGCTTCCTTGGCCTGCTTCTATTTCTTATCTCGTCCTTGCTGCTCTCAGAGGTGGTTGCTTCAGGCGATTGGTGCATGAGCATCTCCCATTCTGGGAACCCTGGTCAAGTGTTCAGCAGCCCCCTTCCCAGACACGTGTCAGCATAACTAGTGCTACCAGAACATCCCACACCAGCCACACGGCTTCAGGTCAGGCTGGTTCTGACCTGTGGGTCTCACGGACATTCCTCAAGTCCTGGCACAACCCTCACTTCGTATATGGATGCTTCCATTTGGATGCCCTGCTTGTGCCGTCCCTTCCTGAGATGACCAGGACTGAAACTTGCCAGATCTTCTCTGATAAGGACTTCCAGCAAACTCTGCATTGTGCTTTCTCCCGTGCCATCCATCTCCAAGCCAAATTATGAGTTTGGGTGGGAAAGAAGGGGGGAATGCTGGGTGTTCTGAGTGCCCTTTGATGGTATATATACCACAAGACATAACAGTAAAAGGAGAGTCAAGAACCCTACTGTGGGTTGAGTTGTGTCCCCAAAACAGATATGTGGAAGTCTTAACTCCAGGTGCCTGTAAATGTGACCTTCTTTGGCTTTCTGTAAATATGATCAGTTAAGACAAGGCCACATTGGAGTCGGATGGTCCCTTCATCCTGTATGACTGATGTCCTTGTAAGAAGAGGCAGAGACACCGACATGGGGAGCACGCCATGTGCCAATGAAGGCAGAAATTAGATTAATGATGAAGGCAAGATGACTTAGTGTCTCTAAGCCAAGGAAGGCCAAGGATTGCAGGCAACCACCAGCAGCTGGAAGAGGCGAGGAAAGACCCTCCCCTAGAGCCTGCAGAGTCAGCCTGGTCTGAGGACACCTGGATGAGAGACTTCTGGCCTCCTAAACCCTGAGAGAATAAGGCAGCCAGTCTGTGGTACTCGGTGGCAGCAGGAGGCTGAGCCAGCCCTGGAGTGTCCCTGCCGTGTCCCCGCTCTCTTCCATCTCTCAGATTCAGGCCATTCTCCTATACTAGATGGTGAACTGCTTAGAGACGATTCTTTGGTTTTTCTGATCTTTGGGTTTCCTAGAGCCAGGGTCAGCCAACTGCGGCCTGAGGACCAAATCTAGCCCACTGCCCGATTCTGTCAAGATTGGCACTCCGTCACTCCCGTTCGGTCACGTGCAGTCCGTGGCTGCCTGCCAGCCCCAGAGACAGTCATCAGAGACCACGTGGCCCACAAAACATTGACTCCCCGACCTTTACAGGAAAGGTTTGCCAGGCCCTACCCTAGGCCATAATAAACATTCCTCACATTTTTAGACAAATGAAAGAAGTGGCATGGATTCACGCCCCTAAGACTGCCCCATCCACTCTTCTCCAGGGGTGGTGAGGTGTGAGACAATGTCCCTCCCAGGCTCAGCGAGGGGAAGATGGCATAAGCTTGTCATAGGACTTACAAGAGGGAAACTGCACGGTGATCAGGATGGACCTTCCAAGCTTTAGAAAAGCTTAGCTGTGTTTGAAAGAAAGAATTATTTGCAGTGGAAGAGAAGGCAGCCTGCCAAGAGAGAAGAGATTCCTCTTTTCTAAACAAAAGGGTTTCAAAGTGAAACGTGAGACAGGGGAGCATGGCTTTGGTATGGTCCTCCGAAGCGGGGGTGGCCTGGAGCAGAACCCCAACTCTGCTGCTCACCACAGGGGTGGCCTTCGGAAGCGTTTGCCAATGTCTCTGGGTCCTACTCTTCTCGTTTATAGAATATAAGATTTCAGTAAGGAGCTAAACCAAGGCATGGATGAGAATAACCTGGGCAGCTTGTTTGAACATGGATGCTCAAGAATCTCCTTGGAGACTGTCACTGCACAGTTCGGAGGGAAGACCCAGGAATAGGACTCCTGAAGAAGCAGCCTGTGTGTCAGGCTTCCACGGCTGACATAGGGCATCTCTGAATGAGTCTAACAGTCCTTCCAACTCACTGACTCTTCACTGAGTCTTGATAATTCAATGACCTCACCCAGCCTTCATTCACACTGCGCACCACCAAACCCCTTTCTTGTGTCTGTTTCTGGGGAAACACCCCCAACACATGCCTGTGTGTGTGTGTGCACGCACGCACACGCACACACGTGTACACACACACCATTAAGCTTCCTCTTTCCTGATGTTCTGGGTTTCCATTTTCATGAGGGAAAAACAATGCATTTTTAACTAAACTGGCCTTTCCTGAGGGTATATCATATTCCAGAAGATACTCACCCCGAATTCATCTCAGCCACATGTTTCACTAAAATCAGAAGCCTCCTTATTTGCGGGGCAGCCACAGTCCCTGCTGACAAAGGACCTGGGACGGAGCCAACAGGTGAGTGAGTGCCGCTGGGTTCTCTGTGCACCTGTGTTCAAACAATTTCCAGAAACATATTGTGCTTTCTTAAATCAGCGAGCAGTAAGCGCTCGCGGTTTCAACTCCAGTGCTTGGCATTCTCCAGTTTTGATTTTTTTGTTTGTTTATTTCTTGATGATTTAAGAAGGTGAATAATTTCTGATCAAATTCGGTATATTATTTCAAGGGGTCCAAATAGCTCAGAGGATTAATTTATTGCTTTCTACCAGGTTGAAACAATTTGGCAATTCCTAATTTTCAAAAGGGATTAAGTTGTGCTCCTTTGAACAGATTGTCATGCATTTTAGTAAGTAAGTAGAGGTTAGAGACACATGTGATTACATGGAATGAGGCGATGAGTTAAGAAGCATGTATAAAAAGAGGTTTAAACACCAGACGTGTGCCATTTCTGCTGCATCTAGGGAGGGGAGTTAGGAATACTGAGAAATGTGTCTGTTTTCTCCCCTTCTCTCTCCTCTTTCTCTCTGAAGTGCTTACCTTGAACATAGAGGCTATAGTTCTGTTACTAAGTCAATTTTGTTTAATTAGTAAGATGATTCCGTAAATAAAATCCATGCCACGATACTGTCTGAATGTGTGTTCAGAAACATACTTAATCTGCTTTTCTGGTACCTTAAAACAGTTTAAAGCAGCTAATAATTCTGGCTCCTCAGCTCTAAAGTTTTCCCAGTGGCCTTTGGGCAAACATAATCTGCTCTATTCTGATGGGTCTCAGACGTAAGAGTCCAATCCTGCAGCGTCCACCTGGCCGCAGGAACAGGAACATACTTTCTGTTTCTCCTTCTCATGTTTAACCTGGGGCGTCATAAGCACCTGCTCACGATGCGGAAGGAAGGGAAAAGCGACCGCTTGCCTGGTGCAGTGACCAGGACCTAAAGAGCAGAGCTGAAAAGTGTGTTTCCTGGACTCAAGCACCTCACAGATTGATGGAGAAACAGATCTGTAAAGAAATAATTGAAAAAAATAATAATAATTGAAATATGTAGTTGTAAATGCTATGCTATGTAGGATTATCCTTAATATTCTTGATTTGCATTGTGCATTGAGGCACCCTCCCCAAGTAAGAAAGAGCAGTAAAGATTGTCCCGGGTGACCAATCCACTGTGCATTCTAACTCCTGTGGAGGACCAGAAACCAGAGACCCCAAGACCCTGACGCGCTTTTAGCAGTGTGGTGCTTATGGTCAGAAAGACAACAGGGACTCAGAAATCCTGCTCCCCCCCAACAGGTCCCGTCTGACCTTTTAGCCATGCTTCCTTCAAGATGTCACTTGTCTGAAGTGCCACTGTGGGGATTGAGGGCAATGACCCAGGCCAAGTGGTCAGCCAAGGCTGGCTGCTCGATAACCATTCGTTTTATTCCTCTTTCCAAATACAGAACAAGTTCCTTAATGAGTTTGTCCCATCCATACATCTTTGTCCGAGTGCCACGGAAATGTAGTGTTAAGAGGGACTGACAGGGGTCACATCCCAGAGCCTCCCTTACCAGTTGTGTGTGCAGATTTTCTGAGCTTCTGTTTCCTCACGTCTGTGCAAAATAGGGAGATAACTGCCTTTCTCCACTAGCGTCCTTGCAAAGGGGAAGTGGGTCAGCATGCGTGAAGAGCGTACAACAGTGCCTGGTATATGCCCATCTCCACTGTTCAGAATATCGGCGACATCTATGTGTCGTCTCTTTCTGCTGTACAAATTGCCTTTATTAAAGACCGTCTGTCTTGGGATGAAAAGGGGCCCACCCATACCTTAGTCTTCACTCAACCGTGGGACCACAGTGGAATTCCTTCGAGACCTCACTGTCTGTCCCTCACCCAACACATAGAGCTTCCTCTGGCAGAACTAGTAAAAGCAAAGGATACCCACTCCCCACATTTCCTCTCTGGTGCTGGTTTGCAAGCCTGTGATATATATCAAAAGTGGAAGGGCCCTTAGAGGCTGCTTGTCTACACCCTTCATTTTCTGAAGATGGCCTTTGGGCAAACATAATCAGCAGATGAAGAGAGAGAGACACTGAGACAGAAGGAGGACTTTGTCTCTGGCCAACCCATGTCAGAACTTGGACTAGAATCTAGGTCCCCTGACCCTGCCCCCTGCTCTCTTCTAGAGTTTGTTAAGAGGCAGCGTAGTGAGTGGAAAGAACATGAACTTAGAGAGTCATAAGGCCACGTCCAAATCTTGGCTCCTCTGACGCGTCACCTGACCATCTTTTTTTTTTTTTTTTTTTAAGATTTTATTTATTTATTTGACAGAGAGAGACATAGCGAGAGCAGGAACACAAGCAGGGGGAGCGGGAGAGGGAGAAGCAGGCTTCCTGCTGAGCAGGGAGCCCGATGTGGGACTCGATCCCAGGACCCTGGGATCATGACCTGAGCCGAAGGCAGACGCTTAAGGACTGAGCCACCCAGGCGCCCCATCACCTGACCATCTTTATCAAATAAAGATATTAACTCCTTTCTCACAGAGTTGCTTTGAGGATTAAACAACGTTCTGTGTGTGAAAGCACCTGGCTTGAAGCAGGTGCTTAATGAATGTTAGTTTCTTCCCATTGCAATAGAACGTGTATATTTATAGATGCTTGGAAACAGGGGAGAGACCCGGAATTAACAAAGGCTTCTGACAGAGCAGCTGGCCCAGCGCCTTGCTCAGGGGTGTGCACAGGTGAGTGCCTTTAGGCGCCGACCTGAGCAGAGACTGAGAGTTACAGCAGAGAGCAGTAGGGTCTCTTTTCTCCAGGAACAAAATCGAACTGGCTCAGACGCTGTGGGAAGGGGAAGGGAGGTTGTGAAACTCACAGGTGGCCCTGAGCAGAGCAGTGACCAGAGTCAACGTCAAGGCTGTTTTCCTCTGGGCTGTGCCCACCGCCAGGTTTGTGGGGCCCGTGGCCAAGTCAAACAGGGCGCCCCACACTCAGGGCTGCATTTACTCCAGGCACTCCCAGGGACGAATGCGTCAGACTCTCAGGTCAAACGTTCGCCCCCTGTCACCGGGAGGCGGTGCCCCTGTGTGGCCATCACGGGCCAGCTGAGAAGCCAGCCCCTCTGTTCCTCCAAAAAAGCTCCGGGTTTGCATTTTCCTTAAAGCATCAAGCACCAACTGAACGCCAAGCCCTCAGCCAAGTCTAAACATTTGCCTTGGCACCAGGCCACCCTAACACAAGGCCTTAATGCCGTCCCAGGCTGCCGTGCCTTAAAAGAGATTCACAAGTTGAAATTCAGTGGGAGCATAAATATGCCAGGTAGACAGTTGAATCTGAAGATTAGAATCACAGGGTGAGTTATTAAATCCAAGGAGAAGTCAGGAAACAGCACACTAGTTTTACGGCGTTCTGGAAGCCCCACGCACGGAGAACGCCTTCCCCCTTCCTTTCATTGAGTGCTGCTCTGGGCCACGTCCCTCCTGTGCCCTCCTGCTAAGCCTTAGCAACAACTTATTGTTATCATGACTACTTTGTGGGTGCACAGAATGAGGCTCACAGGTCATAGGTGACTTTGCACAAGGTCACGGAGCTTATGTGTGATGCAGCCAGATTTTAAATGAAGTTTGGTTTAACAACAACAACAAAAAAAGAGCTCACATTGTTTTTATAAATCTGTTAGGAAACCAGAGTGAGTGAAAAAGAAATTGGATATCCTCATGACATAAGAGTCTTAACAAAAATTAACCAAAGTGGGGATTTCTTCGTTAGCTGGCTGCAAACAAATGCTAATAGCCTTCCCCAAAGGCAGGACACAAAAGTTCAGGTTTCGGCTCATTGCCTGTGGCTCTTCTTCAGTATTCTGTGCCCATGCCAAAGTGGATTCTTTTCCAGTGCGCTCCCCAAGGGCTTTCTCGTTGTCATTGCCTTGCTGTTCCTTCTGCAGAGCACGCCTTTCAGATCTCTGATTTCTGAAACCTTACCCACCCTCCACTCTCCTGCCCGCACAATGGATCTCTGAGAACGACACACTGCATTCTGTGGGTGCTGGTTAAAATGCAGATTCCTGGGTCCTACCTTAGAGATGCTGACTCACTGAGTCTAGAGTGGACCCCCAAAATATCTGTTTGAATAAAGATTTAGATGATTGTGATGCAGAAGATACATGGGGTGTGTCTAGCGGAACACAAGCCTAAATCTGTGGATTCTCCCCTATTAGAAACCTTCTGTTTCTTCTTGTTCATATTTGCATGTTTCCATATGTTTATTCTTCCATCTTTAAGCTTCATGCAGGGGCTGTGCCTTGTCCATTTTTTTTTTTTTTAATTCTAGTGTCAGACACATGGTAGAGATTCTACAAATATTTATTGAGCTGAACTTGCTACTGTCTTTTTAATTTAAAAAAAAAACCTGATTTGGTAAATATTATTTTTGTATTTTTCCCCCTTGTAGCAGGTAGAAAGTAAATGTGGAGAGGGATGGGGGAATAAAAAGCAGGTATGAAGAGACAGGAGAACGAGGATGCTGGAAGGAAGTGTCTGAGTGAGGGAGTTTCTTGTGAAAATTCCCCTCACAGCGGTGGAATGAGGGGGTCCCCTCACAACCTTCATGTTCTGAGAGAAAAATTGAAGAAGTCCCAGGACCCAGGACTTCATTCTCTTTTTCAACTCCAGTTGACTTTGGAAGACAACCCTAGACTATCTTAGAGCCCATCTATACGGACAGGAGAGTCTGAATCACACGGATTCCTCTAGCCCTTTGGACTCCCAACTGGGTGAGATAGAACCAGTTGGGTCTCTTGAGAGTTCGTACATCTACACTTTAGATAAATTAATGGATCTGCAAAAGGCCTCAGACGTGATAAGCTCTGTGTGGCCCCAGCTCAAAGCTTCCTAAATGCGACATGCATTTAAACTCACCAGATTCAAAGTTCATAAGGGAATGTGAGGCTCAGCCAAAGCAAGGCTCAGAACACATGTTGTAGGCTTTGGAATCCAGTGTCTTCACAGTGGGCTTTAGAAAGCTTAACCTGAATCCCCAGGACAGCCTCCCCTGCTCCCATCCTCTTCCCCCGTGGCCTGGATCCTTAGACCATTCTGGTTCATGCGTGTTGTGTTCATCCCTCAAAGGAAGCTTCCTTTCTTTTACCTTTTCCAGACCCCGGGAGATGTTCCTTTACTCAGTGGCTTGGCTCTCTTCTCCCTCCTTCCACTCTTTCTCCTCTTTCTTTTGCTCCTAGAATGACTGTTGAATTACAACCTTAGAGGCAAACTCAAATTCTCTTTATATCCCATAAAATTATTCCATAAGGAGGTTTGAGTGAGGTTGTTGCTAAGAATTAATTTGTAGCATCCACACTGGTGGGTGGAGCATACCATAATTTGATTTATTTACTTGATGTGAAAGGGACTATAATATCACATTTTATATTTCTTAACCATTTAATGAGATGGCCCTTTTTTGCAAACAACTTTTACTATCTCACTGGATACCCAGGATCTTTGGGGCCAGAGCTGGGCAGCACTGGTTTGAACACTTAGGCATTTACAACTTTCAGCATTTACCTGGAGATTCTTTTAGATTGATGTGGTTATGCCACAACTCAAGGAATTCTCAGTCCTCTACTCATTAAATAAGAACAAATGGAAAAGCAAAAAAGAAAAAAAAAAAAAACCACCACCCATTTTGTGCCAGGCACTCTTCAAGGTGCTGGGAAATATGATCTTCACTCCTTAAGAACTTACAGTCTATTAGGCAAAACCTAATAAAATGAAATGAAAACAGACAATTTTGATAAAACCAGGTAATTGCTCCAAAGGGGGTGTGAATAAGGTTGACGAGACCAAGGAGAAGGACGCTCTACAATTCCCTGGACTGAGTGTAGAGAGCACAGGTCCTGGGCACAGAAAACCTGGATTTGAATCTAGACTCTTTTTCCTCTTTGACCTTGAAGTAGTCATTTTATCTATATCTGTATCTGTGTCTATAACTGTATGTATGTATCTGTAAGATGTTTCCTCATCTGAACTGGGGTCAGTAACAACACTTACCACATAGGGCTGTGTTAAGGTGATGTGAGTTGATACTTGCAAAGTACTTAGAGGAGTGCATGGCATATTTTAATAACTTTTATTAGTTCATAATAATATCTAGTTGCAGCATAAATGTCTATGAAGAGCATCTCACCGATACCATACCTTTGCGTTTCCTACTAAATCTTGACGCTAAATGAATATGAATAGCCACATGAAATACGGTGCTGACCATTAGAAAGATTATACTCCATCTTTACAGTTTCTCATTTAATTCATCAGTAAATTAATTAGGACCATCATCCAATGGGGGTATAGCTCTATGCTAAGAGAGAGGGGGTATTAAGATCATCAAAGAACTTCCCTTCTTAAGGTGAGTTCAGAGTTTAGTAGGACAGACAGGTGTGTGGCTCTAATGGACAATTATAATAGTGAAAATTAGCATAACATGTCAGGAGAGTAGAGCTGGTCCACCTAATCCCGCTCGAGGGTCTCAGAGGAAGCCTCCCAGGGCAAGGCCCACCTGAGCCAAGTCCTCAAAGGTGAATCGAAGCTGGCTGAGCAAAGACATGAGGAGAAATGTCAGTTTGGTGAGGAGAGAAATGAGAAGCTCCGGTATGGCCCAGTTAGGCCTCCGCAGGGCCGGAAAGGTATGTGGAGGTCCCACTGGGAAGGGACTTTCTGGAGGCATGGTGGGTAAGGAAAACATTTGTTAGGGGTGTGTTATTTGAATCTCTGAAGGAGAGTGACTTTCCCAAGATGACATCATGGAGGAGCTGAGGCAGGAAAGCTGGACAGCCCTCCCAGAATGTGGGGCGCAGAAGCCCACAGCAGAGCACAGAAAGGCCAATCAGCCTGGCCCCGTCTCCATCACCTGTGTTCAGAGGTGCGCGCGCTCACTCTCGGCCCGGGTCAGGCCGCGTGGGCTTCTGTAATGGCTTGGCAGAACTGGAGGGCCTGGCCATACGCTGGCCTTCCCTCTAGGCCCCAGAGCAGCTCACTGAAAGCAGCTTCTTTCTTTGTATATCCAACCTTAGGAAAAAAGAAAAGTCTCAACGCTCTGTTCTCCCAATAGCTTAGGCTACTTTTTTTCTACTGTAATTGTACATTACAGTGTCGTGCCCATTAAAATGCTCCGCGGCAAGCATGAGAACAATCAGTGTACGATAGGTATGAAGAATGGGGCCTTGCTGATATAGTTTAGGTTGACTGGTTTACGGGAATTATTTGTATTCTATGGTAGAAATTTTGAGTATCACCAACAACACCAAAGACAAAACCTAACTTTGCAAAAACATTTGCATGCATGTTGATTAAAAATATTTAAAATATGATAAACAATATCTGCTTTTGTCATTCCCAGGCAGAGGAAAACTTCTGGGCCTCATGTTCTGCCTTTGGGCACGTGCTGAGTCTCCCTAATTTTATGTTGCAGAGGAAGGCTCATTATTTCCTGGAGGTCTCTGCTTACTAAAGTCAGCACCAAGCCAGATCCCAAGTATCAGGGAGTGTTTGTGGACCAGAATAAAGCACCAGATAGCACCTTGTGTTTGGTTATTTTCGAAATATCTGATGTGTATAATCTCTCATGTGGTCCTCAAGGAAAACTTGGGAAATAGGCTGAAGATGTTATCCTAGTGTAGACTTTATAGATGAAGAAAGGGAGGTAATATTTTAGTTCCACACAGTCTGATGGCTGTCAAATGGCGTTTGTATCTTTTGACCACAAATAAAGGATCTGTCCACCTGAACCATGAGGAAGGTAGTTCAGTATCACCAGCCTGCTTTGAGTTGGGTGTGGCCAGAGTGATGTTGGCCAAGTTATGACCTCTGGACCTCAGCTCTCTCATCTGTAAGACAGAGATAAAAGGAACTGTCCTCTGGGACTATTGTAGGGTTACATGGGGTGGTGGGTGGTGTCTGAAGTGCTTAACACAGCACCTGAAACAGAAATTTCAGTGTTTTTTCTTAAGGCATTAATATGTAAATTCCTCTTTCCTATCTCAACTTTAAAGTATCTTCTCTTCCTTGTCATACAAAGTAGCTTTTTTTAACTTTAAAAAAATCTCTAGCTTGTTTCTGTTGTAGAAGAGACTCATGAATCTCATTTTCATTTCTGAACATTGCACTGACCCGTGTTGGTAACGTCACGGAGGGATTTGGTGTGTAGGGAGCATAAGCACCCCGGTCCCTGGTCACTGGTCTTTACCAGTAGGCTGTTGAGGGGACTGAAGACATGGCCCCAGAATGAAGAGGCCAGCACTGCTAATACCGCTTTCCTTTGAGAGAAGCCAAAGGCAACAGACAACTCTGGCTCTTTCTTCACCTGAGGAGGATTCACTTTGTCCTCTTTCTCTGAGAACAAGGTTGAAGGTTCAACCTTACTTTGACTTTGCCCCCAGTTCAGGTACTGGGTACTCTAGTGAGCCCTCCAGGCTGACTTTATCGCCCACCCATGCAGAGCCTGCCAAATCCAGAATGACGTTCGTCCGCAGACCTGACCGCCCTAGAATCTGTGAAATTGTTCCAAAACTCCCACTTTTCTTACTGAAGAAAAACCTAAGTCACTGGCTTGGGATTCATGATCTAAGTACTAGTTACTTTCCTGTCCTGTCTCACCTCCCGCCCGTCCTCAGACATGCTTGAATTATACATTTAACGATCACCCAGCAGATATTTTGTACATGTTGCTTCTGAAGTGCACAAAGCCTGCATTTTCTTCTCCTACAGAAGAACTGTTCATTCTTTGGGTCTCATTTCTCGGCAGTCTCTTTGGACCCTCAGGCATCTTTGGTCTGTCTTCCTTTAAGCTCTCGTGACTCCTTGCGTGACTCACTGTACCCTCTCTTCTACTGAACTATCTGACATGTCTTTCCCTGCTCAGGAAGAAGTTTGACAGGACTGGGTCATCATCGCTGCGCGCCTTGTCCTCACACGGTGTGGGACCCACAGTTGGTGCCTGTTAGTACTTGTTGAATCCATAAACGTAGCTTCATTCTGGACCTCATGAGCTTAATAACTGCCACATACATGTTTACTGCCTACGATGTGTCGTGCTGTTCTAGATGCTTGGGGTACGTGAGGGAGCCAAAAAAAAAAAAAAAAGACGAGGAACCCCAACCTTTGGAAATTACGTTCTAGCAGAATTGTGACTCAGCTCCTTCTACTTCTCTTTCTGTCAAAACAGAGCTTTTATTCATGTATTCCTTCTTCTCTTTCTTCCTTCACTTATATATCAAAAATGAACATGCCTTTACCACATGTCGGGTGTTTTAACAAGGGATCCCCTATGTGCAATGTAGTGTAATTTTTACAAAATAATTTACAAAAATTCTATGAGACAGCCATCATTTCCATTCTACTTATGGAAAAACTGTTCAAACTCAAAGAAGTTAACTACTCTACTAGGATGCTTTTGACGGTGGGCAATAAAAAAAAAAAAACTGGCTTACACTGGATTAAACAATAGGCAATTTTTTTAATCTCAAATAAGTAACTTCAGAGAGAGGAGAAACTTCAGGGTTGGTTGTTGGTGTTTTCAGCTTACAAATAAGGCTTAAGTTCTTTCTAGGTCTCTGCTCTGATGTCCATGTGACTGACTTCAGCCTCCTCCTGTCAACCCTTCTTACTTTAAACACAGCTGCCAGAAAATCAGGACTTTGCTCCTCGTTCATATCCAGTGGAAGGGGGAGAGTGAGATACACATGCGTGCGCGCTCATACACACACACACACACACACACACACTGTGTGAGAAAGAGACTATAGACTTTCTTAAGAAGTCTCTCAATTTTTTCCTCACAAGTTGCCTGAAATTTGTCACACGCCCATTATGAATCAGCTAATTGGCAAAAGAGATGGCATTACTCTTGCACTAATTATTCCCAAACTCGATCTGAGCTCAGTTCTCCAACTTGCATTGCATCCAAGAAACACTAGAATAGATGTTGGGGAGTCAACAGCAGTATCCCCCACAGACGACAGCAGGAGTAGGAAGAACCAGAATGTCGATACACATCTGAGGGGCACCATGAGTCAAAGCTGGTGAGGGGGATCTTGTCATCGTTGGAGGAAAAACAGCTCAGACGTGCGTGAAGAAGCCAAATTTTGGGACTCTGGAAAGAGGAAATAATGTGGAAGAGAATGAAGAGCAAGGAGCGGGGAGAAGCCCTAGAGCCCACAGTGACAGGCGGGGCCCCAAGCGCGGATGCGGGCAGACTGCTGGAGAGACCTATCCCACAAATGTCCAGTTTTTATCACAGGCTGAATTTTGACGGGGAGGGGAATGTTTTTGCTGGGCTCACTCTGTGCTGGGTATATGGCACATAGGCATTTGGATGTAGAAACTATAAATGACATTTTTTTCCACTTTGAAAATAGAATATGCTAAAAAATAGAAATATATTTTTTGATTCTCTTATTCACTTTTAAAATTTTGGTTCACAACTGAATATTCATATTTTTCAAACATTTTTAATCCACTAAAATACTATGGTAAAAAGATTGGTAAATGAGGCTACATTGGGAGCGTAATAGGTACCGTTTTTTAAGCATGTTGATAATACTGATAATTAAAGCTGGACGCTTGCAGCCCTGTCACCAAGGAAGTATGCATCTAGCATACCCAACAGAATGATGTGCATCCATTTACAGACAACGCGTGCAAGGCTGGTCATAGAAACAGTATTTTATCACAATGTCAAGCCCGAAGTAACCCAAATATCCACCAATAATAGAAGAGAGGAGGTGGGACTTCCAAAATGACCAGGCAAGGAGCTCAGAGCTCAGCAGGACTTCCCTCCAGCAAAGCAACAACTGACTGGTTAAAATCATGGCAGAAAACAATCATGTAAACTCTCTGGAAGTTGTCCTAAGCACACACACAGCAAATGGGGAAAAATTAATTCAAGAAAATCTAAGTCTCCCTGTAATCAGTGAGAGTCTGTGGCATGCGAGCCACTCCCTGCTTCACTGACCTCCCTTCCCCCACTCCATGCTACAGAAGCTCTTCTGTGGGCCAGTGCAGTGAGAAGGGGTCCCTCTCCCCCCGTTCCTAGTCTGGGCTACATTTTCCTTCCAAGAGGGGCAGGCAGCAGGGTCTCTCATCATCCCCAGCCCCGTGTTGAAGAAGCTTGGTTCCAGACAGGTGGGGCAGAGATGACCTGTCTATCTTCCCCACCCAACTGAGGCAGATGGGACTACAGGGACTTCTGTGGCCCCTGCTCCAGCTTGCTTGTAGGGAAAGGGTTCCGCATCTGGAAGGGCAAGCCAAGAAAACCAGAGGTTGCCCTTCCCAAGTGCCCACTGTAGAGAGAGGTGTCACTCTGGGAGAAGTGGATTCCAGCACTGTCTATGGGGAAAGGCAGGTCATGAGGAAGAAGAGCTCCATAGCTCTGCCTGAGGAGGATGACTATTTGGAACAGGATGGGAGAAATCCATTCCTAAGGGTATTGTTGAAAAGAATGGAGATCTTGGTGGAGAGTAATGAAGAGTGGGCTGGTAGCTCCAAGATACATGTAAAATGGCAGAGGACCCAGTTTAATAGGAAGAACCAGGAAAAGAGATGGTCAGGAAAAACCCTCTCAGCATCAGAGACAACTCTGGGGATCAGGAAAGCTGGGAGCATGTGCTAGACTGCACCCAGTCAGAAGGGGTAGGACGTGGGGTACACTTGCAGGCATCCCCCTGAAGGCGTTAGAAACCTGTCAACAAACAGCAGCAAAGCCTCACCAGCAAAGAGGCTTAAACATGAGCTCTGCCCAAATACAGATGGAACCAAGTCTGACCAGGGACTACAGCTAGAAAGCCAGGCTTAAGATTAAAATCACACTCAGTCCTGGCAGCCTGGAAGGTTGTGTTTAAGTCCAGTGCTGCACTCTCTCAGGGATAATCATCGAGGGAATCTCCACGCTACAGTCCTTGGAAAGCATGGGACTCTCTAAGTTGATAGCAACCTCAAAGCATATACTCATCCAATGACCAAGGGTAAAAATGTAACTGGCTAAGGACTGACTTAAGCACAACCTTTGACCAATAAGGAGTTTATGCTGACCCAGAGGTGAAGCCTGTAAATAGCAAGGCTAACAGAATTAAAAAAAAATTGGGGAAAAAAAATCCAAGCAGGAACAAGAGAAACTGCTCTGCAAAGGAAGTAGATGCAATAGATTCAGTTTCAGCCAAGTCCATAAAGAAACAAACAAATGACCAAACAACAGCTGCCTCTGGGAAGGAGGATTAGTATAGAGAATGGCTATAATATGTTACCTACAAAAATTGTAAGTTCCTAACAAAAATTATAAAACATACAAACAAACAGGAATGTATGATCCACACACACTGGGGAGAAAAAGCAGGCATTTTTGAAACTGCCTTTGAAGGTGAACTTGGCAGAGAAAGACTTCAAAGGAGATATTATAAATATCTTCAGGAATCTATGCTTTAAAAATTAAAGGAAAGTAAGATGACACTGATATTGAATATCAATAAAAAGAAGTTATAGAAAGACCAAGAGTTGGAAAGTATAATAGACTAAATTTAAAAATTCACTAATGATCAGAAATAAGACAAGGATGCCCAAGAGTGGACCACTTGTATTTCATATTTTCCTGGAGGTCCTAGTCAGGGCAATTACATGTTAAAAAAAAAAAAAAAAGACCTCCAGATTGGAAAAGAAAAAGTCAAACTCTTCTCTCTATATTGTAAATAGAAAATCCTAAGGAATCCACTAAAAATCTATTAATAAACTAATAAAAATTCAGGAATGCTGCAGGATACAAGATCAGTATGCAAAACTCAATTTCACTTCTGTACACTAGCAGTGAGTATTCTTAAAATAAAATTAAGATAGTGATACCATTATGTTACTAATGTAACAAAAGAAGTGCAAGTCTTCCATACTAGCACTACAAAACAGTAATGAAATAAAGATCCAATAAAAGGAAAACATCCACATTTTAAAATTTAATATTGTCAATATGGCAAGACTCCCAAAATAGATCTACAGATTCAACTGAACCTTTCAGAATCCCAGATGCCGTATTTGCAAAAATTGACAAGCTTTTCCTAAAATTTTATAGAAATGTACAGGACCCAGAATAGCCAAAACAATCTTGAAAAAGAACAAAGTTGGGAGACTCAAAATCACTGATTTCAAAACTTAGAACAAAGATACAGTCATCAAGACAGTGTGGTACTGGCATGAGGATAGACACATAATCAAGGGGACAGAATTGAGAATCAAGAAATAAACCCATATGTCTATGGTCAAGTGATTTAGGATAAGGATTCCAAGACCATTCATTTGGGAAAAATAGTCTCTTCAACAAATAGAATCAGGAAAACTGGACACATAGATGCAAAAGAATGACTTTGGACCCTCACCCCACACCATACAAAAACTATGAATTTAAAATGGATCAGAAATGTAAAAACTAAAACTATAAAATTCTTACAAAAGATAGGGCTAAATACTAGTGACCTTGGATTACATCATTCTTAAATAAGACACCAAAAGCATGAGTGATGAAAAAGAAAATAGTTAAACTGGGCTACATAAGAACTAAAAACTTTTGTGCCCCAGACAATACCATCAAGAAGGTGAGAAAACACCCATAAAATGGCAGAAAACATTTGAGAATCATTTAACTGGTAAGAGATTTGTATCCAGAATACATAAAGAACTCACAGTTAGGAGTCAATTTTTATTTATTTTTTCTTTTTTTTTTTTAAGATTTTTATTTATTTATTTAATAGAGATAGAGAGAGAGCACAAGTAGGCAGAGCAGCAGACAGAGGGAGAGGGAGAAGCAGGCTCTCCGCCGAGCAGGGAGCCCGATGCGGGGCTCGATCCCAAGACCCTGGGATCATGACCCGAGCCGAAGGCAGCCGCTCAACCGGCTGAGCCACCCAGGCACCCCAGAAGTCAATTTTTGAAAGACAACCCAATTTTTAAAATGGGCAAAGGATTTGAATAGATATTTCTCCAAAGAGTATATACAAATGGCCAATGAATATATGAAAAGATGTTCCATATCATTAGTTATCAGGAACAGGTGAATGAGAAGCACAGTGAAAGACCGCTTCACACCCACCAGAAGGGCTGTAATCCAAAGAACAGAGAATAACAAGTGTTGATTGGGAGATGGACAAGTCAAAAACCCTTATACATCCCTGGAGGGATGGAAGATTGTTCAGCCACTTTGGAAAACAGTTTGGCAGTTCTTCAAAGAGTTTATCACAGGGTCACCACATGTCCCATTCATTCTACTTGGAGGTGTGTCCCTGAGAGATATGAAAATACACATCCATACACGTCTGCACATGCCTATTACAGCATGATTCATAATAGCCAAGACGCGGAAACAACCCAAATGTTCATCAACCGGTGAACAAATCAGTAAGAAGTGGTCCATCTGTACAATGGAATATATTCAGTTATTAAAAGAAATGAAGCACTGATCCATGCTACAGGAGACCTTGAAATTATTATGCTATGTCACAGAACACCACATACTGTATGATTCCATTTACACATAATCCAGAATAGGTGAGTGTACGGATATAGGAAGAGGATGAGTGGTTGCTTAGGGCTGAACAGGGGAGGAATGCCTAGGGAAATGGACACTGAGTCTCTGGGTTTCTTTTAGTGAGAAGCAAAAACGTTCCAAAATTAGATTATTAGATGATGATGATGGTTGCACAGCCTGTTAGCACCCTAAAAATCATTGAATTGTATGCTTTAAATGGGTGAATCATATGCTATGTGAATTATTTTTCAATAAAGCCATTTTTAAAAGACTAGAACAGATAAATTGTGATTAATTTGTGCATTATTTACAGAAATGAGAACAAACTAATTTATACATGAAACATAGGTGTCTTTCACAAAGATAATGTTGAGCAAAAGAAGCCAAATACAAAAGAGCACAGGCTGTTTGATTCCATTTCCATACACGAGCTCATGTGTGCAATGGACGTAGAGTTGGGGTTGCCTTCGGGAGGAGGGAGCTGATGGGAGAGGGTGCCGGACAGGGCGGGCCTCTGACCCTCTGCTCATGATGCTCGCTTCCTCCATCTGGGTGCTGCTTACCTGCATGCATTCCCTTTGTGAAGTCCATAGAGCTGAGCCCTGCTAGTTTTGTCTGGCTTTTCTAGATGCATGTTAAATTTCAATAAAAAAGATTTTTAAACACTCTATATGTTTTGTCATTTCATTGTGCACCCTCGTTTAGAGCTCTGGTGAAGAAGCAGCCAAGCACGCAAGATCCTCAGTTTGGCAACATGTTCTCCGTTGGGTCAGCATAATATTTAAGACCCACATGCAGAGCCTTTGAAAATGCCCTAGGTTTCTGGATCAAGAAAGTGGACTGAACGTTGCAACTGCTTTCTCTTTCCCCAAGTCCCCAGGGAATTAGCAGACAACATGTAGCTTTGCTTAAAAATAAGAAGGGGAGCCAGCAGTGGGCCAGATATTTTGAGATATCTTAGGAAACAGAACACAAATTAGATTGGATGGATGGAAAAGAAGAAAGAAACTGTGCATCCACACCATAGAGGTAGAGTGTGGATGCCATCCAAGGTGACCCCAGAAGAGTCTCAAATGGATGGCCACACAGAGAGTTGAGTGATCACAGGCAGTCTTTGGGGTGATCTGGGAAAGAATGGAGAAATACATTCGGGGCAGCCGGGCTAACGAAGCACAGTATGGTGAGCGTCAGCTACGGTGACCCTCCACACCACGTGCTGAGAGGCTGCAGGGAAGTCAGCTCCCCTAGGTAGAGCAACACTAGGGATTCTTCATCCTTGTCCCCTCATTGGCATTGAGAGATACTCTAAGAGCTCGCTGGGCTAAGGAGCAGCAGCGGGGTGGTGGTGGTGGTGGGGGTTTGCTGGTTGAAAATGCAGACTCTCAGGCCCCGCCCAGGACCCACCAGATCAGTCTTCATTTTAATCACCTGGGGGCATTTATATGCACATTAAACATTGAGAAACTTACCTGCTAATACTTTCGAATCTACTGTAACAATGTCGTTAGCATACATTTCAGTAATTACTACATGTTCTTTTAGACTCACTGGAGAAATTTCCCTCCAACCTCAGTGCCAAAAAGTGAATTAACTCATTGTGTTAGTCGGTGTTCCCCAGAGATGCGGAACTGATAGGATGCATATGTATCTATACATAGAGAAAGAGATTTATTATAAGGAATTTGCTCGTACGATTATAAAGACGAGTCACAAGTTCTGCGGAGTGAGTGTTCATTGGGTATTTATTGAGTTACGTGTCAGGGACTGTGAAAAGTGTTGGGGTGTAAGGGGACAAGAGTGAACATAATAGATCTTCACAGTCTGTCGTTGATCCCGTGAACAATCCAAACCTTATAACGGATATGGTTTCCCATTGCTTTAGTTATTAGGGACGTAGACTGATGGAGGATTCTATCTGCAATTTTGTAAAATCCCTCAGCATTAATTTTTCTGTACTACAGTCATTTCTTTCACAGCCTTATCTTACTATTTTCCTTTCTTTTCACTTCACTCAGAGTTTTTTAAAGATTTTATTTATTTATTTGAGAGAGAGAGAGCAAGCGAGCGAGCAGGGGAGGGGCAGGGGCAGAGGGAGAAGCAGGCTCCCCGCTGAGCAGGGAGCCCGATGCAGGACTTGATCCCAGAACCCCCATGATCACGGCCCAAGCCCAAGTCAGATGTTTAACCGACTGAGCCACCCAGGCCCCCCTTCATAGGTTTTTCGTATTTATTTGTGGTTGTTCCGTATATATGTTTTTGTTATCTGCTTAATCTCTCTCTGGGGCACTGTGGCACAGTTGACTAAAATGAGGATGTGTGAACTATTTCTGCTGGCCAAGGGTACTTGAGGTGCCCCTGCTAACGCACAGGCCGGCCCTGGGAGGAGGAATTTAGGGTATGGGGGCTGAGTAGAGACCAGGACACCCCTCCCATTCCATCTCCCCTCATGTGGTGCTTTGTTATCTAGTGCTCTTTCAGAACACCTGCCATTTACTCACTGGCATCCCCTTCTGCTATGGAAAGAATGATGCCCTCCCCCCAATTCATGTATTGAAGCCCTAACCTCTAAGGTGACCGTATTTGGAGACAGGGCCTTTAAGGCGGTAGTTAAGGTTAAATGAGGTCATGAGGGTAGAATGGATCTGGTTCTGTATATAACAGATTTCTTATTTTGACTCTGATTAAAAAAAAAAAAACAAAACAGTTTGACAACCAGATCTTAATCCAAGATGGTTGACGTCCCTTTAAGAAGCGGAAGAGACACGTGTGGGGTACACAGAGGAAAGGCCATGTCAGGACACAGGGAGAAGGCAGTCCTGCTGATACCTTGATCTTGGATTTCCAGCCTCTAGCACTGTGAGCAATAAATTACTCTTATTATGCCCCACAGTCTGGTATTTTATACAACAGTGCTCTAGACTAACATACCTTTGTTTAGCTTAAGCCAGATGGACCCCTGATCTCTCCCCTGCAGCCCAGGACTGAAGCTCATCCTCCAGCACCCTTCAGTTGCTCACTTCTTGGTCTGGCTGAGTTGATCTGATTATTTTCCCTGAGTACTAGCAAGGGGCATTTCTCATGAACTAATCTGAAGGCACGTGAGAGGTGGCAGAGAGGATCTTTCTTTAAGGGAGGGTGTTTATTGTCCACAGTGATTTTCCTTGACACCCAATAGCATGGTCCACCCAAAGGCTCTGTTTCTAGCTATCACATGGTTATTTCCACATCACCACGTCATCAGCCTGTGAGTGCAGAAGTTGGGGAAAGTAAAGTCTTCTGCAAAGCCCTTCCTGCCTTTCTCACCAAGGAGTGTATGGTTTGAGCTCTGGATCCAGTTGGGTCCACCCACTGATGGACCAATATCCTATATATCTACTATGCCTATCAGGAGCTACTGGTCTGGGACAGAATTAGACAACAGGGACATCTGTCCCTTTTCCTCCACATTAACCTGCCCATTGACTCATGAGCCGTGCTAGTTCATTTTGTTTGGCTCCTTTGTCCGACTTCCTTTTTCCTACTGCAGCGGTTCTCAAACCCATGGAGCTTCAGAATCCCCTGTAGCACTTGTTAATGGACAGCTCATGGGAGCCCATCCCCAGAGGTTCTGGTTCAGCAGGTCTGGGGTGGAGCCTGGGAGTTTGCATGTCTCACAGATTCCTGGGTGAAGCTACTGCAGTCGGTCAGGAGAACCCTCTTTGAGAACCACCACTGTACTGTGACCCAGAGGGGCTTCTGGGTGATTATTGACTTTGGGCCTGAAACCCCACACTTGAGAGGACGGCAGGCCGCAGACCCAGTGCTTAGAGGAAAGCTACTGCCTAGTGCAACCTCAGAGCCAGCCAACGCCTCTGCCAACGATTTAGGCTCTGAGTCAAAGTTCAGGTCAACCATGGGAAATGTGGTTTTTAGCAGCATCCCTGAAACCAAAAACTTTGCCCAATTTAAAGTGTCAGAAGCCTACATCCAGCATTGACTCTGCTTCTTTTCTTCTGCGGGAGTCTCTGCTCCTCTGTATGTGAAAGTTTCAGCTGCTGTAGCACTTGGGGCTTGGCAGGGAGGGACATTCCACAATAATGAGATGACCGTGTCCTAGAGGGCTTGACAATGCCGGATCTGTGTCTGGGTGACTTCCTCCATCAGCCAAGCTCCCTGGAGTCTGCCTCCCCAGGAGACTGACATGCCTCCCCTCCCAGGCTCCAAGTCAGGGAGCCCCTTATGGAG
Organism: Leptonychotes weddellii; assembly: GCF_054177405.1. Lineage (NCBI taxonomy): Eukaryota > Metazoa > Chordata > Mammalia > Carnivora > Phocidae > Leptonychotes > Leptonychotes weddellii. The sequence continues at coordinate 118,536,511 of NC_138378.1, forward strand.
GCGTCTTAAATGATACGGCCACCCCTAGCCGAGACAGGCCACAGCATCCATCAGACAAAAGTCCTATGGGAAGCATGTTGCTGTCACAAAGCTCGTGCATTTTACTGTATCAGTGTAAGAGAATCTTGCACGGAGGCATGGCCAGATCATTATTATAAAACAAAGCCATGAATAGTATATACTAATATGCTAACATCCATAGTTAGTGACAGAAGAGAGCAGAATGAATACCTAGAAGATCGGTATGAATTTGAAAGAACTCCATGAGAGCAACAGTCTGGGGCCAGACTAGGGGACATTCATTCCTTGCACTTTACTATCTCTGAGGGCACTACAGGGCATGGTCTAGTGGATGCAACGTTCTCAGCCCACCTAGATGGCCTAGAACTCTAAGAAGGCTCAGCTAGGTTCACTGTTCTCAGTATAGGAAGCCTAAGAAATGTATGCTGTATGGTATTAAGATTTCTACAGAATGATAGGGGGACTGTGGACTAGTGCTCCAAAGCCCAGAGTCTGGGCTGAATTTGAATACAGACTTCTCCACTTACTAGCTGTGCAATCTTAGATAATTTACTGGATGTCTCTTGGCCTCAGTGTCCTCATCAGTAAAATGAGATTAATGATAGTAAGTAGTTATTAAGAAGACAAAAGTTTTAATGCATGTAAAGTACATTAGAATGGCCCATAGGATAACATATTCTTTATTAAATTAAGATAGTCTGGTAGTCCATGAAGTACTTTGTATTCTTTATTAAATAAATCATCAAAACAGAATTTTAGATGTGTTGTGCTTGTAATCATAAATTTTGGTTATGGAGAGAATTCCTATTGTGGGGAAGCTCCTTATTTTCTGATTCTGGTGGGTAAATGAGATGCTCTGGCTATTTAAGACTTACAGGAAGGTGTTCTGGAAGTAGAGAAAGCGTGGGTCTCAGTCCAACAGATTTAGGCCCAAATCCTGGTTGTGTCAGTTCTAGTCAATGACCTTGGGCAAGACCATCACCCTCTCTGAACTCTAGTCTCATCCTCTGAGAAATAAATATCCATGACTTATTTAAAGCACCTCACAAAAGCTGAAACACTCACTAGGCCCTCCCTCAAAGGTGGAGGCGTGTGACTTGTGTGTGGCCGGGAGGGCAGGCCACAGCAGTGCGCTCTGACAGAACTCAGGTGTGAACCCTACAAAGGTAAGGGACTGCAAGTTACCTGGGCTGCACCTGCTCACCGCCCCCCCCACTCCGGGTGCCAGCCACCTACCTGGTGGCCTGCTGACGTGTTTTAGGCTGTTCCCTGAAATCAGGTATAGATAAAATGGACACGAGAAGCCACCTAGACACCTGAGCTCTTGTCCTATCTCTTTTATTAACTGAACACAAACTCAGGTGAATCACTTTCCCTTTCTGAGGCTCAGGTATTCTGTCTGTAAAGTACTAAGCCTGAAGCGCCTTCTGGCTCCAAATCCATCACAGTCCACAGTGACATTCTGAAGGGTTTTGACTGAGCCTGAATGAGGCTGCAGTGAGCTGTCCTGTTCTCACTCAGTTTGCTTTTGTGTTCACTGGCACACAAATCTTCATCCGCATACGTTGGTTTTCTAGCCATGTTGCTCATCTCCGTAAGCCCTTGCCTCAAGAGGCCAGCCCGCAGCTATATTGTCCTCCCTCTCCACAAACCTCATGTCCTCTTGCCAGTTTCCAGAATGTTTATATCAAGGGGCAGCTTAAAAACTCAAAATACTTTAGAGAACGTGACAAAATCATGTCTGACAAATGTATTTCAAAAGGATATGTGAGAAGGAAGCCACCTGGTCGATAGAGAAAGCCTGGGCTTTGGACTTGGCATTACTTGACCCATTCTCTGCACCTCACCTTCATCATTAGTGAAATGGGGACGAGTGAGAGCGAGAGCCAGCAGAATAGATGTGAAGGTGAAGGTCCTAATTCGTGGTTTCTGGTGCAGTGCTTAGAGCCAGAGTTGACAATTTTGTTATCTTCTCTCTGTAAGTTTTTACTTTGCTTAAATATCAATATAAATTAAAAGACAAACTCAACTGTGGAATAACTCAGAAGGAGTTTCATAGTGAGAAGGCTGTGCAGGTTGGCATGCCATGCCAAGGACCAGTCTTTCTCTGCCTCTAGTAGGGACTGGCCAGGCTGACCCCCTCCCCTTTCCAGGGAAGGTGGGAAAGTATTACCTCACCTGAGGTTTTACCTTTTTGTCATCTCGTGAATTTTTTTTACAGCTTCACAATGGATCTTCTATTTCTCCATCTTTGAGCAAACAAAAACAGTTGGCAGATGTGAGACTACACCTCACTGAGCCACAGCCAAGTTCACTTTTCATCCGTTCCTGCCCAAGTGTCTTAGCTTTGGCCTTGAATGATGACACATCATTGGTGGTGTACTTTTCGGGGAATTAATCTGAGATCTTGATGTTTCTTGCACAGGATAGCTGTTTGGGTTATATAGCTGTCTGCTTGAGCCAAGTAAAACAGTGACACGCAAACCGATCAAAGCTCAGTTTCCGCCTTAGCTCTCCGCCCTGTAAAGTGCGGATTCGATCATTTGCTCATCCAGGCATCGGCTCATCCTTCCGTTTAATAAAGACACCAACCGACTGCTATATCCAAGGCATGCTGCGGGGCAGTGTGTCCGGTGCCGAGTTAACAGTGAATGTTCTACTGTGGCTAAATGCAAGGTGTCATGGAACACAGGCTCTGTGCCTCCGAACTAGCTGACTGCTTCTGCTGTCTTACTGCCCGCTGGTGGTTGGGCCCCACTTGACTGAGGTACAGTGCAGGTGTACTCTTCTGGCTTTGAACTCAGCGCTTTTTTTTTTTTTTTAAGATTTTATTTATTTATTTGAGAGAGAGAGACTGAGAGAGAGAGCACATGAGAGGGGGGAGGGTTGGGAGGGTCAGAGGGAGAAGCAGACCCCCCGCCGAGCAGGGAGCCCGATGCGGGACTCGAACCCGGGACTCCAGGATCATGACCTGAGCCGAAGGCAGTCGCTTAACCAACTGAGCCACCCAGGCGCCCGAACTCAGTGCTTTTCATAGACCATAGCTCTCAGCCCTTGTCCGCCAGGCCCGTATGCAGGGAGAGTGACGGACAAAGAGGCACCTGCCCGTGCTTCTGTGTGTGTACGTGTGTGTGGTATGTTTGGTATGTATATGGGGGTGTGTGTGAATATGTATCTGTGCTGTGGTGGGTATGGTCTGTGTGTATGTTGGTACGTATGTGGGTGTATATGTGCTGTGTGTATGTATATGGTGTGCATGTGTGTGGTGTGTGTATGTGTATATGTTTGTGTGTATGTGATGTGTGTGTGGTGGGAGAGGTGCTCATACTCCCGGTTTGGCCCCTGGGGACGAAGGTTGTCAATCACCGAGCAGAGTCGGTTCCCTGACTCCCTGTCCGCGCGAATGACGGGTGAAGCCCTCGGGGGCGCCAGGACAGGGGGCGCCGTGGCGTGCGGGGGGCGGCCTGGTGCGCCGAGGTCGCTGCGCCCCTGCAGAGCGGCCCCGCGGGGAGGCACGGCAGGTGCAGTGGCCCCTGGGTGTGCGGAGTCCTGGGCTCTGGGCCACGAGGCCTCGAGGCCTCGGGTCGGACTCCGCAGCCCTGACCCCCGCCCCCCGGGGCCGGGCGGCACCCCCACCCCGAGCCCGACCCGACCCGAGCGGCGCCCAGCTCGCAAGTGGCCTTATTTGGTAAGGAAGCCAGCCGGCCTAGCTTGGCGGTCCCTCCTGAATTCCGCCTGGGGTCTGCGCTTCCTCAGAAGCACGAGGATGGTGCTGTTCCGGAGTAAACAGGCTCCCCCGGCCGCACAGCCCGGCTTGGCAAGTGACGGCTGCCAGACAGCGGCTGACACGGGCGAGGACTAATTTGGTCATGGGGCGCCCTGCGGAGTGACATTTCCTGGCTCCCTGGTGGAGCTCGCCCAGCGCAGCCTGGGGACCCCGGGGAAAGTGGAGGGGTCTGGGGTCCTGGGGACTGCGGCTGGGGATCCGGGGGGGGCCTGGGGACGGGGCTGGGGGCGTATGTATCTGCTGTGTGGTGTATATATGCAGGCATGAGGGGCCAGTTCCCTAGGGAAGCCGAGTCCGGCCCGGCGCTGGCTACGTCTCCCTCTCAGGGGTGTCTGGGATTTCTCCACCACCCGCGCCCCTGGTCCTCCCTCGGTCCCTGCCCGCCCCGGGCAGCAGCACAGTGAGACGCCGTGCTGTGTGAGAGGCAGAATTTCCCTGAGAAAACTGAACTGGCCCTTGAACTGAGCAGGGGAATCGTGGAATCCTTGGTGGAAAGAAAGCAGGTTCTGCCACCTTTGATTACACTGGGAGTGAAACACAGTTCTCCCAGATTGCAACTGAATTTGATTCCAGGGGCCCGTTATGAAGAAAGATCTTGTTTTCAGATACCTGTCCTTCAACTTGGAGGTCGCTGGACTTTTTCTATCAATGGACAGTAACTGTTTGAGGTTTTGTGAGCCGCAGGGTTTCTGAAGTAGTTGTTCAACTTTACCCAGACATGCAAAGGCAACCCCAGAGAATGCATGAAGCAGTGGGAGAAGCAGTGTTCCCCTAAGACTTCATTTACAAAAACTGTCCCCCAGCTGGATTTGGCCTGTGACTCTAATTTGTCTACCCCTCCTTTAATCAACACCACATATTGAGTAAATACCTACATTTTCTGGGCCCTACCGAGACAGTGATGACCTCAAACACAGAATCATTGCCCCAGTAGAGTGCATATTTATGGGGCAGAAAAACCAAAACTCCTAAATAATTAGGCAATAAATGAGAGGTTGCAAAGTGTGCTATACAGAAAAGCAAAGCTGGGTAAGTGACAGTCTTAACATTTATTCAGGCCCTTTAAGTTCCAACCTTGCATTCAACCCCGTGAGGACAGGGACCTAGAACATCTAATTTATTTTTCTGTTCCCTGCACCTTGTGTAGTATTTGCTCACGATCACTTCCTGAAACTGGCCTGTGCAACTAGATAAGAGAAAGAAACCAATGACATTAACACTTTGAAAGCAGACAATAAAAGTGCCTATTTGTGGATGAGGTGCTTATATTCCAATATGAAAAGTGTGCTTATATTCCTATATGAAAAATACCATAAACAGTAAGAAAATTCAGTTAATGCAGGGTGTATACACAATATAGAATGAAAAGGGGGGTTATTACAGCTTCCATTTTTAAATATATCTGTTTACATGTACACACACACACACACACAGAGTGGAAGAAATAAAGCCCATGAACAAAAACAACAAAACAACTTAAGAATAAACTTAGGATATATATGACCTACAACAAGAACATTTAAAAATATTTCTAAGGTAAGGATCAGGAAAATACAAGATGTGACAAATAGAAATGAATATTATATTTTTGATTAAGAAGGCTCATCATTATAAAGATAGGAAAATTCCCAAGGGCAAATGGTTTATTTAATGTAAATATAAATCCCTTTTGTTTTTTTAAAGGGAGGTAATTCTCATTTGGAAAGGGACTTCTGTTTTATGCTTTCCTTTGGAGCTGTCTGGTAATAAAAGAGTTTCTGTTCTAACAAAGATACAGAGCCTACTTTCAGTCAGCACTGTCAACTTGACAGAAAAATAGGAGAACAGAAGAAGTTCCTAGCTCTGTCTGTGATTAGGTTAGTTTTTATTATTATTATTATTATTTTCATTAGAAAAGAAAGTAACTAGCTTCATCTTTAAAGAATGATATAGATATTCTAAATAAAACTTCATTAAATTCAATCTGGCACTGCATTAAAATGATCAAATAGGGTGTATCTGAGTAACACATCGATGACTTAATATCAAAATATCTATCAGCATGATATGACATATTATGGATTTGAAGGAAAAAATATATCATTTTAATAGATGAAGAAATGATTTAGGAAATTCTCTAAGCATTCTAGACTTTTTAAATTCTTAAGAAGTTGGATGCAAAATGCAAGTTTTTTTTCTTTTTTTTTCACTACAAAAAGGCATCTATCACAAATCTATAGTAAACATTATACTTACTGGTAAATGATGGAAAAATTTGCATTAAATTTAGGAAAAGATAGAAATTCTCATTATCACCAAACTTTATTTTTCAGCAGTTTCTTCAGGTATCAGAAAATGCACTACAGTAACAGCAACAAAATGAAATAAAATATCTAATAAGAATTGGCAATATAGCAACAAAATTTTTTTAAAGATTATTTGTTTATTTGAGAGAGAGGGAGAAATGGGGGGCAGAGGGAGAGTGACTCTCAAGCAGACTTCACGTTCAGCGTGGAGCCTGACGCAGGTCTCGATCTCATAAACCTGAGATCATCACCTGAGTCCAAATCAAGAGTTGGACACCCAACTGACTGAGCCACCCAGGTGCCCCATCACAAAATTCTTATTTGCAGATACAGTTGTCTGCATACAAAATTCATGAAAATCTAAAAACAAACTTTGAGAATTAGTGATAGTTTAGCAAAGTTACTAGATATGTCAGTATCATATGAAAAAGGACACAATTTTCTTGCCAGCAAAGACAAATAAGATGTAAAACAAATACGCTAATTTTAGTAGTGACAAAGCCATAAGGTACATGGGACTCAATCTACTTGATTTTCTTTTTTCTTTCTTTCTTTCTTTCTTTCTTTCTTTCTTTCTTTCTTTCTTTCTTTCTTTCTTTCTTTTTCTCTCTCTCTTTCTTTCTTTCTTTCTTTCTCTCTCTTTCTTTCTTTCTTTCTCTCTCTCTCTCTCTCTCTCTTTCTTTCTTTCTTTCCTTTTTTTTTTTTTTAACTAGGCTCCACACTGGTGTGGAGCCCAACGCTGGGCTTGAATTCATGCCCTGAGATCAAGACCTGAGCAGAAATCAAGAGTCAGACTCTTAACCAGCTGAGCCAGCCAGGTGCCCCCTTAACTGATTTTCTTATGAAACGTATTTTTATAAAAATTATGGATAAAGAGACTTTCAGTCCTAGAAATGGCAGGTTAGGTAATTAAAAGAAATCCTTTCATAGAAGACAGCAGTAGCAAAATTGCTAGATTAAAAGTGAGAAAATTCTGAAAACATCAGAGAGCTAGTAACATAATAAGAAATAAGTGAGCTAAAATCTAAGAGTAGGTGATTCCCTGAAGAGGTAAACCTTACACTCACAAAGGCTTTTCCTTGAGGATGACAGCTGATCAGGAAGAAACATCTGCAATACCAGCATTACGGGATGGAGAAATTAACGCCAAGTGTCTGCCCATTGCCCAGCCATGCTTTAAGCTGGTGTTCAAAGTGGCTTCAACCACAAGTTGAGTAGGAATCTGAAGTTAATCAGTGCTCATGTGGGTACCAGCCTGTGTTTGCATCTCCTGGGTCTTCCAGAAAATCTCAAACCTTGAATATGGAATTAAAGCACTCCTAGAACATTTCTCCCATAGCCATAGAAAAGAAAGGAAAATCTTCTTTTAAGAAATACTCAATTTTTGGGGTGCCTGGGTGGCTCAGTCAGTTAAGCATCTGCCTTCGGCTCAGGTCATGATCTCAGGGTCCTGGGATCGAGTCCCGCATTGGGCTCCCTGCTCAGCGGGGAGCCTGCTTCTCCCTCTCCGTCTGCCTGCTTGTCTGCCTACTTGTGATCTCTCTCTCACTGTCAAATAAATAAATCTTAAAAAAATATATTCACTTTTCATATACCTCAACTTTTGCCTAGAAATAGTCTTAAATATTATGATCAGCACACAAAAGTAAACAGGCACCCCACAAAACAAGGTGTGAGAATGTGAGAAATCAACAGACAACAGAGATGCAGTTACACAGATACACAAAATGTACACAGCCTGAAGTAGTTATGTGTCCTATACTTAAAGGTCCTTGTCTGAGAGCAAAGGAAATGGTGACCGTATACTTTGATAAATTAGAGAGGATCGTAAAGTTTACGAACTATTAAAGAGGCAAAAAGTGGAATGATAAAAATTCTCCATCAGACCAAACAAGGCAAGAAAGGAGATAAAGAAGCAGAGAACAATTAGGCCATATAGAAAGAACAAAATAGAATGGTTAAGTTAACTCAAAATACAAAAGTAGTTGTATTAAAGCAGAAGGTACTAAATTCTTCAATTAAAAGACAGAAATTGAATGGGTTAAAAAGAGAAAGTGACATATCTTACATAGAAGTGCATTAGTTATTTATTGCTGTGTAAAAATTATCCCCAAACTCAGTAACATAAAACCACACACTTTTGTCTTCTAATAGTTTCTGTGGATCCAGACATGGTTCAGCTGGGTCCTTTGCATCAGGATCTCGCAAGGCTGCCAACAAGATTTTGAAAGGGGCTACAGAGTCTCTCTTCTGAAGGCATGCTTGAGGAAGGGTCTAATCCCAAGCTCACTCATGTGGTGACTAGTGATATTGAGCTCCTTCAGGGACTGATGGCCACCCTCAGGTTCTTGCCTATCCATAGGGAAACTCACAAGCTTCCTTCATCAGAGCAAACATGTGAAAAGAGCCAGAGAGAGAGTTTGTGTAAGGCAGAAGTCAGATTCTTTTATAACCTAATAATAGAAGTGATATTCTATCGTTTTTGCCATATGTTATTTCTAGCAATGAATGACTAATCAACACCCAAGGACTGTGGACAGCATAGGGTGTGAATTCCAGGAGATGGGGATCGTCAGAGGCCACACTGGAAGGCTGCCTGACAAAGCTTGTCTCTATCACAGCTCTCTGCAATTTTACTTCCCCACATAATACTCGATGGGTTGCTTGTGTGTCTACTTATTTATTGTCTGTGTCCACCCCCTTGAATAATACATCCATGAGTGCAGAAGTTGTGCCTATTATAGTAGATGATCAATAATACTTATTGAATATGGGAATAAACCAATGCATGACCTGAAAATACCTGAGAAGTTGGCTGTCTTTCCTGGAGAACCAGTAGGCTCTTCTCCCTGGAGGAGATTGCAGAAACCAGGGCACACTTTGACGGATGCAGGAACAGTGGACCAGGGTGTCTCTGATTTATTTTACAGCAGATGTTCTTTCTGTTCTCTGACCTCTGTCCTGGGGACAGCAGTTTAGAAAATGAAGGGGTGGCAGCACATGATTATGCCACACACACTTATTTAATTGAAGTGATCTCATTCGTGATAGTGACTGTAAACTGAGTGAGAGCCCTGAGTGGTGGCGGCAGCTGTCCTCCATGGGTTGTTCACCTGGACCCTGGGCTTCATGGGTCATCCTCTGTAAATCTCTCTTCTGCTTCCCTGGCCATTCCCCTCATCATTTTCCCCCTGTGCCTTCAAGATGACTTGTCTTCCTCCCCCAGCAGTTGAAATTTAATTATCCCTTGTTTCATGATCTCATGGTATTCCGTTTGTTCAACTTACATAAATTCTGGTCAAGGCTCTGATTTCAGTCATCCTCTGAAAGCCTGTATAAGGACAGCCTAAGCCCCTGCCTCAGAGTCTACTTCTACCCTTGCTCACTTACATTCTTTAGCTCTAGACAGTCATGAAACTTGTACTGACATGCCCGTGCCCTGCCCTAGACATTCAGCCTGGACATGCAGCAAATGAATTGGTAAAGTTAAAGATAATGTTCACCACCCTTTCTAGAATTTCTGTTTTCTGGACCATGTGCTACCCTTCCATTTGCTATTCTTACCCTCTCACCAAAGCATCCTTGGACTATCAGCTAATCTGGGGGGGAGGGGGGAAGAACTCAACTTTGGCAGTGGTTGTGAATTTCAATCACAAACACAGATATCTAGATAATAAAATTTTCTTTTAATGTAGTCAAAGATGTTCAAAGTACATCGTTTTAGAATCTGGTAGTACTATGATGTTTATAACAAAAATAGGAGACTGGGTTCCACCTCTCTCATTTCTATTCCCACCTCAAAGAGGTGGCCATTCCAGCCCTTCCAGCTGATTTTTCCTGTGTTAGTGACCCACAGACTTCTATAAAGCCACCAGATGCTTCTTTGTCTTGACTTTTCCAATTTTAGCTGTTACCTATTGACTTCCTATTATGGAAGATGGGGAATCAGCTCCCTGACAACACCCCCCCACCAATACAGACATATACACTCACATAGATATGTCGCAACCTCCTTCCCAAGACAGTGATGATTTCTGTGCATTATGATGATCATCCCCTTCTTGTACATTTCATTTTGTTTTGTTTTAATACTTTATCTCTTGTACCCATTTAGATTTCTAAGTAGCCATAAATAATGCATTCTACACCTCCCTAACTGGAGGGAAATCTTACCTTAGCATATTGAATTTTTCTTTTTTTCCTGGAAGACATTCATTAGGAGTCTTCTGTTGTTCTCCTCTAATGAGCTAGACATGTGCCTAGCTGTACCCATGGGAATTCCCTTTATAGTTATCCTGGGAATTTGCCTATTCACTTTTTTTCCCCTTTGGGCTTAAATATTTCTCTCTTGAAACCCGTCTCCTCCTCTTTCATGGTTTAATTCCTCATTTATTTGAGCTCGTCTTCCAACAAAGAGCATGTGGAAAGTAAAATGTTAATTTATCTTAAGACATTCCATACATTTGCTTAATGGATGGTTTGAATACAAATAGGATTCCAGGTGAAAAATGACTTTTTCCACAATAATTTTAAAGGTGTTGCTCATTTTCTTCTAGCTTCTTCTGTTGTTCTTGAAAAGTTCTTATTTCACTTATATCTTGCTGAGTAGGAAACTGTCCCAGATATTAGTGCTTGAAACAATAATTTATCATTTGTCATGATTCTCTGGGGTGGCTGGTGGTTCTCTTACTGGACTTACATGGGCTACCTCATATGACAGCATCCACCTGGGTCATAGCTTGGGACTGGGCTCAACTGGGATTTCCTCTCCTTACCATGTTTTGTCCTTAAGAGTGCTGGGCTTGGCTGGACTTCCTCACATGGTGGCAGCAGTATTCCAGAAAAGCACGACCCCAGCAAAATGGCCGCTTATTAAGCATTTCCTTGCAACATATTCACTGATGTCTGCCCATTGGCCAGAGTGAGTTCCATGGCTAAGCCCAGAGTGTTTGAGAGCTGATTATACAAGAGTGTGGGTACTGGGAGGTTTGATTCACTGGGCACCACTGGTGTATCAGCCTACAGCAGTCCATCCTCTTGCCCCAATGAGTCACTCCTCTCCATATGCAAAACACACTCATTGCCTAATAAGACCTCCACCCCAAACTCATCAGGTCACAACAATGAGTTTGAAGTCCATCATCTCGTGATCTACATCAGGCCCAGCCGTAGGCTGTGTGGCTGCTTCTGTCTCTGACCCAGAGATTTGTGAATTAAAAAGACATGCAATCTGCCTTTCACACATCTACACACAATGGTAATATGGGGACAAGATCACTGCAACAAAAACTGAATAGGAAAGGTAGGGACAGGAGGCATGTAGGGCTCCCTGGTCCATAGCAATTCTGAAAACCAGCTGATCATGTCAGAGCCTGTGTCTGGCAGCAGGAAATCTTCCTTGTTTGGGGCCAGTTCTGCCTCTCAGAAGTAGTTCCCTAATTCATGATTTTTCATGGGTTTTGGTTCCATCCTCTGGGATTCTTCCTTCTGAAACATCTTTCTTTCCTATAAGAAATAGCCCATGTGTTCACTTTTCTTAGCCTCCTTCTTGGCTGTGGGAAGTTGAGAATCCCAGAGGTATCTTTCCTTTTTAATGATTTCTACCCCTTTCAGTCCAAACTTATACAACCCCTTTGGAAATTTTGTGGGCTTTTTACTGAATCTGATTGTGACTCACTTCACGTCCCAGAAGCTGTGCCCTTGCTTCTGTTTGAGCGAACACTCTCGACTTCGGGCCAAGTAAACAGCTGCAGTGAAGCAATGCTTTTAAGATTCTTAGAAGTGCTTTCTCCTAGTTGAGAGAATCTACTACGCTGGGGTCTTAAAAAGAGTCTTATGACCACATCCTTGGTTTACTCTTTATCCTGAGGCCATTTCTTATTTTGAGAGTCTTGTGCCAATGGGTGAGCCTGAAAATGTGGAAGGTTTATTTTTCAATCTGGTAAGTCCGGATTGGAAATTCTGCTTGCGTTGAATAGTTCTCTCTTCAGCTCATCTTCATCATCCTGTATCTTATCATATGCAACTAACAGAAACCAATTGGCACTTTCAGTGTTCTGCCTAGAAATTTTATCTGCAGGCATAGATCAATTTGGTACATTGTTTTTTTATTTTTCAACTTAATGGAAATGGTAGTTTTGCCACTTTTTTCATTATAGCAAAACATGGATCATCATCTGTTAAGCCTGTACTCTCAGTTTATCACTGCACGTCCAGCCTCCATTACCCCCCACCCCGCAGCATCTCCTGCAACTGCCCCATGACAAAGCGAACACTCTATTTTGGGAGTCTTTGTTACAGCAGGGCCCTGTTTCCAGACCACTTTCCCGTTTTAGTTATCTATTGCTACAAAACTAAGCACCCTAAAATGGGATAGTGTATGTCACTATGTAAAGCACGATACATCCCTGAGAAATAATATTTTCATTATTAGGTAAGAAGATATTCAACCTAAAGATAGAACAACTTCTGTGTTCTCTGTGAATGGTAGAAAAGAGAATGAACACCAAACCACTAACATTATTCACTTGATTTTTGGAAGTGTCATACCTGAAGATCCAATGAGTGGCTTTCAATGTCTTTCATCTCAAACAAAAGACATGCTATGACAGAATTGAGGAAAAAAAGTATTTTATTTTAAGATGTGTTTTTAATTAGAGAGCCAACTGAAAATGCATTTATATGGAATTTAGGAAAGGCGGGTCGGTTTGCCTTTGCTTCTGTGAGTGGGTATCTGTAACAAATAACAAGCAGGGATTTAGAGTTCCCAGTGTCATCTCTGAGACCAAGTGTGTGACCTTGGGCAAGCCACCTCATTGCTCTTGCCCGTGTTCTCATTTGCAATGTGGCAAGGTTAGGCCATCTGCTCTTCATCTTCTCCCCTAAACTTAACAGTCGATGACAGAATAATTTGAGCCTTTAAACAAATCTTCCCCATCTGGAAACTGGACGTAGCATAAAAAGAAGACAGTGTTAGTATTGGGGAAAACTCCCGAGATAATTTTCATAAAAAATCTTGAGTTATTTTTTGTAAAGTGCCAAACAATTTTAAGTTTTTATTTACTAATAAGCTTGATCCTAAGGTAAACTAATGGGGGTAAATCACTTCCTTAAAACATGTTGATCACCCCCCCCAGAGCTTAATGTGATTCAGGTGATTAATCCAGCTTCTATTTAATTGTAGGAAGGAGAGCGTATTAAAGGCCGAAGAAACCAGTCACCTGATGAGCATGGGCAGTTTGCACAAGATAATCTGTATCTCTGTCTCTAATCATTTTATTTTATTCTTGGAGCAGTTGTGTGTGGACAGGCTAGAAAACATTCTTGAGAGCAGAGTCTGCAGGGATTAATTGAAAATCTCTCCAAAGGGACGGAAGTACAGAGAATCCTTTCTGCTGCAAAAGGAATTCAACTTTCCAAATAGTGTAATTTCTTTTTGAGTAGATTAATTATTTACCAGATAATTATAGTTTATCAGACGGAAGACTCAAATTCAGAAATGGAAAGACTCACATCACCTCTGAGACCTTATTAAACTTAACATCAGTTTAAACAAAAACAAATATAACCGTTAAAGTCTCTTTTGGGCTACCCTACTTGCAAAATGTATAATTTTGGTCAAATAACTTAATTCCACTGAGCTTTATCTTTATAGGTTGCTGTAGGATAAAAAGAGAATAAATGTGAAGACATTTTGTAAAGTATAAATTGCTATTAACATTTTAGGGCTTATTTTCATTCATGATGTTATCATAAATTCTTTTATTGAAGGCTTTTTAGATTGGCAATTAAAAAGCTAGAACCAATGTTAAGAAAGTTTTATTATCCTGTACACTCTAAATTGTTGTGAAAAACTGATAGTTATTAATATTATTTGTTTAGTTTGTGGGAGAGAGAAAGAGGGGATGCAAGGGGAGGACAGGGAGAAGGAATTGTATTTTTTTTTTATAAAATATGCTGTATTGTAAATATTTTGCAATTTAATGATTCATGCCCCCAAACTTAACTTGAAGTGCATGTGTAATAGCCAATCTTCTCCAAGTAGCCATAATTCCATTGGTTGCTCATTTAAATGTATTTCTAATTTTAAAAATTGTAAATCATATGATAGTAATAATTTTTATACACAAATTAGCATCAATATCTCTATTTTAGTAGGATTGATTTCTAGAAGCTTCTGAAGTCAGGGTGAGGCCACTGGGCCAAAGTTATGAACTTGATACAAATTAACAAATTATTTTAAGGAAACTTTGCACCAACTTGTGCTCCAGCAGGGAGAATTCTTTTTATAGCACATGCTCCCCACCAGTGTTTCTCATTTGTAATAAAAAAGTCTTTTATTGTTTTAATTCACGTAAGATTGACCATTTTAGAGCTGCACTGTCCAAAAGAGTAGCCGCTAGCCACAGATAAATTAAGATGGACTAACATTAAATACAATTAAAATTCAGCTCTTCAGCTGCACTAGTGATATTTCAAGCACTCAGTAGCCACATCATATGGACTGTGCAGACCATTGCCAATATTTCTACTGCTAGAAAGGCTAGGCTTTTTTTTTTCCATATGTTAATTAATTATCATCCAGAGTCTCAATTGTAGATAACAAAGAGAGATCACTTAAGCCCGTTTAAAAAAATACAGGTAAATTCAAGAATGTTTTAGTACGTGATTTTTAAGCAGTGTTTCCCCCTCTCTCTCCGTCCTACACGCACCAGTCACCTCTTCTGTCGTAAATCTTTCCCTCAATTTCTGCCATGCTCTCTGTTTGGTGGCAGCGCCCACAGCTTGTGGTCTACCCTCTCCTCACAGCTAGTCCTCCCATTAGAGATTTGGCTTGATTCATTTTAATCATATGGATTAATTATAGATCAATTTTTAAAGGTTGGTTTGTTTAAATGTTAATAGTACTCAATTTTCCCATCTAGAACATAGTACACTCTAGTCAGTATTCACTTTTTTAATAGGTCACTAAAATATTTTTGTGTTTATTGGCTTTCATAACAGTTTACACAGAAATCTTGCAAAACTTATACCTAAGTACTTCATATTTCTACTCTTACTCTCTATGTGGCCATTTTTTTAAATTTTATCTTCCAAAAGTTTATTGCTAATTTCTAAGAAAATTTCTGAATTTTCTGTATCTATTTTTTATCTGGCTGTTTTGCTTAGCTAACATTTTGAGCCTAATAGTTTTTTCATTTGATTCTCCTGAGATATTTAAAGTATAATCTAAGCATAATCATTGAATTGTATTTTAGTGTAATTGGGTAATCCTAATATATTTGGTATATTTAAGTATATTTTTAAATTACAAATGGACTGTTTTTCTTTATTTCAAATAGTTCTTAATATATGTGTTCTTTTTTTTTAAGATTTTATTTATTTATTTGACAAAGAGAGAGAGCACAAGCGGGGGGGGACAGCAGAGGGAGAAGCAGGCTCCCCACTGAGCAGGGAGCCCAATGTGGGGCTTGATCCCAGGACCCTGGGATCATGACCTGAGCCAAAGACAGATGCTTAACTGACCGAGTCACCCAGCACCCCAGTATATTTGTTCTTTTTTCATTCTCTATAACATTCTGAGCCATTTAAAAATTTTTTTATTTAAAGCTCTTATTAATAGTTCTGACAGTTTTTTATTTTGAAAAAAATCATGTTGAAAAGATTTAATACAAACTAAGTGCATTTTAAGAAATCTTTACTTGGCCACATATGAGACCTTTTAAAAATAGCTAAGGTGTTTTCGAAATAGCATTTTAAAAGCATTGTTGATTACCAAAAAGAGATTCTTTAGGAAGGAAAACCCGCAACAACAACAAAAAGACAGATCCGTAATTCATAGGAAATGCAGACAGTTTTAGTGGTGTGGTGAAAGGGGCAGAATAGAAGCACGGAAGGTCTTCAGCTCCATTTACAAAATTTCTTATTGCCACATTTTCACCTTTTCCTTGTGGTTGGATGACTACACAAAGGGGGCAGAGTTGGTCCGCGGGCATTTACTTGGCTGCATCCTGCTCCATGCCAGGAGCACAGGTGAGTTTGGCGGCAACTAGCTGCCACGTCTTTGGGCCTTCTCCTGAGCGAGGGTTTTCCCGATTCTGGAGCCACAGCCTTGAGGGGACAGCTGCCCCCACTGATTGCCTTTGTGACCCCTTCCTTGTCATGCCTTAGCGGGGAGAGCGCGTGCAGGTGCACCCGGGGTCCGCACCTCCCCCCTTGCACAAAGGGTTTGAGTGCTTCCGGGGGCGCATGACCACCGGCGCGGCGGTTGATCTCTCACTTTCCAGGCTTCCTTGCTCTCAGTTGTTTAGAGGAGCTTTCCCATGTGTTCGGCATCTGCAACAGCTAAGACCCTCAGGTTACTGCTTCCGCCAGACCTGCTCGGCAGCCTGTAAGGCTGATGGTCCTGGCACCCTTCTTCCACGGCCCCTCCAGTCGCGCAGCATGAAGTTTCTAGACTCAGATCGCTGTCCAGGTATCTTCAGATTCACTTTTCACTTCTAAGAAACCAAAACCTGAAATTCAGACATTATGTTATTGGTTCAAAAACACCAATACAGAATTCTGATCAATAAGCCAGTGGAAGACAAGACCTTGGATCTACACTGAAGTACTGGTGAACACATGAAATTTGCATATTTTTAAAGTAAAATAAAATATTAAACTTAATAACATATTATTAATCCCAATGTTAGGTTGTTATTTTTATACTTTCTCAAATCTTGATAGCAGCATTTTTTAAACTTTTGTTAAATAAATTATGTAGCAGTGCATATGTCTATGCTCTGGATGATATTAATATTTTGGAATTAATCCTTTCTTAAATTTTGAAAAAAAAGTATTGATAGCATTGTTCTTAGTAGTAGTCTAATCATTCTTGCTACTATTTTGACAACTTTAAAATTTTACAGAGAATTCTCCATCCAGTGGGATTGTAAAAGTAATGGGCATTTAACCCTGCATTTTCCCTCGGTGTCTGTTGTGATGGCACCTTTCTGGTGTCTCATCTCTTTCTTTTCATGCGTCATAGTTTTGCTCTGTCATTGTTCATTATTTCAAACAACTGATTCTTAAAATTTCTCATTTGTATTGTTATTTCCTGTATTTGATTTCTGTTGTTTCCCTTTCCCTGTAGTTGCCCATCTTATTTTCCAGATTTCTTCAAATCAAAATCTAGTTTTTATCTATTTATTATTCTTTGATAAATAAAATATTTTAAGAGATGAATTTAACCCTAGGTATAGCTTTGGCAACACCCCATATGTTGTAATAAGAGATATTTTCTTTTCTTTTTTTTTTCTTTTCCTTCTCCCCCTCCCCCTTTTTGTAAGTTGACACTCTCCTACCCCTTTTGCTTTTAGTAGAGCAGTATTTTATACACTACATGATGTGTTTCTCATCCTTGGATAGGCTACCTCTCCCAGGTTTTCAGATATCCTTGGGCTAACATACATGGGTGCTGTTAGCTTCAGTCTTTCGAATCTGATCTTAGGCTCAGACTGGTATGCATAGCACTCCCTTAATGTGTGCTGGGTATAAGGTAGTCCTCTAGTGTTGTTTTGCTAACTTGAGTTTGAATCTTCAAATTGGTCAGCTTCTCTGACCATGGTAGAGAGTTAGAAGTAATCAGCAATTTTGGGGTGGGCTGAGTTTTATAGAAAAGGCAACACAAGCTACATGAGTTCTTCCTGCCTCTGCCTAGTTTCTTGAGTTAAAAAACAATTTTTTTTTAAAAGGGCCAGCCTCCTAAGATCTAAGGCTGCTCCATATGCATTCTTTTGCCTTGTACCATTGTGCGGGCCAGGAGTACCTGAGTTAGAACAGAGGTGAGCGGGAATGAAATGCTGAAGATACTTATTGTGTTCCAGGCCGTGTATAAGTTGAGCAGGCATGTGACTCCCAGTTCCTCTATCTACTGAGTAAGAGGATTTGGGTCTGTTTTTATCACAATTTGTGTGTTTGTTTTCATTTTCTTGATTATATCTTGGTTCATTTTACAGTTAGCAGAAGTCATGGGATCCCTGAGAATCCGGGGCAATGTAAGTGTTCAAAAATCTTCTCCTACCATTTTTGGAACCATCTGACTTCTTTTAATACGCAACATAGAAAGTTCAATAGTTAAGCATGTAGTTCTCAAGAGAATGCATAGTTAGGAGAAATACTGCCTATTCTTGGTTCTACTGTCCATTGATATCTTTAATGTACTATGCTAGTAGATTCTACATATATCTTTATTTAATATATTTTACTGAGATGGGAGAAACATTTAGGCATTCTAAATAGAAAGAAGTCTTCTTTAATTTGCTAAGTAACATGAAGACTTGGTAGAAACTTTGACTGATCTGAAGTATCTGCTTTGTCAGTATGTGACTCATTTCAGTCTTACAGGTAACCTCTAAATCCAGGATGGGGAACAAGGAGGAAGAGAAAAAAAATCATCTTTTTTGTAGCACCTAAATGCAATGTATTTCCAAGTTTTAAAACTGCACTAGCAGTCTAATTTGATTGCCACAGATGGTGGAGCTGGAGCAACCCTTGGCCTTGGACCATGCTCCTAGGTTTCATTTATTCGACAATTATTTATTGTGTCCCAGGCCATGTACTCATCACTGAGGGTAATTGTGAAAATTGTGAAAAAGACATGCAGTTTCTGCCCTTGTAGGGTTTATGTCCTGGTGAAGAGAAGAAGGAAACTGTTTAGTGCATTGTTTAATGCAGCAACACCATTAGTAAAGAACAGCCCATTGAATAAAAGCATTGGCAAGTTGCATTAACTACAGTGAATTTTTTAAAAGTAGCTAAGTTTTAAAAAATAATGAATAGGAACCTATTTTAGATGAGCTTGTTAGGGAAGTCCTCTTTAAGAAAGTAATATTTAAACTGAGAGCCAAACTGTGAGAAGTAAGAGTAATTAAGTGAAAGGTAGACAGAAATCATTAAAGGCATAGGTAACAGCATATTATAAAGGCCCAGAGGAAGGCAATTAAAAAAAACCAAAAAACGAAAACCAACTCAATATAGTTGAGAATCAGAAAGATAACCAGTGTAGCTGAAGAATTGTGACCAGATAAGAGTGTGGCAGGAGATGGGGAGTGAGATGGGCAGGGGTCAGGTTATGCCTAGCATTGTCAGGCCATGGCAAGGAGGGTGGTGAGAAGGGCATTGTCAGAAGGGCAAAGACACATTGGAGGGGTTTAAACAGACTAGGAACATGATCTTATTTATAATTTAAGAACATTACTTGTACTGCTGTCTGAAGAATAATTAGAGAAGAGTTTGTTAGGACCCCTGTAGGAGCCTGTTAACAATAATCCAAGTGAGGACTGATTCAGTAGCCTGAATTAAGATGGTAGAAATTGGGATGGAGAACAGAACAGATTCAGAATGTATTTTGGACACATAACTGATGAATCTATATTTGTATCAATTAAGAAAATATAAGAGTTAATGTAGTCCTCTAAGAGAAAGGCATAAGGAAGGAAGAGAAGATGGTTTTGGGATTGGAGAAGTTCCAAGCCCCAGGGGTTTGGTAGAATGAAAGTATATAGCAAAGGAGATGTAGAAGAATGGCCAGAAGGCATGAAGTTCACTGACGGCTGAAAGGAGAATATTGAAATTGGGCAAGAAGAC
Source organism: Leptonychotes weddellii (assembly GCF_054177405.1). NCBI lineage: Eukaryota > Metazoa > Chordata > Mammalia > Carnivora > Phocidae > Leptonychotes > Leptonychotes weddellii. Next base: position 118,556,233 of record NC_138378.1, read on the forward strand.
CCAATATTGGATTCAAAACTGATGAAAGTAGAAGAAATGGACACTGCATCATAGAGAACTCTCAAGAAACATACAAGAAGAGTAGAAAAATAATCTGTTAGCTAAGAAATGCTATAAGGTCCAAGGATGATTTTTTTTTGAACACGGGAAATTCTAGGACAGTGTCTGTCTACCAATGAGAGTGATGCCATAGAGATTAATGAGGTACGAGAGAGAAGGAAACACTGGAGGCTGAAGCCCTTGGGACAGGGAATGGAGACAGAATTCAAGGGCAGGCATAAGCATGAGCACGAATTCCTTTTTAATTGTTGGGCAGATGAAAAAGTTGGAGCATGTATAGATGGATCGTTGGTTTAGAGGTAGAAATATAAGGGTTTATGAGCCTGGTGATTTCTATTTTCAGTGAGTATGAGGGTGCATGTGGAAAGATGGTGGAGCTTTCAGTAACAAGAAGACATGAAAATATAATACTGGGAAAACATAATTTTATTGCCAGGATTTTGTATCAATTGAGGTTTGTGATTATGAATTTGAAGTGATTCTACTCCTGTTGTTTGAGTCCTGCTGGTATGGATTAAAAATCAAACTAACCAATTGTGATGAGGAAAGCAAACCCAGTAATTAGTGGTCCTTACCATATGTTGACATGAGGCTTGTTGGTTGCCATGCCCACTGCCAAGCCTCTTGAGTTAGTTATTACTTTGCTGGCACTCCTTTCATGCCCTGGGAAACCTCAGTTTGGCGACTTGGCATGCTGCTTTTGAGAGAATGCCAATCCTTACTTTAAAAGTTCCCAAATAAATTTTTATCTAAAAAACATAATCAGTATCTATTATCCTACTTCTCCAAGAAATCTTCAAAAATCCTTAAATCTAAATATTTTCACTCCCTACCAATGGTAGTTTTGTATGGTTATCTATTAAAGCACTTATGACATTGTCTGGCCCATGCCAACAATCCCCCATCATCTCATTCCACGTTGGCTTTCTCTTTGAGGCTGGGCCATGTTTCTTGTCTCTGGTATAGAGCGAATGCTAACACTGAATTGGTTTTCTGATGAAAATAGTATATCCATAAAAAGGTCTTTCCTAATGTTTCCTACTAGTTTTTCCCCCTTCTGTGTTTAAAAATATCTACCACTTTCCCCTAAGAGAGCACTGTCTTTCTTCACCCCATTGGTATCTCATGGTTTTGTCATGGGACTTGGTTTGACCAATGACATGTGAGTGGAAGAGACACTTGTCACTTCCAAGTAGAATCTTCAAGAGCTGGCACTTTAGTCACCATACCCTCTTTTCCACCCTGAGACCTTGAAAGCATGTGCCAAAGATGGAAGACCATTGGTCTGGGCCCCTGACTGAGTGTGATGAGTGGGACACATGACCTTGGCTTCTGAGCTGGCCAGAGAGCAGTAAGAAGACTCTCAGCATGGTTTGTAAGGGTGGTGATCCCCATTAGGTCGCAGTGAAACACTTAGTGAAACCGCCATCCACAGTAACTTGGAAGACAAATAATAAGACCATATGTAGGTTTAGTCAAGTAAGTGGGAATTCAGGCTTGGGCTGGCATGAGTTTCTTGTGAATGGTTACAATTGATGAAGGTTGATGAGAAAGAGATGAAATCAGGGAAGAATTGTCCAGTTTACAATCAGGGAAAAAAAAGAAAGAAAGAAATGGAAGGTCCATAAATCAACAGTTTGAAGGGTTGGAAGATGCAGCTGATTCTCAGTCTTCCAACTTTAAGCATCACAGACTGATTAAAACTCAGCCTTGTGACAAGGACCAAATACAAGGGGTGTTTGTACTCTTTGTTAAATCACGTATGATTTTTATTGAATTACTTTCAGTTGTATAAAAACAGTTCACATAGAGAGGGAATTGCTTTGTCTCTTGCATGGAAATCTACTAGACTCAAGGCAAAAGCAGCTAGATCTAGAGGGGGGAAAAAATCCATGTCTAAAAAATAATTTTGAATATGACTATTGAAATAAAGTAGCTAAGAGACTGAGCTAATAAGAGATTTTTGAGAGAGTTGACTGCCCAAAGAACCACTAGTCTGAACTAAAGCAGAGGGATCCTTAAGACTTAAATGGAGGCTTGGGCCTACAACACTATGCAGGAAGCATGCTAAGACATTGCTGAGTCCCGAAGAGAGATATCAGCTACTGACGTCCTTAAATGTGGCCCAGCAGGATAATCAAAAGGAGGATGGGACCAAGGAACAATTTGTTCAGTGGATTAAGGAGCAGAGCAAGGTCTCAGAAAGCAGTGTCTGTTGGGGGGTTTTGGAGTGTTTTTTGAAACTAAGCAATCCCTCTTCTATTGTGGTTGTATTGGATACAGGGAGGAAAGATCCACAACCCCCCTTCTTCACCTCCCCTCCTTACTCCTCCCTTCCCTTTTTTCAGTATATAGATCTCCAGAGCAAAGGAAGCTATTTGGGGAAGGAATGAGTGTTGGCAAGCAAAAAGGGGCGTAAAAATAATATTTGTAACCAGAATGGCAGACTATGGGAAACTGTCCTGTCATTTATAGCTACCTGCTGTCCCTCTCAAGTGGAGGACACTTCCCTCCACGTTGACAAAAGGCCTGGCCAAGTGAAAATGAGCATTGTGTTGGTCCATGGTAATGATCAGAAATGACTTTAAGAACCAGTGTGTGGGGGGCGCCTGTGTGTCTCAGTTGGTTAAGTGTCTGCCTTCAGCTCAGGTCATGATCCTTGGGTCCTGGGACCGAGTTCCGCATCAGGCTCCCTGCTCAGCAGGAAGCCTGCTTCTCCCTCTCCTACCCCTCCTGCTTGTGTTCCCTCTCTTGCCGTTTCTCTCTGTCAAATAAAGAAGTAAAATCTTAAAAAAAAAAAAAAAAAAGAACCAGTGTGTGGTCAGCCATGTTCTCTTCTATATCCCAGCTCTTATGATTATGGGTTAGGATAGAGCCTCATCCACCAGCCTGGACGCCTACTAAGAGCAGCTCCCTCTTGCACCAACAGTGAACTTGGGAGGCAAAGGAGAAATAAACTGCTGTTTTGAGCCAGTTTCATGAGATTATTTGGGTGTTTTCCCTGCAAACCGTGCCTAGTCTAACTTATTCCCCTGGTATAGCTCTCATAGCATCCTGCTCTTTTTCTATCACCATCTGATATATCATTAGTTTTGTAACTTTATGAAGTGAGGTGAGAAATAGTATTACTTCTTCAGCTGGATATGCGTAATGAAGGATGCTTTTTGTTTAGGAACTTTGATCAGATGCCCAGAATAGCAGGTAGGGCACTAAGCACATGAGTTGGAGGGACAAGAAAGAGATGAATTGGACTTTCATAAATCATGAGCTGGAATTTGGGGCTAGCTAGGAGAGCAGAGAAAGAAGAGAGATGAGCAGAATTCCTGAGTATTTTATGGGACCAAGCTGGAGATGGCAGAAAAGGAAGAGTATTCCAGCTACAGGGAAGTCTAGTACTCAGATGACTCTGTTATCCTTGGAGCCATGCATGTCTACTGGTAGGGCAGCCCCAAGGGAGTTCTGTAAGAGGCACTGTTCTTCTGCAAGGGATCGAGCCTGTGTTGTATGTTCCTGTTTGCTTTTACATGTAAAAGAATAAGCCCCTAAATGAAAAATGGAAGCCAAAGTTGATTAGAAGAACTATGAGTCCCCAGGGATTTACAGAGACCTTGGGAAGAACAAAGGAATTTGCGCAGAATCTCTGGAACTGAAGGGCCCTTCTGACTCTAGTTGATATCTGGCTCATGTGTATTTAATATCTATCTCCTTCACTCTCCCGCAAGCTCCTTGAGTGCGGCACTGGCCCTGACTTGTACAATGTCTTTATTTCAGTGCTTGCCTTAACCCCAGACATAAAAATAAGTGATGCATGCATGCATGAATGAATGAATGAACAGTGACTGAATGAATTGAGTGGAGTTATTTATGTATATATTGGTTTTCTCCACCTGAGTGGAAGTTTCAATGAGCCAAAAGCCATATTGCATGTCTCTCAACATTCCTACTAAATAATGAACATAACAGGGGCGCCTGGGTGGCTCAGACGGTTGGGCGTCTGCCTTCGGCTCAGGTCATGATCCCGGAGTCCTGGGATCGAGTCCCACATCAGGCTCCCTGCTCCTTGGGAGCCTGCTTCTCCCTCTGCTTCTCTCTCTCTCTCTCTGTCTCTCATGAATAAATAAATAAAATCTTTAAAAAAAAAATAATGAACATAACAATGTTTGGGGAGGTTAGGTATTAAACTAAATTATTCTTTCTTGGTTATTTATTTGTTGTAGTCATCATCGTTGTTGTTTTAATTAACTCCATTTGTCTGATTGACTTCTGTGAGTCTTCGGGACTAAATGTCTTTGCCTGGAAATGTGGGCTGCTATCTCTGAGGCTGCAAGAAAAAAAG
>NC_138378.1:118561128-118606603 GCF_054177405.1 Leptonychotes weddellii
AATAGGCAGGGAATGATCCCAATTTTTTGGTACTGGTTGAGACCTGATCTGTGACCTAGGATGTGATCTATTCTGGAGAATGTTCCAGGGGCACTAGAGAAGAATTTGTATTCTGTTGCTTTGGGATGGAGTTGTTCTAAATATATCTGTGAAGTCCATTTGGTCCAGTGTGTCATTTAAAGTCTTTATTTCCTTGTTGATCTTTTGCGTAGATAATCTGTCCATTTCAGTGAGGGAGGTGTTAAAGTCCCCCACTGTTATTGTATTGTTGTCGATGTGTTTCTTTGCTTTTGTTATTAATTGGCTTATATAATTGGCTGCTCCCATGTTAGGGACATAGATATTTACAATTGTTAGATCTTCTTGTTGGATCACTATGGCATTTAAAAAGTACAATTCATTATATATTGACAACAACAGAGTTGTAAGATAAGCATCTCTACGAGCACTAAAGGACCTGAAAACTATGGCTTAGCAAAGTTCAGGGAGCTGTGCAAGGCTAGCCGTGGATGGCACAGCCATCCTGGGAAGGACTGCTCCATTGCAAAGCTCGTCTTTTTTGCTCAGGGCCATTCTGCCTTTTCCCTGACGGTGTATTTGATACACAGATGAGTGGCTTCACATTGTCCGATTTCAGTCCCAGCAAAGAAACACGTATCATTGACGAAGGCCTTCTTTTAGTCACCACTGATCCCTTCGCACCAGACCCCAGTCCTCTGACATGCTGGATCTCCTGACCAAAGCATTTTGGGTAGGTAGTCTCTGTTGTGGAAGAACTTGAAACTAAAATGAACCGGAGGATAGAAAATGGAAAATCTCACAGTGTGCCCTCAAGAAAATAAAACTGAAGGACTGAGAGACTGATTTCCCATAAATGCCTGATTTACAGAAAAACTGATAATGTTGGAATTCTCTTAAGTGATAGGGAGTTGGTCCAGGGTTGCCTTATATCAACTTTGGAAGTTTTACTTTTGGTTTCTAGAGACATGAAAAAAGAAACAACCCAGGTCAGGTTGATCTCACAAAATAAGCTGAATTGAGCTTCATTTGTGTGACCGGACTGGCTTTGTCAGCTTGGGGAATTTTCAAAGATGGCCTTCATTTGTTTTGATTTTCTCAAACTAAATGAACTCTCCCCTCTTTCCAACCCTGCCCATAAATAGAGCCCACCCCAAACCCTCACCAGACTCGCCTGTAGCTTGCCAGTTTGCATGTTCCGAATTGCAATTCCTCAGCTATTCCTGAAAAAACTCTTTTTGACAATTTTGAGCTTGCCTTGGTTTACCTCTTTTTATTTAGGTTGACACTGTCTGCTAGAATGTTCTAGATAATGTTCTTTATTTAAAAGTAGATACAAGTAATTTCTAATTCCTCCATCTTGATCAAGTATGCTGACTTATCTCCTCTCTCCCTTAAGCCCTTAAGCCACGTTCAGGAGTTTGAACTTTATTCTAAGAGTATTGAGGAATCCCTCAGCAAACAGCTGAGTGGCCTAATCACATTTGCCCTTTAGAATTACCGAGGTGTCAAATGAAGAACAGATTGGAGAGAGGCAAGCCTGGAGTCAAGGAAACTGGTTCAAGAATAGTACACGAGTCTAAGTGAGAGATGAAGGTGATGTGTGGTGAAGAATTAAACCCTCCCCAAAGAGGATTCTGGCATCTCCCCTTTGGATCCTGGGAAGTGAGCCCCAAGCCCTGGAATGTCATGTCTGAGGAGTGTTTTTGTTTGCCTGCGGGCCTTGGCTCACACCCGGAATGATACAGGGTGGAGACTTTGGATCGCATTGTGTCAGCTCAACCTCTGAAGGGACTGCAGACCAAGGTCAGCCATGTGGGCAGCCAAACAGGTTTCCATGATTGAGCTCAATAAACACGCTGGACACCAAGGCTCAGTGAACTTCTCTGGCTGGCAATGCTCTGTGCATATTATCACACATCCTTGCTGAGACTGTAATGCTGCCCACAACCCCACCAGGACAGGACAACTGGAAGCGCCATGTTTGGAACCCTTCTGGACTCTGCCCTATCCATCCTTCTTCCCTTGGCTAATGTTAATATGTGTCCTCTAGCTGTGCTAACCTATAACCATGAGCATAACCACTTTGAGTTCCGTGAGTCCTTCTAATGAAACTCAGAGTGGTCTTGGGAACCCCTAAATTTGCAACTGGTGTCATAAGTAAGGATGGTCTTGGGACTGTTCCCTCAAGAACAGTCTGTGTCTGGACCAAAGGAGTAGAAGTGAGAATGGAAGTGAGCAGAAGCTTACAAGAGACCTAAGAAATAGCACTGGTGAGCTTTGTTGACTAGACATGGTGAGGGGAGGATGAGAAGGAGTCATCTGGGTGGCATTCAGATTTCTGACTTGGCCGCTGGTGGAGTGCTATGTGGTTCTGACCAAATTGGATTATGTTTTCCAAGACATTTTATTCTTAATGTCTAGAATAGGGATGTTTTAGATACAAAATAGATGTTGAATGAAGAATGGTCTGGGACAGTGGGTAAGATCTGACTGATTTATTAACCAGAATAGAAAATGATCATGAATTTACAGTGGAATAGTCATTGGACAGTAAACCCCACTTTCATTTTTAAATCAATCTAGGAGGCCAGATTTTGGTTTGAATGGATGCTTGCAATTAGAGGTATCCTATTATTTATTTGCTGCTTGCTTATAAAAAGAGTTTAATTTCAATGAAAAAGTTAAATCTTCAGTGGGAGAATGAATGAAGAAGCTTTCAATGAAGAAGTTAAATCTTCTGAAAGATTAATTCCATCAAGCTATGTTAATGAACACTGTCTCATTTCAATTCAGATGATTTCTGCCCAAATAATAGGTATCGGTTCCTGCACTATCTGAACATCTGGAACCCCTGAGAGGGGTCATGAACAAAGCTTACTGCTTAGGAGATATCTTTTTGTTATGTTCTGTATAGACCACTGACTTTTTCTTTTTAATCCATACTTTGGTTACCACAAAATTGAGTTCACAAAATTTTCTAGATGCTAGTCATGGTTTCCTTGCTGACTTATATTTTTGTCATTTTTATACTCTCTTCTCTTTAGTAGATTTAGGTTACGCACAAGTCTCTCTCGTTAAGCTTTTAGAATCATCCTAGTGTCATTAGTATCACTTGTATGTATGTTATTAAATTGAAAAAAATCAGAAGACTAGATAACACTTCCTCCCACTCACTGCCCAAGAGGTCTGGATAGTCACCGTGAGAACAAGAATATTGATAACAACAACAATACATGGCCTGCTTAATGTTTAGGCTTCTTCGGAAGAATAAATGTGCTATCATAAGCCAACTACTGAGTAAAATATAAAGTTGTATGCAACTGTTAGCTATATATGTTTTAATTAGCTGAATTCTTAGTGAATGACTAAGATCTATTTTTGTGTGTGTGAATTCTGTTATGTCCAATTTTAAGGACTTTTCTCTTTACAAATAACTTCACAACTTTTATCGTACTTATTCATAACAAGAGTCTGGTAAGGTGGCTGTTACGACAAGTTCCATAAATAGGAACCTGAGCAGTGGTGAGAGACCAGGTGACTTGTGTCAGGCCGCACAGCTCCCGGGTGTTCAGTTGGTCCCACCGACCTCTACAACCAAGCCACCCCCTCTCCCATGCCATAGTTCTGTCCAGGTGGGACACATCCATAGAGCAGGTGAATGCCATTTGGTTCTTTTCTGAAGCACTCTGCCTTCCTTAAAATAGGGGTATGGCTCCATCGTTCATGTGGCAAGAAGAATCAAGCAGAATCAGGAAATCTCAGTCCTGGAATAATGTCTCGGTGGAAAATTACAATGTATGCAACTGGAAGTCCAGAGTGAGAACGGCTTCCTAACCATCTCCTAAGAGAGAGGCTGCTGTTACACTGATGTTCAGGATTTGAAAACAAATGACGGGAAGCAAAAGCCTTTTAGTAAGTGTGCGTTCACGTGTGGCGTGGGAACGGAGGGGCTCCCATGCGCGGGGCGGCCGGCTGTCTGTGCGGGTCTCGTCCAGCTGACAGAAAGGTCTGAGATGGCGTGGGGCAGACACAGGCTTTTTAGGGAGACTGCCTTGGTTTGGGGTTCTCTCTCCAGCAGTTGCTCACCGTAGACCTTTAGCTTCTCCAGACCTCAGCTTGCTCATCCCTAAGGCAGGGATTCCACCGTAGCCATGCCACACATTCTTGAGCAGGGAGCAGCGGGGCGGCATCTTTGCTGATTCTCCTTCTAGGCTGAGCCCCTGCACTGACGCTTACTGAGGGAAAGAGCTTGGCCTTCACCTCCCCCAGGAAGTGCTTGGGGGGGTGGGCGCATTCCATGTAAGCACGGCACATGAAATCATCTGTCTTCTTTGTCTTTTAGAGGCAAAAAGTTCCAAAGATCTGCTTGCATTTACTGATAAGCAGGGAGTACAGGAAAGCGGTAACAACTGTTTGGATCTGAGAAAAACTAGCACACTCGTTTCTGGCTTTCATTTCCTTAAGTATTCCCAGAAGTCATGGACATTGTTCCATCTAATTTAGAGATACTGAATACCATTCATTGAGCAAATAGTAAAACCCATCTTCCTGTGGGTTCATTATGTTTACACCGATCCTATTTAGTTAATGTTGCATTTTCGTAAATTGTACTTTCCGTGGAGTAATTGTGAGTCATAGAGAAAAAGAAAAACATGTAAATTAATCAGCGCTTAAATAGTAAACAATATACCTAAATAGAGACTGAGCGGGAAGAACATTGGCAAAGGCGTGAGCTTTCACCGTGTCTGTTTCTGAGTCAGTGAAACTTGCGATGACCATTCGTTTCTCAATGTCATCTCCGTTTGCTGGATAGATGCTAGAGGAATACTGGTGCTTTTGTACATCTCGGGTCTGTGTCCCTGGCAGGGCTGTCGATTGGTGCAATGTGCACTTCTGAAAGGCAGAGGCACAGCTGCGAGGACTCGGTGGTCTGGAACCGCCAGGCCCCTCTTCCCTCTGGAGAGTCACACGGGGCACTCACACATAAGCCACGCTCGTTAATGGTAATGGCAGCTGCAGGTGGTTCTGGGGTGGGTTAGCCTTTACACAGTTCCACTTGGGGGACCCGAAACTTCTACACTGCCCTCCTGATTGGCAGTTCCCTGGATTCAGGCCACTGGGGCATCACACATTCCTCAAAGTCCTACCCCAAACCAGGCTAATCATATTGGCTGGACAGTGTTCTCTATTGGCGTTTCCCAAATACGGAAGGAATGCCTAGGAGCTGCCTTTTTGCTGTGGCCTGACATATGGCACCTGCAGTCTTCGATAGCACTTGTTGAGTGGGTGCTGTTGTGCTGTGGAGGTTAAGAGAGAAAGAGCCAGCCGACTGTCTAGCAGCAGATCACAGTGCTGCATTTCCTCTGTGTGCCTGTGCACGAGTCAGGCAATCTCTCTGAGCCTCAGTGTTCGCATCTGTATAAGGGGGATACTGTTGTCTACTTCTGAGGTTGTTACCAGGACAGCCCCACTGAATACATCACCAGGCAAGAGGAAAGAGCTCCCCATTGTGCAAACAAGGTTAGGTTCTAAAAGGTAAAAAAACAGTCCTATCACCTACAGCTTCCTCAGCTGTCCTAGACAAGAAGACAGTTGTGTAACTCTTCAGTTTTAAACATAGAACCCACTTCTCCCAGGAACTCATTTTAGTGGGAAGTGGATGAAGTCCTTCATCAGCCCCCCCAAGCAAGTCTCATGGGTGGCACCTACCTAGTAGTTAGTCAGTTCATTTTTAAAGCCCATCTTCATAGTGGGCTTGGACCCCCTTCTATTTATAAAGATCGATGGTGAACCCTCAACCCCACCCTCATCATGTCTGTCTTTGTTCTGTCCTTGGGAAGACCTGTCAAAACCAAAGACTAATCATCCTAAGAGAAGTTGGGATGCAGTCTTTCCATCCTTATCCTTCGGATAAAGCTGAGAGAAAGGGACATGAGGACTCTGGAGTGGAAAGCGTCTATCTCTCTCTGGCTAGTCGTCACTGGCAGGAATGAGAATTGTACAAAAGCAGAATAAACATACTTATAGTTCTACTGGAGTTCTACCCATATGTGACTGCCACCCCACAGGACAAAGTCCTATCTCTGCCTCAGAATCCACCAGCACTTTTGCTTGAAAAAAATTCTGTGTGTAGCAGCCAGTCTCCACCTAGGGCAGGCGGGGCTCTCACCCCCTGTGGGTATGTCTCTTGTTGTAACCATGCACATTGAAGAAACAGTGTGTGCGGAGGGACTGAGTTTCTGTGACCCCCTGTTGAGGTTGGGTTCTCGGGAAGCTGAGTCTGTTAGTTTAGCATGAAGGGAGTTTATCAAGATGTGTCTTGGGATCCGTACCTATGGAAGGGAGAAAAAGGGAGCAAGGGTGGGCAGAGGGAGGACCAAGCTTCAGTGAAGACCCAGGACAGCCTCATGTCTCTTATGGGAATCTTGTGAGCTAAAATGGCCCTTCAGAAGAGTCTCTGACTTGGGTTGAGATGGCTAGAGTCTTATTACTCATCCCCATACCCAACCCCTGCTATGGACCAGTCACGCACGTGGATCCCCTCAGAGGAAGCACCATCTGGGGCCAGCTCTCTGCAGCCAAGGCAGTCTCTGAAAGGCTGCCCACTGATTCGCCTGCCCTGGGGCCAGCTAGTCCTTCAATGAGGGACAGTCTGGCTGATGCATCATAATGTTCATGAGTGCCCCCCACCCACACACATTCTGCATGAGCTTCATTCAGTGACCCAGTCTCTTCCCCTGTGACCACTACCATGTTCAGACCCATGATGGAGAACACAGGGAGGATAATTTCTCCAGGTCTTTGGCTTTGGATGTTCTAGGATTATGAGAGGACAGAGGGAAGAGAAAGAGGATTACAAGGAAAAGGTGAGAGGAGAATGGAGGGCGAGAAGGAACCTGACATTTAGGAAGCAGCAAGTTGTATGGGGCACCGAGGTAGGTGGTTTCTATCCTCCATTCAGTGCAATTTCCACCACTTTCCCTTAGAAAGCACGATGTGGCTATCTGCCATCTTATAGATAAAGAATCTGGGGCTTAGTGAGTGAGCAGCAAGTACAATAAGTGCTTTGTCTCAAGTTTCTTTCACTTTAAAATCCGTGTCTAAGCTGTGGTTCTGAATACAAGCACGTGATGGCAGGAACCCCGCCATGTGCACCTGGCGTCAGCTTCCGGGGTCCACAAGCCTGCATCCTCCCTGCCCTCCAAGCCACTGTATCTGCTCCCAGATCTGGAGCTAGACTTACCTCTTCTGCCTTTCTTCTCATTTCTTGCCTACAAGCATGTCATTCTCTAGCTTCTGCCTTACGAAAGATGCTCAATAATGTGCAATGAATATTGGGTGGTAGCCCAGGCCTCACCGCTGTACACCCGACCTGTATTAACCAAACTCCCTGCTATTGGAATGTTAGAAAAGGACACTTGGGAGATCACAAGGGACAGCCCAGATGGCTAACAAATTCAAGACAAGTGTACAAGAAAGTGCTTTCCCAATTCTATGTTTATATTACACAGTGCACACTTACACACATATAGGAATGGCTTCCATTTTACACATAGTATCTCAATCCACACAAAAAACACAGATTTCCCCTTGTTTCAGAGATGAGGAAACTGAGTCATGGAGAGATTAAGGAGTGTACCCAAGTTAGGTGGTGCAGCCCAGCTTCAGATCTGGCTCTTTCAGGCTCTAAGTCTTAGCTTTGAACTTGGCCAAACAGATACAAGCATCAACTCTCACATCCATCTTACCATCTTAGCTGGGAGACCAGCCTTACAGGGGAGGCCCATGTGAGGCGAGATGCGTATTCTCCTTTATTCTCTGCTTTAGGACACATGAGAAAATGTAATCTTATAGTTCATGCATATGTACACATAAATACAAACACAGTTCAGAGTGTGAGTTCATATGAAATAGTCGATGTGTGTTGAATGTACCAGGGAGCATCTGTCTTGATCTAGATACCAATGAACAATTGATTAGTATATCCTATTCACATCGCACACAAATAAACACGCACTCACACTAACTGTCACATACACAGACACTCACACAGACTCATGATGATCTTCCCTCTTGGGGATGTTTGTTCAGAGGCCGCTCTCTCCTGCCTCCTTAGGGCAGGGGCGGGGGGAGCTCGCACAGGTGTGAGTGTGGGTGGAATTTATTTTCTAAACAAGTGAGAAAATGAAAAATGAACAGAAAAGCCACAAAAGCAGCTATGGTTGTTGATCTTAATTTTTTAAAAATGCAGGCAGAAGACGGAGGGAGGGAGGTGCCAGGGTGGTTTAAGCAATGGGTGGGGAGAGAGGGATGGAATGGAGGACAAAAGAGAAAATGGGAGAAAAGTAACTTTGTCATCCTCCCCTCTTAGAACAAATGAGTCTAGCTGCTACATGCTTTTGAGCCCATCTTATGAATTACCACCTATTAGCAGACAAGAGCTACACCGCAGGGAGGTGTTAAGAGGCTGGTTTTGATATTGTCAAAGTACTGATGGCTTTGCTCAAACCAGGTCCAAAGGCTATAACCACAGAGCTTGTGTGTGAGCACCTAGTCCCTTAGTTGCTTTAAATTGCATGACTCAGAGTGTAATGGCAATTCTTTTGGTTTTCGTACTTCCATTTCTGTGAGACACATGATTAAAAATCCGATTTGCTTTTTGCTCGTCAAGCCTTAATCAGCTACCCTGCTGGGCTGGAGTGAGAGCCTCAGTAATCAGCCTGCCTTATAGGGAAGGCAGGGGTAGAAATTGGACATGGGAACACTGCTTTTTTAGGGTTTTCCTTAAACTCTGAAAGCATCTCCTTCCTGCAAAATTTCAGTCACAATCTGTAATCCATTAGCTAACTAGCTCCCCCTCTTGAAAGTTTTCTTTCAGATAAAAATGGCTTAATGCTATAAGGAGATGGTCTAACATCAGACTAATCTTTGTTTATGGCCATCGTTGGAATCTGTTGTGTCAGGAAAAAAAAAAAATGTGGTTGTGTTAAAATCTGTCCCAAGCAAAAGCTGCAACTGTGCCATTATTTTAATTAAGTCTAACAGCTTTCAAGTCATCTTTTTTACTTAAAGATGTTTTGACACAGCCTGAAAAGGAAGGGAATCAGGAACACTTACCTGCGGAGTTAGCTGAAAGCTGCCAGGGGCTTAAAGAGTTAAGGTAGCAAAAATGTTTGTCACCAAAAAATATGAGTTTGTGTTACTGTCAGAAATTTAGACTCTTGACAAAATGCCATGTCATGCCTTATTTGTTTTGTATTGTTACTATTTTATTTTTATTTTGATCCAGACATTTTTCTCTTTCATCTTGCATTGAAAACAAGAAAAAGTTTTGGGGTTCCTGGGTGGCTCAGTCGTTAAGCGTCTGCCTTCGGCTCGGGTCATGATCCCAGGGTCCTGGGATCGATTCCCACATCGGGCTCCCTGCTCAGCAGGAAGCCTGCTTCTCCCTCTCCCACTCCCCCTGCTTGTGTTCCCTCTCTTGCTGTCTCTCTCTCTCTCTGTCAAATAAATAAATAAAATCTTCAAAAAAAAGAAAAAGTTTTGACTGTCTCTAGAATTCAAGCAATGAATGAATCTATTATGTGATACGTTATATAAATTTCGGAGCAAGTCATGGGGCCGCTGTGTGATATACATATTTCAGAGGGTAAGACTCATAGCAAAGAGATACACTGAGCAATAATCCGTGCTCAGATACTGTAACACAGCTGTTCTCAGATATGGCTGCATATGTATTTGAATCCTGTGGAGAACTAACTTATTATTTATGCCTGGGTCTCATCCTCCAGAGATTCTGATTCCATTGGTTTGGGGTGTAACCCAGGTGTCAGGGGTTTAAAAAGTTCTCCAGGTGATTCAAATATATAGCCACAGTTGGGGGCCCTGTTTTAAGCAAATTGTACCACCCGCACGCAATTTTATTGAGGAATAATTGACAAATATAATTGAATATATGCACTTGTGATAATAAAGGCAGCCAGCCACCCAGGATCTTCTCATCATCCAGGTCCTGGTTTTGCTCTGATGTATCTTTCCAGACCCCAGAGAGCATCTCTAGAGGTGACTCTGGGGCTGCTTCTGGGGCTACTAACCCAAACCAGCACTTGGACATGCCAGCTTTTTGACCATTGGCCAGTATATTACTTTGCAAGAGCTTCCATAATTACATGCCACAGACTTGGTGGATTGAACATCAGAAATGTATTTCCTCAGTTCTGGAGGCTGAAGTCTGAGATCAACTATTGGCAAGATTGGTTTCTCTGAGGCCTCTGTCCTTGGCGTGCAGACGGCTGTCTTCTCCCTGTGTCCTCACGTGGTCTCCCCTCTGCTTATGTCCTAATCTCTTCTTATAAGGACATCTGTCATACTGGAGTACAACCTACCCCCATGACCTCATTTGACCTTAATTACCTCTTTAAAGGGCCCATCTCCAACTACACTCACATTCTGAGGTACTGGAGGTCAAGGCTTCAATTTATGAACTGAGTTTGTGAGTAGTAGTCTCATAACAGCTAGCCAAAAGGGGTGTTTGCACCGCCAACGTGACAGGAACTGTGACAGGGAAAAACTTCAGAGATACTAGGATGCACAAATGTTTCTGAATAGTCTTCCTGAGCTCCCTTTATCAGTCAAATTAAAATCAAGGTAGCAGCCAGCAGGGGGCTCTGTGGCCATATCAAAGGGCAGAATTAGCCTGGGGAGTGGACTGGAAAATCCATCTTCCACCCCAAGGACCATCCAAAGGGCCGGAGCGCCTTTTCCAGGGTCCTGGGAAGTGGGGAGCCCCTGCGCCCACAGCCCCTGGTGGGTTGAAGGAGGGTGGGCTCTGTTTCCTCTGCTGCTGCTGGTTCAAGGCAGCTCGGCACCCTAGTCCCCAAACACAAGCACCTGGCTGTCACCATGACATGATGACTTGGCCACCAGAGGCCATGAGATGCCTGGTTTTCCTCATTAACAGCAGAGCGGGATTTACTGTCTCTCAGTGATGGGATCTTTGGACGTTTAGCTTGTTCTTTGTCTTCCCTAAGTTTGAGCCTCACACAGCCCTTGGCATTTTTGGTTAGCGTCATTCTTTCCATTATTTCTGTTCCCTACATCTTAAGGTTGGAAACTTCCACTTTCTTTCCTGCCAGAGAAGGCTCGGGTGGGCTCTGTTCTCAAATTTCCAAACACAAGTTCTCTGACTCTTTTCACCCCCTTTGAGTCTCCCTTCCCCCCACGGCCAAGCCGACATGGCCTCTCGGTGTAGAACTCTGGGTTTCCTTTGTGTTGCACTGTGTTCTAGAGATTTCTGTAAGTGGCGACTGAGTCCTCTAATTAGTGCCTCAGCAGATCTACATTATTTCAGGTCCTCTTCTTTGACTTTACCAACACTTTTAAAAACAACGCAGGATCAAGACTAAATAATAAAATTAAATGAATAAAGTGTTATTTTGAGCTCCCTGAGAACATGGGCCATATACCCATGAGTTTCTGACACTGTGTAGATACACATTTGAAATCTAGTGAATTGAACTGACTCAGACTTCATTTAATTAAACAGATCACTTTCGGTCAAAGCTGGGAGGGACCCGTGACTCTGTCTTGAGAGATGAGCAGGCTCCGGACAAGGGCGGCAGTCTCAGGCCGCACAGTGAGTCAGGTCAGACCTGGGATCAGCTCTCCATCGCTCAATGACTACATTAATTCATAGATCACGTGCCTCAAGATTCATGAGCACTCTGCTGTAGGAAGATGTCAAAACAGGACACTGTTTCACTGTCTTCTGTTTAGCATATCTCCAAATGGCACATAAAGTTTTATTTTTTTTATTTTTTTATTTTTTTTTAAAGATTTTATTTATTTGAGAGAGAGAATGAGATAGAGAGAGAGAGCATGAGACGGGGGAGGGTCAGAGGGAGAAGCAGACCCCCCGCCGAGCAGGGAGCCCGATGCGGGACTCGATCCCGGGACTCCAGGATCATGACCTGAGCCGAAGGCAGTCGCTGAACCAACTGAGCCACCCAGGCGCCCCGGCACATAAAGTTTTAAAAATGAACCGAGGTGTGGATGTGAATTAGAAACTGAAAAGCATGCGTTCTGTTCACAACACGTAGTCCCTTAGACAAGACCATGTGGCTTGCAGGCCACGGGGAGAAGGTCGCCCGTCATAAAAGAGCTGGATTGAGTTTGCTGCTGGCCAGCCCCGCTCAGCTACTAACAGCCATCTGGATTGTCGACATAGAAGCCAGATTGCCTGTTACGTCCACCAAGTGAGTTGTCTTGCCCTGGAAAAACAAAATACAAAACATCAACAAAAGAAACCTGTCACCTCCCCGTCTTCCTCCTTGGAAATGAGCTCGCTTCCAGCTTGCACTAGTGGCAGAACCATGGAGCTCAGCTCTGCAGCCCGCTGCCAGTGGGGCGTTTGGACAGGAACCCGATGGGCAGGCAGAGGGTTGCAGACGAGGAAGCCACAAGAAGGCTTTGCTGTGTTGTTTCCGGGCACAGTCAGCAGGGGTTCAAGAACACAATACCTATTTATTAGCTGAATGCCCATCCTTTCCCTCGCTCACTTGGCTAAATAGAAAGTGAAGTTCGGGGCAGTTTGTCTGCGGAGCTCTCTCACTCTGCGGCTCCCTTTCCTTTGTTTCTAAGAATAAGCAAATCACCCAAAGGCTGAGAATCTCTCCTTTAAAAAGGAAAAAATGAGCTGGTCCGATTTGGCATTTAATTAAGGCTTTTGTCTCTGTTGTGGATTAGTGCATCTTCTGCTTAGAAGGTGGTGGTTGTGACTTTTCTTTCCAGTTTCTTCTTAAGTTGTATTAATTTTGCTGCGAATTGTGTTGAGATGCTGAGCCGGGGGAGCAGAGTGCGTGTCTTTCTGGACGGGCATTCTGCTGTCAGTGGAATACAGCAGCGCAAATATTGCCCCAAGGAAGATGCCAGCCATTTAGCAAATCAATTGTAGCAATTTTACTTTGCAGTCCTGTGAATTTTGTACCTCCTCCTAAAATGTCTGTCTTCAGAAGCAAAAAGGGGAGTAAATTTTGTGAACTGCTGCACAGGGGAAGCACCTACCAAATCACTTTATTTGCTGTAAAAAAAATCGTTAATTTGTAATCGTGATAACACATCTGACACTGAGCACGACACCAGGCGTGGTGGTGGCGGAAACGTATAATCAGGGATTCAGATCGAACAGCAATCAGAAATCCTAAACCACCTTTAGGATTTACCTTGAAATTTGCAGGTAGAGTGTGGTGATGCCATCCTATTTCACTGAAACAGGAAAGTATTTGTGGAGAGTGTGGATAAAATTTTCTTGTGAGAATCAGAATCTAAAGGACTTACATAATAAAAAATCCAATTTGTTCTGTTTCCTCAATCAGAGATTTCAGAGGTGTGCTCAAGGTGTCTGCACGAAGAGAACAAAAGCTCATCCACAAAACGTGTGCTAAGTTCCAGACGCCTGGGTGGTGCAGTCGGTTGAGCTCAGGTCACGATGTCAGGGTCGTGAGATCAAGCCCCATGTCAGGCTCCACACTCAGGAGGGAGTCTGCATGAGATCCTCTCTCTCCCTCTCCCTCTGCCCCTCCTGCTCATGCTCTCTCACTAAAATAAATAAATAAATATTTTAAAAAAAGAATGTATGCTGAGTTCCAAAACCTGTGCATATGGAACAACGGGCAGGGCTGAGGGAGGTGCGGGAATGAAAGTGGGAAGACCCAGGCTTTTACTGAGGAAGTGCTAAGCATCAGTCACTGTATACCAGGACACACACACACACACACACACACCCACACACTGCATGAATGCACGTACACACATGCATGTAGCAAATCCAAACTGCACGCAGTTGCATGCATGTTTGCTTACATGTTTAGTGCATCAGCAAAAGATTGCTTTCTCTGCCTGCAGTGACTTCTCATACATACAACCTACCCCACCTCCATTTTTTTAGCTAATTCCTTTTCTGTCTTAAAAATGTTGGCCAGATAGCACCTCTTCCAGGAAGTCTTCCAAGACTATGCTCTGCCTCCACCATCTGTTTGTGCTCCATAAAGCCCCTGGGCATTCTCTCCTAGAAGTTTGTTTTTTTCTGATATATTGTGATGGCACTTGGATTAATCTACAAAGGTAGATCTGCCAGGAGTCTTATTAAACCTAGTCTGAGCCTTCATCTAATTCAGTCTCCATCATCAGTGCCCCTGTTGGCACCCCGAGCTCCACCAGAATGGATGATGTCTGATACTCGGGGGACCAAAATGGAAGAGGGGCCTCCAACCTGCAGCCGTCAATGTCACTGCCAAGGATCGAGCAACCCTGTAAAAGCTGGTAGCTCTGTCTCTGGGTGGCAGTTGGCTTTGGGAAGTTTTTGATAGTGCTAGGAAACGTGGTGCACAGTGTCCAGATGGTGGAGGTGTTGAATAGAGACAGGGGGCATTACAGAAAGCAAAAGCCAGATGGACAAGTTCAGGGAGCTGGAAAGACATGTCTGGGGAATGGTGGGTTTTCTATTTAGCTAGGGAGGCAAAGTCATGGGGGATGAGGTTTGCAAAGTTGCACACAGTCAAATGGAAGTGGTACTTGAATGTGAAAGCTAGGAATTTTTTTTTTAAAGATTTTATTTATTTATTTGAGAGAGAGAGAGAGAGAGAGCACTCTGGAGAGAGAGCACAAGAAGGGGGAAGGGCAGAGGAAGAAGGAAAAGCAGACACCCCACTGAACAGGGAGCCCGATGCGGGACTCAATCCCAGGACCCTGAGATCGTGATCTGAGCCGAAGGCAGATGCTTAACCAACTGAGCCACCCAGGCGCCCCCTGAAAGCTAGAGATTTTTTTTAATTAGGCAGTATAGCATAGTTATTAAAAGTGTAAATTCTAGTGCAAGATTGTGTTAGTGACTCTAAACTTATTTATTCACTAGTCGTATGAACCTGAGACCAATTTCCTAACTCTCGATTCCTCCTCTGTAAAATGCGGCTAAATTATTATCGACGTCATAGGGCTGTTGTAAGGATAAAATGAGTTAAAATATATAAATCACAACAGTGCTTGGGATGTATCAAACACTACATAAGTATTGTTATTGTTATATACTCCTCGATTCTGAAGGAAACGGGAAGTAAATGAAATTTTGGGAAACATTGTGATGAAAAAGTTCAATCCATTTCCCAAAGTATTTATCTATTATCTATTATCTATTTACTATTTTATTAGACCCTCAGACTCAGACTATGCATAAAGTGAATAAGGCAAGGTGTTGGATTCTTTATCTCAGCTGCATGCTTAGAAGCACGTGGTATGTTAAGACCTGGGTCCAGCTATGATAGAAACAAACATGCATTTGTTTTTAAGAAAAGTAAATTTGATGTTTTACTAACACTTATTTGGATTAGTAATAAGTACATAAAATGCTTGGAAGAATGGCTAGTACTAAATGTTACTAACATAGATTTAATATGCAAATAGCCACAAAGGATTACTTAGTATGTGGATAACCAATGATGTCATCGGTTATAGATTTTGACTACTAAATTAACAGCAAGGTACACGTTCAACAAATACGTGAAAGTAAAAAAAAAAACAAACATGTTTTACTCTGATAAAACACAAAAATAAAATAACCCCATTAATAGCTAAAAGGATGGTAAGCTATTGACATTCCTTTTGATGGCTAGCACCACAAACACCACAGCTGAGGAATAAGTAGGACAGTTGTTCTAACAACTGAGCCTTGTTCAGGATAATCGTGTGGCTTCATTTCCGTGAGCAGGACCCAGATTTTTGAGATAAAGCTTGAAACCTAAAAATGATGATTCATCAGGTATTTCAACACGGTTTTCTGTCATTCTTTGCAATGTCATGGCAGAAAAGACAGGCTTACAGAGTCAGGTTGTTGAGATGGGTTGGCTTTTGGCAGATTGTTACAAAACTTTCATATTCTCTCTTAATATGTAGCAAGAAACTGGTGAAAGCAGATTCTTTCCTTAGGGAAATATGTTTTTGAACTACATTCTCTTTTCTTTTTTTTTTAAGGTTTTATTTATTTGAGGGAGAGAGAGAGAGAGAGTGAGAAACAGCATGAGAGGGGAGAGGGTTAGAGGGAGAAGCAGGCTCCCCGCCGAGCCGGGAGCCCAACCGGGGACTCGATCCCAGGACTCCGGGATCATAACCCAAGCCGAAGGCAGTCATGCAACCAACTGAGCCACCCAGGCGCCCCTGAACTACATTTTCTTTTAACATTACTTGAATAGCATTGAAATAGCATTTGAATATTGTAGAAAATCTAGTATAAACCTTCAAGTATATTTTTAAAGGGAGAAAAGGCCACAACCCCAGCATCATAACAAAACAAGGTTCATTTTGACACCTTTCTCCAGTCTTCCACATGAAGAAACAATTTGAGATTTCAGTATTTATATCTTGCATACTGTTTATTAGCTCTTTATTCTGAAATAAGTATGACACAATTTAAAATAATCTGAGATATTTATAAAACCAATGCAGAGGGATCTCTTGCACCCTCTCCCCCTGCTCCTCCCAGTGGAAGCACCTGATATAACTATAGTGCAATATCAAAACCAGGAGATTGATACACTCTACAGCCCTATTCAGATGTCGCCAGATTTCACAGATACTCGTGTATGTGCGTGGATGTGTGTGTGTTTGTGTATCATTCAAATTAGTTTGTATTTTCTTTCTACTTAAGAGTCTTTAATGTTCTATGGGTCAACATGTGATTCATAATTACCAAGCTTTTCAATATAAAAACTATATAATCACCTTACAGAAGAAGATAGATAATATTTTTTAAAGCCCCTCTTGCTGTGATTTCACTGTTCTGAAGTATTGGCATTAAGTCATGAGTTTCCATACAACTAGAGGCAGAATTTGTATTTATTATTACTTCTAAAGTTGAGTCACTGACCATAGTTACTTCTTTAATGTCTGCTACCCCAGAGGACATTACGTTCCGTGAGAAGAGGGCATGCTTCTCTTCGTTTGCCACTTTATCTTCACTCTATCTGGTATTTTTAGTTGGCACTTTATTTGGTATCCCTACTCTATCTATCTGATGTTTTATAGATATTTTTCAGTTAAGTAATTAGTGAGTAAACATAAAATATGTACCATCAAACTTTTAACATGGCAACAATGCCAGATTTGCTGTTTAGTATATGTAAGGTTAATGACAATAACAGCAAAATGGCTCATCGTCCCCCAGGTGGACTTGAGAGGTGAGGGAAAATAAAGCCCTCTTTCTGGCTATGAAACTCCCATGTCTTGTCTAATATATCTACATCCCAGTGGTACTCAGTAGAGTGTGATTACGTTGAGGTTAGATACCGTCTTGGTACTTTAAGAAAGGCCTAGAAACAAATTCTTGCTTTTTGGCAGAGTGTAGACTGGTCGTTCATTGAAACAGTGATTCAGCAAGCATCTATAGAGAGACTTGAATGTGTCAGGAGTTTGACAGGCTAAAAGACATGGATTTTATGATTTACTTGGAAAGAGACAGGAAAAGCCCTGATTACGGCAAGAAGGATAATTGCTAGAGAGAAGCAAGCACAAGGAATGTTAGGAAGACTTCTGGTGTTGGAGAGTAATGCTGAGTAGCCTACAGGGTATTGTTCTTTAGGAATATATAGTATTCCAAACTTGCACATGAGTGGCTCTGTTTCACCTGTCATTTCTATTGGAGCTCCTGCCCCCTGCCACAAATAAAGGGGACCTTTAGAGCCTTTAAGAACTTTTGTGTACTGCTGAGGATAGGGAAACATAAATCTCAAAGCACTGATCTGGGGCTTCTCCCTAGTGAATCTGGTTTGCCCCAAATAACTACACTCTTCCAAAAATAAAAAATATGTTTATTTTCTATAGAAAGCTGGTATCTCATTAAATGGTTAGGTCAATACAAGTCTCTTTAAAATGCAAATGGGAGGAAAGTAAGATTAAGGTCTTCTACTGACTTATTTTTTTTTTTTATTAGTGAACTGTTATACTTATTTTTCACCCACTGCTTAGCAGAATGAGGTGGGGCTACAGGAGTATTCTTAGAAAACGTTTAATGGGGAATGAGTCAAGATGCTGATTTTGTTACCTAGAACTTCTTGGGAAATGAGGCCTATTTAAACAGCAATTAGTGGACCATGAGACGACAGAAAAAGGGATTTATAGGAGCATACCATGCTCGGCAACATTTGGGGAAACTCATTTGCTCCCTCTCTCCCTTTCTTCTCTGAGGATTCAGATCTTATACCAACAAGTTCATCATGGGTTAGTAGCATTTAGTGGACTGGTCTGAGAATCTAAGCATCCTTTGTAACACTGACTTGACAAACAAATGTGGCCTAGCTTCTCAGTCACCAAATTTCAATTTAGTTTTTGGGCCATAGTGTAGAAAGAGAGACTTCTCACTACACTCACAAGTGTGTAAAACCATGCTGCTTTTAGAACAGCCTGGGATATAAGGGCCATAAGTAACCTTGTGGTCATGTCATCAAAAAAAAGGAGCTAACAGAGAAGATAAGTGACTTATAAGGGCACACTGCTAGTTAATGAGTAGAGAACCTAGACTTTGGCCAGTGCCCTTCATTTTTGTCTCTTTTAACTTACAGCACTTCTTGTCGATAATAACCAGGGTTCTCCAGGGAAGAGCCAACAAGAGAGAGGGATAGAGAGATTAATTATCAGGAATTGGCTCACATGATTACAGAGACTGACAAATCCCGAGATCTGCAGTCAGCAGCCTGGAGACCCAGGAGAGCCAGGGTAGTCACAGCTCAAGTCCAAAGGTCAGGAACCAGGCTAGCTGATGGTAAAGTTCCAGCCCAAGTCCTAAGGCTTGAGACTCAGGAGAGGCAACAGTATAATTCCCATTGGACTCTGAAGGCCTGAGAACCAGGAAAGCCAATGGTATAAGCTTCAGTTCAAGGGCAGGAGAAGATCAGTGTCTTCTCAGGCAAGCAAAATTTCCTTACTCAGCCTTTTTTGTTCTATTTAGGTCATCAGTTGATTAGATGAGGTCCACCTCCACCAGAAATCAGGCAATCTTTTTTACTAAGTCAACTGATTCAAATGTCAGTGTCATCCAGAAATACCCTCAAAGATACACCCAGTATGTTTGGCCAGATGTCTGGGCATCTCAAGACCCAGTCAAGCTTACAAGATTAACCATCCCACCGTCCTCCTTTTCTGCCTCTAGTACTATCCCCATCCCCACCCCTACCTCTAGATCTCCCTTCTCTACACTTGTTTCTGATCCAAATGGAAGCAACTCTCGGCTCTCCCTAGTTCTACTCATCTCTTCTTAGTTGAGACATGTTGACTTTAATAAGTAAAGAACCTTCAGGGTTGTCCAGAGTGGAAATGAGATGCCAATGGAAGGCTTAGAGCAGTAATTCCTAAGTCTGCCTTGATTCAGAGAGACTTTGAGGAGAAGGTCAGTCAAGGGGCTTATAGATTCACTACTTAGAAAAGCATTATTATGAAGGGTATGTATCTGTGATAGACCCACAGAGCATATAGGAATTATAAGAATTGGCATTATGTTTTAGAAAAAGCAGATTTGTCCTTGACTGGAAAATTGAAATGGTAATAGTTAGTAAGAAAGAATTCTCCATTCAGCTATGAATATATATCCCTACTGTAATAAATTGAAAACAGTTTGTATTGGGGAATTTTTAGAAAAATATATATCTCTAAGTAGTGAGTGATGTGTTTAATTAGGCAGTGCCTTGACTTTTCTGTGCCCTGCCATTCTTCTGGAGTTGGAGGATACATTGATTTGAGGATGGCTGGGCCATGGGAGCACCAGAGCCAAATCTCAAGTGGTCAAGGCAAATGAACATCCAGACTAGAATCCACAATCCAAGTGAGGAGACCTTTAAGCTTCGGAGGACATGAAGAGGCTGATGATGAGAAATCCAGGCAGGCAAAATGAAAAACATTAGGAGCAGCTATAGCATATTGAGGAAAGCATGGGGTTAGAGTCAAGCTATTATGGATTTGAATCTTGGCTTTACACCGTACATGTTG
The DNA here is from genome assembly GCF_054177405.1 of Leptonychotes weddellii. Lineage (NCBI taxonomy): Eukaryota > Metazoa > Chordata > Mammalia > Carnivora > Phocidae > Leptonychotes > Leptonychotes weddellii. Next base: position 118,581,175 of record NC_138378.1, read on the forward strand.
TGTGACTTTAACAAGGACTTATCTTTATTTCTAAAAAGCTGGATAGTAACAACTTCCTCTACACGAATGTATTTGGCACTAAAAACTTTTTAACACATAGGGAAATAGCACAATGTCTGGCATGGGGTAGGTGATTAATAAATGCTAACTAAATCTGAATATTAAAGAGGTATGCACGTAGCAGAGGTCAGCAAGCCAAGGCTGAAGATGCCAGGTTACTTGGGTGTTATGTTGATGTGGGAAGGACAGGTAAGACTCAGTGGTCTGAAATGTGGAAAAGACCAAGACACTGGGTAAGGGCATTCTACATTCACCTTACATAAATTGTATATGGAAGCACCAGAAAGAAGACTTTTTGTCGCATAACAACTATAGATGAGAAACTAAGACTCCTAAGAGCTTTTCGAAGGACACACAGTTTGTTAGGCAGAGTGGAAGAATTCAAGACCATTTGCCCCCAGAACCTAGATATTTCCACAACACCCACTTCTCTTAAACTGAAACTCTGAAGTTCCAGTTCTAGATGGAGCAGGCTCACCCCATCCTGTCTCTATCCCAGTGAATGCAACATAGAGGCAAACTATAGCACTAAATACTTCAGTTAGAAGAAAGCAAGACTGCAAGTCAATGGTCTAAGCTTCCGCCTTAAGAACCTAGAAATGAAAGAGCAAAATAAACATGAAGCAAGCAAAATAAAGGAAATAATAAAGAGTAGACATCAATGAAATTAAAAAAAGAAAACCAATAGGGAAAATCAGTGATACCAAAAGCTGGTTCTTTGAAAAGGCCAATGAAATTGATATACTAGTGAGAATGAATAAGTATAAAGAAATGACATAAATTTACCAATATCAGGATTGAAGGAGGAGACATCAGCACATACTCTGCAGACATTAAAGGGAAAATCAGGAAATTCCATGAACAATCATCGGGATCTTCAGAAAATGACCTAACCTTAATTCTTACATCTATAAAATGAAAATGATATTACCATAAGTAATCATGAGAAGATTGTTGCAAGGATTAAATTAACATAGAAAGAGAAAGAGAGAGAGAACTTAATGAGGCACCTTATATCTGAGAGGTGTTCCACAAATATTTCCAAAATTGACAACTGCCAAATGCATGGTGCTGACCATGCCATTGAGGTCAGGGGAGGCCAGGGAGCTCCATGGATGGGGAAGATGAGGGAAACATGTATGCACGAATTCTTCATAGAATAACTGGGGCCTGAAGTGAGGCTTACAAACCATGACTACACAAATAAGAGGCAGAAGGGGACAGATGAAGAGCTGGGACGGGCACACGGAGGTGAGCGCCCCCAGCAGAAAGGATCAGAAATGCAGAGAGGCCAGGGCATAGAAGGTTCACGTGCAGTGGACGTCACCTGGGGCCATTTTTACATGTCCTGAATCCCTGCATAAGTAGTCTGGACTTGACCCCATCAGCAGTGGGAGGACAAGATACACAGCCACAGATAAGGGCGCATTTCCCCGCTCATCTGGAATCGCTTTGCCTTTTGGGTTTGGAATCACATACCTATGGCATGCTGTTTCAAGATTACGTTCATGTTTACTTCTTCCTCCACATTTCACAGATATCCTTTATTTTTTGTTGGTGGATAAATACCTGCAGGTTTTCACACCTGTTTCCCTTTCAGGAGAAGGCAAATATTAAAAAAAAAATAATCAGTTTCTTTACTGACAGGTGGATGTTTAGTGAAGTTTCATGGTAATTAAAACCATATTCTAAATATTTAAATAAGCAACATAAAATATGAAAATAAGTTTATATTCAATAATTTGGTACACATTATTCAAAAATATCAAATGTTTTTTTAGAGCCTTTTGTTTGATTAGAGAATTTGTGAGCCTTCAAAACACTGACTTACAAATTGACAGATTTGCATCTCAGGCTGCTCGTAAGTGACCTGCGTTGGCATCAGATTACAATAAACAAGAAAAACATTTTCATGGAAAAAGGAATGGACAGGTTTATAGGAGACTGGTTTTCTATTAGGATTACCAAAACCATACCTAAAAATATAAATAGTAGGATAATGTCAACTACTTGTAATGGGAAGAGAGCATGATTTGTAAAAATCATGTCCGTGTATATGGCTAATAATCCATATATTTGTAAGTCTTATGTTAAACCAAACAATTCTGTTTATGTGGCCGTTTCTATTCCAGAGCAAATCAGGAGATAAATGTGAGAAGAATATAGAGTTGAGATAAAGGCTGGCGTGGCTGCCATCCCCGCAGCAGGACTGTGCTCGCCCATGTGATCGCTGCGTATTGCTTGTGCTCTAAATCACCTTACTGTTCACCTCACAAGCTCTGCTACGCAGAGATGGGAAAAGTCCGCCTCTCCCGATCCAGGATACATGACGCAGTTCAGGCTTTCAGGGATTTGAGATCTCCTTTCTTCTCCTTTCTCTCTGGAAGTGAAAATCAGATGTCTTTTCCAGGAAATCACCTTTACCAATCAGAGCACAGAATAATGCCTCTTACTTCTCTATCCCCCATTAGCAGGGTATACCATATGGCAGTTCCAACTATCTTCTCTCTCTCTGTATGTATGCATATATATATATATATATATAGTTTCACTAAACACGTAATCTCTTCTAAGTTATTGTGACCAATTAATGGTCATTAATGTAAGTTCCACTTACACACCATGTGAAACAGAGATTCATCCAGAATAGGGCGTGCGGTATATCACACCATCTAAACTCCCAGAGCCAGGACACTACGTAGCAAGTCAGTAATTCCATTGACAGACTCTGGCCACACCATTCTTGACACTGGGCAAATTAGCCAGGCCAGGAGCAAGTAAAAAGAAGAAACAGGTGTGAAATCACCTTCCTGCCTCCTGGGATGGATGCCTCGTACGCTGGAGGCAATGCACCTGCACTATTGTTTCGGAGGAAAAAATAGCTTTTAAGAGCAAATACTCGTGAGCCTTGATAGAGATGAGCGACTCCTGTGTAATTTGAGTGTAAATGGGTCCCTTTTTTTTTTTCTTTTATGATGGTTTATAGTATGTTAACTCTTTGAGGAAATGGCTCTAAAGCTCAGTTTAAACTTTTAACTGCTGCTTGCTTTAAATCGAGAGGGGAGAGGAGGCTAAGGACGGATCTAATTTCCGGATTGGCCACAGGGGACCCCACACTGTTGTCTTTCCCGATTTCTTTGGGACCATGAGGTTCTTGGCTCGTTTCTGTGCTCGCTGATCTCTCCTGGCTGCTCTGGAGTGACCTCCGTCCACACAAAACCAGATCCCACCCCACAGAGGATCTGTAGATGAAATTACGATGAATGCCTGGCGCCCCCATCCTCAATATGTAATTCAAAATAGAAATGTTAAAGTCAAAATAGAATTCCTATGATTTCCTGCTTTTTTCCTATGCAAACTACTTTAGTGCCTTTTAACATATAAATTTTTATAGGTTGTATTTTTTTCCTGGTGGCTTTTTTTTTGCCCCAAACAGATAAGTTTAATGCCCAGTGGGTCATGGAGGGCTACCCCAATCCTAGATCTCCCACTCCTGTGCTGGCCTGAGCACTCCACAGTGAGGCCCTGGCTCCCATTGCCACTTGTCCCCCTTGGCTCTGCCCTGCTCTGAGTTGAAACAGGGAGGATAGTGAAGCAAGGATGATGCAACCATAAATTCACATTTATTAAGTCAGACTAGTTCCACAAGACAAATAATGGTCTAAAATTGCTCTGGAAATCCTCTTTACCTGCCTCATTTGCTGGATCTGAGTTCCTGCCTGGAAGGAACAAAGCAAGTTGCTTTGTTCTCCGTTTCTTCCTAAGCCGAGGTCCTGCCTTCCTCCGGTAAGTTCCTAATCTAGAAACTGGAACTTTGCTCCTGGAAAGTCCCAGCATTCTGAGAGAAATGCGAGCTGTTTCTGCTGGTCTGAGCTCCTAAGTGTGACCTTACCCATTGGGTCTGCTTTCCAATAGACATTCCAGTATGAATTCCTGGAATCTCATTGCCAACTGCTCACCTAAACTTCTGTTGTTCTTGCTGAGCCCTTTGAACACGTAGCGTGTTTGTCAGGAAGAACTCTCCCTTGGCTGTGACAAGTACTGTCACCACCTGCCCAGGTGGACATGCCCAGCACCTGTCCACAGTCTGCCCATATCTGCTCTGGGAAACCAGGTGTAGCCTGACCATGACTTAAGTGACATTCTAGATACTCTTTGCTGATACTTACATAGTCAGTGTCTAATTTTCTCTAAACCCTATTACCGTGATAAACAGATTATAAATTAGGTCACAGTGTTCTTCTTGATATTTCCAAATCAGTCACACATCCCCTGGGTCCCCACTGTATGCTAGGTGTGGCATAGACGTTTGGGATGGACAGAAGAAAAACAGTTGCCTTTGTCCTTGAGGCTCTTACAAAGTATGATCGGCCCAGTCCGGATTCCAGCTCTGTTAGCTCCTCCCGTGGGTCTTTGGGCAGACTTAAAGTAGTCACCCTCTTTGTTTTCCTATTTGTGAAAAAGAGGTAATAATTCTTACCTCTGGGGGTCGTTGAGAGAACAAAATTAAATAGTGTACCTCATGCCATGATGATTTTCCTGTAACATCTTCCTGGGGCAGCCTCACTTACTAGAAAGTCACTAGATTTTGTTTTTTTTCTTTTTTGTAAAATGAATTGTTGGACTCCATGTGGACCAAAGTCTTTTACATTTAACAACTTTATGATTCTAAGCGCCAATACGATTACTTTCAAAAAATGAGTACACTGAGCATTTAGAGCAGCGCTGTCCCAAAGAACTTTCTGCAGTGATGGAAACGTTCAGTGTCTGTTCTATCCAATATGGCAGTCGCTGTTGTGTGACTGTTGAGCGTGTGTGACTGTTGAGCACTTGAAATATGGCTAGTGCAACTAAGAAACTGACTTCTGATTCTGTCCATTTTAATTAATCGACATTTAGGTAGACTAGCCAAGGAACAGACTTACTTTATGCTCCTGTGTTTATGAACCGAAGTAGAGCGGGAGAGTCTTGGCGTAAGTCACTTTGGATGTCCGCTCTTTCAGAAGTCAAAATGGCACCCTCTGCTAAAAATATGCACCCCTCCTTTTGTTCCTGCTGCTCGGGAAATGAGAGAAAATTGAATAAAGATACACAGGCCAGTTTCCATACTTCTGTAATTTCCCCTGAATTGCTCACAAAGTGACGATTATTCTCCTCCCATTAAACATGGGGCCATCTGGGGCATAGATATGCAGGAAGATGAAAATGTGACTGCACAGAACCTATTCTTTAAACATGGGTTTGTTCTTTTGTGTTGTGTGGAGGACAGAAGGGTTTTCTGAACTTCTATGGGAGCATCCCGGCATCTTTATCTCTTTCACATCTGCCGCTGTGTGGAATTGATGGTAATCGGGGTTATTATTATGGTGTCTTCCTCCACTTAATACAGGGCCATCTGGGGTTTGTGTGGTAGGGGATGGATTAGCATTTTTTTTTTCAAGTGCTCTTCTTTAGTAAAAAATATTTTACGGAAATTATTTCAGAGAAAGGATTATGATAATAATGATGATAATACTAATAATAGGGTTATTATGTGAGATCTCCTTTTTAAAAAGCCTCTAGTAAGCATAATCCAGAGCAGGCAAGGCCAGGAGTCGAACACCTGGTCTGGCCTCTGCAAGCAGCCGTGAGCGGCCCACGCGGCCTCCCGGGCTTCTCCACAAACCAAGATCAGGTCCCTGAATTGAAAACAGGGCAGCAAGGATGGTGGGAAGACCATCTGACACAGAGTCAGATGGCTGGTCCAAGCTTGAGGTCTGTCTGCTCCTGACTGTGGGTCTTTGGGCTGGCTTAAAAAAACTCACCCTCTTTGTTTTCCTATTTGTGAAAGAGGGATCATAGTACTCACTTTTGGGGGTCTTTGAGAGAACGAAACTGCGTAGTGTGTGCGAGAACACTTCACACCGTGCTTGCTATGTGGTCTTAATAGATTTTCAAGTAAAAACAAAAAGAATATTAGAATGCAGATGCCCAACTTAAGTGGCTTTTCAGTTTCCTTATTTCTTGACAGATTATCCCAAGAGCAGTTAATATTAGAATCGATGTAGCGTTCCTACTTTGTGGTGTATAATTAGCTTAAGTTATAGTTAAATGCCAAGAGGTTGGGTGAATCTAAAACCTTATTTAAATTGGTTCCTAATGTATGCCTATAACATAGTGATATACGGTGATAAGAACAGAATTGGAGTCCTACAAAAATGTCTTTGAATTACTGGCAGAGTGCCCTTGAAGAAGCCATTTGTCTCTCTTAGCTAAGTGTTATTTACAGTAATAGTTGCATGAGGAAGGTATATCACATGTTTATGAAGAAATTATTCAAGTTACATAATTTAATGTAGAATCTATTATACATAGGCACATAGTAAGTGCTGTTTTGTTTTTTTTTTAAAGATTTTATTTATTTATTCATGAGAGATAGAGAGAGAGAGAGAGGCAGAGGCAGAGGGAGAAGCAGGCTCCTCGCGGAGCGGGGAGCCCGATGCAGGACCCGATCCCAGGACCCTGGGATCATGACCTGAGCCGAAGGCAGACGCTTAACCAACTGAGCCACCCAGGCGTCCCACTGGTTTTAATATCTATGTATATGATAAATTATATATATATGAGCTATATGAGAGATATGTGTATGTGATACATTATATATATGTATATATGCAGTGTGTGTCTTTGTGATTCAGTTCTCCTTCCCACCACTCTGGTACAGCTTTGCCTTTCTGTCCATTATGTGAAGCTAACTGGCTTGACTTTCTGATGGCTTGACTTCTCCAGTAAGTTATATAACCTTTCATTTCATCTTAACTATACTGCTTTCCATTTATGGACTATGCTGTCCTTCACCATCTACTCTGTTATATTGGATGCCTGTCTGAAAGGTCTTCTCCTTCCTGAGATCCCACCCATCTCTGTGATGCCATCTTTGACAGGTGGATTTAGAATGGTTGCATACATGAGAAACCAGACTTTGTTTGGAAGACACTGAACTAAATAAAGGTACATTGTTTTCTAATAACATATGTTAGACTATATTTTAACTTGATGAGAAAATTTCTTTTTAAGATTAGAAACCCAAATCTGTTTCCTTGCACAAATATTTATTTTACTCCATTGTGTAGGCACGTGCCTCTGACATTATAGCACCGTCGAGAATAGCATATTTGCATCTGTTTAGCAAATTAAAAAAAAAAATAAGAGTCTGGAATCCTATATTCTTGGCGTCTCTTCCAAGATGAAAGGCACTTCTCCTGAAACCATGTGCCGTGCTCTGAATCATGGGTCCGACCAACGCCTGCTCAGAGACTTTGAGATGTTAGAACCAGAAGGAGTATGAGATTTATGGGAGTCTTGGGACTCTCCTTGCAGATCCATTCCTTTCTCCTCCCTTTCTGCTCTGAATCCTAGAAGTCGACCCCTGTGGGCTGCCTTTCCCAGGCCCCCAATGCCAGTAGCGTTTAGCTCAGTCTGGTCAATGGGAAGCCCTCCTGGGAAAGGGAAAGTTGTGATGAAGGGAGGAGCCAGCTCTCATTGTCTCTTTCTCTCTGCGGTGGCAGCCCCCACAGTGGTCGTGTCTTCCCCCGTCGAGGTCCTCCATTGGCTGACTCTTCCCTGGGTGACACTAGCCCCTGTACCCCTACAATGTCACCTCGTTATTTTACTCCTCTGTCTTAGGCCAGGTGGTGGCTGTTAGCCATCATGCCGGGGTTGGATTGGCAGCTCTCCCATTACCTAAGTGATTGAGCTGCCAATCCAATGGTTCTTGCACGCATGACGCTCAGAGTCTGGTAGGAATAACACTGATGTGTTTCTGCGTCTATGACTTGTAAGTTGGAGCGATATGTAACCTCTGGTCTCACTCTCTGCAAAGGTGTTTTGTTTCCTAAAAATGTGACTGAATGAAAGAATTAGTCAACATTGCATCAGTGGCCGTGAGGTTGGCCTATGCACCAGTAGGGATAAAAAAATGTATGGAGAAGAAGCATTGCATCAATGAATGAATTAGTTAATGAGTGAGAAATCAACACAGGAGGAAAGAACACTATATCGTGTGTTCTTCACAGCCGTGGGTTTGTGGTACAAGTTATCACCCACTGGTAGCTGTGGATTTTTGTTTACACTCTGGTATCGATTTGCAAGGTTACTTTGGGAAAGTTTTTCCTTCTGCGTGGACCTGTCTTCTCACCTGTAAAATGTGGAATTTCTACCAGGCACATAGACTTTATTGTGAATGTGAAATGTGACCAGGTAGAGTGGTTGCATGTTTTACTCTAATGAGAAGGATGCTGAATGAGCCTGTGAGCCTCGGGGGACAAGAACGCCGCGATCCTATTAACAGTGCCAGCGATAGGGACACTCGCCGCGTGCTTGCCTGGCCGCTGCTGCTCAGGGCAGACCCGGTCCAGTGTCTCATCCGACTCATTACAGAGAGCCTTGTCTACATCTTCCTCTGCACATGGAGGCATCTGGAAGTTACTGCTGCTCAGGATCCAAGAACGTGATCTTTGCTGAATCATAAAAGCAGCTTTCCACTGTGATCGCCTCTCTGCCCACCTGTCTTCTGCAGGGAAGTGAGAGTGCTCTGGGGACAAGGATGTTCTGTTTGCGTCGTGGGAGCCTCTATGAGACACAGGTTGTAGCCTAGGCTAAATAGGAGAATTGTTGGCTGAATTTGATTGTGTCTGACCTGTGGGATCCATCAGCAGATGAGGCAGGGGCCAGGATATCAATATAAATATAAAATGGGAAGGTCAATATTGGGCGGCCTCTCTATCTTAGCCAGTAGACTCTCAAAGCAGAGCATTAGACGGGCATGGATGCAGGAGTTTCTCTTAGGAAGTGGAATCGGGAAAGAGTGAAACAAGGAAGGAGAGAGAGATACTCGCTGCTGGGGACAACTGGGCACGTCAGAGGAACCAGTACCGTGTATGGACTACCTTCCATCCATCCTCTGACGTTGGAGGGTTGCTCATGGCTATGAAATTCCTCAGACCTCTGCGCTCGTGCAGGCGTGGGAAAGCTCAGGAGTGGCCTTGGTAGGGACAGAGATGCAAGGACACAAAGCAAGACGTGGCAGAAAGTGCGCTTACCCACATCTAGTTTCAGCGGCCATGCTGAAGAAACAAGATGGGTAGAGAGGATGAGAGGAGTCGCGGGACAGGGCAGATGCAAAAGCTGAAGACGGCTCCTTTCTTTAGCTCCTTGGAGGTGACCGGAGGGAGCCGAGACACCCGTGTCCATCTCTGCTCTGCATTTCCTAACAGCAGTGTTGCCACATGCTAGTGACAGAGCAGGAGTACGGCCCCACAGAGGCCTCTCTTGTGCCTTTGGCCTTGGCCATCAGCTTACCTGGACTTGAACTGTGCCAGCCCAGGACCAATTTTTGTAGAACTCGGGTAGGGCTCGGTGGGCACAGGATTGCAGCAACTCCTTCTCTACAATTCATAGGGACGCAGCTCTCCGGGATTTGAGGCTGCCACAGTTGTATGGGGCAGCTCTTCCCAAATGTTGCCCATCCCAAGGCAGCCATCCAGCCGTCCCCAGAGCTGTGGTGATGCTGGCACAGTGGGGGAGGAGACAGGAGCAGAGAGATGGGCGGATGGCATCAAGGGCGTGAAAGCGGTGCGGGCACCAGGGCTGGCACACAGAGCTGCGCGTTGCACAACTTAAGCGTTAATGATAAAACCATAGCATTAATGCAAAAATGTAAGATAATATCTTCTCTGTGATTAAGAGAAGCTAGGGACTTTTAACAACATCCAGAGCATTAAATAAAGGCAAGAATTGATAAAGATTTGGATACCTCAAAATTAACGTTTTCTGTTCCAAAAAGGAATGCGGGAAAAATGATTTTGATATTTAAACAGGAGAGAGATTAATATCCAAACTGGAAAAGGGACACCTAACAGTCACACAAAGAGATTTTCTAGTCGTTAGTGTCCAGAGCAATAAGAAATACAGAAAGCTATTACTACAAGCCTGTTAGCTTCCCTCACCCCATAAAAAAGGCCGTAACAGAGGATGGATGCCAAAGGCTGATGGGCATTGGGGGATACAGGAACACGTTTTCTAGCAGGGATGTGGACTGGCACAGCCATTCTGAAGACCAGCGTGATCCTAGTCAATCAGCTAGAGTGTAGATGCATGCTGTGACTCCAGCAGTCCTTTCCCTGGGGCTGTCCCAGGGAAGAAATTCTCTCACATATCCATAAGAAGACAGGGGCAAAGATGCCCATTGGTCACTGGTCCTCATGGCAAAAGCTGGAAGCCACCTGCATCCCCCCGGGGGAGGGCGCTACTACGGCGGCAGACACACATCGTCGGCTCGTAGCGACAGGGCGTGGTTCAGACGCTTAGCTGTACACGGAGTACCGTAGACACATCTTAAAAACGTAATGCTGGATGGAAATGCAAGAAAAACAGTAGAGGTACAACACAGGGGCAGTGATGTCGCTAACACCCATTTTGAAAAATCTCAAACTAACAGAAAGATACTCACTATGTAAGACTAAAAGGGCTGTATGGGGAGTGGGAATGTGTTAGGAAGATAAAAGATAATAAATGATAAAACAAGAGAAATTCACATGAACCAAATGCTGATGATGCACAGTGAACTGAAGAGTGTGTGTTCAGCTCCATCCTCTGCATTTCTGTGCTTGAAGTTAAAAATCAATACAATACTATATGTTACTGTATGTCTCTCCTTACTATAATATGATGAAGAAATAATAAAGGAAAATCATGAAGTTGGCAGGTATGCACAACCCTAAACAGAACAGCTTGGCTGTTACACCTGCAGTTGAGGACTAACACAGTTGGAGTGGTCCCCCAAATATCACCAGCAGTGTCATCAGAATGTGAGGGTTTTTCAGACATGTGACTAACAACTGGTAAAGTTCTCACAAGACAAAATATAATCTCCCCTTGGCTTATAAAGTAGGTGTGTTCTTGGAAAGTTCAGTGCATGAGAAAGCTGTACAAAGAGATCTGTGTGTTTCTATTTATAAAATGAAATTAGATTCTAGTTTCAAATCATTTTTAAAAAGCTTTTCACCTGCATGAATTTCAGGTGAGGGTTTTGGAAGTTTCACAATGTAGAGGTGAGGGTTTTTGTTTGTTTGCTTGTTTTGTTTTGTTAATCTCTAAATCATTGTTCCATGAATTAGAAGGCATCCAGCATCCCTGGCCCCTGCCTACCAAATGCCAATAACACCCTCCCCTCAACCCCAAACACTGTGACAGGAGGGGCACCCGAATTCCAAGATTCTGCAGAAGGGGAATGCTGCCACACTGAGCCCTGTTGAGGCATGGAATTCAGAATGACTACATAATGGAGGGCCAACTTCTTTTTCTCCATATTGGAAAACTTGTATATCCTTCGATCTAGGAATTTGGCTTTATATGGCATCGTGAAAATGAAGGCTAAAAAGGTGACAACATCTCCTCTGAACTGGTTTATAGGAGATGAGACTTTCGTTCAAATTTGCCTTCGTCGGTCTTGGTAGGTAACTGTCATGCTTAATCAGCAATCTGATGAATAACAATAGAAGCAATGAGCAAATGGTTATTTCCCAGGGAAAATCCAAAATCCTGGTTCACTTTGAAATAACTCATGCAGCTTGGGAAAAGCTGAAAATAATCGATGATTAACCAGAACATGAATTCTGGGAAACTATGAAAACTTACAGTATAAGCAATTTCTGCTTTTAGAAGCAGAATTAGTATGGTATTGACCTACTTTAATGTTTTTCAAACTTTTAAAGAAGAAAATATCATTTCCAAACAAGCTGTTAGGTAGATCCCTAAATATAAAGCAAGTGAAATCGGTATTTTCTTACTACAAATATAATTCATAAGCTCAGATTCATAATACCTCATTATTACATCAAGCAGTTACAAAATGAACTGTTTTATGGCATAAATATTTGGAGTCAAGGGTAGTGACGGTAGCTCAGTGTCATCTTTAGCATCTACTTCATTCTGGTATTTTCTTATGGCTGTGCACGATTTAAATATCTTAATTCGTACAGATAGGACCATGCAAGTAGTGATTTCTTTTTTAAAGTTTACCTTGTACTCTCAGAACTTAATTTATAAATCTGTTGTAAAAGCTTAAAATATAAATGAGAAAAATTTTGTTTGAAACTTGAATAAATATCTAACTTTGCTTAGAACCAAACCACAATATCTAACTATTCTCATAGTCAAATCATAAATTTTAAGCTAGATGAATAACAAAACTAAACAAACCAAACCAAACTAAAGCAAATAAAACAAAAAAGAAATCACTTAAGACCGTGAACGATCCATAGTAAGACATAATCCCACGGGGACCCATCATATGTTCTCCTATTATCACACAGATGGTAACAAAACTGGGATGGGAGCGTGAACCTCGCTGGGGCGCCTGGCCCTTGCCTGGCATCTATGGAGCAAAGCGTGCTAGGCTACAATGATACAGAGTACAGGCTTGGACTTGAGATGAGCCCAAATCCTTGCAGGGGTCTGAATCTTCTGAGGGCCTGAGCAGAGCTGTGGTCTTCATCTTTAATGATCTATCCAACATGAATTTAAATATAGTCGCAGGATGCATGCAAAACATTTTCAGTGATATGCCAAAAGAGATTAGGCTGGTAGTACAGATTAATACATGGGTCACCTCCTGTGTGCTAAAATTTGGTAAAGAACCACACCATTTTAAAAGTGCTAAATATGTATATTAAAAATGAAATTCTGTACTACCATTTATACTACTGGAGAAAATCATTTATAGGACCTGTTCTACTTGAAATTAACCCTGTATTTTTAGGCAGAAACTTAGAAATATATTCCTAGCAACTAAGCACAGAGGAAACTGGAAGAAAGCAGACCTCATCTCACGGTCTACATTGACCTACCCCTCCGTGACTACCAGCCCTGGGATTCCCTTGAGCATCCTGAGTCTTCTTATTATGCCATATTTTAATATTAATCATTGCTCTATTTACTGAACAAGATGGCTTTGAGAATTAAATAATTGAGTTTTGTGAGAATGCTTTGAACATTCGAGTTCTCTATGAATATTAAAGACTTAGAGTTCACCTCATGAACAAGATCTAAGGCTTTCCATGCTTGTTGTGAGGAGGTAGATGACTTCCTAACACAGACTCTTTAGTCCAAAGAGAAGTTTAATTATAAGGTAATCACTCATAAGAAACTTTGAGTTATTTAAAAATGTTATTATTTATTCCACTATGAAGTATTATGTACTTATAAATATGAAAAAAATTATAAGGAGAAATGAGAAGAGAAAAATCACTCTTACCACCATGCTGGAAGACAACCAATGTGAACAACTTGATTCACTTCCTTCCTGTCTTTTATTTCTTGTTTATCCTTTTATATTTAAGCATGGCCATGTTTGCATACAATTTTTATTTCACTATTTTGTCTTCATGTTAAATATTTCCTCATGTCAAACAGTAGATTTTTATAACTGCAACTTCAAGAGTACACAGCAAGCTGTTTTATTTTCCCCAGAGGCAACATATCTGACTTCCATTTCCACCTTTGCCCTTGGCCAACTGTCTCGATCTGTTCACATAATTTTTTTAAGTTCATAAATAAGGAATGGTGACTTTTGGAAAAAGAACGCTTTTAAGATCAGTCAGTAGGTGCTTAATACTATCTAAAGTATGGGGTGAGAATTTATAGGGGGCATTAAGCCTCACTGATAAAGTCAACATCTATCAATATGGTGTCTGTCACGCCATCTCAACCACAGGGGCAAAGAAGAACATAAAAGCAATGCACCAAGACTATAAATGGAGAGAGTACAACTGGAGAGAGGCTGTTTGGTACATTGGTTGTTGCAGGCTGAATTGTGTTACCCCCAAATTCCTATGTTGAAGTCCTAATCCCTGGTACCTCAGAATGTGACTGTTGGAAACAGGGTCTTTTAAAGAGATAATTAAGGTCAAATGACATCATTGGGGTGGGCCTAGTCCAATATGGCTGGTGTCCTTATAAGAAGAGGAGATTAGGATACAGATACACACAGAAGGAAGACCCGGTGACACAGGGAGTGAAGACGCAAGGAGAAAAAAAGCCATCTGTAAGTCAAAGAGAGAGGTTGCAGAAGGAACCAGTCCTGCTAACACCTTGATCTTAGACTTCTAGGCTCCAGAACTGTGAGGAAATAAATGTCTGTTGTTTAAGCCCCCCTGTCTGGTGCTTACTTATGGCAGCCCTGGCGACCTAATCCACTGGTGAAGCACTAGGGAGGCAGACTGCCTGGGATGAAATCCCAACTCCATCCTTACTAACTGTGCCTGACTCATCTGACTCATGCCTTCCATTGCTCTGGTTCCTCATCTGTGAATTAGTGATAAAGCACCTACCTCTACTCACTGTACAGTTATATAAAGACTGAGTTAAGGTATCTAAACCATACCTGACATACAGGCAAGTCTATGTGTTAGTTTGTGTTATTTTATTAATAAAAATATAATTTAAAGAGCATGGACACTGGCTCAGACCAACGTTTAAATCCTAACTCTGCTACTAACTAGCTACATCTCTACAGGCAAGTGCCTTGGAGAGACTCTTCTCATTTGAAAAATGGGGAAATGGTAGCTCATGTGGATGCCCCTTGAGAGCAGCCTATTATATGAGGTGGGGATTGTGACTTCGTAAAGATCATTCCCTATACCCAATCCTTAGCCCCATCATCTACCAGGCAGGGATGAAAGACAAAAATTTTGCAGTTATCAGAGGCATATTTGAAGGATGTACATCAGAAAAAGAAATTGGGGGGGAAATGGTGCCCAGTCAAAGTGATCCAAGAAATGCCCCATTTTAGGAATGAATGAAAGTCACAAACACCAAGATTTTCCATTTTATTTTTTACCTCATTGGTCACAGGGACTCACTAGTTTTCCTATATGAGGTTAGGATTATTCCCAGACCAAATGGTCACTCTACATAATAGGTGATTGTCCGTGTGAACGAACCACTGATCTCATTTGAACTCTACTCTTCAAGATTTTTTCTGACAGTGTTATGGTTTTAGGAGGAGGGTTATTTCTCTATATCATGACATAGCCCCTTCTGTAGATATCTTTTGTGATGAGTGTGCACTTCTCTCTCTTTGTGGCCCATAAGAAGGAGGACTGAATTACACATAAGAGCCCTGTTTCCCAGTTGTCTCTGCCTTACTATGCAATTCTTATTATTCGAAAATATTTGCTGAGCACCTCATAAGTGCAAAGCTCACTCCAGCACTTTCACCTGCTCTATTTCACTGAATTATCACAACTCATTAGGGCACCATCGTGGTATGACGATACAGAGACCAACACTCAAAGAGTTAATTTGCTTTCCCGGGGCCTCAGAACTAGTAAGCCCATAGTTGAAGGGTGCAAACCCAGCCCTGCTAACTCTGGCTGCCTTATGTACAGCTTGTCACACTTCTTCCATGATTCCTATCTTGGTTTACCTGTCCACTTCGCCTGGCCTAAAATTCCCAGTGGAATTCATATGAAAACAAGGAAGTAATTTACATTCAGCACTAATTGCACTGAAATCTTTGAGAAAAGATGCTATAACCACACGTTTTGCTTTAGTGGGTCTGCTTGACTTTCAGTTCTCTGTTTTCTTCCTAACCTGCAAGCTTGGCTCTTATCTTTTTCCTCTATTTTATCACTTTCAAGTATTTCAGCCCAAAGCCTCTCTCACTGGCTTCTCCGCCTCCCTCCTCAGCCTTTCTCCCTTCCCAGGATATAGTCACTTCCTCTTGGAGGAACTTTTTGTCAGATGGAATCCCTTGCCTAGTGAATGATGTGTAGTTGTGGTCATTAGTCCCCCACCCTCCACCCCCAGTTGAAGACAGAACATTCTCTCGGCTTCTTAGCAGGCTGTGCCCAGCTTTCTGTTCTGACACTGATGAGGAGGAGGTAATGGCCGAGACCCAGAACATCGGTCCACACTTGGGCCCCCCAGAATCAGGAGGCAGCCCACAGGCTCCGAGGAAGTGCAGAGTGGGCTCCGGCTACCTGGGTGGAGAGTCAGAAATCTGCTTCTTGTTTTCAGGGAAAAGAGATTCCTAATGGAGTCATCTAGGAGAGACTGTTTCCAGGAACTGGTCAGAGACCTTTCCTGTCAGCCTGACCTAGGCCTTACTGATACAGAAGCAAACCTAGTATTTTTAGGAGCCTCTTCATTTGGTCCAGGGGCTTCGTACAAGTTCTGCTTCCTCCTGGCTTTGTGACCATGAGCTCTTTAGTTACTTTGTCTGAGCCTCAGCACCTCACCTCTAGGACGGCAGTTATGACAACAGTACCTCCTGTTATAGGAGGAATGACACTCTGACAAAATTCATATTTTGGAGTTTTCACCCCAAGTCCCTTAGAATGTGACCTCTTTTGGAGATGGGTCCTTTACAGAGGTGATCAAGTCAAAGTAAAGTCATTAGGGTAGGCCCTAAATTTATATGACTGGTGTCCTTATAAGAAGGAGAAATTTTGACATCCATGCATAAAAGGAAGAGGATGTAAAGACACGGGGAGAATATGGGCACCTGCAAGCCAAGAAAACAGGCCTAGAACCTTCCCTCGTATACCTCAAGGAACGAACCCTGGGCACCCTGATCTTGGACTTCTGGTCTCTGGAACTGTGAACTAATAGATTTCTATTGTTATTCAGTAGGTGGTGCTTTGTTATAGCAGCCCTAGCAAACGAATGCACAGCCTTGGACTTTTTTGTAGGATTAAGTGAAATCATATAGGGGAAGTGCTCAACAGTTATACAATGAGCCCTCAAAAATGCACTGTCATAATTATCGTATTCATCATATCATCAGCAACATGACATCATTGATATTGGAAAGGGAAGTTGTGCCCCGGGTGAAAGCCCATGCCGAGACCTTCATCTGTCTCCATGTAAGAGCAGGATGTCTGTGTGCGTGTGCGTGTGTCTGTGTGTGTGTGTATGAGAGAGAGACAGAGAACGCATGTTTCTATTTCACAGTTTTGCAGTGGAGTAAATAGGGATTCTTTACCTCTTGTACCCATAGTTACCTTGCTCATAGCATGAGGATTTGGGACCCTACGTCTAGAGACCTGTGAAGGTCTCTTTTGGTTCTAGCATCAAGGTAGCCATGACTGGGTATGATTGAGCAGCATTTTCCTGTCAGTGTAGGACTCTGAGGCTGTGGAAGGGCATTGAATCGAGAGTGGGTTGCGGATCTCTCAGTATATATTTTTGGGCCTTTGGACAAGTTAATTGCCTTCTCTGGACCACCAGCCAACACAGGGGCAGAGCAGAGCCTCGGCAATCAGTAAGGCCCCTGAGAAACCATGACTCACACTCTGATACTGACGGTCACCTAATTTAGGTAATAACATTACTTCCATCTGTGGGCAGTCCAAACTCGATGAACAATGCAGTGCATCACCAAAAAAGTGTTGTGTTGTTTTTTTTTTTTTTTAATGTAGTTTAATCATCCTACTGCCATACGATTAGCATTTTCAAGTGGATCTGAGTTAGTTGAAGCAGATGGTTTATCTTCTCTTATAGTGTTTCGACTTGGACATTATATCATTTCTACATCTAACTCCGTCCTTGCAGTGCTCAAGGAATCATTCCAAATTTTGCGCACTGTGTTTTGACTTATTTAATGCAGACGTACTTTACCCGCGGTAAACATGATTACCAAAATACTTTAACTTGAGAGCTTCTGCTTTCCTCTCTGGTGTAATTAGTCACACTGCACTCTCTCTGCATTTAGGGGAAAGGGAGGGAAGGAAGGCACCACATGCAGCATCTTGCAAATGTGTCTTTATTCTCTCCAGCTGCTTGCCTCACTCTTTTGAGTTTTCAGAGTGTCAAACTCTTGAAACAAGGGCAGAAAAGTGGAAAGTTCCCAGAGATGTCCCCTAATCACATACCTTCAAAGACAAGGGATGAGAGACCCCATCAAGGAGAAAGCTTTGGAAACTGAAAAGACATGACCCGGATGATTGGCCTTTCCTGCCTTTGTTGCTGCCCCAAGTTTCTCAACATTGCGGTGAATGTTTTTCTGATCAGGAATCAGCCAGGTCCCTGTGGGTAGTAATAGTAACACAGAGCTGTAGAACACCTCCTCGAGTTATAGCACACCATTATATCTTATCTCCCCAAAGATTTTATACAGAAGGAGATAACCACTATAATAATGCCCATGCGAACTATGCAATCAGGCTGGTCTTGGTCACGTCAAACTTTCCCTGCAGGACTCTTGTGAGGTTTAGAGTTGGTATTTGTTTAGCTGCTAAGAAAAAGTCTGACACAAGGCAAGTTTTCAATTAATAGTGTCCATTTCACTTTTCAGATGAGGAAACTAAGGCTCAGAAAGACTCTATGACTTATGTATATCATATAATAACAAGTAGATCCAGATTTAAATCTTAGCTTTTTATTTTTAATCGTGGAATAGAGTACAAATAGTGAGATGCACAGATTTCTAGTATATATTTGATCTCTAACCTGTATGGCAGCATCAAACTCCACTCCTCAGACACCTGGAGCCATAAAGACTGCAAGTGTGTGTGTGAGTCCTGGCACTAGTGATGGGCCACCCTGGGGTGTCCTGGGCAGGACACAGTGTTCTGGGGGCTAGAGGAGCAGTGACTATGCCTTCTGCATAAGAGTCTCACCCAGGGTGCTTCCTTTCTTTCAAGGCGTAAGACCCTCCATTTCTGCCTACTCTGCTTTACTCTTCAGTGCCTTCAAAGATCTATCTATGTCTGTATCCATGAATATATGTACCCATCAAGTTTATTAGTTTGATAACAACCTATTCCCCAATGACCACATCACCGAAACCCCATCTAATTTTGTTCATGTGTTTTTCTTCTTTAAATGTTCTTTCCACTAACACCATACCATCTTTTCCAAAGAGTTACAAAATCAAAAGAAATATGCCCACACGGTATCTGCATATAGACATATAAATATATACATACACACTGCCTGGGTTATATGGAAACATTTTAGCTATCCCCAACCATAACCATATAATTTCTTATCTCTTGATTTCCTTCTTTTCTTTTGAGAAATATGACATTCAAAAAGGAAGAAGAAGGTACTAGGAAGGGCTATGAAATCCAAGCTAAGTGAAGAACAAAGAGAACATGCAGAACATGTTTTATGTGAGTTTAAGACTCAGGGAATGAAACAAATATAAAAATTGAAATAAGGCATTCTTTAAGGACTAGAGAACATTGAAGAGGCGGTGCAGATGAGCAGAACTGGACAGAGCTTTCTTTTCTTTTAATTTATAAATTTTAAAAAGAAGGAAAAGTTGAGTTTTGATTGTATCAATTGAGAAGTGAGTCAGTGAGTCTCGGCCAAAGCTGGAGGTGGTTGATAAACTTGATCATTTGGAAGCACAGGGAAAAACAAGTGCCATTCCTCAGCCAGTAAGACGTCAGCTTTGCTTGGTCACACTATGACCATCCTCTTACTTACCCTACTAGAGCCACCTTACCCTACCTCCATGCAGTTTCAAACCCACACTGACTGCAGTGATTTCAGCTGCCTGCATCCAGTGGCCAGGTGGTCTAGACTAAGGCCAGCTCCCCTCCAGTGGGGCTGGGCCTGGGGTGAAGATAAGATCAGGAAGAACTCCATCCATAGCCCTAAGGGAGCCTCAGGCAGTAGGACAAATCTGTAATACCAATCCTATTTTTATTAAACATTTTGATATTTTGTTCATCATGGACTTTTTTTGCATTGATTTTTATTTTATACCAATTGCATTAAAATAGTGTTTCTCTTGACTACTGAGAGTTTTTGCTGCCCCGTGAATTTGCATTCACAGTGAGAACCTCATCCTTCCCCTGGGGCTGCCTTCCAGTTCCCATCAGATCAGAATCCTAGTAAGTAACTGGGCTGAAGTCTTGTTCCCTGAACTAGTCCCTATTCTGTTTCCTGGTCCTGGGCCCTGAGTCCTTGCCTCAGGATTATACCTTGGCCAAATCTCCTAAGACCAGAGTCCTGATGCTCCTGCCAGCCCCCATCCAGGTAAGAGTTTCTGATGTTGGGTTTCTATCCAGCACAGCTCCTTCTCACAAACTATACAATTATCAATTTCTTTCTTAAATTTCTGAATATATCTAACTTCCCTCACCTGTTTGATAGACATGTTAATGCCTTGTATAATTTTAGCTATAATTTTACATCAGAGAAGGTAAAGCCTTAAAGGGAACAGTACTGACCTTTTAGTACTTTCTGTCATAGTTGGTTCTCAATGAATGTTGTTACTAAGGTTGTATTTATCTTCCCCACCTCCACCCTTGCTGCCAATTGAAGAAAATATCTTTTTTTTTTTTTTTTAACTCTCCATTGCGGGAAGAAGCATAAAAGTCAGCATATCTGTGATCAGTTAGCTTAGCCACCTCCTCTTATAAACCAAGTAAACATCCAGAATAGTGCCCATCAATTAGTTGACCTTCAATGTTTGTTGAATGAGTGAGTAAATTAACAAATGAATGAGAGTGATGATCTGAGAATAAAGACGGACTAATATTCTCAACTAAAAAGGTACCCAAAATGAAATTTTGAAAAACTCTTTGAATTTAGAAACTTAGGAAGACAAGTGGTGATTTCTGGGGATAATTGAGTTCCTTCTATTTTTTCTTTCTTTTCTTTTTTTTTTTTAATTCCTTCCATTCTTTCTTTCTCTTGGCCATGGATCCTTTAAGTCTTCACAAAATTAACAAATCTGATAGCAAAATGTTTTATGAAGGAGAGATGTGCTAAGCTAAAGTGCAAGGGACAGGTAAGATGCTTCCAAAATGGTGATAGGGCGTAGAGGAGGGTCAGAACAAGGGATTCTGGAGCCCAATTTTAGCAGCTCTGAATTTTTATTAAAGCCTTCTGTCCAACTTAGTAAGTTGCATGGCCCATGTTTTGCTCTCTATTAAGTCTTAATGCCGGCTCAGCTCAGAAGCATATGTGCAGGTAGCTGAAGACGTCAGAATGGTTCTAGAAAGACCATATTGCAAGTAATTGCTCACATTCAGTGTCTGATGTCTTTGAGTTCAAGATGCTTTAGATGTTTCCAAGTTCAAGATGGAAACATGCATTTGCTTCTACTCCATCTCACTGAATATTAGAGGAAGGAAAAGTGAATACCTCTCATCTAACTGTATTGGAATAGTGGCACCAATCCTTTGACTCCTGTGTTGATGAGTAATTTTCTGAGTTCTTTGCTTTAGATTAAAGGGATGCAGGGGAAAAAAAGAAAATTTATGAAATAGCTACTGTTTGCCAGATGCTGAGCTAGACACTGTATGTTATGTTATGTTATGTTATGTTATGTTATGTTATGTTATGTTATGTTATGTTATATATACACATATATATGATTTGTATATAATTTATATATAATTTCACTGAGATCTCATAGATGCTCTAAGATTGATACCTTGTCAGTACAACAACAAAAACAAAAATAAAACAACAAAAAAATGGAGGCTCAGAGACATGGAGTATTTTGCCCAAAGTCAGTGCCAGAGCCGGGATACAAAGGTAAATATCTCTAACTCCAAAATCTGTGCTCTTTCCACTATGCCCTGTTGAAATATCATCAGCACACATTAAACTTCAGAGTAATTACATCTCCTGCTTCTAAAAGACTATCTGTTGATTCTCAGACAAGCCCAGAAGGATCAGGTAATTTGCATTTTCAGTGCATCTGTCCAGCTGGGCACTTCTACTCCCTGCCTAGGGACTAGATAGGTAGGAATTTTGAGGAGAGACTACCAAAAGTGCAGATTACCCCACTTCCAGAGACTGTGATTGTGCAGGTCCGGAAAAGAACCTAAGATTGTGACTTTTGCAAGTGATTCAAACAACTCAATTTAAAAAATACTGTCCTAACAAACTCATCAAAAGCAGACAATCCAAAATTCTTCCTTATTGCTAACCTAATTCAATCATGTATTTGCTCTTACAAAACAACAACAACAACAACAACAACAAAACATTATTTGGTTTGAAGGTATTCCCATTCAAAAACGAAGGGTGCTATATCAGATAAAAGTAAGTCAGGCTCTGATATCCCAGTTGGGACTGAGAAAGGGAGATGTTGTCAGGGCAGTGATCAGCCATAGAAGCAGATGAATGAAGGAGACTGTAAAACCGTGCGTCAGCCTGGCAGGGCATATTCCATGTTTATTTACTGTAACATCAATACCGTTGTGTATTAAACACTGCAATATAAACTACAGTTATGGAGATGGACAAGGTAAAGCCTCTGTCCGCCAGGAGTCCACAGCCCAGTGAGATAGAAGTGAGAACATGGTGTTCATACCCAACAGGATAGAAGTGCTATGACAGAAGGAGACGCAAAGGCCATGGGAAACCAGAGGTGGGGGAGTGGCAAAGTCTCCAGTGAAAGAAAGAGCTAACCTGAATCACATGGGAAGAATTAGAATTCTGTGACATTGTCACCTGAGTCATCCTCTGAGAAGATGCCAATTTGAGAGAACAAGGAGTGATAAGAGACAAGCCAGGAAGAGTCAGGAAGATCACATCAAGGGCTTCATAGTCATTCTAAGGCTGTTGGTTGCATCCTGTAGTAGAAAGTGAACCCAAGACTGCCATGCATGCTGATGACTGGAGGACACTTCTCATTCTGCAAAGTCACGGAAGACTTCTGAGAGGATTCTGGGTTTAAGACTTGACAAATGTTTGGGGTCTTGTGGAAAGATGTGGACCAAAGAATATGCTAGCCAAATATCACAGTACCTGTGAGGCCTTGTGTTGGAAAAAAATTATGACACATTGGAAAAAGAAAAGCAAAAAAAGCTGAAGCAAGAGGAGGGAGGATTTGTAAGAGGTAAGATTCTTCCAGTTCTCATCATCTCACTTAATCCTTATGAAAATTCTATGAGGTGGATTAATTTTATGGATCAACTAACTGGGTGAAGACATGCCCAGATAGCTGGTAAACATTATTTCTGGGTCTATGAAGGTGTCTTCAGAAGAGATTAGTACCTGTATCAGTAGATTGAATTTAAAAATGACCCTTGCCATTGTGGGTGGGTATCATTCAATACATTGAGGAGTCCAGTAGAACAGAAAGGCAGAGAAAGGGTGAATTTGCCCTCTGTCTGCTTGAGCTGGGACATACATCTTTTCTTTTAAACTCAAAATGAGACTTACACCATCCGCCTCCTGATTCTCAGGCCTTGGGCTCAGACTGAATTACACTATTGACTTTTTTGGTTCTCCAGCTTGCAAATGGCAGATGGTGGGACTTCTTGGCCTCCATCATTGTATGAACCAATTCCTATGATAAAGCTTCTCTTCTGTATATCTATATATATACTCTACGGGTTATGTTTCTCTGAAGAACCCTGACTAATATGGGTAGGTATTTTTATTTCCATTTGGCAAATGAGAAAATCAGGACTCAAAAGTAGAAATGGAATTTGGATGTGAATGCCTTTGACCCCAGAATCTGGACTCTTTCTTTGATGCCATAAAGTTTACAATGTCTGGGAGTATCTACGTATCTTTGCTCCTACTGTGGACATCATGTCTGCCACTTTCAAAGACTTGCTGAGCTTTTCTTTCTCTTTGAACACGATGGTTTGGATAACATTGAAGGAACATGTTCCATCCATCCTGTCTCTGTAAAAAGGAAACAGGCAAATGATTTGGCGTGAATCCAAGGAAGGAAGGAAGCAAGAGGGAGAAAAGAGAAAAACGGGTAGGGTTCCAGATGAGTTCTCCATTAGGCCACTGGAACCCCTTTCTCCACAAGAAATTGTACAGCAAAGCTCCATGGGAAAGGGAGCTTAGGACAGCCTGGCCTGGATGGGAGAGCTCACATTTTCCCACTTCCCTCTCCAAGCTCAAGGCAGGAGACTGATTAAAACCAACAGGACTGGCAGCACTTGACCTTTTGCAACTGAAGACACACTTTGAAATTTACAGGGAACCATGAAAAAGCTCAGCCTGTTTCCAGGACCCAAATGGAGGTGACAGGATGGGTTCAGTAGCCAGACCTGGCCATCTCGGCCCACAGAAGAGTTATGTGGGAGCTGATTCATTCCAGGGAGAGACACACCACCTGGCACATCAGCGGCAAAGCTGCTGGGCAGTTCCCAGGACCATGTTGGAAAATCAGATGCCTTTAATGTTTCTGCCACCTACCTGTCTGTCATTTGGTAAAGTCTGGGTTTTTGTTTAAAGAATTGTCTTTTCCAGGAAAACCACCTTTAAAAAATCCTCTTCAGCATCAGGATTTCATAGGTTTAACAGAAGAAGAAAAAGGCATCAAGGAAGGAGACTGTGTGGGGCTGCTGCATCCAAGGACAAACAGTGGAAGTCCAGGATCAGTGGAGGGGTCCAGGGACAGTGTCCTCTGATTGACATCTTCAAACACCAGTTCAGGGTCCCCCTCTGTTATTTTGCTTCCTGGAGTCTGAGTCTAAACAAGACTCTCTTTAAAGAGCTAAGAGGAAGGAGTGGCTGGAGTTGAGACATTACAAGGGCTGAAGAACAGAAAGGACAAGGGGAGAAGGGAAGCCAAGGAAGGCCGAGCTCCAGCTTCTGGCCCTAGCCCTGCAGGTCCAGGTGCCCAGAGACACAGTGACCATCTCCCCCGTGTGGTTCACGTCCTCACTTTCAATCAGAGAACGCCAAGATGGCCCTCTGGTAGCCCAAACCTGCGAGTCAATCTAGGCCCCTCACTGGCCTGCACATGCAGTATGAACAGCAAGGTCAGTCTTGCCTTCTAAAAAGCTCTTGAATCTGCCTTAATCCAGGCTGTTCCTCAGGGGCTTCACTCACAAGTGCCTCCTCCTCTCCTCCTGCAACGTGAACGATTTCTCCAGAACGTTCGTCTGCTTCTGTCAGGGGACGTCTGCTGCCCTGCTTCCAGTTCTCCATCAGGACTGCGGGTTGTCAGCGTAGAATTCAAAGCCACCAGCTTATTTTTCAGGGTCTGATCCTTTGCAGTCCTTCTAAACTTATCTCTGCCCCCCCCTTTCCATGTGGAATAGTCACTCCACTGTTTCCACAGATGTGTCTTTTTTTTAATTAACATATAATGTATTATTTGTTTCAGGGGTACAGGTCTGTGATTCATCCGTCTTACACAATTCACAGCACTCACCATAGCACATACCCTCCCCACTGTCCATCACCCAGCCACCCCATCCCTCCCAGCCCCACCACTCCAGCAACCCTCAGTTTGTTTCCTGAGATTAAGTCTCTTATGGTTTGTCTCCCTCTCTGGTTTCGTCTTGTTTAATTTTCCCTCCCTTCCCCTATGATCCTCTGTCTTGTTTCTCAAATTCCTCATATCAGTGAGATCATATGATACTTGTCTTTCTCTGATTGACTT
>NC_138378.1:118607103-118620714 GCF_054177405.1 Leptonychotes weddellii
TCTCCGCATCCCCACCAACATCTGTCGTTTCCTGACTTGTTAATTTTAGCCATTCTGACTGGTGTGAGTTGGTATCTCATTGAGGTTTTGATTTGGATTTCCCTGATGCCGAGCGATATTGAGCACTTTTTCACGTGTCTGTTGGCCATTTGGATGTCTTCTTTGCAGAAATGTCTGTTCATGTCTTCTGCCCATTTCTTGATTGGATCGTTTGTTCTTTGGGTGTTGAGTTTGATAAGTTCTGTATAGATTTTGGATACTAGCCCTTTATCTGATACAGACATGTCTTTCTGCTTCAATCTCTCTTCACCTATTGCTCCTTCTGTTTGAAATGTCTCACACACCACTTCTCCCAGGAACACCCTTCTCTGCCTGGCTAGTTCGTCCACGTCCATCGTCCGCACCCCCTGCCTCCCCAGCATCGCTCCTTCTGGGTGTGCTGCCCTCCTCGGTGCCTTCACAACACCCCGGGCTGGCCCCTGTGCGGCAGCCACCTCCCCTGCATTCTCCCTTCCCTGGCCGCTGTCCCTGTGTTCCAAACACACAGCACAGCCAGCGACCCATGAGAAGGGGCCAACACCCATGAAATAAAGACAGGAGTGGGAAGGAATAAAATGGAAGTGGGAGAAAGAAAGCGGAACTAAGGCCCGCTGTTGATGAGGGAAGCAAAGGACTTTGTACCATCTTGGGAAGGTTTTTAAATCTGAGTTGTAGAATGTCATAAAGAGAGGGGAACAGAAGGCTACCAGACCTTTCTCCTTGGCTGCGTGGGAATGGTAAACCTCAGCCTGGCGAGGAGGTAGATCTTCCTGGACCAACCCGCTCCGCTGTGGCCATGCAGTCTCTTGCCCACACCCTGGGTGCTGCGTTTGCTTCCTCTGTTTCCTGCCTGCCCACTCACATGTGATTTGGCCTCTTTCTCACCAGGGAAGCTATTTTCTCCCACAACATATGCTTATTTTTTTCTACCCATCCTTCTGAGATACTCACATCTCTCTTTGACATTTGTCAAAATGGCTTCACCTCATGACGATTTTGCAAATTCACTTTAGAGGCTTCCTGGGAGCGAACTGTTCTTGCAATTTAGGGATTCAGCCACCAGGTGGCAGGACAGTGTTCAAACTGCAAGGCACTGGCTTTCCCTGTATTTCCGCTCCCCAGCCCCCCACCCATGCCCTGCTGATTGCCACTCAATGCAAGAACCCCTCTGCCACCCCTCCAGGGTCAGCCTGCAGCCTCTGCTTGGGTGCTTCCAGGGACAGGGGACTGTACGGCAGCCCACTCTCTGTTCAGGTGAATCTCAGAAGTAGAGGCGGAACGTAACTAGTCAGCACTATATTCTGGGCAAATACTAGGGGTCCAGCAATTTTATAAGAGCTGAAGATATACAAGGCTCTGCTATTAGGAGTGCACATCACCTAATAAGTCTTCCTTTCACAAAAGTCCAATTCTGCCTTGGAAAACCCGCAAACCCCTGACCAGCTCTCAGCACTGCCACGTATCACTAATCACATTCCTCAGCCCCGAGAGCTGCTCTGCTCCGTTCTCCTTTCCCTCTTGTTTCAAAGGAGTGTGCCAGGAGAAACTAAGAGAGAACAAATAGGCCACGGTGGCTCAGTTCCCTGGGATGTTCTCTTCTTTCCCTCCCCATCAGGGAAAGATTCAAATGTCCCTCCACCTGGGTCCCCTTGGTCTGCCTGAGTTAATTCACTCACCAGCTGTTAAGGCTGTTCTGTCCTTGGGTGAGACTTGGCCGCTCACCCCCTCTTCTGAGCTGCAACTGGGCCTGGCCTCATTAGAAGCCATGTGGCCTCCAAAGCTGGCTGTCCCTGGAGTCAGCCCGGATTACATCAGCTTCCTCCGATGGCCAGAAGCAGATTTCACTCGTTTTCCTCTTTCAAATCTGTGCAGTCTTTTTGCTGCCTTCAGATTTTGCTTTCTGTATCCGAGACACATCTTCAGTTCCTACCTCGCTTTCAGGTAGGGGTGTTGTCATGCCTTTGAAGGATACGGTCTTATTTCCCTTCTATGCTCCAGGTCCCAAACCAATATCCGTTGGGGTTACAGTTCTGAGGAAAGGTTGTCCAAAATATTATCTTTCTATTTTAAGGTTTGCCCAAACGCCTTGAGCAGACGGTGTGAACGATATAATTTTTGGCAAACTTAAGAGCATGATCCTTCCTGACAGATGCTTGGGAGAGCAGCAAAAGCTCACGCAGGATGGCTTTGTGTTCAGGAAGCTTATTAGCATTCCACGGGCCTGACCCTCACTTGGTTGAGAGGATGCAGAGGAGGCTTTTTGAGAGAATTAACAAGACTGAAAAAGATCTTATTTTGATCTTCTGATTTCATTAGCTGGTATCGTTCAGAAGCATGTTGAATTTGAGCAAGAAAACGAGCACATACCGAGCACCTGCCATATATATGTCAAATGCTCTACACGAATGCTTATGTAATCCCCACAGTAGCTTTGTAAGAATCCTATTATTATCCCTTTTAAAAAGCAGGAAATCTGAGAACCAAGTGTATGTGTATGTAACCAA
Source organism: Leptonychotes weddellii (assembly GCF_054177405.1). Taxonomy (NCBI): domain Eukaryota; kingdom Metazoa; phylum Chordata; class Mammalia; order Carnivora; family Phocidae; genus Leptonychotes; species Leptonychotes weddellii. Next base: position 118,609,647 of record NC_138378.1, read on the forward strand.
TGTTGCACAGATAATATTCAAATCAGCAAACAATTCTATGTCTGCTTGGATTCAGACCTTGCTGTCTTAGAAATAGTATATTTCTTTTCTAAATTAACTTTGATTTCTTTTTCTGGCTATATAAGCAAAACAAGCTTAATGTAGACAATTTGAAAAATGTAAACAAAGTCCCCTTAATCACCCTTAATCCATTGTTTAGCAACAGCCACTATTTACATTTTGGTATATTTCTTCCTCTGATGATTTCCCTGCATAATCAGTTTGTTCATTAGATAGAGAGAGAGAGATAGGCAGACAGACAGACAGATCGATCATAACACATTCACTTATTTTTCTTTTAGAAATTTAGGGGCTCATTTTCTTCCACAATGAACAATTCTTAGATTACAGTTGTGATTTTTCTTCGGGACCTGGAAATACTAGCTCAGAGTGTGAGTGCATCTATAGTTCTAGATGCCTATGTCAGACTGATTTCTAGAAACAAATTAATAACAATTCACAGCAGTGTGTATCTCTCTCATGTTTGAAGAGGCAACAATACAGTGACTTCTACGGCCTTTGCTTATTCTTTTAGAAGAAAGTGGCAACTAATTGTTTTAATTACGTTATTAACAAGATCAAATTATTTTCAGTTTTGATTACTTTTGGTCATTTTTTCAAAATTTACTGTTCTATGAATTATTTATATTTTTCATTCATTTTCTCTATTAGAAATTAGATATTTCTATATTTCAAATTATTGACCTCTTTTCTCATTTTATGATAAAAAATATCTATATTTTTTTCCCCTGTAGATCTATAATCTCTTCCTTCCCATTATTGGAAATGAAAGAGCTAGCTGCTCCTTTCGTGGTCGCCCCTGGCAGAACCCTCTCTCTTGGGGCAGACTGGTTAAGTAGGAAGTTCCCCGGAGTCCTAACTGTCATGGTAAAGCATTGACCTGTCATTGCATGCCTGCTCCTGTCACTTCCACTCTGAAGACCAAATTTAGACTTTCCATATATTGACAAAATCTTGCAAGCAAATTTTGGTTTATTGATGAGTTTTTATTGCTGTTACTTCCCATGGAAGCTGCAAAGATAATGTATATATAAATAAGACTCTTTTTTTTTTTCCCCTTTAGATACAATAGTTAGTTTTTAGGAGCTGTTCTAGGTAAACTTGGTAATTTAAATAATTAATTTTTGAGTTTTATTTTGGGTCCCTCCAGTTGCTTAGAAGATGAAACCTTCTTTAGAATAATTTTGTGTTGGGGTGCCTGGGTGGCTCAGTTGGTTAAGCATCTGACTCTTGAGCTCAGCTCAGGTCTTGATCTTAGGGTCATGAATTCAGGCCCCATGTTGGGCTCCACTTGGAGCCCACTTAAAAAGTAATAATAATTTTGTGTCTTTTGAGGATTGTGGATAGTATAAAATAGAATATTTATGGTGACTAGTAATCAATCAGTAAGTATTCCTTGGATCAATTGCTGAAATATCCTTTCCTCGTCTCCATGAATCCAAATCTAAACTATTTTCTAAGCTCAGGCCAAGCCCCTTGCCTGTCCTGACCAGACTACATGGAAAGTTCTTGCCCTCTCTGAAGTTTTATTTTTCTGTTCAGTCTCCCTTGGCACAAAGCAAAAACGAGCCAAATGTCATTAAACTTCCCATGTGTTTGCATTTTATCTTTTCAACTGGCTTCATTAAGTGCGCATCCATTCAATTCAATTTATTCAATGATTTATTAAGCTCCTCCTAAGTAAGACTTTGAAAATTTATGTAATTTTACACATTTGTAAACACACACACACTTGTAATATGATACTATTCCAGGGAAAGATGAAGAAAGCCTAGAGACTGAACCACAAAGCAGTGCATTTGAGCTGATTCATCACTAGCCTGCAGGAGCCTATTGCTGAATTTCTGGGAATATTGTAAGTTAGCTATTAAACATGGCCATTATTAAAAATCAAGTGTGTGAACTATATATCTCTCCACAAATTTGCATTCAGTGACATCATTTTGGTAGCTTGATATTGGCCATGGTTGGAGTATTTATTTATACCAGAGAAACTGGCAAACACTGTAAATCAAAGCTCGATTATTGCTTTGTTGATTGACTAGGTTTAAGAAAATGATGGAGACAATGTTAATAATGCAGATTAAACTTTTAAAAGTGTGTTGTGCATTTAGTCACTACCTTGTGAAGAGCACAGAAAATTTGAAGAAATATTCTTCCAGTATTTGAATCCTGTTATCCAGTGAAGCAAAGAACCCACTCACATCATTGAACGATGAGTGACGTCCTGACATACGTAGTGAACACGGTTTATGTGAGAGTGAGAAATGGTTTTACAGCAAGCCACATACCAGACTTAATGGAAATAAACTTAATGGGAAAAGAACATTCAGGAAGGGATACGATTCAATTTTCACATTATGGTTGAATTGCAACTATAGATTGGCTACAGATACAAAAGTTTGGCAAAAATCAATGAAAGCATTCCGTAAGAATGAGTTGCTTATGTAGAGTGTATAGTGAAGGGCATTGTATATTTTATCATTATGTGTAAATCATGTCCTACACATCCTTTATATGAGTAAAATTTGTAATGAAGCTATATACATGTGTATATATACCAGCATTATTATTATTATTATTATTTATTATTATTTGGTGCACTTGTTAAACATTTATCTGCTCACCACCACCTGTATTCTTCATTGAAAGATGCAATCAGAGTGAATTTTGAACCAGAAAAAGTGAGCCCTGGCTTCACTCCTGACATCATCTCCCTACCCACCTTGCAGATGCATCCTGTCCTACAGTGAAATATGGAATTTATGAAATATTTATGGTATAGGTTTTTTTCAGGGGCCCCCTTCAGAATAATCTCATTTCTGTTCTGCCTATAAAGTACCTACGCATGCTTTCTTTTTCTTCTAAACATGAAAAGCATATAAATCAAATCTTCTTAAAAAGGAAACTGGAAAGAAGAGATGAGCTTCCTAGGTATCACCGGGAGATTCTAGAGAGTATTTTCTGACCTGCCCGATGACACACTGTCCTCTATCAGGAGCTTTCCTCCCTCCCATACTTACTTGGCAGCTCTCCTCCCCATGAGAAATCCCACAGGGTGGAGCCTCATTCCAGAACAAGAGATACCTAACAAAAATAAATTCACATTTTGTAAGAAAGAAAGAAATCCTTCAGGACTCATGAAAGCTGCCTCGCAGCCTTACCCGCCCATCACGTTGCCTGTTGGCCCTCTCGGTGTGCTGATGATCGTGTCAACAGCAAGAGGGCTCTCTTCAGCTTGGAGGTCTTTCGCCTATGTGTGGGGTCTTCAATGTTGATTTCTCTGGGTTAAATCCTGGAGAGCAAGGCCTGCGGGGAAGACACAGTGGTGGGCTTCTGTGACATCCTCCATCACCCTGCGTGACCTCACCTGTAACTCAGCATCAGCTGAGGAAGTCTCACCTGAATTACCTGCGGTAAAACGCTTGCTTCAGGCCTCCTCTCCCTTTCTCCACTCAAAACCTGAGCCCTAACTTTATCCTGTAAACCTGAAAAGATACTCATTTTTGATTCCAGAAGGTTTTCTACAAAGAGTAAAATAATTTGATTTAATGAATAAAGAATGACTTCTGAAATCCATCTATCTGCATTTACGATGTTTAAATACCAGGAAAGATCGAGGTATTCATATTTGGTTACGTATGTGCAGATGAGATAATCACGGTTTAATGAAAACGTCCAGTTATTAGTTAATCAGTTCAGCTTGGTGACTATTGGTCTGTTATGGCAGGACAAGAATAATTAAATGACGCTTAAAGGTATGGGAAGAACGTTAGTCAGAAATTGATGTGCCTACAGAAGGCTCCAAATGGCCGACGTTTAATGGTCCTCTCCATGTTGCCATGGCAACTCACTTTGGTAACTCACATATCCTCAGTGTAAGAAAACAAGGGGCAGAGTGTTCTTAGGAAGGTGCAACCCCCTTTAAGCAGATCTATAAGCATCGCAGATGAACAGAACTTTAAACATTCCGCCATGAATATTCATGAAGTAAGTTGTTTTTTGTTGCCTGCCTAGTCAGCAGTCACAAAACACATGGTGTGTGTTGGCAGCATCTTGCCTAGGTAGAGGGCTATGGACGGAGGCAATGGCAGGAACCAGGACCTGTGAGGCTGACTGACATTTCCATCTGTAGCGAAGGCTGGTAATTAACAGGAAGGAGTTTGCCTGCAGCATTGCACCATCTGCTAGGGGAACGGCTCAGTAAGAAAGGAGCTGGATAGCATCTCAGCGGTGGCGCGATCTGGTTCCGACATGAGGCCGGGCATCTGTTAGCTGAGGAGACGGACTATTAGGGAATTCGACTGGGAATGAACAACATGGAAAGAGCACTCTGACCTAGCCCATAAAAGCAACTCTTTAGAAATGGTGTCTTTTCATCTTACTTACCCAAGCCTTCTGAAATGGTTTGCTGAGGGACCATTACAGATCTGTTTGAAGTAACACAATGGTTTCAAAAATGCTGTTTTATTCCAACGTGAAATTCTTGAAATCAGGATACAGCTGTCATCTTTTGACAATAGAGCTAATTTCAGAGCGAGGATATGAGGTTAAATTCCTTCTTTTGTCGTTTAGATTGGGGAGCAGTGGGGGTGGGGAAACAAAATGATCATTTAAATGCTACGCTATTCAAAATCAAGGAGACAAAAAAACTCTGGGATGCCCTGGCAGAAAGTGAGTAGATCAGAAATCACCCCAAAGTTCTTGTAATGTCTTCATATTCTGTTTTGTTTTTTCATACTGTTTCCTAATGCAAATCTTTCTCATCATGAAAAACCACACTTCAGGACTTGGCGCATTAACCGTATTTGACTAGCCTCAGGACCTTAGCTGAAGAGGATGTTAGTGTTTTAGGTACCAAATCTAGAAGTGGGAGCCCAGTTCATGGTAGGGTCAGTGTGTATTTGGGGAAGGATGAATGGGCAGAGCCTCTCTAACACCCCCGCCCCCCGATTCTTAGGAAGTACAATAAGTTCTTCTGCAGGAGACTTCATCTTTGAGAGGGGTCAGCAGACAGAAACCTGGGTCTCCCTATCATCGTATAGGTTAATGCCACTTTAAAAAATATAAATGTGGCATTAATCTTTCAACTATCGGGGAGAGACTATTGACTCCAACCATCTCAGGCAGGTTGGAGCTGAGAATCTACTAACACCATTCCTGTGACTGGGACTACTGACTCATGTACAAAGTCCCCCAGATGGCAGATAACTTGAATTTGTGTGTGTGTTACTGTTACTAAATCAGAGCCATTGAATGATATTTACTGAGACCTCATGGTACCATATGGAATCAAAAAATATATAGACCTTGGAATTTAAATTCATCTGAAAAAAGTGGACACAGGATTCTTATTTAGAGCATTTTTTTCCTCCTTCCCTCTCTTGTGAATGCTGATTATTTTGCTAATCTATGGGAATGCTGGTGTCTGAAAGGGCCAGTACAAGACAAATAGAAAAATCTCATCTTTACTAGATAGGAGAAAAATAAAAATGACATTGACTGTGAAAAATAACACACATTTTATCCAGTTGTGTGCCAGTAAAGTTTAATAACTGTCTCTCGGGGGAGGGGATAAAGAGGCCCTGATTTGTAGCTTTTGCCAAATTCCATGGTGTCAATATTCCAACCACGGCTGATTTCAGATTAGCCATGTTGAGACTTGAGAATAGATTCATATCAGCTTTTGGAAGCCAGTGGGGATCGGTTCCAACACACCACTGATTTTATCCCTATATGCCTCATGTATAAAGAATTGGTAATGCCAATTTCGGTTATGCTGGTGAAAGTGGTCTATTTGATTCAATACAGTCACTCTTCACATGCGGAAAGTCTAGTAACTCCTATTTGTGTAGTGCAATGGAGCCTATAAAATCAATTAATCTTCCTTAATTCACTCGACCTCCTCCTAACCCTGCTGTCTAGGCAGAAATTGAGGCTCAGTGGCATGCCATGGGCTTATTTAGTAAGTGGGAGATATGAACTAAGTATCTAAGTGTTACTGTAAGAGTTTACTTGTGAATAGATACCTGCTTGTCTGGGACATGGAACTGACCAGCCACCGTATCAGTACATTTCTTTGTCTCTCCATTTTTGTTTTGTGCTGTCTTACTTTGCTGCATTTTGGCCACAACCTTCCCCTGTTACTTCATTACAAAGGCAGTATTTGAAGTTGCCTTCGAATATTCATAGCCGAATATTCAAGTTCATACTTCTCACCCACCATAGCCGCTCAGAATGTGGCACTCACTCCCACCTCCCGTGTCCAGTCCAGAAGGCTTGGGTTGTATTGAAAATCATCGTTCCAGGAACCTGGATCTCAGGCTATGTTCCAGGAGCTCATTCAGTATTACTCATGGCACGTAGGTTATACCAATAAAGCAATTTAAAGAGTCATTAAAAAGAAATCTGGAGTAGGACAGCATCCTAGCCAAGGAGGAAGCTGGAGAGCATCACAACACTGCAGATTTAAGAGATAAACCTCATGGCTAGAACCCTCACTAATCATTCAGTCATTTAACAGAGTAGCCAATGTTATTGAGTGGAATCCTATGTGGCAAGTACTTTGCTACATACGGGGGATGCAGAGATTAATGAAATGGTTTCTACTCTTAAGGATCTTACCCTAAATATTGTTTTTCCGGGGGAAATAATTCTGGCTGTGTGGTCTGCAAATTCTCTTAAGAGTCATACTATTAAAGTCACATAATAAATCAATAAGACCATAACTTCTCTGGGGAGAGTCAATTACAGGTTACTTGTTGGAAAGTGAATGACTCAAATTCGACATGAAGATCCCTGTGATTTGAAGGTCTGTATCATGAGACAGTATATTTGGTGAGATGAAAGACTCAAGGTTAGAAAGAGCCTTTTCAGGTCCAGGGCTGCTGGTTGGCCACATGATCCCATATGGCCACCCCCACCCCATGTATGAAGATGATAACTCTGATCCAGTAAGACCCGAATTCAAATTATTTTGATGATTGACTTTTGTTGGTCACTCAGACTCTCCCACATTTTCCCCCTGATCACTTGAGCCTCCTGGCAAACATGGCAGTGTGGATCTGGGAAGTAGAGAGTGGCATTCACTTAGAAGATTTTGGGAATGGCACATCCTAGAGTTCTGCACAAAACATGGAGAGGCCCTGGGTCTACAGTACACAGGACAGATCTAGACTAGCCTTAAATGCAGCCATGCCAAATGAGAATCACACTTACACAGCACTAGCTCAGTGAACATAGTGCTTTCAGTTACCTGGTCAGCTAATCTGTTCAAGTCAAAAGAGATTCCACCCTCATCAGGGATGGGGTTGGAATTCTTCACGGTTTTCATCTCTCCATGCCTTTCTCAACACCATAGATGTGAACCTAAAATAATATTGGTGTTAGGATATATACCTCACTTTACCTTTGGGGCATCACAATTATTTATTAATTCACCAAAAATTGACATAAGCGCCATTCACATGGCAACCACTGTAGACAACTGAGCTATAAGAAACACAAAATGGACAAAGCATACGCACACACACACACCAGATGACGTGTGGCTGGGGTGGGTTGCAGCTATTTTAGGCAGAGTGGTCTGGGAGGGTCTCTCTAATAAGAAATATTTGGTCTGAGACCTATATTGAGAAGTTATAGGAGCCAGCTACAGAATATCAGGAAAAGGAAGGGTAATCCAGGTAGAAGGATCCAAATACTCATGCCCTGGATATCTGGAAGGACCTTAGTGGATCCTTGGAAAGATAAACTACCATCCCAAAACTGTCTTTCTCAATATGTAGATGACAGCTGGTGAATTTTTACCTTGATATATTCTGAAACTATTAAACCGAGAAAATGGCACAAGGGCTCAGAGACACCCCCACAGTGTAACCTTAGGAAAATCGATCCTCTCAGGGAATTTGGTATCCCACCCTTTACATCTTTCATCCCGATTCTGCCCCCCAGGCTGTCAGTCCTTGGAGCAGAACTGGCTTCTTCTCCTCTGTTCCCATGCAGGGCCTGGTAGGCAAGAGCGATGTGGCTTCTCTCTACCACATTATATTTAATTCATGCCAGGCCTTCTTCTTTATTAAAATTTTTCATTACTTTTGTATTACATGAGTAATTTTGTGTTCACTTTAGAATAGTTCAAAATTAAAATGAGAATAAATTATAAAATAAAAGCACCTCTTGTCTTTTTTTTTTTAAGATTTTATTTATTTATTTGCGAGAGAGCATCAGAGGGAGGAGGGTCAGAGGGAGAAGCAGACTCCCCGCCGAGCAGGGAGCCCGATGCGGGACTCGATCCCGGGACTCCAGGATCATGACCTGAGCCGAAGGCAGTCGCTTAACCAACTGAGCCACCCAGGTGCCCCCGCACCTCTTGTCTTATTCAAAAAAACTGCCGTTAAAATGTTTTAAATGTTTACCATCCTTCCCCGATGCTGTGTATATTTTAACTACCTGAAATGGTTTCTACTGCACATTCAATTTCGAAATCTGTTTTACTATTCTCACCGAATATTTTAAATGTCTTTTATATGGATAAATTCTCTTTTATACAGATAAAACATCACTTTGTACATCTATATAGTGTTGCTCTATATAGTTGATCAAAATTTAACTAAGCTTTTATTACTAAGCATTCTGGTTGTTTAAATTTTTTTCTTGTTGTGGAAAATGTTGTGTCAAACATAATTAACTCAATCTAAACATTTTAAAAATTAGCTAACATTTCTTATGATCTGTTTCTCAAAGTAGAACTGATAGGTCAAAAGACTTTGGCCCAGTAATACCCCCTCCAGTCTTCAAGATCCTTCAGTAAAGCAACAGTATATATATATAAGCAGATGCTTTTCCTCCTTCTCTTCAAAGCTGGAAAACGCTCCCCACAGCTCCCTCTGATACAGTAGTTTCTTAGCATCCCTGATACGTGTCCCTTCCCAATAATGCCTTCTTGGTGTCAAAGGATGAATATCATTTTGATTGGGGATGTGACTGATGCCTTACTTGCCTCTTGTGACCGTATGACATGATTCTATGGAAATGAGGGCAGTTGTCAGGTAGGTAGCCAGGAATTCTGGTGAGGAGTGCAGTTGTGCGGGATGGTGGGTATGAGTCATCTTAGGTAAAAATTATCTCTTGCTCAGATCACGGTGGAGCCTCCCACAACCATAAATCCAGAACATTCCTCAGAAATATATCCTCTCTCGGCATTGATAACCAGTGAGCGAGTGAACTTGGAGAAGGGGCTCCACAGAAGAGTCACAGTTAAACCACTGGCCACACAGCTCGCGGGAAGTAAGAGAAAGCCTCCTTGTTTGCTGGTAGCGAGCCAGATCCCCTGCAGGGATAAATAATGAAATAGCTGCTAGTGGTTCTGAGAATATAACCAAATTACATCTTTGGAGGTCAATGGATTATAAAGCCCCAGAGCCTGGCTCCAAAGACTGTAAATATACATCCTCTTCCTGCCCCACCCTTCTAGGGCCTTTAGACAAAGTGGCAAGAATGGGACAGCATGCAGACCCATTACACAGGCATTTTCAGAAGAGGTGTGAAGTGTTCCTAGCTTGGGACAATCCTAAAGCAAAATGTGGCAAGATCTCCATAGATTCCTGGGATGGGTTTCTAGTACCCAACACAAAATCTCACTCTAAATGATGTTTGCTGTGGATTGACAAATAGGACTTTCTCTACAGCGGTGGGAGGGATTGGCAAACCCATTTTCCTTGCTCCTTCCACTCTCTCAACCTCTCGCTTTCTCCTGTCTAGTTTTTTTTCCTGCCAGCAGGTTTCCTTCAGCAGTCAATCAAGGGCAACATGTCCTCAATCAACATTTTTCATTTTTTACGCGACACTGTCCTTTAAAGCTTTCTGCAGCTGGTTGGCAACCAGGTCCTGCCGGTATCCTCCGAGAGCCTCCCCGGTTGTGTGCACATCGGTCCCCTTCCCAGAGCCCCCCAGGTGCCTTGGAGGCAACCTGACTTGGAGTGTGTCTGTTGCTTACCAGCCTGTGGCGGTGCTCAGGATTTCCAGCTGCTGGAGCCCAGCCCTTGGGCAGCAAAGGGGGCAAAGGGAGGTCAGCAAGTAAGCGGGACACAGTTGCCGTTGTGAAACAGGGAGCCTTTTGTACCAAGAGGAGAGAAATCTGTTATTTAATTTGGGGAATGGTAAATATGTCATTATAACAACAGAAAAGCATTCTGATGGAGGAACAGAGCTGGACAGGAATTAGAGACCTCGTGTTCTTGTCACTGCAATAACTTACTGATTCCCGATCCTGAAGCAGTCAGTCAACTTATTTTACAGAGCATTTTTTTAAAAGGAAGATACTGGACTAGTTGTCTCCACTCACACTCGCTACCCTAATATTCCAAAGTCTCTGCTTCTGGCTCAGGAGCTGTCCCAAGGATGAAGATCTACGAAGCGGTTGCTGTCCCAGATGTTTGGAGTGGACAAAGCCTTAAATAACGAGCGGTTAACTTGTGTGCCTGAGAAGTGCGACTCTCGATGGGAAGCACTCTTAAAGTCCTCTTTTCCTGCCCAAATGTTGAGTGAGAGCTCCTCTGGGAAATCAGTGCAGAGAGGAGCTGGTCCCCATGCACCTGTGTGTTTTATCTGTGGAATGATCACTCTGCAGGAGTGTCCATGAATCTTCCAACTGTGTGCTTTCTCAGGGACTAACTCACGTCGGCTGTCACACTGAGCTGCACCATTTCACCCTGCACAACAGTCTGCTGCGTCTGCATCACGTTTGAAGAGGAGGGTTGTGCATCACGATGAGACACTGCCAAGACACCAGGGTTCCTCAGACCCAGGTTCGACCCTCAGCTGGACCTTTACTGGTTTTGTGATCTTGGAAAATTTTGCACCGTCTCCAGGCCTCACTAAACATTCAGTAAAAGAGAAGTACAGTCCTTTCCATCTCAAAGACTTGTGGCAGAGGTTTAGTAAATATTTTCTGTCTTTACTGGGGTGTTCCAGAAGTGTCTCACATTTCATGTGGCAGAAATCTCCC
>NC_138378.1:118620814-118640366 GCF_054177405.1 Leptonychotes weddellii
TTCCTTCCCCCCGCCCCCCCCCCCCGATCCAATCTGTCAGTAAGGTCTACTTATTAAAGTATTTTCCTAATCCATCCACGTCTCTCGTTCTTCATTTCTATACCACCTTGATCCAAGGCACCGTCATAGCTTGCTCAAATTAGTGACACATACAACACATAAGTCTCTCTGCGTCCATGTGTAACCCTCTACAATCTAGACTCCATCCTGCCTGCACGCTGATATTTTTAAACCCCAGATGATATTTTGCACATACTTCCCACTTCAGGCCTTTTCAAGGCTTCCTATTAAAATAAATTCTGAGCTCCTGACCATGGCCGAAGGAGTCTGCATAGTCTCTCTGCCCTCCATGCTATTCCCTGTATGGTTTGTTCCATGGGGGCCGTGGTTTCCTTCGTTGTCACCAATCTCAGGGGATCCATCATTGGCTTTCAACACAGGCTATTCCGTATTTCTTTGTCTTCAGATCTTTGCATAGCTGGCTCCTTTGTGTCATTCTGGTCCCAGCTTACATGTCACGACTGCAGTCACTCACCAGCTAGCATGTCTCCATGCTTTATATGAATAGCAGTTAGCACTATCTGAAAATCTTATTTATTTCTTTATTTTTCCATCTTTCCTGCTCTAGAGCAGAAATCTAAGGAACCTTAGTGCTCTGGATTGCCACATGTTGCAGTGGAATATAAAAATATTGTTAGAAGGCTGGAGTACAGGGGACTATTTCACATAGGCACACAACGCATGCTTTTATATGCATATGTGAAATAAACAAACGCTTCAGAGTCAGCTAGTCTTAGCTTCTGATCCACCCCTGTTACTGCTGGCTGTGCAATCTTGGAAAAATTACTGAACCTCTCAAGCTCAGTTTTCTCATTTGCAGAATGGAGATAAAATCAGCATCTCCCTCATAAATTTGAGTAGAGAAATATGTGTACAACTTCTAGCAGAGTTCCCAACACATTATAAATAGCTGGATTTCAGCCACTTGTACTTTATCTTCTTGTTCAATCAGCTCATTATTGAGTGTGGTGCTAAAAGAGCAGAATTGGGTGGAAGCTTCTGATATGTTTGTTATTTATTAAAGATTTCTTTAGAAACCTCTGTGCTGCATTGTGATACACAAATCCGAGGAAAATGTAATCCAAATATAGTGTCAACGTGTCTAGATATTACATCATTGGTCTCCCACTTTTTAAACATTTAACCCTCATCTGTAAAATGAAGATAATTTGAACTGCCACGTAGGCTGGTGGATGAGTTAGTTTAACACGTACAAAGCGCGTGTTGACTCATGGATGTCAACATTCGTCCCTCTTCTAGTCGTACTTTCAATCCACTCTCACATGTGTAAAATTCATTTGAAAAAAAGGACCGATAACTTGAAGGGGCTGCAAATAACTGATTGCATCCAAAGTCATCAAGAATGTACTGAAACAATAATATTTAGAGAACCTTCTCCATCTTTTGTGCTGGTCGAGTAGGTAGATAACCAGGTAGTACAAGACACAAAGTGCCCCATTTAAAAGACCATCAGGCCAAGTTTGATTGTATCCAGGGAGTTTCCAGAGGTGACAACTTGGAAACTAGAAATGTGTTTCAGAAAACCCTATGCTCAGTGTCAGCTTCTTATCATCCGTGACCTTGTGCCTTACTCCATGGAATAGATTGAAATAATCTAAACTTGGTGTTGATGGAAATAACACTGAATTTAGGGCCAAAAGGTCCAACTTAGTAGCTGTGAAAACTGGAACATTTCTTTAACTCTTGGATTTCCAGGTTGTCCATCCAGAAGTGGGGGAAATAATACCAATTTTTCTTTCTGTCCAGAGTATTTAATGATCAATTGTCCAACAGTTAAAAAGGTTGTAAAAGTGATTTTTAAATGGTAGAAACTAAGTAATAACATTAGAGATTAGATTTATCTATTTAAAGTCGGAGAGTAAAACTGAGACACAGAGTTGTATGAAGATAATTTCCATTCATCTTTTTTTTTTTTAAAGATTTTATTTATTTATTTGACAGAGAGAGAGAGTGAGAGCAGGAACACAAGCAGGGGGAGTGGGAGAGGGAGAGGGAGAAGCAGGCTTCCCGCGGAGCAGGGAGCCCGATGCGGGGCTCGATCCCAGGATCCTGCATTCATCTTAAGGAAAAAACTTAATGACAAGGTTAGCTGCTTAACAGTCAAATCAGCTACAGTGAGTTCTGTCACTGACAGCATTAAATGGAATTAAGATAACTAGGGACAGTTGATTTGATCTTTCTGTGTATCATTAAACCATATAAAAGCCTAATGAATAATAAGTGTGTTATAATAGCAATGCAAACACATTACAAAGTTTAGAAATGAGATGTAGAGATAAGAACTATTAATTGGAATCTAAATAAGTGGAGATATATACCAGACTTAATCTTGTGAAAATGCCACTATCTCCAAATTGTTTGATAGATTCAGTGCAATTCTAATGAAGATCCCAAAGGTGTTTTCATGGCACTTGGGCTAACGTGATTCTATATTTTATAAAGAAGAGTGAAGAAGGGTCATGAGCAGAAGACTATTACAAGGTAGTTTAATAGGTCCTTCAGGGTCACCTGGGTGGCTCAGTCGGTTAAGCATCTGCCTTTGGTTCAGGTCATGATCCCAGAGTCCTGGGATCCAGTCCCACATCGGGCTCCCTGCTCAGTTGGGAGCCTGCTTCTCCCTCTTCTGCCTGCTGCTCCCCCTGCTTGTGCTCTCTCTCTGTCAAATAAATAAATAAAATCTTTTTAAAAAAATAGGTCCTGGAATTATCCTCTCTTTATAAACAACTGTCACACTGCACAAACTTTGTGAAGCAAACAATATAATATTGTTTCCAAGCACTAATTATAGGGGGACCATGGCTCCACATTCATCGGGCGCTCTGACTGGGACTCGTTCCCAGGGTGTGGTGTGGGCATGTGGATCCTGCAGGAGGCATAGCCTCACTGAGTTGAAGAGGCAGGTGTTGGAGTCGCAAGGTGCCAAGGTGGCTGGAATTTGTGGACTAAGAGATCCAAGGAGAGGGAGATGCATGTGCTGGGAATGGGGGCGGAATGTTGTCTGCAGATTCCCCACAGGTCCTGATCAGGGCTGGCTTGGGTATGTGTTAGAGGTATGACAAACACAAAGGTTTTTCTTTGCAATATATTATTTATACTGTATGTACGAATGTGTATCATAATGTTTTCATTGAATGTCATGTCAGAAGATTATAGTGTGTTTTTGTTTTGATTTTGGCTGTTTTTAATGCTTCTATGACAGCAAGTGGATGAGGAAGGGTTCAGTTCACATGTGCCTGCAAAGCTCTTGTGGCCAAGCACTGCCTTACAGCCTTCCCAAGCACTGTGAACGTCCAGATTCGACAGGGTGAACGAGCCCTGTCGGGATATATTGTTGATTCTCTCTCATTCTTCTTATACATGATGTGTTTTTCATATCCCAAAATGTATCAGACTCTTGGGGAATTTGTATATGCATTTTCTCCCATAGGAAATAATCCTACTGTCCCCACCATGGCACCTTTGCATGCCAAGCTCTTCCTAAATCCTTTGTTTCTGCCAAAATGCCATCCTCAGAGAGGCTGACCCTGCTGACCCTCTCTCAACAGCTTCCATTCCCTGTTTCTGGCTCTCACATTGCCTGTTGGGTTCCTTCAAAATATTTCTAACATATAATCCTATTAATTGTTTGCTGATCCTCTGCCCCTCTTGACTCGCAGCCCCCTGAGGGCAGCCATATGTACCTCATTCTGTCTTATGGTCCCTGCCTAGTGGATCTCACTCACGTGCACACGGTAGGTGCCCTGTAATAATTATTCAATTACTGTCCAGGGAATACTGCAAAGAGCATGTCAGATGGTTTGAAAAAAAAAATTGTCTGATGCCAACTTGATAATTGTGGTCATCTGTAACCTGACTAGAAGGACTCTCCACTGATTTCTGTTAGTGAGAAGAGTACATCTGAGTTGCCACGGCTTGCCCTTTTGACTTTGCTCTCAGAAATTTTTATGAGAGCAAAGAAATTGAAATTCACAAGAAAAACCATGGTTTTCACTCTGCTCTCATAACAATATTTCTGTCTTAAGCTTTTATTTGTGTCGTGATTGTTTAAGACAGCATTTGGGATAGAGTTCATCTGTATATAGCTGGTAGATTCTGAATTTGGGGTTAATTTTCATTGCCGAAAAAAGCATTCAGAAACTATTGAAATTTTTCTTGTATTTATTTTAACAGAGCAGAGATCACATTTCTCCTTGTCTTTAAACAGGTGAAGGGCTATCTTCATTCTTCAGGGGACTTAAGGAAATGTGGTTCCATTGAGTAATTGTGGCTTCTCATCATCCACATGGCTCTGATCTCTGTCACATTCTTTACTCCTTGACCACACATATTCCTAATCTTGCCTGCATTCTAAGGGCATCCTTTCAGCGGGGATGATGCAAACTCAGCTGTGCTGATTGCATTATTCTTCCTGGCTGTAAGCATTTTATTGATTTCTCTGAGAGCTTATTTATTTGCTTAGCTCTTGGGTAGACATTGTTAGATCCAGTTCTAGAGCTGATTCCAAGGACTATGTTCAAACTACAATGAGGAAATCAAGTTTGTCTGGCTCACTGCTATATCACCAACAACTTGCACAGTGCCTAGCTTTTATTGGGAGATGCTAAAAATGCCTAAGTGAGGATTAAGAACATTTTTCCTGCTCACCCTTGAGAGGAGAGAGTACAGATGAAACCCCACAAAGTGGGACTTGGGTGCTTAGTCTTTATCAGAGCTCAACCAGGTATGGACCTCAGATTGGTGATTGGGACATCACAGCCATGAAAGAATGGGATTCCATCTGTGACCTACATTTCAATGTTTTCGTTTTCTTGGCAAACACATCTGACTAGCAATGATAACTTGCCTGTTTTCTTCCTTGGTCGATGTCTCTGAGAGCTGCCATCTGAGGACTGTTATTGAGTCCTGCACTTAAGGTTTCAAATATGAAAGTCACGAGCTCATTATAGACATATTTATTCCCTACAAGTGTTTTCTGGACCTAACCAGATGGTTTGGACACCACCCAGGCTAGTTGAGTCTGATCTTTTTTATATCGAAACAATATTTTATTATCATGATGAAATTGTACAGCCCAACAAATAATGTAAATGCTGGGTTTTGGCACTTAGAAAATTTCCATTTTAAAAACTCACCAAAATAAACTCTTCCACATAGCATGTGACTATCAACTGCTTTTTTGTTTGTCTCAGCAAATATAAAAAGGAATACCTTGCTGAAATATATCAAAGATAATGGATCATGCCTTTCTATTCACTGATGACATCAGTGATATCATTCTTTTATTTATTCAATCTAAAATAATCGTTGAATGTCCATTATGTAAAAGGCACAACATTACACATGCTGGAGACACAGACACATAATCGACACAACACAAGAGTCCTCCCATCAAAGATCACTAAATAGAGTAGAAAAGAGAAGACATAATCACGGCAGCTCCTACTCCCCTACAGACAATTGAAGAGCCCTTAGATCTCACTCTGAATAAACCATATCATCCAAGGTTAATACTAATGGAAAGAGGTAAATAAGGAACTGTAGACAATACAAAGCATCTATTCAAACATTTAACATTTCCCCCTTCCAAATGTTACAGTTCAACTCAATTCCAAGTCATAGGATAAGACCATTTTCCAAGATGTTTTTGAAAGCATACACTCCTTGGGCGCCTGGGTGGCTCAGTTGGTTAAGCAACTGTTTTCGGCTCAGGTCATGATCCTGGAGTCACTGGATCGAGTCCCGCATCGGGCTCCCTGCTCGGCAGGGGGTCTGCTTCTCCCTCTGACCCTCCCCCCTCTCATGTGCTCTCTCTCTCTCTCATTCTCTCCGTCTCAAATAAATAAATAAAATCTTTAAAAAAAAAAAAAAGCATACACTCCTTTCCAACTGGAGATGGGGAATATTTTAAGTCAAAAATGCCATATTTCATTTCCCCTCCTTAGTTAAACCCAATATGAGGTTTTCAAGAATGTAGCAATTTTTTTTTTCCAGAGGAGAAAGGAGCCCTAGAAGTTACCATGGTGATGTGGGTCCCCCACCATTGACCATCAGGGGATGTCAACTGCTGCATCAACAGAACACGACACCTCCGGGAATGAGAGCAAAATCAGCACAGGCCCCATTTAAAGTAAACACTTTTCTAGTCTTCAAAATGTTAAGGAGCAATTGACTGAACTGTTTCCAGAAAGTTGCCTTGGTGAATGTCAAACGTCACCCTTTCTCCCTGTGTGGATCTTGATAAGGCTGCCATCCTGTGGTCCATGTGTTATGGATGTCTTCCCATGTTCCACTGCGTTTCACATCTTGAACCCCTGTATCAGTACAACCTTCTCCTGACTCATTGTTATCTCAATGTGTGGAGACAGTCTGTTTGGAAATACACAAGTTCAGCTTCCACCCCCTTCATGAATGGTGTCAGTTTCACTAGATCTCCCTAGACCTTATTTGGAGTATTCTTTCCTTCTGATGTATCTCTGGATATGTGCATTGCTGGAAGGATTTTTCTCTTTGCCCTTTCAAGAAAGACCTCCCTGAAAACCAAACAAAATCAGAAATGAGCAAAAGCTTCATTTCTCTGCAGGCCTACTCCTTTATTTCCTGTCTACTGTATTTTCATTTAAAGTATCTGTGAACCTGGGGCAATGTTTATTTTCATGACGGACATAGTTTAGGATTCAGAGTAAAAGAACAGTGTTCAAATTCTGTAATGTTTCTTAGATTTGCATACTTCTTTTTGAGGGGAATAAAATCAAATCGACACATTTCTTCTTTTTTTTTAAAGATTAATTTATTTATTTGAGAATGAGAGAGAGAATGCGCATGAGCAAGTTGGGGGCAGGGCAGAGGGAGAGAGAGAATCTTCAAGCAGACTCCGCACTGAGCGCAGAGCCCAGACACAGGGCTCAATTTGAGATCATTACCTGAGCAGAAACCAGGAGTTGGACGCTTAACTGGCTGAGCCACCCAGGCTTCCCATACACATTTCTTCTTTTTAAAAATCATCTTTCATCTTTAAGATTGTTAGTTCAGCCATTTGGTGCCTTCCTTTATGATGTTACACATCTCATTTATTTTTAAAGATCACTGTAAAATAGATTGTAAAAATTCATTCTGAAATGTAAACTTTAAAAAGCTAGATTGGGGTGTCACCAACCCGTGAAATTCACTGCTTCGTGAAGAGAGAAAGAGATGTACATTTTTATGACACATTTTCCTTCTTTAAACAAAGTGCAAGGGAAAAAGACTGATTAGCAAGAATGGTTTGATTTTCCAATGATTTTAAGATCTATCTTTCCTAAGAAAAACCTCTTAGTTCTATGAAATTGGCAGCTTTTTGTGGCTGTTAAGGAAAAAAAAAAAAACAAAAAACACACACACTAATAGGAGTATGTCAGTAGCCCAATTTATCTTCCGAGCATGTGCACATTAATCTACTCCTGAGCAAATGCCCTTGACGACATTGTATTATTTCAAGGGCATTAATAGTAAGAGAAAAATGACTTGACCTCTGTATTTCCCAGTATTTCCTTGAAATGGAGCAGCAGTGACAGTACTAACACACAATTAAGCGCTTGATTATACACTCAGTGTTTTCTTCTGGTTTTTCTGTAGAATGTTCCCCCCCCACCGTAAGGAGCATAATTATAAAGACCTTAATGGGAGCAGCTGGTATCTGACCCTGCTCTTGGCATGGCAGGCGGTGGCTGGTGCATGTAACTCCTCTGACTTTCTCAACCTTGATGTGTCCAAATAACCCTATGGTCGGGGGTCTCCAAGACTACCCTCAGGTTCGATGACTTGCTAGAAAGGTTTACAGAATTCAGAAAGACGTTATTCTTATGGTAATGGCTTATTCAGTGATGGGATACAGATTAATATTGACAAAGGGAAAAGACACACATGATCTGGTTGTGCTCTCCCAGTGGAGTAACGTGGGCAGCATTTAATTCTCCAGCAAGTATGTGAGACAGTACTTGCCAAGGGTTGCCAGATAGGGAAGCTTGCCCAAGCCTTGGTGTCCAGGGTTTTTATTGGGGGTCATGCATGTAGGCCTGCAGCATCATATAACTAGCCTCCGCTACTTCGTCCCCAGCTCCCTCAAAGATCGGACTGATGCACCATGACCCCAGACCCCAGGCATACAAGAATAGACACCGACTGTATATCTCCCTGTTGGCATAAACTATTTGCCATGGCCCAAACCGCAGGTATACAAAGACACTCTTATCAGGCAAGATATTCCAGAGGCTCAGAAGTATCTCCTAGGAACTGGTCAGGGTCAGTCCTGAAGATCATTGGTATGTGCAGGGTTTGGACAACCTAGGCCTGCCAAAGTTACCCTTACTGCACAAGTTAGATATTTATTCTTTAAATTCTCTTTTCTAGATACAAATTCTGGCTTTCAAGAGAAAAAATATAAACCAAAAAAATCTACCCCAAGTCCAGAGAAACCATATCTCTTTCAGATCAACGTCAGTTTGCTCTATTTGGTTTGACCGTGAAAATGATAGCAAGGCAAAGTTAGATGTGATGGTTAAAAATCCAACAAAACCAGGCAATTTTAAATGGCATTTCTACCTTCCTAATTGTGCGATTTGGAGCAAATACTCAAGTTCTCTGATCTTCTCTTTTCTAATCTATAAAATAAATCCAATAAGACTGCTTTGAGAATTAAGTGATGTAAGTGAAAACACTATTTTCAGCTCTTGGAAGGCTAGATTCTCCAAAAAGTATTGATATTATGAAGGCAACATTACTGGCAGGAAGAGAAAGACTGAGAAAAGAATAGATTAAGAGCATTTCAGTGTATTGCAAATCTTTTCCCATCATGGGGCGTGTAGAAAGTGATCATCTTTATACAGCACGGTGGAGGAAGGAGAGCCTGCAGGTGCAATTGGACAGAGGGCCCGGGGTTGTGGCTGCTCTAGGCCCCTGCCCTGCCACGCCCTACCTGGCCTACTGGAGAGGTGAGAGAATCCTTCTCTTGGCCTCTCCGTGACCAGTTGTGGCCAAGGTGGTGAGAAGTTCTGTCTGATGTTACCCACAGACACATTGGGCGTGAACGGTGACCATACTCCATGGTAATAGAGCTATGACAGTTGGGGAAGTAAGAGGAGACCCCGCCATTGCGCAAACAACCCGTTTGAGTCAGTGACTTTCATCATCCTGTTGTCCATGACAAGCCAAGTCTGCTGGCTGGCACCCCCTTGTTTGTATAGAGTATACACAAGAGCGCGTGGCAAGGGGAAACTGAGACACAGCCCAGACCTGATGGGAATGGATGGATAGATGGGTGGACCTATTTAAAAACTGGGATGAAAGATGCAGGAGTAGATATTTTAATTCCACAATTTCCTTCTCTTCTGAAAATCGCCGCCAGCAATTTGTAGAAACCCAGCATGAGATAGTTAACTTTTGTTAAAATTTGTTTGTCTGTTTGTTATTGTTGTTTTTAATGAGGGAGCTGAGCTATATTAGTAATTCTCAGCTCTGGCTACACAGCAGAATCACCTGCAAAGCTTACAACAAAACAACAAACAACAACAACAACACAATGAAGTCAGGGCCCAGCTGTATCCCCAGAGATCCTGATTTGACTGATGGGGATGAGCCTGCAGATGAATACTTCTTAAAATTCACCAGGAGATTCTGATGTCCAGCCACCATGCTAATAATTCTCAATCCTCTTACTCTATTATCACTAAGGGGATTTCTATCAATAATGATAAATGGTACCAAAGAAAGAATAAAATAGAAAGTAAACAGTAAACTTTGGATGAAGGACATTGAGTGCTTTTCTCCATTCTGAGGACAAATCCATTACAATTTTGGGATCTGGTCAAAGGAAGGAGGTCTTCATGGAAGAGGAGGTGTGTGCACTTTACAGTAGACATAAAGATTCGGTGATCCGGCTAAGGAGAATCTGCCCATAAAAAGAGCCATATGTCAACAGGGTGACCAAGGATCCTGTGGGCCTGGGATTTCCCTGGTTTTATCATGGAAAGTCTCACATTCCAAGAAACCCCTTGGAAACCCGCCATGGCCGATCATTCGATACATAAAATTTTACCTTTTTAAAACTGGGTATCACTCTTGGTTCAACTGCTGCATGCCTTATAACCGGGTGCCCTTTTGTTCACGAGTCTTTATGGCTATTTTAAAACTAACCAACTAATTCCTTAAACACAAATAAATTCACAGATAAATAAGTAAGAAAGAACACATGCTATTTGTGTAGTACATCTTTAAAGTCTGAATTGACTGTGGCCTCTAAGCTGGAGGTGAATTAGTGCCAGTATTTTCCCCGTCATGATACCTGTCCATTTATGAAAGCTGTCACATATTATTTATCCTTAAGGGCATGCCTGTGTCTCTTTTTCACAGAGGCTGAGAGAAATTTGCTTTCTCAGTAAATGCTTCTATGCCGTGTGTGTAGCAGATCAAGGAGTTATCTCCTACATGATCTAACAATCCTTATCCCTCATTTTGCACCCCTTTTTTTTTTAATTTGCTGCCAATGCTTGATGCTATGTTTGTATAGAATCATGGGCCAGTCAGAACTTCCTGGGTATTTTGAATGGTGTCAGTGCAGAACCAGCCACCGCCTTGACACTGGGCAAGTATGCCGGCCGGCTTCCACTGGGTTCGGCTGCGGTAACAGAAATAACCAATACCTTTGTGGCTTACCAAAAAATAAATAATGATTTCATGCTCATGTTGCTCAGTGACCTCTGAGGCTTGCCTGCAGTTCTGCTCAGCACATCTTCTTGTTAGGGACCCGGGCTCAAAGAGCAGTCACTGGGGGAACACGCCATCTCTTGGCAGAGAGAAAGGACAAGGAAACTGGGGGAAACGCAAAGCTCACTGTCCTTCAGGCAGAGGAAGTCACGTGGCCACGTGCAACAGTGGGGCAGCGATGTGTCCTCCCCACACAGGAGGTGCTGCAAGTCACGTGACAATGAGCAGGGGACCTAAACTCTTCTCATAGGAAGGGCAGGTGAACAGCCGGAAATGATAGTCCCGTCTATCACAGAAAGCTGTTTAACCTACTTCAGCCTGGGTCTTCTGCTAATAAAAGATGCTGCATAAAACCCACTTTATATGGCTGTTGGGAGAATTGACTTACATAATGCATGCATGGCATCTCAGAGCATGTGGGCTTCTAGAATGGTGTTCAAAATGTGTATTCTCTCTCTTCCAGCAGATGTTATGAAATATTTAGGGGCCCATAAGTTTAATGGATGTTGAGAAACATCTAGTTGGCAGGACAGTTCAACCTTGGTGAGCTAAATACCAATGACACAAAAGAGGGCCGAGTGAATGTGGGCAGAGGGTGAGGAGGGGGTCTTCCGAGCCCCAGAACTGGGGGCAGACCAAATTGGCACTACCTTAGAAATCCAGCTAGAGTGATTCCTGCAGAGCTCCCGAAACACTACTCCTACGGTGGAGTCCATGGAATCTGCTGGAGTTCTGCCTCCTACTCGCTTGGGCATGGTGTTGAAACGAGCTGAGCTTCAGTTTCTTCAACAGTAAAAGGGGAATAGCTGTGCCCACCTGAAGAGTGATAAGGAAGATCAGAGGTAATGTAAGTACACCACCTACCATATCGTAGTAGGCAACAAATAATTATTATTAAAAACAAGAACCAGGTCTGAGAGCAAATTAGCACTTTATTCTCACTGTTTCTAATGTCTGGGACCAAAAACCTCTGCCCAGAGTATTGGAAAAACTTTTTGGCTGATTTCTGGATGGTTCTCAGGAATCCTGCTCAGTGTTCTAGAACCCTACCACTCTAAAAGATTCCAGAAACCGTATCTCTAACCCACTCATTTTGCAGAATAAGAAAATTAGACTCAACCAGGGGGAGTCATTTTCCAAACTTCATGTGGCTACAGAGTGAAAAATTTGAAAAAAAACTGAAATATCTGCATCGTTACCTGGGGATTTTCTACTTTCTTGTGGTTCTTCAAGGGATTTCTGTTTTCCCTTCATGCTGTTCTAAGGGTACTTGGGATCTAGGAAGGAGTAGAGAAGTCGGTCAAATGACTCTAAGATGGTTAAAGTGGTCTTCATTCAGGGCATACACAGACAGCACAGCAAAGCATTTGAAAAAAAATTATATTTTACTTCTTTTTTTTTTTTATTTTTTTAAAGATTTTATTTATTTATTTGAGACAGAGAGAATGAGAGACAGAGAGCATGAGAGGGAGGAGGGTCAGAGGGAGAAGCAGACTCCCTGCCGAGCAGGGAGCCCGATGCGGGACTCGATGCGGGACTCGATCCCGGGACTCCAGGATCATGACCTGAGCCGAAGGCAGTCACTTAACCAACTGAGCCACCCAGGCGCCCCTATATTTTACTTCTAATGTAAGGTATCTGGAGACATAAAACCTACATCCCTGGGGACTGTTGAATATGCTTGTGTGGGCAAAAGAAGCAAAGCAAAACACAGAAGAATATGGTTTATAAAGGGTGTAATGATGACTCCCAACATTTAGGGTACACTAAAGTCAGTATGATTTCCGATTTTCTTCTGTAGAACGAAAAAGAGGGATTTCTTTTTTTTTCTTTTTCTTTTTTTTTTTTTTTTTTTGCTTGCCTCAGTCATACCACTAATTATTTAGTGGTCTTTCAAACCTTTTGTAATCTCTACTCGAGAAAGCCCTGAAAGATATTAATTCTTAGCCATGTGCCTCATAAATGAAGGCCATTCTGCTATACTTAATGACAAGGCTGAGGCAGCAAGATGTCATTTGCTTTTTTCTCGGTTTTTAAATTGCTTTCTAAATGAACTACAGCTGTGAGGGCCAGGTGCTGTGATCCCTTTAGAAAGATCAGGAAATGATGAAATCCAAAATTTCAAAGTGTGATGGATGTCAGCTCCCGATTTGGTGTGTGTGAGGTCACCCCATGCACCTGGTGCCATCTCCACAACAGAATTACTTTTCTGTGGAAGGAAAAAAAAAAGGAGAGAGAGGGAGAGGGAGAGAGAGAGATGCACATGTCTAATACGGGTGCAACAATAAGAGAAACAGTTTATAATTATCTCTTTGTTTGCTGCTCATCTAGATGGAAATGGTGAAACGTACAGTGTCTCCCCACCCCCACCCCCTTCCCATTGTAGGTGTCGCTGCTGTATTAAACACAAGATTTTTGTGAATCACAGACTTGGTGTGGTGGCGACTCAGAGCCACTGTGAAGCAAATGGCACGTTACAGGGATGGGGGGGAGGAAAGAGGAGAAAGTGGGGGGAGTTCAGTAAGGCTCCTTTTCCCTTAATTAATGAACAGGAATACCTTTAATACTAGGAGCACTGCTTGCTCCCAATCTGGGACTGAGTCGGGGCTGCCTTTGAAGGTGGTGAGTGGAGGGCAGCCTCTGTGCACCCCTGCCCCGAGGACAGCGCAGACTGTCGTGAGCACACCCTGCAGGGATCGCCAGGCTTTGCCCGGCTTGGGGCTCTAGGTGAAACGTGTTTAGGAGACCTTGTTCTTACAGTCGTCCAACAGAGGAAAAAAGAGTGATTTTGCTTTTTATCTTCAACACTGACCCCGCAGGATATGTATTTGTCAGAGCTGGCTAGCTCCCAGGGTCAACCCTATTTTCTCTGGGATGTCTGCCCAGTCTGCCCCTGGGAGGGGTAGGGATCCTCAGACTCCACAGCCCTTCCACTTAGAACCACTCCCTGGAGCACTGAACTTGACCGACTCGGGGACAGGTGGTACAGGCCAAATGTGAGTCAGGGCTGGGGCTGAATCTTGACCCTAAACCCACAATAAGCCATTGAAAGAATTGCTTTTATTTCTTGACTCTTAATTCCCCACATCTGTAAAATGGGGATAGAATACCTTGTTTTCGTGAGGACTGACTGATTCTGCAGAGCTAACGTGCCCAGGAGATTATTTTGCACAAAGCTGGTAATGTGAAAATATTAACCTCCCAACATCGTTGTCCCTTAAACTGAGTACGTTAGACTGAAACGTGGAACAAAAATGGCCAGAGGCTGAGACCCCAGAGAACACTGAACATCCAAGTTCAGTGCTTCCTAGCCATCCGGCTTTCCTAATTACCTTGGCCTCTCTGAGCCTTAGCTTCCTCATCCATACAATGGGAACAATAGAATATTCTACCTCACTGGTCCTTAGGAGGATAAAATGTGATGCTAGATGTCAAAGCTCTTTGTATTATGTCAGGAGAGGAATGAGGGGCTGAAGGGAGCTGGTGTCACCCCCCCCACACACACACCTAAATGGTGGCCATTCCCTTTGTGCTATTCCCAGCACACTGCTGACTTCTGGGTCCGTTACTCCATCAGCACTCCCCATCACCCCATGCATAGTTATGGGAATCCTGGAGCTAAGTGAGTCCTGGACTAGGTGATGGCCAAGAGAATGAAGGAGTAGATACTGAGCTCATATCCATCAAAGACCTGAAACATAGCATGACCCCAGCCAAAGGAAAGACTCCAAACCCAAACAGAAGAACCCAATAGCAGTGCCCATTTGAGTAGTTTTAGAGAGAAATGAAAAACATCACATAGCCAAAGCCCAAAGTAAAGGAAATCAAAGTCTAAGAGAAGAGCAGAGGTCTAAATGGCTTCACTGCCAGTTTCTGCTTTGGAAGACTTTGCCTTCAACAACCATTAAGTGTGGAATTGTGTCCTGTTCCATAACCAGAGCTGTGCTTGTGGGATTCCAGAAGGGAGGTCTCGAGACACTGATGCTGGCAGGCCGGGTCTGGGGACCCAGAGCGGTCCCACAGGACCAGCAGGAAGGTCTTTGACTTCAAGTAGAATGGAAATCAAATGTGAGCCAGCAAGAAGTGGGAGCAGAGCTTATTGAAGACACAGAGCAGATGGGGACAGAGCATCTGGGAGACCCAGAAAGATGTAAGATGAGCCTCGTCTTTGCTTGGGGCCTGGGGTTTTTACCAACAACTGTGGTCTGGTACATGTGTTGTCTCAGGCATCTGGGAACTGGCCAGAATAAGGACAGTGAATAAGTCACTTATTCCCTTGAGCCAAAGGGTCTTGGGGTCAGGATGTCTGGAGCCAGTGGTCTGGAATATGTACATGATGCCTCACCCGGTCATTTCTAAGATATTCTCTATTATGCTGGAAGACTCCAAAGAAATCATTCACTCCTTGTCCCTTACAAGAAGGACATATATTAAGGCATGTATAGGACAGGGTGCAGGTCCTAGTAAGAACAGAAACAGGAAAGGGAGCAAAAAGCAGATTTTTATGGCTTCCTTCAGTTTCCCCATCTCAACACCACAGTCCCCTCTGTGCCCCAGAGGAATGACTTCACGTGGTTGTTACCAATTATGTCATCAGGAAAATGGGCTACTCAGAGGTAGGGCTAATTTGGGAGTGGGCTGGTGCTAAGGAGGCCAGCTGTGCTGCTCACCATTCACTCCAAAGTTTGAACCAGGATGTGTGAAGTATCAGGAGTGATGAATCCACCAGTGGGAGGCAGGACCCGTGTCCTGAGCTCTGCCCTGCATCCCTACCTGGGTGTTTTCCCCTGGCTTCAGCATTTCCCCATCTTCTCTCCTGCACACCCTCTCCAGATCTCTCCAGGTCACTTTCACTTCTGGTCATTCTCTACTTGAACAGGTGCCTCCCCCTCTTCTTCAGACCTCAGCTTCTGTGGGAGGCTGATCTTCCAGTTGTCCATTTTCAGATCCACCTGTTCACCTCGTTTTCTTCATAGGCCTGATGGTCAGACTGAGATCTTAAGTGGGGAGCAGAGGTTGGTGCTGTAAGGCACAGAGGCATGGCCTCTAGGTCACCTGCTTGCAGAGCGCTGAGTTTGCCACCTATGAGACCACCCAGTCTTTCTTCCACATTGTTTACAGATGACAAGGTGACCCTGGCTGAGAATGGACCTCAAGATTTTTGAACCCTAGATGAAAAGACAGAGAGAAACTCTTTTAATTCGCAAGCATTCTGTGGCTTCCTACCAGGTGGAGGCCAGTATTTACCTTTGATGCAGACTGTTCTTTTCTTCTGGGAAAACCACCCCAAGGACCTTTAGATATGCAAATGTAGGTCAAAGATCCTCTTCTGGAATGGATTTAAACTGCTCTGAATAACAATGTGGAAGGTTGTGTTTACAGGGTATAGAGCTACATTTCAGAGTGTTACCTTTTTAAAATAAGACTTCTTTCCCAAAGCCAGGTTAAGACAAAAGACATTAGATTGAAAATTATTGTTAACTTTTATGAAAGTTGGTGTGTGTGCGTGTGTGTAGTTGTGTGTGCGGAGAACAGAGAGAGTGGTTTTGTGTGTGTGTGTTCATGTTCAAACATTTGCCCTTAGAAAATCAAGAGTAATGACCCCCAAAGATTGCTTAAAAGATATACAGAGCTGAAGGGAACAACTTGGAAGGAGACTGAGCTCGGATGGGCACTACTCAGTGTAGACTTGGAGACAGTCCTACAGTGTTCAGGCAACTTCTAAGCCTACAGTTCCCCACCACTTCCTTCATGCACTTGGTTTCAGGTTTATATTATACTTCTGTTCTCAGTGTGTGCTCCTGTCGGTCAAAAATCTTTTAAATTGGGATGGCCAGAAGTGAATGGGCAGCCCAACCAATACAAAGTAGAACCCAACTGTGGCCTCTTTAATATTTTTAGAAATTACACCTTTTCTAATGTAGCTGAAGAATGCATTCTCTTTCTTGGGTACCACATTTCAATGTTGACTCACAGTCAACTGGTTAAATTTATGACAGAGGAAACTTTTTTTTTTTTTTAAGAGAGAGAGCTCAGGAGAGTGGGGTGGGGAGGGGCAAAGGGAGAGAGAGAGAATCTTAAGTAGGCTCCATGCTTAGCGCTGAGCCCAACACAGGGCTCCCTCTTAGGACCTTGAGATCATGACCTGAGCTGAAATCAAGAGTTGGATGCTTAACTGACTGGGCCACCCAGGTGCCCACAGAGGAAACACTTAAATATAATCTTCATCTTTCTGAGATTGAGGTGCTTTCGGAGAATCAAGCATAAGACACCCCTGGCATTAAACTTAATTTTGTTAAATTTACTTCCATCTATTTTGATCTTTTAATGACCTAGCGCAGGGCTTGAAGACACAGCCCTCTCATTAAACAACTTTGGGTTGACACTGACTTATTAATCTGCTTCTTTGGGGGCAGAGCCTCTCATCCAGTGATAAATCCTTTTAAGTTACAGTTGAGTCACCTGTATCTAGACCAAAATAACACTAGAGATCTTGCAAAACGCCTTGCTGAAGTTCTGACCTATGCCTTTTTTCCTGAAATGTCTGTCTAAAGCTCTGGCAAAATTGGAAATATAGTCATTATTATGCACATATGTAAACCATAGTCTCTCTGTATTACGTTTACTCCGTTAAGGTGCATACCCACATAGGATCTTACCTGGAATTCACAGCAAAGCCATAAAGACAAGGAAGGCACCCGTCCTGCTTTTTACAAATGAGAAAGTTGAGAGTCATGGGGCTCATTCAAGACCACAGTCAGAACCATGCTCTGCAGGCAGCCCGGCTAAGTTCCTTCTCTGACCCACTGCCTGCAGCTCCAGCCCCCAGCTTTCACCAAAGTCTAATTATCAATTTGGCTTGTTCTAAACAGTCCCAACAGAATACACAGACTCCTAGCATCTCAGAGCTGGGGGGAATCCCGAGGATTTACCTGACCCAGGATCCCCCACACTCCAGATCTCCCCACTGCGTCTCACCCCTGGCGGGGCGGCCCCCTGTGCATCTACACCACCGTAGTAGGGGCTCCTGTTCTCACAAGGCTGCCCATTTCATGGCAGATTGGTGGTTCCTCTATAGCGCAATGGAAAGCTGCCTCTTCTACCTTCTCTTCTGGGGCTCTAGATCATTCGCTGGTACCTGCCCAGATTTGTCTACTTTGGGTATTTGAAAAATTGCCTTTGCCTTCCTTCTCTAGACAATGCTCTCCCACATATTTCACCGCTCGCCTGTGGCCCAGTTCTCAAACCACCTCATGGGGCCTCCTCCTCCTCTCTGCGCTCCAGTTTTTCAACATCTTAAAATGCGACACCCATAATTAAACAGAATGCTCCAGATGTGGTTTGATTGGCACAAAATTACTTCCTCTTTTGTTCTGGACTATGTTGTTTCCTAATGTTGTTTACTGCTTTTTCTGTAATTATTATTTCATACTGGAGATACTTCTGATCCTGAAATTCCCTAAAGCCAGGGACCATTTTTCCCTGTGTGGGAGCATTTCCCCCTCTCTGGGTTCCTGTACTACTGGTTGCTTGGACTTAAGTGTGGGATTTCAAATTTGTCCTCGTTAGATTTCATCTCTAATTTTGCTCCACAATTAAATCTACTGAAACCTCTGAACTTCCACAAATACTATTTAATACTTGCATAAATACTGTTTAATATTTGCATGTCTAATGAACATGTCTTCCATATTTTTAACAAAATTCTGCATAAAAATACTAAATAACGTTCAGGAATGAGTCCTTCAGGCTATATTAACTTATCCATTGCCCCTTTCTAGTATTCTAACCTAGCGCAGTACCTTTTGATGCAAGATATAAAAGAGATTTGTACCAGTTAGCGATGTTCAAGACACCTTGGAGATACGGAAACACACGAAGAGCTTAGCTGCTAGTTGATGAAGCAGGTCTAGGACAACTGGAAGTGACCATTGAGGGAAATAGATGATTAGGTAAGATATTGATTTAAATAGGCATCAAACATTTTAAGGATTTAGGGGATTTAAGGATTAAGGAATTGCAAGAGCCAGGGGGATTTCTTTCTTTTAAGTATGTAGAATTCGAATCTGGAGTTGTCTATAATTACAATGCAATGTGTTATGTTATTAGAAGAAAATTATGTTCCAAGTGCCGCTGCTGCCCAGCTGGGAGTATGCCTGCAGGACAGAGGGTGCAAGTTAAAAGACCAGGCACAACATGGAGAAGAATGAAACTGGACCATTTCCTTACACCACACACAAAAATAGACTCAAATGGTTGAAAGATCTCAATGTGAGACAGGAGTCCATCAAAATCCTAAAGGAAAACACAGGCAGCAACCTCTTCGACCTCAGCCGCAGCAACTTCTTCCTAGAAACATCGCCAAAAGCAAGGGAAGCAAGGGCAAAAATGAACTATTGGGACTTCATCAAGATTAAAAGCTTTTGCCCAGCAAAGGAAACAGTCAACAAAACCAAAGACAGCCGACAGAATGGGAGAAGATATTTGCAAATGACGTATCAGATAAAGGGCTGGTATCCAAGATCTATAAAGAACTTATCAAACTCAACACCCAAAGAACAAATGATCCAATCAAGAAATGGGCAGAAGACATGAACAGACATTTCTGCAAAGAAGACATCCAAATGGCCAACAGACACATGAAGAAGTGCTCAACATCGCTTGGCATCAGGGAAATCCAAATCAAAACCTCAGTGAGATACCACCTCACACCAGTCAGAATGGCTAAAATTAA
>NC_138378.1:118640866-118667179 GCF_054177405.1 Leptonychotes weddellii
GTTAGCCTGGTGATGGGTATTAAAGAGGGCACTTTCTGCATGGAGCACTGGGTGTTATACACAAACAATGAATCATGGAACACTACATCAAAAACTAAAGATGTAATGTATGGTGATTAACATAACATAATAAAATTTAAAAAAGTAAAAATAATAATAAAAAAAAGACCAGGCACAGGTGTATGGGAATTTGGGAAGGGGGTCAGGTAAGAAGCATGAGCCGGGCAGAGGAGGAAGAGCATTTGAGTCCTAATGATTCACCTTCATACATTTACCCTTTCATTCACTTAAAAACTGGTTTTGGAGTATATGCTCTATGCCAGGCACTGTTTTAGGATGTAGCAGTGAAGAAACAGACAGCACTCCCTGCCCTGCCAAAGCTAACAGGAATGTCCCGAGAAGGATGGTCAGAAACGTGTCTGGTAGGACAGGGGAGGTGCTAAGGGAACAGTGAAGAGGGAACGGGGAGGAGGCAGGGCCCCCACGGAAGACTGGAACATGGAGACATAGGATTGAGCCATCCTCTCCTGAGGAGGCTGGGACTACTGGGTTCTCCTCCAGCAGGCTGGCCAGGGCTCATTCACATGGGAGTAAGATTTCAAAAGAAAATGTAGAACAAAGCTTAGGCTTGGAGCTGGCCCCTAGGATACATTTCAAGCAAGTCGAGGGCTGAATTCAAGGGTGAGTGAGGGAAGATCTTTACCTCTTAGTTGGAGCAAATGTAAAGACATATTGTGTCATGGATACCGGGAGGGTTGAAGATCGTGGCCAGTTTTGTAATCCTTCTAAAGTGGATGCTATTGCAGGATCTAGGTGAGAGATGAGAGTGGTTTCCCAAGGGCAGCAGTGGAGGTGATGGAAGTTATTGAATTCTGGGATATAATTTAAAGGTAATGACTCAAAGGTGAGCATGAGTGCGATGGAAGAAGGTCTCAGTGATGAGGAAAGCTTTCAGCCTCCACAGTTCGAAAGTGAGAGTCACCAATTACCCAGAAGAGGGGAAGATGGCAGAGAAGAGTGGTTTGGAAGGAACAATTAGGAGCTCAGTTTTGCACACGTTAACTTTGAGATGCTTATTAAAAATCCAAGAGGAATGTTCAGTAGGAAGTAGACGGTGAGAGTATGGGCTTCAGGAGAGATTTCTGATCTGTTGGTATATTTGGGAGGCATTGTGTGTGGATAGCACTCAATGCCATGGTAGAGATCACGAGACAGGGAATGTTAATAAGACTGAGAGATCCAAGGGTGGCGCTAGGGCACTCCAGCAGGGAATGTCCTTTACTCTGAGTAAAGGACATGAGAATCAGTGACCAGAGAGCAGAATGACTGATGACAGAACAGATAGAGCATGCTTGATGGGACAGGAGCACAGTTAGGCAAGAGGCAGAAGACAAAGCTGATGCAAGAGATTGAGGCCATCTTAGGAAAGCCTTGCATTCCAGGCGGAGGACCTGGGTTTGGTTGGAGGCAAAACTGTCATGATGGTGTTTTAAGTACAGCAGAGTTTTCTTCCCTGTCCTCATGGCCTGGAGACAGTCCAAAAACTCCAATTATTCTAAAACTCTCCTGAGCAGACCTGTTGAGGACAGTGGGGATATCATAATGCATCATGGACCCGAATGTGACAACTCCAAGGATTCTCTGATTCTAGATTTAAAAGGATCTCTGGGCCTTGTGAGCTTGTTTGGAGGATCTCTGGGGTTAGCCTGGTGATGGGTGTTAAGGAGGGCACATACTGCGTGAAGCACTGGGTGTTATACGAAAACAATGAATCATGGATCACTACATCAAAAACTAATGATGTAATGTATGGTGACTAACATAACATAATAAAATAGAATTTAAAAAAATAACAAAAAAATAAAAATAAAAGGATCTCTGATCATCAGCATAAAACTGATGGGCCAGGGTAATAAGCTGTAGTTGCTTGGCTCAAACTTCTGTTCCTGGAGGTCAGAAGCCATAGCATTGCTGTAGTTGAACAGCACATGATTACATATGGAGGTTGGGTGGGGCGGGGGGTCCGGGGACAAGTCTTCCGTGGGGTTGCAGCTTTCTATTCTCTCCCTGGAAGCACAGGCAGGTGATATCTTGAGTTCCTCGGTAGAGCAGCTAAGGACTGGAGAAGCAAATTTGCAGAAAAGGACCGGTGATTTAATTTTATTCATCCTGTATCAAATTTCTGCATCTTGCAGTTTGGGCACAACAGGAGGTGACACTGTTAACTGTTACTCTTTTCACTTCCCTTTTTTCCCCCTCACTGAACATAAACATATCATTACACAGTTACGCTCCACTATATTTAGAGTTGATTTTTTAACTATCTATTAAATCAAACAGGGAGTCTGGGCTGTTCTACCTGGAACCAGTGGGACTTCCTGGGAAGATGGACATGTTCACTGGGGGAGGGTAAGACAAGAGTGAGAGCCACATTGCCAGCAACCATACACCCCCAGCAATCTCCATCCTGCTCTTCTTGGGAGGTACCAGCAGGCCACTCTAACTAGGGCAGGGCCAGCATCCTACCCACAGACCACCCTGCAAGCCTCTTGTCCACCAGTGACACAGGCTTCTTCTCCTTTGCAAGGGATAGATGGAAGGGACCCCAGAGGTGTCCCTAGCATCTATTCCAAGCAGTGCACTCATCAAAAAAACATGATTTAAAGTAGCCCGAGATGCCAGGGACATGACGTGTTCTACAGAACATAAGTTTTTATTGTTAAAGAAATCTGGAAAGTGCTGTTTATTTATCTCCTTCTTAGAGTCTTGCAGTGCATATTCTTAGAGTCTTGTAGGCAGTCAGGAACAATGCACTGAAGGAACGTTCCAGATGTCGTCCATCCCAAGATTTTCCATCCTAGTTTACTATGGAATCTTCTATTGCTGAGAATGCCTGTTAATATTTATAGAACAATTATAGAACATACTTTAGAAGATACTACTACAACTCATACCAGTATGGTAGTTTGCAACATGCCAACTGTGCAGTATTTGTGGCCTTATCAAAACAATGTATATGAAGAGCCGGACATGTTTTCTCCATCTTATGATCCAAGAAAATGAGAAATGGGGAGGTTGAGTGGCATCCAGACCCACAGAGATAATGTGGTGGAACTCTGAATAAGAATGCAGCTCTCATGATGTCTATCCAGTCTTGCTTCCTTTAGGCAAAACAGCACACACCTGATGGAAGATTGAGTGAGCATCAGGGGTTGGAAATGGGCTGACTAGGTAGTGCTGATAAGGAGTGTAGCCAGGGACAGGAAAATTGGGGGAAAAAGATTGGGAGGGCAGGGTTCATGCTACAAAGTCACCAGCTGCTCCTGTCTATATCTTTAATTCTTCTTTATGTCCTTTAATCAAATCTAACTACAACATGGTTAACATAAATATGGCCATGTGGCCAAACAGGTCCCACTCTTCCAGTTGGCCACATCATTAATCATCAGTGATCTGCCAGCTTTGTCATGAGATATATTGTTATTTACTGTCTGAACATTTATTCATTTTCTGATTTGTCACTGAATATTCTTTCCAGTATCTCACTCTGTCATATTTTTTGCCTCTTCTACCCTAAAAATGAATGTTGGAAGTCTCAGATCATAAGAAAGATCTAAGAAAATCTTCAGAAGTGAGGGACACTATCACTTACTTGGAAAGATGCCTTTACATTTGTACACCAACCTTTTTATGGAATTTTCCAGTCTAAGATAGAATTATGCCAAGTTGGTGAACTAGAAAGTCGTAAGTCCCAGATCCTCCATCCTGTCTTAATGAAGAGAAAATGCACACTTGGTATGGGTAAAGAGAAACAGGATAATAGTAAGAGTTTCTACAGGATGTTAAAGTACTAGGTCTAGGTTGTACCTTGATTATTAAATGAAGCCACAAATCCATTTTAGTGTGATGGTTTGCATGCCAAAATTTGCATGTTTTTCATACAGTTTAAATACATAATGATTTCATTCTATTACTCCACATATATCATTGAGTATCGATTTTGTGCCAAGTGCGGAGGATTCAGAAATGAATCCCTTCCTTCTTGTTTCTCACAGTCTATCAGAGGAGCTCAACCTCTTTTTCACTAAGAATAATTAAGCTAAATGTGTACTCCAGTCAATAAAACATAAAACAACATGATGGTTGGTCGTATAACTTAACAAATTTAGTTAATGCAACTTCCCAGGGTGCCTGGGTGGGTCAGTTGGTTAAGCATCTGTCACGTCATGATCCCAGGGTCCTGGGATCAAGCCCCAGGTCAGGCTCCCCGCTTATCAGGGAGCCTGCTTCTCCCTTTCCCTCTGCCGCTCCCCCTGCTTGTGGCACTCTCTCTCATGATGTTGTCATGTCAATACAATCTTTTTAAAAAATTTTAAATAACCCAACAACTTCCCAGTGCCTGTGTACAACATGACTCCATTTGATACTTTGCAGAATCCATCAACAGCATGTGGGCTCACTGCAGTCCCAAGGTTCTCAGTCTCCTTGGGGAGGGGAGCCATAAATTCATAAAACCAATACACAGAACAAATAAGAAACCTAAATTAAATAAAATGACAGTGGATATGAAATAGTCACAAAAGTTTAAAATTTGTTGCATAATGTCCCAGAAAATAAAACTTCTAAGTTTGGTATGAAAGAGCTTCCTTTGCTGTAGTTTGGATTAGAAGTTTCCGTGAAAGAAGAACGGGGTCCTGAAGGATAACTATTTTGTGAATGGAAAGAGAAAGAGATTTTCCAGAAAACATGGTTCACAAAAACTTAGCGTTAAGAATCGTCAAAGACTGTTGAGGAACAGTAAGTAACTAGGGAGTGCCTGTTCTTTACAATGGCATACAAAGCCCTAAAATTGTAGATGTCATTTAGTACCTCTCTTATTTGTGTATTCTGCTCAGCAACACCGCCATCCTCTCTCCTAATATATCAGATTCATTCCTGCTTTGCAGTGTGCCCTTTGTCCAGAATCCCCTTCTCTCTGATGTTTTCCTAGGCTACTCTGTTTTGTCAGTTATATACCAGCTCATCAGAAGGACCTTCTCTGACCCAACAATGTGAAATAGCTATCACCTTTCATATTTCAACCTGCCTTCTATTACTAATTTAATTCTACTCACAGGACTCATCACAGTCTGATAGTTTTACCTTCTTTGCCTTGTTTGAGTGATTGACTGAACAGCTGTTTCTCCCTGTAGAACTGCACAGCCCAATACCGTAAACGGTAGCCAGACCTGGCTATTTATAGTTAAATTTAAATGAAATAGAATTACTAGAATGTGAAATTCTAGACCTCAGTCCCAAAAGCCATATTTCATGTACGCAAGAGTCACATTTGTTGAGTGATTATGAAATTGAAAAATGAAGATATAAAACACTTCCATCACAGTGGAAAGCTCTATTGGATACTACTGCTCTTAATGGAAGTTCTTAGAGATCTCGGGACCTTGTTCTATATACCCCTGTATCTCTAGTACCTAAAGAAAGCCTGTAAAGTGGATATTTGTTGATTGAAAGAATGGACCAGTTTCCTAGAGCAAATGGATCATGTAGAATAGAAAATGGGATGAAGCTGAATCTGTCACTTGATCCAGATATTGAAAGGACTCACATGGTTAAATAAGGATTTTATACTCATGCTTAAAAGTCAGATGAGAGTCATTGAAAGTTTTTGAAATGAAGAATGACATGATTGAATATCTAGCTTAAAATGATTCTTGCAGCAGCATGAGCAGAGTGAGTTGGGATAGGAGGGACTGATGACAAGAAGATCAGCTAGGAGGTTATGGTCACTGTAAAGACACAAGATGACGAGGGACTGAACTGACTTTGATAAGGAAGAATCAATGAAGTTTGGTGCCCATGTTAGCCAGAAGAGGCTATGTCATGTCAAGATCACAAACAACTTCAGCATCTCTGTGACTTTATACAAAAAGAAAACTTTTTTTTTTTTTTTTTTTTTACATGAAACATTGAATGTGGACTGGCAGATAGTTCTGCTCCACATAGTCACTCAGGAACCCAGGCTCCCAACTATCTAGAAGATATGACTCCCTTAGTCACTACGGCAGGGAAAGAGGTTGGCAATCACAGGGGGCTTTGCAATCCCACTTTGCTAAAGTGACACATGTTATTTCTGTGGAATATGATTAGCAAAAACTAATCACATGGCCCTGTCTGCAAGTATTTAGGAAATGTAGATGAGCAAAGAAATTTATCTATATATTTATTTCGTGAATCAATCTGTCCCCATATTAGTACTGAGATGAGAGGAAATAGGGAAAGAGAGATGAGTCACATACATCTCTGAACTTCCCTACTCATATGCAACTTAAATCTATGTAAAAAAATAAATCTGTATATAGTAGAATTTTTCTGACATCCAAAGAGAGGTCTATTCAATGTAATGTAAGTGGCACCAGGCATAGCATTCTAGCAGATGATAGATACTGAAATGATGAATAATAATATATGAGTAACACTGATTATGTGTCAAGCACTAGGAAAACCAGAGTGAACACAGCCAACAGTATCCCTGCCCTGACTGAGCTTAGACCCTAGTGTATAAGACAGGTAACAAATAACCAAGCCCATAATTTGCTAATTATAATCTTATGTGCTACAAAGAGAACATATAGGATTATACCATAAGAATAGTTTGTTATCTGTAATATTAGTTAATAATCATTTTTTTTTAATTTCTGCCTTATTTCTTTTAATATTTCTTTAATTCATATTCCCTCCAAGAATTTAGACCACTCATCAGTTGAAAATAATAAGAGAAGAGAATTCCTTGTAAGGTAGGACTTTAGTGAGCAACTCAAATAATCTATTCATTTATTTTAAAAAATTTCACTAGGATATTCTACCACTGAGTTTTGCTAAATCACTTAGTTTTTCTCTAAGTATCTAACTATTGTGTAGGGATCAGTACTTTGTCTTCACACAATGCTAATGTTGATATTCCAAAATATGTTATAAATTGAGATATAACACATCATAAAGTATATGCTTAAAAAATAAATAGAAGGATACCATATCAGCTCAAATTTTGTATGCCTCTCACCTTATCACCTTATCACTTCATGGTGCTTTCTAAGTGCCCTATGATTGATTACTGAATGAAAGCTGCTATGTAGAGATAATTGTCAACTATGTATCTGACTCTAAGAATTAGGCAATGGTGCTTCTCAATAACTCTGAATTGAGTTACTCTTCAAAGGTCAGAGCTGTCCCACTAAAGGTTCTTTGTGGCCTGGTCAACATGGGGATGACCATATTTCAATAATACATCTGTTGTCATGTTATTTGAGAAATACGGATACGGGATAGGTATCACCAGTCCCAAAATGCTCCATCCTTCTGAGACCCAGCATATTTTCTGTCTCCTTCTTTTCCTTTTAAGCGCAGATATTTTCTGATCAACTAATTTCTGGCGAGTGTCATTGGAGTTCCAGAAATGGTCTTCTACTACTTAGTAGGTTCACGATTAAGAGGGCTGGTACATAACTTACCTCCCAAAGAATATAAACCCAAATGGATATTCCCATCTCTGCAAATGTTTCCCTTGTAAGATACAATGACCTCAAATACCCTGATTCCTCTCCTGAAACCGGCTGCCCTCTGCATTCTCTCCTATACTGGGCTAGAAAATTCCTCAGCCTTGTGTGACCCACAGCAACTGGAAGGGCATAACGTGCACATTTCTCTTCTGCAACTGCAGAGGGGTAATAGACCCTCACAGCACCACTGGCATCCCTGTTTCCCATTCAGCATTGTCTCTCTTCCAGAAACAGGCACATTCAGACTCCGTGCTGGATTCAGCTCTCCAGCGCTCCTGAAAGAGTGTAGTGCAGCCAACATATTGCTGAAGCTGCAACATCAGTTTGGTGATACAGAATGCATTACACAGCAGTGGGGCCGTGTTTTGCTTTGACTGAAGTGCCAGTGACTCAGAGATGAGCTGTCTTTCTTTTTTTTTTCCCTCCCCCTATTTTAAAGGCCTAAAGTATTGTGCATATAACACTTTCTGGCCATGCTCTAACTGTAGCTTCCCCACCAGCAATGGCCCACAGGATAATGGAACTCTGCAATAATATTAGGGGTGTGTGGAAAATCTATGGCCAATTTAGTCACTCAAGCAGTGCTCAAAATCTCTGGGTTAGGGCTGCAATGGGAGATAACTTGCCATAAGATGAGCTGCCTGGAACTCTGCAAAATACATGCTTCAGTGCTTCCTGGAACAGTCCAGAGCTGTGCATGCACTCACAGGGGAGCAGGAAATGGGCAACACAGATGCCAGGAGCCACAGATTTTTGGTCTTCAGTATAATGACTGATTTGATGGCTGTTTTACTTATTTTTCAAAGGTAATTTGGATACTGTGCACTCAAAATATCACCACCAAATACTCCTTTCATATGGTAGAAAACCATTCTTGGCCCTCTTGTGCTGAAGACTCCTTGTCTGTTTTGGCACAGAGAAGTTAAAAAGCAGAAAACTTCATACCTTTTCCAAAAAAAAAAAATTGGGAGCATAAAATTTTATCAGGCACAAAACTTCGACAATCGAATTTTGATTCTCAGGGGTCGTATGGGCTAGCCCATGTGGAGCTGCTATGTATGTAATCAATGGTTTCTGGCATTAAGTTTGCACATAGGAACACCTGGAGTTTGTGTAAGGTAACCTGTGTTGCCTGGTCAGAAGGAAAAACGGCCATCTCATCATCAAGCCAAATCAGGTCTGTAACCGACACTAAACAGCAACGACAAAACCCTCAGACTTTCAATCCTGGAGGACAGACATCTGAATTATCTAAAATTCTTACATAGCAGTGATTATACTGTTTACCTGCCATGTCAGAGAACGACAAGTTTAGAGCACGGGAAGACTTCCGGATGATTAAAAATGCTGCTCGTATTTGTATAAAATTCATTTCTTCATTCACTTGTTAACGACATAGAAGTCAGTGTCACCTCCACCTGCAATAGTAAACAAGACAGGTGCGCCCTCCTCTGAGGAAGCATATGATTTAAGGCGAAAGCCAAACAAGCAGTTACCCTAAAGAGTGATGAATGGTATGTTTGGGGAAGTACGGGGCACGGTGGGAGCACAAGGCAGGCACACCTCACAGGGCCCGGTGGGCAGAGCAGAAGCGTGAGTAAAGTCACAGGTGAAGGGTAGCTGGACTGGAGCTCCTTCGCTCTCCCAGAGCAGAGTTTCCTCTGTGTCAGCTAAAGGTGAGCTTAAAAAATGGTAGAGGCCACTGGCTTCTCTGAGGAACTGCTTTACTGTGTCTCCCTCCTTCTTCCGGCCCTCGGTGTGCAGGGG
Source organism: Leptonychotes weddellii (assembly GCF_054177405.1). Classification (NCBI taxonomy): domain Eukaryota; kingdom Metazoa; phylum Chordata; class Mammalia; order Carnivora; family Phocidae; genus Leptonychotes; species Leptonychotes weddellii. The sequence continues at coordinate 118,650,190 of NC_138378.1, forward strand.
CAGGAGCAAAGCTGGACAGAAGGACTGCATGGCCACAGTGTGGGGCCAGCGCACCCCTCGTTGGCTGCAGCGGAAGGAAGGACTCCCTTGAGGCTGCTCTGTGCCCCCGTGTTGGAATCCTGTGGTACGAGTGCCCATCCTGGGAGTCCATGCGAGGGACTGCTGTGTCCTCCCTTGACCTATCCCCTTATCCACTTAGCTGGGTGACGTCTCAGTGTGGGATGGACCCGCCAAAGCCTCAGCCCAGGCGGGGGCCTGGGTCTAGCTGGCCTATCTGCCCTTGGTGAAGACACTCCACTCAGGTTCTTTTGGAAGGGAGCTTAGGCCCCAATCTTGACAGACAAGTCACTTGTAATATTAGAGGGGATTTTCCTCTTTCCTCCAAGCAACACATCCACAATCTAATTTAACAATTTTAGGTCAACACTTTGCCCTGATTCTTAGGTGTTTAATCAACGTGAACTTATCCTGCTTCTGTATGCTAACTATACATGAAAGATGCTGCTTCAGAATATTCCTTCAGACTTTGCAGCCTCCTAAACTCGATTCCCACCGGACTCCCGGGGACACAGGCAGGGCCTCCCACTCTGGTGTGGGTGATGGGGAGGAGGGGTAGGAAGGAGACCCCTGGGAAGAAAGTCTGCCCCCCAAATGTCCGGCAACAGACAGCATGAGCCCAAGAGTGGAATTTGGTGTAGCAGGGCTGTTCCTAACTGTGGGAAGAGAGAGGAGAGAGGTGATGGTGAGGCCGGGGTCCTACCAGGGAGAGCACGTTGGGTCACTTATGATAAGGACGACGGAAAGACAGCCTATTTTCACGAAGGGGTAAAACCCATTAGATTTCTGTTCGGGGGGGATCTGTTCTCATCCAACAGCCATACAAATACAAGGAGGGTTTTTTATTGTCGTTTTACAGATCTCTGCCCCAGGTCACGGAGCTCGGGAGTGACTGCTGAGGGACAGATCAGGTTTTCTCATTCCCAGACCACTGCGAGCACCCCACCCGCCTCACACGCATACCACCAAACCAACTATTTCCAATTCATAAACCTTTTCTAACCAACTTCAGAAGGGCTGTACGGAGAGCGTCGTTCCTCAGCTGTCAACAATGGCGACGTCTTATAAAACGATGCTGATGTTTTCCCTTCGGTGACGGCGCTACTGTTGTTTATTTAGGCTGAAAGCAGCTTGGCCGCTTTCTGATCTTTTCCTACATTGATTAGGTAAATTTCTAATTGTAAGACAATTAGAATAATATAGCAGACGCCAGAGTATTAGATATAATCCCAAACCCAAACCTGATCTTTTTCTCTTTTTGAAGTTTGATCGTAAAAGTAACTTATGGTAAAGAGTTAATAGACATTCCTTTTTGGAGTAACTTTATTTTGTTGAGGAAAAATCAGTTAAATTTAAAATTCTGTGGAGAAAATTCACTTATTATGGAAAGAAGAAATCTGCTGAACCACCCAAAAATAACTCAGGCGGCGAACATTCCTCAGCTTGCTTACAGTATTGATATATTTCGTTTACTACTTTGATTCCATCTGCTAGATATACCTGGTTTCAGATGGGGTGGTATTTGCTAGCTGAATTAATGAAGAATACAGGATCTTTAGAAAAAAAAAAAAAATAACCCATTTGATGCATTAGTTAGCCCAAGTTATCATATATATCGGTGTGCCCTTAATGTCACTTTAAATCATAAAATACATAATTAAAATACATCCATCAATGCAGAGTTCTTAGCCCAGGTCAATCCCATATTGCTTCACATCATCTGATGAAACAAAATAATGGATTTTTGAGGATGATTTTTTTTCATAAGCTAAACAAAATTAAAGGACACCAAGTTTGGACTTGATAGAAACTAAATAATTTCCTAGTAAATAATCTAGGCTTGTTCTTTATTCTTTATTCATAGTATGTGGTTATAAGAAATAGATAATGCTTTTGAGTGCTTTTATGGATTTTAGGAGCTCTTCTCATGCAAAATCTCTGTTAAGCCTGTAAGTGTTATCTTAATCTCCTTGGGAGATAGGGACCTGAATCAGTCTCTTTGTTGGAAGGTGGTAAGGACTGGGTTAGGCACTGAGTGTAAGGGACCCAAATCTGAGGGGTGCAGTTGGGGACCACAGGCGAGTGAATGAATTCAAGTGTGAGTACTGTGGTCTGTATGTTGGAGACAGCAGTATCTATCTCATAGGATCACTGCCAGGGTTAATTTTGTCAAATGTATATAATGTTCCCAACACATTGTACTCACTCTCTGGGTGACCCATAAAGATGTACAGAGAGTAGGGGGCTAAGCCCTTAGGGGCAGGAACCAGTTGGGATGGGCCATTATCCTCAGTTTGTGCAAATGCAGAGACTCTGTTTTTATGCAATTGTGTGCATGGGTATGGGTAGGAGAGAGTTTAGGAAAGGGGCTGCTACAGCCCTTTCTGGCCTCTGCCCTCTGAATTATATGGCTCCTGAACCCAAAGAGTTACAATAGAGTAGTATGATCATCTTTATACCAACTTAAATTTCTTTTTATAAGGTCAGTTCTTTCCATGTCACCATGTTGGACTGATTGAAAAGGAAACAGTTTTGAGGTGAGCAACCTTGATTCATGGAGTTTACATAGGACAAATCAGGGTGGAAGCAACCTGTCTTGATGGGAGATGCAGAGATTCAGAGCATCACGTGGAAGAAGATCACGAAGCATTTGACAACCTTAAAAATGTGTAAGATCTCTGGTGACGCAGTTCATGGCAACTCTCAACACGAACACTTCAGAGGCAGGAAAAGCAGTCCGCTCTCCTGAGGACAGAGGAAGCAGCAATTACAGCAGGGAAAAGTGTGAGTTACAATCTTATTCACATTTACTTTCAACAAATAACAACATGAATACTAATATTCCTATTATAGTTAGAGCATAGCAATGGGGGAAGTTGGGACAAACACAGGGGAGCCACGTCTGAGAGGCCCTTCCTCGGAGAACGAATGGAATGGAATGGAATGGAATGGAATGGAATGGAGTGCCCAAACCATCTTTGAACCAAGGGCGGAAGTGTGTCCTGTCTGCAACAGTTCTAAAACTTGTGCGTACTTAGGACACGCCTGGGTCCGGGCCCAGATCTTGACCCCTAGGATCTGCCTACCTCGCCAACCGGACAGGGCTGCTGAGGCAGCAAGCGAATCCCTCGTGGGAGCAGACGTAAGACATTGTGTTGAGTGCAGTATGGCATCAACAGAAGCCAGGAGTACCGTGCCTCTTTGGAATCAAGCAAAATAAACCGAATCGGCAGGCGGAAGAGGGCATTGCAATTGGGAACGCTCCTGGATCCATCCACTCATCCCTTTACTTATTCACTGACTTTCTCTTCAATAAGTATTTCCTGAGTGTATCCTTGTTGCTTCATAAACTGGCCTCTGCACACGGAGGTCAGGGAGAGACTGAAGAAGGAGGTGAGGCCACTGCAGGCCGGTCACTGGTGGGTATGATAAGCAAGGGAACTTACAGGCTTGTCTTGGGTACCACAAGACAAGATCTCTGTGCTTGCCAGAATCTTAGAAGTTTAAGAGACGCTTCAACATGGTTCGGGCACGACTACCATCCAGATGGTCTCGACACCACGTGTCTCCTCAAGGCTGTGTCCTTGAAAACGCCTCCAGGCTGTCGGAATGGTGGGCAGAGCGCACATTCAAAGGACGGGGGTGGGGGTGAGGAGCCTCCGAGGGCCAGGGGGTAGCTCAGGGTTTAACTGGCAGTCATGTCCTCTTCATGTGGACTCTGGATTTTAAGTGAGGGAGGAAGCTCTGGGAGGGTCTTCAGTGGAAGAACAATGGCATCTAATTACATTATAAAAGGTTCCTCTGGCTGCTGGTTCACTGCCAATGGAAGGAGGATGAGGACAGCTGAAGCCCAGAGGTCAGCAAGGAGCTCCTTACAATACTCCCCAGGAGCCTGACGGTATCGGAAGCAGGGTGAGGGCTGCGCAGGTGGTGAGAACCTGAGGAGTCTAGGATGTCTTTTGAAAGAGTTGTTGACCCTAGCCTTTGGGTCTGCTTTGAAGGCATCCACTCTCACTCAAATCAACACACGTGCATGGTGTGTGCAGGGCTCTGTATCCTACCCTCTTGGGACATCCTGAGTGACCAGTGAGATTTGCACGTCCGATGGGAACCAAGGAGCCATGGGAATATCCCATGACATAGCACATGAACCTCAGAGGTAGAATTTGATCATTTGGACACTGAGTTTTGCTCAGACACCACTGATTTTTCCAGAGAAAGAGAGAGAGTGCTCACACATGTGTGAAAATGGTGCATTCTCCTAATAACAAAGTGTAACTCACAGCCACTGATTTTCAAAGATTGACTTTATTATCTCTTTTTAGAGGTGAGAAAATTGGAAGCTCAGTGACTTTAACACTTTGTCCAAGGTTTTAAAGCCAAAAACTAAAATTGCAGGCATAGCCTTCACAGGCCTGTCTTGAAACAGACTTCATGGTCTTCAAACAATTGTGCTGCCTTAATACTCTTGATTGTCATTTAACTAGTACTTCTCGGTTTTTTAATAACATGGGGGTTTTTCTGTTATTTTTCTATGAGAAAAATTTTAGATGAATATATTAAACAAGCATTGGTAGCAGATACTCTAGGGTGACTCACTCAACATCCATTCTTATTCATCACCCCCCCACCTTCTTTAGAGACAGAGGGAAGTCTGCTGTTTAATTTTTATGTCCAGTTTTGAGCGGACAGTAGCTATGGAAGACAACTGTGTCCGGTGAACTGTACGTGGATATCTGCCGGGAAAGTCTCCCCTTCGTAAATGAAATGCAAAGTCTTGCAAAAGAAGGCTTTTATTTATTTATTCTTATTTATTTATTTATTTATTTATTTAGAGAGAGAAAGAATGAGAGCGAGCTGGCTGGGGGAGGGGCAGAGGAAGAGGGAGAAGAGGGAGAGAGAATCGTAAGCAGGCTCCACACTGAGCGCGGAACCCAGTGCGGGGCTCGATCCCACGACCCTGAGATCATGACCTGAGCCGAAATCAAGAGTCAGATGCTTAACCGACTGAGCCACCCAGGCGCCCCCATACAAAAAGAAGGTTTTTAAAACATTTCTGTTCTACCTTCTGATGCCTAGAGATACAGCAGACACCTCGCGACCAGGACAAAAGACAGTAGTCATGAAAGCACAGCAAGAAACTGGGAATCTGTTATTTTGCTGTTTGGTTGTTCACTGTGAGATCTTTAATATCATGAATCTTATCTACCTTTAGACGTCGTGCTAAGTGAGGGAGATAATCCCTTTGCGTATTTAAGAGAGTTGGTCAGGAGTGATCACATTTAACTGATTTACTCTACAACCTGCTAAACTGATGTGTTTCTTCCATTATTCTATATTTTATAGTCTTAAAAATAACCTTAGCGCTCAAGCAATGCTTGAGATCACATAGTTTGACAGTTGAGGAGACCGGGGCTCAGGGAGGAGAGGCTTGAACAAGCAAACACGGAAGTTTTGGTGGCAGGTTTTCTGACACTAGGCTCAGTGTTCGTGTTGCCAAATCCAATCATTACATCCGTCTGAGAGTTCAGTCCTGAGCTTCCTCTTCTCTTCCTCTTCCTAGAGCCGCCGCCTGCCTGGGGCATCGTTAGGGACGCTGCCGCTGTTGTCCATGGCGATTCAGGCAGCCGGAGCTGGGGGCCCCGTGGGGCAGGAAGCCGCTGACCATGCCAGGCGCCTGCAGCGCATCCCCCCCACGGCGCCAACACGAGGGTGACGTGCAGGGCAGTGAGCTGACTGTGGAATGCAGATGAAGAAAAGTGCACTTCTGTGACTTTTAACTTCATGTGATTACAAAAGGAATGTTGAGATTTCCTTAAAGTGGCTATTTGCAAGTGGGGTGGTTAACTTTCCTAGGAACAGTGTAAAAACTGCCACGTAAGGAACCGCTAAAGGGTGCAAAAGCAAATAAAGCACTGGATTCAGAAGGGGGAGGTGGTGCTGTGGGTGTGAGACTCTGCAGCTCGGGGATGACACAGACAGGAAGTCACCATGAGGAAAAGAGGAACAACAGAGTTGGTACAAAGAATGGAAATAATTCAAAGGAACTGACCGAGGCGGCGTGGGGTAGAGGGGTCATTGTTGCCCCCTATTATTTGGTGTCAGTCCTGGAGAAGGATGTTCGTTCCTGACCATGCTGTGTGGCTCGCAGCGCTGCCCCACCCCTGGCTGGGGCTGGAGCAGGAGGGGAGGCGATGTGCCCCAGTCCCCAGCAGGTGCATTAGCCCAGACTCTTTTCCTCTTCCACGAGCATGACAGACACTGCTCCTCATCCAGAGGGGGGTTTGGGAGCATGACACCGAGCAGGGCTGCAGAGCCCAGACTGGAACCTGAGCAAGAGAGGGGCCTGGTTGGTACACGCAGCGGAGGCTTGGGGGGAGGGGTGTTTGTTATCGAAATTCCCCAAACCACGACATATCGAGATATTTCAGATCCTTTTATTAATATCGTCCAATAACACAGTAGAAGTAGAGGCCCACGAAGACATGCCAGTTAGAATAAATGAGTTGGCGTCGCAGGCAACCACACCCCCCTGGAGTCAGTGACCCAGGAGGCAAGAGATGCTCTGGGATCGTGGAGCCGGAGGCCCACTTCCCGATGAATATCTGTTCCTTTTATTTCTCTATTTCCACCATGTTTCCATCCCTTTCCCTCTCTCTCCCAATCTGCCCCTAAATATAAAGTGGAATAATATCCCTGAAGCAGCAATGCAGAGAAGATAAAAGTAAATCACTCCTGCAAAGCACAGGAGCTGTTCCGAAGAAAGTCTGTATAAATACTGGCTCTAATTATAACATTAATATGGCTGGGACCATGAAGGCAGAGACAACCGACATATGGCGAAAGTTGCAGGCCCCAGAACTGCAAAGGAGAAATGCGTGCTGAAAGAGAAAGCAGGTTGCCTAGGGAAACAAGGCCATCCTGCAGAGCCTGCACCCAGAAAGTTTCTTCGGAGCTGCAGGGCGCCAGGTCCCTGCAGACAGTGAGCAGGGCAACCCTCCAGTGGCTGAGGCCACCCGGGTGGGACTCGGAAAATTCTAGCCCTGTTCGCTGATTCACCGTACACCATGTGCCAGACACCGAGGACAGTTAACGGGGAAATGAGCGAGACATGGTTTCCCCTCCAGGCATATAGAGACACTTGAAAGAGAAGGATAATTAAGCCAGTGTCTCAGCGTGACCTCGACAGGTGGGATAAGGAGACTATGCTGGGGGAAACTGGAGGGAGCGTCTACGCAGAAAGGGTTGCTCAGAGAGGGCGTCCCGAGGCGTGATCGATAGTATGACACAGAAAGGGCGGGGGAAGCTGAATCAAGCCTCCCTTTCTCCTCTCAAGTCTCTCCCAGGTCAGAATCTAGCTGGAGCTGCTGGGAGAGCAGGGGCAGCACCACACACAGTGTTGGGCCCTGGCCTGGAGCCCCTTCTCTGCCCAGCAAGTGTGTGGCTTTCCTGGTCTTGAGAGGCACCTGCAGCTTTTCCGGAGCCTAGATGAGGTCTGAGCAAGAGAACCTCTGGGCTCTTCTCCAAAGCCACATGGCTTCCCTTTCCCTGGGGTTCTGGAAAACCTTAGGAGGCTCCTTCCTGGAGAAGCATGGAGCTCCAGGGCCGCTCTGCACCCCGGCAGAGAGCCTGTGGCAGGGGTGACGGGGGCACAGGGGTGACTGAGGCTCTGCTTCGTGGCTTTTCTCCTTTGAGATACTTTTGCTCACCATTTGGTCCTGGTTCATTTTCCAGGCCAAGACTTGCACGCAAGAAATAAAGTTTCACATTTAAGCAATTAAATACCATTTTCGGTCTTTGAAGATAGAAAATTGTTTTAAAATTATCCTATTCAAGGTTGGAAAGGTGGAAGGAAATTAGCACTTTCATACACATCAGAAGGGAATAAAAATTGTACGTGTTCTGGAAAAAGCAGTGTGTGCATGTGTGTGCGTATTTTGAGAATTTACATCCTGTAACCAAGTAATTCCACTTCCGGTAATCGATGACAATGAAATGGGACGTTGGCTAATGGGTGTGTTCTAGGTTGCGAAGAGTCACTAGATGGTGCGTGAGACGAAAGAGCAGAGCCCGCCCGCGCCAGTTCCCATCAATGGAGGGACGAGTAAACAAGTCACAGCATATTCATAGCAGCGCAGACAATTTAAACTTTATTTTAAAAAATTCTGTGGAAATTTAAGAAATTGCAAAAACATCATGTGGAGGGAAATGCAAACAGCAAAATCTTTGAGACCGTGTATCTGGAATAACTGTACCACGATGGTAATAACGATGTCCTAGGATTGTAAGACTAAATGCAATTTCCGTTCTCTTCTTTGTGTATTTCTCAACTTGCAACTTTCTTACAATGAGCCTTTATGATTAACAAGTCATTTTAAAAAGCATTATGGAGAAAACTAGAATAGAAACCCTCCAAACCTTGCGGGGTTGGTCTCCGGAGGGAATGGACGGTGGCCACCTGGAAACTGGAAGACATTTCCAGCACACCAACCAGCATGTGCGCGTACACACACACACACACACACACACACACACGCACACTGTTTAAGTCTTCTTTCTTCAAAAAATTTGAGATGAACTGATAAGGATTTATACCAAAAGAAAAAAAAAAAAAAAGGAAGAGGCTATAAGCAAAGCCTTGGAAAATACAAAGTGGAAGGGAATCTAGCACATAAATATTCAGGCTGTGAAGCCCATACAATCATTTCTGTCGAACTGCAAGTTTAGTTCTGAGCTTCCTCTTAGCCAAACCAAAAAGCAGGCTCATTTGGTCTTTCAATAGGCACGAGAAGTCGTTCCTTGTTCCTGGTCAGTATCGAGTCTGAGAATAGCACCTGCTAACAGAGGGCTGCGCTTGCCTTCCTTGATCGCTTTGGTCGTAACAAATAACCTCACACCTTGGTTTTACCTCTGCACTTGGCTTACTTTCTGGAACCCCAGAGCCACCTCTGGGGCAAGCTGCTTACACCACTCGTACTGTTAGAGGCTCACTTGTCTTCAGGCCTTTCCGTGCCCCCTCCCTGCACCCCGCACCCCTACACACATGCACACACGCACGCACAGGCGTCCTGAGCTGAAGGGCTCTCTGGCTAAGCTCCCTCAGCCATCAGCTGCTGTTTATTTCTTCGCCTCCTCATTTGGCTCCTGGGAGGATGTTTCAGCAGACTTTTTAGAGAAAGAGAAAAAAATACAATAGCTCATTAAGCTAATGACCCTTAGCCAGGCAGGCTGCGAGCGAACAGAGGCAGGGACAATTGCGAAGAAGCTTTCCACTGCACAATTTCCTACATAAAGTATTCTTTTCCCCTCTGCTTTTATCTGTCTAGCTAGGGAGCACGTAGGAGGATGCTGCTACCTGCGTTTTGGGGGAGGAGTTTTAGGTTCTGCTTGTTCAGAGGAGAAGGGACCATGCCCTGGAATACAACTTCAGTGAAGAGATTAATAATAGTAACAATACCTAATATGCTTGAATGCTTTTGACTTTAGAGATCAGATCTGTACCCTGGACTCACTCAGTCCTCAATCTGTCTTTGAAGGGCTGGCAGTGTGTTCTTTCTAGAAAATGGGGAGTTTGCAAAAGGTAAGGAATTGGATGAAGATCTGGCTTCCAGTTAAAGACTTAGGTTCATACCAAGCATCAGGATTTCACCCAATGCATTTTTTCCTGTGCCTTTTCAGCCTAACCTGGTGACTTGCCCATGAGCATTTGGTTTTTGTCTATTTTGCTATATGTTTACAGAGAGAGCCACTTCTCATCTCCCCCACTCTTCATCAGTGGTCCCCACTGTCTTGCCCCACTGAGCCTTTTTCTCCGGACACCCTTTTCTCATTCTAACAAGATAGTTACGGGTTTACAAGAAGACATGGCTTGTGAGCACAAATCCGGTGTTCGTGTGTCCAGAAGCATTCCTCTACTGCCCTGGCTTGGATTTTCTTGTTCACTTTTACGAAGTAAGGAGGAAGTGGTGATATTGGTCGCCCAGCCTTCATTGGAAGACATTTCCAGCACACCAGCCAGCATGTGCGCATACACACACACACACACACACACACACACACACGCACACTGTTTAAGTCTTTCTTCAAAAAATTTGAGATGAACTGATAAGGATTTATACCAAAAGAAAAAAAAAAAAAAAGGAAGAGGCTATAAGCAAAGCCTTGGAAAATACAAAGTGGAAGGGAATCTAGCACATAAATATTCAGGCTGTGAAGCCCATACAATCATTTCTGTCGAACTGCAAGTTTAGTTCTGAGCTTCCTCTTAGCCAAACCAAAAATAGGAAATATGTTCATTATATTAATCACTTTCTCATAATGAGGGCTCTTTATTGAATGCATGCTACAGGCGAGGTTCTGTTCTGGGCGCTTCACATGACCTAACTCACTGGATCCCTCACAAGCCCCAAAATAGGCCCAGTGACCACTGTACAGAGATGCTCCAACTGAGGCAGCGCGAGGACACAGAGCAAGGAAGAGCCAATGGCACTGATACCGGACGTGAGCCCTCGCTCCTGAGCAAACAGGAGAACGAGAACAACAAAAATGTCACTTCGTCAGGAAAAACAACACATTTTCTGGCATAGGTACTTGGAAAAAAAAACATACTCTAACTTGCTTCTTTCTATAGAGCAAACAAAATCTCACAGGGACGTGTCCTCAACTGCAGGTCCGGCATGGTCCCCTCCCGGAAGCTGGGGACATTTTAGTGCTCGCCCCTTTATTCTGTGGGCAGCATTTGACACACCTGGACGTTTCCGGTAACGTTGGATTTGAAGGCAAAAGCATAAACTCCAAAACAAGGAGATTTTTTTAAATGTCAACGAATGACAAAACTGCCCCATTCCCTGACTGGGAATGTGTGGCTCCAAGTCTTTGGAGAGGCGGGGGAAGCCAGCAGACGGACTTTCGCAGGGAGAAGGAACCCCTTGCTCACCCAGGGACAGGGCGAGACGGACACTGCTGACCAGATCTGTGCTTCAGATTGAAAAGTTCGGCATCAACACTCACGTTACATGTTACCTGTCAAAGTCATAAAATGGAATCTCCTACACCACCCTCAAAGGGAGTGTTTGAGACAAATCAAATTTCTAAGCCACTCACCATCTGCTTTGGCTGGAAGTCAAGAATACTCATTTCTTGGGAGGTATGGCACAAGCCCGGCTATCGGTGATCCTGCGAGTTGGATTAGCAGCTCTGAACTCTTGATGTAATCCAGACAGCTCGGCCCTTCCCAGGTATTTTTAATAGGCATTTTCAAAGACATTTAACTTTTTTTCTGTGTTTAGGAGCATTTGGGATGAGACATTGTCATCTTTGGGAAGGAGGAAGCTGCTCATTTTGGTATAAGATAGAATGGCTACTAATACCGTATGTGCAGAATCTCCCGTACTCCCCCTCCCGCCCCCCAACCAGCCATCTTTAACCAGACGAAAGCAAGGCGTTAGGGTCAGTCCCACGTCCAGCACTGGCGAGTCTCAGAATAGACTTTTGTGGGGAGCCTTTCACCCAGCATGTGAGAGGACGAGCCAGCCTGCCCCTCCAAGCACAAGCTCAGCTTCCTGCATCCACTTGGCTGGGTGGCTGCCTTCCTGATGAAGCACATCAGGTATCAGTGGAGACTCACACCCTCTCCTCAGCCTCTCCATATTTGCACAGAGCCCTGACATCCTACATCCACCACCCCCACCACTGCTTCTTTCTCTGGGTTTAAAAAAACTATGGAAAATGCTGTAACAAAGCCTTATATACTCAACACAGAAATAACAAACACTAACTTTGGCCTCTAATTATTTTAATTAAAAATAGAACTTCACAGATAAATTGAATTATTTTTATACTTGAACTAAGTGCCCCCATTTGATGCCCTCCCTCCCTAGAAGCAATTTACATTATAGATTTGATGTATATATCTCTCCAGCTTATGTTTCAGACTTCTCCACATCGTTTTCTGTCATCAAAACATAGTAATGCTTTGCTTGGTTTTAGATTTTTGCACACGTGAAAACATACTGCATGCATCACTCTGCTATTATAAAAAGTACTTCTACTCGGGGCGCCTGGGTGGCTCAATTGGTTAAGCGACTGCCTTCGGCTCAGGTTATGATCCCAGGGTCCTGGGATCGAGTCCCACATCGGGCTCCCAGCTCAGCGGGGAGCCTGCTTCTCCCTCTGACCCTCTCCTCTCTCACGCTGTTTCTCTCTCGCTCGCTCTCCAATAAATAAATAAATAAAAAATCTTTAAAAAATAAAGGTACTTCTACTCTATTACAATTCCTAATTAGTTATGAATTGTGAGTTGAAGCACTGTGGGTTTTTAGATATTGATTATTATCCAATAAACATACCAAACTCAGTTCCGGTAGTTGATAGATTATCTTGGATTACCTATGTAGAAAATAATTTTATCTTCAAACTATTATTTTGCTTCTTAGTTCCTATTTGTTTTTCTTCCTTTATTGCATTGGGTGAGATTATTGAATAGTCGTTATGATATCAGGATCTTTCTCTAGCTCCTGATTTAAATGAGAATGTGTTTAAAATTTTGCTAATATGTGTACATTTCGATACATATTTGGAGTAGGTATAATGTATCAGATTAAGAAGATTCTCTTCTACTCCTAGATTGCTATCAATGTTTTTTTAAATAAATTAGTTTTCTCCCAAATGTTTTTCCTTCTTCTACTAAGAGACCATATTTCTTATATCACTTACTGTATAATATGATACAGCACATTGGTAGTTATTCTTATAATGAATGGTAATTGTATTCCTGGGATAAAAATTTGCTTAAGAAATAAAATATGTATATGTCCTATTTGTCTTAGTTTGAGTTGCTATAACAAAAAATACCATAGCCTGGGTGGCTTAAGCAACAAACTATTTTTTGTCTCATAGTCCTGGAGGTTGGTAAGTCCAAGATCAAGGCACTGGAAGATTTGGTGTCTGGTAAGGGCCCACTTCCTATTTGCAGATGGCCATCTTCTTACATGTAAAAAGGGAGATGTAAAAAGGGAGAAAGAGAGACAGAGACAGAGACAGACAGAAAGGGAGATCTGTTGTCTCATTTTTTAATAAGGGAATTAGCCCATTCATAAGGGCTTTGCCTCATAATTTAATTGCTTCCTAAAGGCCCCACCTCCCAATATCATCACACTGGGGATTAGCCTTCAATGTATGAATATTTTGAAAAAAGCATATTCAGTCCATAGCACTGCTGAATCATACCTCCTCGGATTTTATATAGCAATTTCCCCTCTTTTATTCATTAATTTGCTTATTCATTCATCCATTTCTTAGCACCTAACTAAATAACCAACACTGTGGATATAGAGATGAGAAAGAGAGATGCTCTCCATTGAGTTACATTCTAGCATAGACACAGGTACATAAAGAGGAAAAATATAAAATAATGGGATATATACTATAAGGGCACAAAGTGATACATATAAGCTTCATATCTATAATCTTTATATATGTATATGTACATATGTATACACATATTCTATGTATGCATATATATAAGGATAGATAGATAGACAGATAGATGATAGATGAGCAATTTCATATCTCGCTCCATTCCTCACAATTGCTAAATGTTGGAACACTTTAGAGCTCCTCACTAAGTATTTTTTCCCTCTGTTTACCAGCTTCTGTTACATTCCTTACAGATATGATCTCACATATTCCTTGGATTTTAAGTATCAGAGCTAGACTACTGACTCCAATTAATATTTTTCTATTTTTATACTCCTAAAATCAGCTGCCTCCCTGATATTTCAGCTGGGTGTCTAACAGATCTCAAAATTTAAATGTCTAAAATAGAATCCATGACCCCGCTCCCATCTCAATCCTGCTTACACAGGCTTCCCCATCTTAGTAAATGACTTTACCATTCAGCTAGTTACTCAGGATAGAAACCTAGGAGTGATATTTGTTTCTAGCTCTTTCTCACCTCCAAACTATCAGAACTATCAAATCTTGTAGACTCTACCTCCTAAATATGTCTCAAATTAGTCCACTATCGTTGCTTTTCTCTGACAGCACTGAAGTTGACAATCTTAGCAAAATATTTCCATTATAATCAGAAGATGGGTAGGATACCCTCTATCCTCCAAATCGTATCACATCATTGTCAATTTCTTGGCAAGCAATACACATTAAATAGAAATAAGAAATACTACTTTTTAAAATCCAAGAGGCAAAATTATTTTTTACAGAGGAACTTACCCAGAAAAGCATAGGGAAGAAACTTAAACTATTTTAAGTATTGTGAAATTCTTAAAGTAAATGGAAAACACATAGAGAAATCCAGTGGCTTTCCTCAAAACCACTTGGAAAATGTGATGAAAAAAATGTAAAAGATACCTTCATAAGAGGAACAAAATTTCATAGTGTTTAGGAAGACACCATCTAGAGTATGAATATGATATTTTGATGCCTCATACATGGTAGATTTCAATATCTGTGCTTGATTAAAAGGATAACTAAAGGAATAAACAAATGAGTTTCTTATTATAAAATCAGTTTAGCCCCCGTGGTAGTCCAGGGAGGATTTTAAAAACATTTTTAATAGCTACATACATAATATTTTACCATACAGAGTTGGATAATTTGGTTATTTCAATTTTACTTGTTATTTGGTAGCATTGTAATAAATCCAGATCTTATTTGGTATTTCATAGTCTGTTGTTAGAGTTAATTGCTGGTAACAAAATTACTGGTTTAGAAAGGAGGGCAATATTTTAAGGACCCTTGATTGGGAGAGTCATGCTCCTCCTGCCCCACGGTCCTCGCAGAACACACCAACTCCTGGGCCATTAGTGCTCAGCGATGGCTGTTATGACCAGGGTCATTAGCAAATATCTAGAAACACAGAGCAGATAAGTAGCAGCTTTGGCCAAAATGACACCAGTTCCTTATTCTGGACCATTTCAAGCATGGGCCACGCCTCCCAGCAGGGAGAAACCCAGGAACCCTTCCCAGGGGAAGTTGCAGAATAGCCCCAGCTCAGGCAGAAGTACATGAACTTGCTGGCAGTCTGTGGACTAGAAAACAGGCTCTTCTGTGGACATTCCTTTGTGAGGAAAATGTAAATATAAAGCCCTCCCTGCTTTTTTCTTAATTGATTACAATGTGATGAATCAAAACATGCCCATAAGTAAGTTATCATTAACCATCTCAATAGTTTTCCATTCTGGCAATTTAGAATCACTTAGGGGGCATCAAAGAATGGCCAAGTCCCACCTGAAGCCAATTAAACCAGGATTGCTGGAGGCGAGGCCTGGGCAGGCAGTGCTTTGTAAAGTTCTCCAGCAATTCGGGTGTGCAATCAGGGTTGAGTAAGCCCACTTCCTGCCCCAGGCTGTTAGCTGAGCACCAAAATGCTCATTTCCCACATGCCTCGTTCTCCAAGGGCGCTGGTGACCCTGGCTGGCCTTGGCTGCCAAGGAAGGCTGCATGGTGGTGGTGTGACTTGACTTAGGTCTTGAAAGACATTTAAGTTGGACTGGGTATGGGAGAGATGTGATACATAACAGGCAAAAAGAATGGCACGAACAGAAGTAGGTCAGAGAGATAAGAGCAGATGTTGCTCCAGGCAGGAGGGCTGGAAAAGGGAAGACTTCAAACTAAGTGAACTGAGAAAAAAATGAGAAAAGTCAGTGTGGGGCACAACTTCACTTGAAACGGTGGAGTTTTCAAACTGGTGGCCCATGGCCCCCATCAGACCAATAAACATGTTTGTTTATCTCACGCAATCATTTTTCATTTGAGGCAACATCTAAAAATCGGGAGTTTTCACATAAAAAAGTAAGATCTGCCAACACTGGGCCTGGTCTTCCACATGGCAATAATTGGCCAGAGCTGCTTGCTTTAGGTGGACAAGCCCTCCCAGCCCTGAAATGCTCCCGTGTGCTTATGTCACCTACTTGCTCCTGGAAGTGACTGTCCGTCGCTCTTCCCTGGTGGGCACAGCTTGTGTCTAGAGAGGTAGCATGATGAAGGAAAAGGAGAATTGAATTGGGTTTCCCATCCAGGTGACCTTGGGCAAGTTCCCTTACCTCCTAGTCTTTAGTATGGCAATCTGAACAATGAGGACGTGGAGATCCATTTTCTCTGAGGCCCTTTGAACACTGAGATTCTTTGGTTCTAACTGGAGATGGATCAATCCCACCAGCAACTTGCATGTATGTAGTAGGTAGGGCCAGCCCCAAATGGCAGGGGGCTCAGAGGTCTGGAAGGAGAGCCACAGAGGTCCTTAGACTTTAGCCCTTTACTGTGAAAAGAAAAGTTTTGGGTCAATGTTCAGCCTCATAAACTTCTCCTTTTGTCTCTACGGTGGCTGAAAGAGCTATTGACCTTACCCAACCACACTGCACAAAAAAAACAACCATCTCCTAAGGATCCAGTAGTTGATTTAAAGGGGTAAGACTGCAGAATTTAAATGTCCTACATATTCTGACATAAATCTGTGTCACATCTGCCTGGGCCTCTGGACACCCTTCTCTAACCCCGTAGCACTTGGAGTTTAGGGCTGTCGTGAGCTCAGCAGAGAAACTATGGGACTGATGGCTTCCTGGAAGGAGCCTATAGAATTGCAGTGATGTGTGATTTTTGTAAATCAAAGCAGCAGAGAAATAATCAATAAGATTAAATGCCAAAAGGTCCCTAAAAATATAGTCAGTGATGAGCACCAACCAAAGTTCTCTGTGAAGGCACATGAAAGACTTGGTAACCCAGCCCCTAACTCTATCAGAAGGAAAGGTTGCGCTGTGAATTGTGCAGGACTGTTGAATCTCAGATCTGTACCTCTGAGACAAATAATGCAAGATATGTTAAGAAAAAAAAAGAAGAAGAAGAAGGTAGCGGGAGGGGAGGAATGAAGCGGGGGAAATCGGAGGGGTGGACGAACCATGAGAGAAGATGGACTCTG